>NC_047046.1:13257782-13973782 GCF_011762595.2 Tursiops truncatus
CAAGAATGAGGGTGGAATCTGTGTCTGTTTTGTTCACTGCTCTATATCCAGTGCCTAGAATGCTACCCGGCCCCAAATTAGTGCTCAAAAAAATATTTGAATAGGTGAATGGATGAATAAATGAAAACAAATCTTATTATCTTTTGTTTTACAGAAACTGAGGCTCCGAAGGGTTAAATTGTTTGTCATAGTTAGTAAAAGACAGAGCTGAAATTTGATTCCTGTTCTACCTACCCCATGAGCTAGACGGCCCTACACAATTATACGTCAAGTGAACTAATTGTGATTTTGCAAGACCTTCTGAGGGCAAGTGTGGATGTTCATAGAGGTTTCATCAGAGAGCTGATTCAAATATTGAAGGTCTCTCTTTTTTGAATCTTTTTAATAAATAAAGGTGTTGTGGGGGGAACCTGTCTCTACAATGGGATATCTACGTTCATGGTTGTTTCAGATTTGGGTTTCAACAAAAGTCCAAACGAATGAAGAGAAAAATATCACCGACAGCATATGTTTATCCTCATTGTTTCAAAGCCAACCCGTTATGGCGTTCTGTTTTTTAAATAGACTTTCTGGAAAACGGCAGTATCCGTCTGCTACCCGCGCCCTCGCCAACTACTGCAAAACAAAACGGCCATAAATAGGGCCTGGGAAGCAATCGCTTGTCGTGCTGCTCAAACAGGAACAGTAGAAGGTTCAGCTGCATCACACAATGGCTGGTTCCTGGTGGAGTGTGTGTGTGTGTGTGTGTCTGTGTGTGTGTGTATTGGGGCTGGGGCAGTTGCTGGAGTCTTTTCAGCCACAGAATGAGGCCCGCCCCCTTCTTCCTTGAATGCTCATATGCTCATGGGAGTGAAATGGATTCTGATGTATAAGGCAGGAGGCTCCAAGGCCACGACACCAGCAGCTATTGACGGCAGCGTAATAGCTGATACACTCAGCTTTCCCGCTGTGGGAGCTGGATGCAGCGTGCCTGGTCGTCCTCAGAAAACACTTGCGTGGCTTGTTCTGAGGTTTTGGGGTGCCCTTGGCCTGGCCCCTCGCATTAATGAGAATAAACCCTCACAATGTGCCTCCCTTTCCCCAGCCTTGTTCTAGGCACTTAGTACAGTACATGAAGTCATTTAATCTTCATTGCAACCCTTGGAAACAGACCGTATTTCCATCCCTTTTTAACATGTGGAAAAGTGTGGGTCAAAGACACAAAGTGACTTATCTCTAGGCACAAAGCCAGGAGGTTGCCAAGCTGATATTTGAATCCAGAGAGTGGGTCCCAAGGTGGCATTCTAAACCTCTGGGATACACCTGCTCTCATCCTCGGGCCTCCTTGGACCTTCATCTTGTGTTTCTAAGGCCCTCACCCTAAAAGACAATAATGTCAGCACACTCCACTAACTTAAATATTTATTGAGCCCCTACTTGGATGACTGATTTCTGGAAATCCTCACATCAACGTTCTAGGAACTTTAACCATTTCCCTATTTTTCAGGCATAGACTCCAGGCTCAGCAAAGTTAAGGGACTTTGCTAGGATTTCATAGCCAGAAAGTGGATAGGATCATGCATTGAACCCCAAAATGTCTAGATTCAACTTAGGAATGTCTAAGTGTATATAACCTTTGCTCTTACACTATTCAGCAGTTTTATGTTCTCCTGCCTTCTACTGCTTGTTACAACACCACTGGCTGATTTTGGTTTTCTCCCAGTTCTAACTTGTGATCTGGGTCAAATTATTTAATCTCTGTGTGCCTCAGTTTTCTCATCTGTAAAATGGGGATGATAATACTACCTGCTTCAAAGGATCATTATAAAGACTTAAGTAAGCTCATATAAACTTTAGAACAATACCTGGCATGTGAACAATTATTATTGTTATAGTTACTGTCATTATCATTATTTCTTATTAGAAGTTGTTTCTCCTTTTGTCTAATGCAGAAAAGTCATTTCTGTCTCTGTCATTTCTACCTAACCATCTTTACTACTTCCTGCTTCGAACACCTAAATCCTACTATTGTTTAAGAGCCACCACCTCCATGAAGCCTTCCCTGGTTCCTCCAGGTCTCACGGACTTCTCTTCCCTCTCCAAGTCACTCCAGCCTATATCAGACAGCCGATATCAGAACCCTGTGCTTCTATGAATATGCCCTGCTTCCAGAGTGTCATCATTCCCTCCTCAATCAGGTACCATCCTGCACTGCTATGAGTGACCCCTAGTTCTTGAGAAATGGTCCTCTCCTGAATCAGGCACTAATGTGTAGACTTTGTCTTTTGTTGGCCCAGAGGGCTTAGAAGAGTGCTGAGGCCACTGTTCAATACTGGGAAGAGTGCCAGGCTTGGGGTCTGGCAAGGAGCTGGGTGAGAATCCTGGCTTAACCACCTAAACCATCATTTAACTTCTCAGGTCATGGGTATCTTGTTAGTAAATGGGGGATAATAATCTCTACCTTTCGAGGGTGGTTAGAAGCAATCAGTGGGAGAATGTCTATGCAGGTACCTGTATCAAATACTGGATTAGCGCCTCCTTACGTTATTAATAATAGCAGCTCAATATTGATCAGTCACTTACAATATGCTAGACCGTGCCTGTGCTAAATATTTCACATATATCATTCTCCTATTTAGATAATTATCTAATAGACATCAAAAGCACAAGCAACAAAAAAAATAGATAAAAGCACAGGCAACAAAATTAAACATTTTCACTTTGCAGGACGAGTCATAGAACAGGAGAAAATATTTAATTAATACGTAAGAAATATCAATATGTAATTAATACTTGATAAATAGGAAAATATTTACAAATCACATGTCTGAGAAGAGACTGGTATCCAGAGTATATAAAGAACTCTTATAACTCAATAAAAGACAAATAACCCAATTAAAAAGCGGGCAAGGAATCTAAATAGACATTTCTCCAAGGAGGTGATACGTAAATGGCAAAAAGACACATGAGAAGATGCTTGACATCATTAGTCATCAGGGAATCCAAATCAAAGTGAGATACCATTTCACAGCTCCTGGAAGGACTAGAATCAAAAAAGACAGATAACACGTGCTGGGGAAGTTGTAGAGAAACTGGAACCGTCCTACACTGCTGGTGGGAATGTGAAATGCCACAGTACTCTGACAGTTCGGTTGGTCCTCAAATGATTAAACACAGAGTTACCATATGATCCAGCAACTCCATCTCTAGGTATTAGAGGAGAATGGGATGAAATGAGACAACCCAAGAGAAATGAAAAGAGAAATGAAGACATATGTTCACACAAAAACTTGTCCAAATGTTTGTAGTGGTATTATTTATAATAGCCCAAAGGGTCAAACAGCCCAAATGTTCTTCAGTAGATGAATGGATAAGTTAAATGTGGTCTATCCATATAATGGAATATTGTTCCGCTATAAAAAGGAATAAAGTACTGGCGCATGCTACAACATGGATGAACCCTGTGAATATTATGCTCAGTGAAAGAAGCCAGTCAAAAAAGACCACATATTATATGATTCCATTCATATATAATGTCCAGATCAGGGAAATCTATACAGACAGAAAGTAGCTTAGTGGTTGTTTAGGGCTGGGGGA
This sequence comes from Tursiops truncatus, assembly GCF_011762595.2. Classification (NCBI taxonomy): domain Eukaryota; kingdom Metazoa; phylum Chordata; class Mammalia; order Artiodactyla; family Delphinidae; genus Tursiops; species Tursiops truncatus. The sequence goes on from NC_047046.1 coordinate 13,261,359, forward strand.
GAGATGGGGGTTGGAGAAGTGATAGCTAGAGAGTACAGAGTTTCTTTTTGAGGTGACAACAATGTTCTAAAGTTGATTGTGGTGACGGTTGCACATTTCTGTGAATATACTATTAAAAACCATGGAATTGTATACTTGAAATAGATACATTTTGCGGTATGTGAACTGTATCTCAATAATGCTGTTATAAAAATAGTTATTCAATGTTTATTCTCTAAGAAACAAAATCAGAAGGGATACTGCTGTCAAATACAAAAATGTCTTTCTTGACTCTTGGGGAAGAAGATGCTGATAATGGTAGTATACACCAAAATGGTGTGTATTAGTTTCTTATTGCTGCTGTAACAAATTACCACAAACTTAGGGGCTCAGTGCCATACAAACTTATTATTATTTAATAGTTCTTCAGGTCAGAGGTCTGAAATCAGTTTCACTGGGCCAAAATCAAGGTATCAGCAGGCTTCTTTTTATTTTGCAGGCTGCAGGGAAAAGTCCATTTACTTGCTGTTTTTCCATCTTCTGTGTTCCACCTGCATTCCTTGGCTCGTCGCACTCAAATCTCTGACCTCTACTTCCATCTTCAAATCTCCTTCCCTGACTCTGACCCTCTCTTCAGCCTCTTACAAGGCCCTGGTGATTACAGTCAGCCCCCCGGGATAATCCAGGCTAATCTTCTTCCCCCTCAAATCCTTAACGTAATCACATCTGCAAAGCCCCTTTTGCCACATGTCAAGTAACATGTTTACAGGTTCTGGGCATTAGGACATGGACATCTTTGGAGGGGGGTCATTATTCTACCTCCTACAGGGTGTTAGAATCTCCATTCCTTTAAAAAGGAAATGGTCCTTCACCTGTCCCCTGTGTTATAGTTCACCTGCCAAGACAGGAGGTTTTTGAGGTCCCTTCTGGCTTGAGGCTTCTCATGTGTTCTTTAAGTTTCTGACTTTCTTTGCTTATTCTTCCTGTAGAATGAGTGAATATGGGAAAAGGGGTCTTGGCGCTCAGACAGGGCTGTCTGAGTCTCAGCTGTATTACTTACCTGCTATGTGACTGTGGGAGAATTAATTAACCTCTTTAAGTCTTAGTTTCCTCATCATCAAAATGAAGATTACAATATGCAGCTCCTGAAACAATGAGCAATGACCTAGGCATAAAGAAATGGTTTTATAGTTGGTAGCTATTGTTATCAACATATTTTCCCCCATTCTCACCTCTGTCTCTTTACTTCCTATCATAGGAGTTTGCACAGTCTCTTGAAAATATCTGTACTCTTGTCTATCTATCACTAAATAGTGAGCTCCTTAAAGGAATGGACGAAGGTCTTCTCTATCTGAAGGCATCGCAAAGAGCAGATAGATGGATGGATGGTTGGATGAATTGATGATGGTTCATCACTGAATGGATAAATGAATGAATGGGTGCATAGATGGATAAGTGATGGATAGGAGGCTGTGTGGTATGTATGTAGGTAGGTAGGTATGTAGCTATATATGCATGTATGGGTTCATGAGTGAATGGATAAGTACATGGATGGATGGATAGATGGATGGATGGATGGCTAGATGGTTGGAAGGGTATGTGTATGAATAGATGAATGGGTATTTGGATGGATTTACGGAGGCATAAATGAGAGGGTGGACGCGTGTATGGATGGGTGTATATATGTATGTATGTGTGTGTGACTTGATCAATGGATGAATGGAAGTTTGGATGATTGAATAAATGAATAGATAGATGAACACGTGTATGTATATGTATGAATGGGGGAACGTGTGGATGCGTGGATACAGGAATAAACTGATGAATGGATTCATTAATGAATGGATGATGGAAGCATTCATGCATATACAGATGGATGGATGATTGAGTGGTTTTATGGATGAATGGGTAAATGGGTGATCATTTAAACAATTGCATTCTGGTGCTCAGCAATATTTTCATGCTAAGTCTTTATCACCGAGGGTTCTGATCCCTTCTCTGAACCCACGCATGGGAAAAGCATACACTAGAATAATCTATTACGTGTCCCATAAAAGGACGCCTGGTGAAACATGGCACCCTAGTAAATGGGGATTAACATCACTGAGAAGTGTTCACTATAATTGTCTCTAAATGCCTTCTCAATATGATATCCCAGAGACTGATTCAAAGCTTGGTCCAACTTCCTCAGCACAAAAAGATAAGACTAGAGGGGATCCCAGATGCCATGTGTTTTGACTCTTTGATTCTTCAGACAAGGAAATCAAAGCCCAGAGAAGGGAAGGGACCTGCCCGAGGTCACACAGCAGATGAGCATCAGACCTGAAACAAGAACTCAGGGTTCAAGACCAGAGCTTCTGCTATAAAGTGCTACCTGGCTTTCTTGTTTTGTCAAACCTCCCTGTCCCCAGATGCCTCTCCGAGGCAACCTCTTGGAACATCCCCAAATGAAGACGTTCTCTCTCTTTGACTCTGACAGTCACGGTCCCGAGAGCCAACTTGAACTTGTTCATCTCCTGTGTGACAGTCGTTAACTTAGCCGCCAACACCTGGCCCGTGGAGCAGTTGGAAGGATTTAGAGAGTCAAGGAATTTGCCTTGTGTGGGTAGATTCCAAAGATGCCCTCTGGGGTTTCAGCATTTAAGGCTTCCCCCTGTCTCCTGATTTTCTAAAGGGAAATCTTTCTTCTCTTTCTCTTTCATTAGTAGAATAAAAGGAAGGAAGACAGACACACACACGGAGTTTGCCCTAGTTACTTAACAAAGGCACACCACAAGGATTGTGTTTGTTCATCTCTGGGGCCGTGGGGGCCCTATTAGTCTTCCTGGAATCTTCAGCGTGGCAGTAATGAACTCCCAGCCCTTCCTGCTCTAGGGCTCTATCCTCCCTCCCTCCCACCCGGCTCCCACCTTGCCTCGGGAGCTGCCCAGGAAAGCCAGGATGTTGAGCAGGGCCCTGTTGCAATGGTTTTGTATTTATCTCTGGGTTTCTGAAATTTCCAGTCTTGGAAGGATCTAAACCTCTGTAGGAGGAACCCTCTCACCTGAGGGGAATCACCTCTTCTGGTCTCAGGGCCAGAGGCATGGAAATAACAACAGCCACCACAGCAGCATCAGTAATAATAACAACTGCATCCAAAGGGCTGACCATGTGCCACTCACTGCTCTCACTCAGTCCTCACAACAGCTCTGTGAGGGGTATGCCGTATGCAGCCCCATATGATGGGTAGAGAAACTGAAGCGCGGAAAAGTCCACCTAGCTTGGATTCCAGCTCTGTGTTTAATTACTGCATTATACCAGGTGCCATACCTAGTGTTTTACCTGGATTAACTCGATTAATATTCTTTATGACCTAACCAGGTAATCACTATCCTTATGCCTATTTACAGAGATGAAGATACTGGGAACAGAGAGGTCGAGTCACTTGCCCAAAGACACACAGCTAGTAGATGACAGAGCTGTATGCCGTCTTCCCAGTGGCAGTGACTTTGTAAATACTTTATAGAATTATAAAGTCATAAATATTTGGGGCTGGATGGGCTGTAAGGAGCATCTAGGTGAAATATTATAGTTGAAGAAATAAGAGCCAGAGAGGCAAAGTGACTCACCAACGATCATAAGGCTGGTTAGCTACAGACTTCCTGGCAGAGTTGTAGAATAATAATAATTATAATTACTGTTATTTCACATAATTAAAATATTTTAAATTATTATTATTATTTTAAGAATTGCAGTAAGCCTTGGGGATCTTTTGTAAATGCACACTCTATTTTGTGCAAATCAAATTGCAAAGTCAGGGCTTCCCTGGTGGCGCAGTGGTTAAGAATCCGCCTGCCAATGCAGGGAACACGGGTTCAAGCCCTAGTCCGGGAAGATCCCACATGCCGCGGAGCAACCCTTGCACCACAACTGCTGAGTCCACGTGCCACAGCTACTGAAGCCCGTGTGCCTAGAGCCCGTGCTCCGCAGCAAGAGAAGCAACCACAATGAGAAGCCCGCGCACCGCAACAAAGAGTAGCCCCTGCTCGCCGCAACTAGAGAAAGCCCACGTGCAGCAGTGAAGACCCAATGCAGCCAAAAATAAATAAATAAATAAATTTATTTAAAAAAATTGCAAAGTCATTAAAATAATAACTTGTTAAGCAGCCTGGTGGAGCATTTAAGAACACCACCCCACTGAAACACACACATATACACACACACACAACACAACACACACACAACACAACACACACACCAATCTTCCTTGGGTAGTGCTTTGGGTTTTGATGTGTGAGGTGTGTGTATTTGTTTCTTTTTCCCCTTAGACAGCGCTCAAGGACGAAGTGGTCATGAGGGATCCGTGTGTGTCCTGGAGGACGTCATCTTTGCCACCACCTGAGTTCGGTTTCCTGGGAATAAAGGTGTGGCTTGGACCCAGGAGGGGGACATTGTTGAGAAAGAGAAATTGGAGCTGATTAATGGTTGGGGGGGCGGGGAGGCAGCACAGAGACAGGAGCTGGGATGATTCTGCCTGGGAAAAACTGGAGGGAACTGCATCTCGGTTTTGCAGCCAAGATGGGGCAGGTCCGCAGGCTCTGAAAGCTTACATGACAGGGCTGGTAGAGACGGGGCAGGATAGGCTGAAAGTAAAAGATAAAATGCCAAAGACCCTCCAGATGTCATTGATCCTAACCACATATTTAGGACCCAGAAACTGATCACATTTCATCTTATGTGACCCTTCAGAACAAAGTTTCTCAGTTTGGGAGGGACTTTCAGAAGATACAGGACCAGGACATTATATAACATTAAACCACTCAGTGGAAAACGTATTCTCTATTCTTTTTTTTTTTTTTCTAACATCTTTACTGGAGTATAATTGCTTTACAATGGTGTGTTAGTTTCTGCTTTATAACAAAGTGAATCAGTTATACATAATGTTCCCATATCTCTTCCCTCTTGCGTCTCCCTCCCTCCCACCCTCCCTATCCCACCCCCCCCCCATCCCACCCCTCTAGGTGGTCACAAACCACCTAGCTGATCTCCCTGTGCTATGCGGCTGCTTCCCACTAGCTATCCACTTTACGCTTGGTAGTGTATATATGTCCATGCCAGTCTCTCACTTTGTCCCAGCTTACCCTTCCCCCTCCCCATATCCTCAAGTCCATGCTCTAGGAGGTCTGTGTCTTTATTCCCATCTTAACCCTAGGTTCTTCATGACATTTTTTTTCTTAGATTCCATATATATGTGTTAGCATATGGTATTTGTGTTTCTCTTTCTGACTTACTTCACTCTGTGTGACAGACTCTAGGTCCATCCACCTCACCACAAATAACTCAATATTGTTTCTTTTTATGGCTGAGTAATATTCCGTTGTGTATTCCTTCGCAATCCTTTGGATTTCTTCAGGTAGCAAATCCTCATTGGTGCTTTGACTGCTTTACCTCTTCCAACACTTGCTAACCTCTCTTAAACAGAAGGACAGCTCCCCTCAGGCCCAGAGCCCTTCCAGAGTTATCTGCCTAGAATTTAGCATCAATAGTTTGTGTTCCGTATGTTTATTTTCAAGGTGACTTTCTATTTGGAGTAAAGGACCCTGGGATGCCAATGACTGGAGTAATATAAAGTTGCTTTTTGAAATAAATGTATTAGACAGCAAAACGAGTTGGCATGAAAAACATCATTGAGTATAATAGTACAGGCAGTATATGGAGGTTGCAAAATTCATGATGATAATACAGGATGACTGATGTTGGGGGAGATATCAGTCTAGATGAGAAACGGAGAGAGAGCAGACAGGGTGAGCACAGGGAAAGGGTGCCTTTTTTGGATCACAGCAAGGTGTCGTAGGTGTTAGCTGTAGGTCTGAAAGTTGGCGACGGAGAGGGAATGGCTGAGTGGTGTAAGGGAGGATAAACTTGCTGCTGTCACAAGTACCCCCAAACTTCAGTGGCTTCACCCAGTGGAAGGCCAGTCAGGTGCTCCTCATTGGTGAGATGTCTTCCACCAATGACCACCAAACGATGCTCATTTAGGGACCCAAGTTCCTTCCAGAGCCTTAGCCTCTCCATTTAGCTGGCAAATGATCATCATGGGCAGTTTTTATGGGCCACGTCAGGATGTGCACTTAACACTTCTGTCACATCCCACTGGCCACAACTCTGTCACGTGACTACACTAACAGCAAAGGATTCTGGGAAAGACAGTCTAGCCATCTTCCGGAGAGGAAAAGGTGGGGTTTGGGAGGGCAGCTAGTCAGTCTCTGCCCGTGATGTTTAGTTCATTCAATTTATTTCTTCAGTATTCATTCAATATTCATTTACTCATTCAATATTTCAATATTTATTCATTCAATATTTATTGAACATCTATCTTATGCCAAGCATTTTTGCATCTCAACTTAATTAAAGCGATGGCTTTGCCCTTTTCATGTATGTTTGGAGATCATTTATGAGATAGATATGAAAAATCAATTGTACATACTGTATTTTCAGCTAAATAGAGTGGTGATGCTACTCTTTTCATGTGTTTAGAGATAATTTGTGAGATAAAAATTAAATTAAAATTAATCCCACATACTATAGTGTATTTAAATGACCTTTTCAGAAATAATTACTTATCTTCAGTGGAGGTGCTTGGGGGTAAAGGCCATATCTTAAGTATTATTCCCAAGTACCTAGCACTGAACTAGGCACATGAACGTTTTCTGGAAAAGAAGGTAGAGAAGAAGTTTCTAGAGACAATGACTATATCAGACTGGTACTGGACTAGCGAGTTGGGTTGCCCACTAACAGCCAAGATCTTCACCCACATCACCATCTCATTAGCCCAGGACAGAATCCCAAGACTGAAAGGAAGGATGCTCTTGGCATCCTTTCCCCATCTCCCCTGTTGCCATGGGAACATATTGTCTGGCAGCCACAGGTCAGGAGAGGCTGGGGACCCTAGACATTCTTCAGGGCCTCCTATCAATGAGCCCTGATAGCTCTTCTCTTACCCGAGGCACAGGGGGTATTTTCTGCTTAATAAGATCTACATGAACTTGCCCTTTGAACTCATCCATGGGCAAATTCCTCCAAAGAGTGGGGTTCAGAGAGTGTCCCAGGAAGGTCCATTCATCTAGTGTGCATTGAATATCAGTTCAACACTTCCAAATTCTGCACAGTCTTTGTGTAAGTTGTTTCTTTGGACATCTACCCTGGGAATGGTTTGCAGATCTTGGCATATCTGCTCCATGAATCCCAATGACACCACACTGCTCATAATGTTCTAGGATAGTTCTAGGATATTTGTCTACTCCTATTCATGTTATCCACATAGTTAAGACCAGTTAAGACCCTGCTATTAAAAAAAGGTGCCCTTACACATATATCTTGGAACATTTTCCCATGTCATTAATGTTATTTGTATGGTTTTAATATTTCCAAATAATTTGGTTCTTTATCAAAGATGTTTAAGCAGGGGAGGATATAATCAGATTCGAAAATTTTTAACTTTAGAATGCTAATTCTGGAGCAGTATGGAGCACAGGGTGATGGGGATAGAGAAGCAGATGAGAGTGGAAAAAAAAAAAAAAGGCAAGAGGCTGCTGGAATAGTCAGGAAAAGAGCACTGGCACTCAGAGAAGCAGCCTGACGTGCTGGCTGTAGGTGTAAGCCCTGGAATGAGACTGCTTGCATGTCTCTGAAGGTTCATGCACTTACTAGCTGTGTGCCTTTAGCCAAGCAACGTCGTCTCCCCCAGCCTCAGTTTCCTCATCTCTAAAATAGGTTCACTGATGGTACTTGCATCACAGAGTTGTTTGAGGGCTCAATGAGATAATTCACGTAAAACACTCTGTGTAATGCTTTATAAATTATAAGTTGTATAAGTTTAGAATATTTATAATCTATAATTCATATAAAACTACTCTTGAGTCGTGCCTGGCGTATATAAGTGCTCTGTGAGAGCTGGTATTCTTGTGGCTCTGATAGCAGGACATGAAGATTGTTTGGGAGGAATTAAAATGATTTTGTGTGCCTGGGTGAGTGATGGTGCCTTTGGCCCAGATATGAAAGGTTGGGGCACATTGAGGGAAGCATGGGGAGCTGGGTTTGGGCCTTGCTTATGATCTCCTAGCCCCATGTCCCACACAGTGGGTGAGGGACTTACCTGGTCTCCACAAGTCCAGGAACTGGCTTAGCTGGGCTTGTGGACATAGGCAGCCTGAAGACTTAGTCAGGACCGAAGGACACACACCTCTCTGCTATCTCTCTCTGCTTCATATTCCCAGTTAAGGAAGATTCCAGGGTCTAGGGTGTCTGATCGTGGGCGACCTGGTACAGAATAAGGAAAGGATTCACTGCTACTACCTCTCCCATCCATTTCCACATTGGAAATGCAAATGGTGTCACATCACCCTCTCCTTAAAAGCCTCTTTTGGTGTCTCACGGCTCTCACGATCTGAGAGGAGCCCTTCCCACAGCCATTGCATGTTGGTTTCCCCTGGAAGCAGCCTCTGAGACGGAGTCTAGGGCACAGGATGATTTTTCAGGTGTGCTCTTGGGATCAACACCTGCAGAGAGGAGGGGAAGGAAGCAGAAGCAGGCAGAAGGGGAAGGTGGGCCAGGAGGCAGGCCTGACAACAGACTTGGCCAAACCCCTGGAGAAGTCTGGAGCTAGAGAGGCCCTTCGGTGTCGTCTCACACTGCGCTGGGACGGCTAGATCTTCACGTTCTTTATATTCACATGGACGGCCAGTAGCGTGGGTTCCCCTGAGAAGGCATGTGACCTTGGGCTAGGCTGCTCTCTGCTCCTGGGGGGATCCTTGAAGGGGCTGATGGCTGAAGGTCAACTCAAATCCTAACAGTACTCTTGGCAGCTGGGGCAACATGTTTTTCCTTAGAGGGATATAGAGAGTGTGCCTGTGTCCCCTTCAGTGGTCTGCAAGGCCCGGCATGTTACGGGCTAAAGACAACTCCGGTCTTTTCTCACTTAACTGCTCTTTCAGTCTCTGTGCGCTAGCCACACTGACCTCTTCTCTTTGCTCCGAGTGCCACATACTGTTTTGTGCCTCGGGCCTTCACACGTTCTCTACCTGAAATGCTCTTTTGACCTGTTTTTATCTGACCAACATCTAACTTGTGCTATCAATCTCAATTCAAATGACTCTTTCTCCGGGAAGCCCTCCTTGAAACCCTGATACATTCAGGACCTCCTGTTTTGTACCAGCAGTACCCTATGGGCTGGCCCTTCACCAGTCACAATTTCAGATTTATTTGTGTAAGTCTTTGTTTGCTCTCCTTATCAACTGAAAGCTCCCTGCGAAGCAGGATCTGGGTGAGCTCGGGTTCCCCATGGTGTCCACCTGGCCCATAGGGACACTCAAGAATGGTCAGTTTCCTCTTTTCTGTTCCCCCTGGGCTATAGAAGACCTCCTTTTATGACACCTTTTAAATTTTGACCAAAAACAAAATGCATTCACAAGTTCTGATACTTACGATTTCCCAGTATGAGGACACCAAACTGGGGGACAGGTTCCATTACTTACCCTTTCAGCCACAAATTGAAATATATTTTAAAAAATGGCTTTGGAAAAAGGCATACTTGACCTCAAACCTTCATTGTGTCACTTGCTAGCTGTGTGACCTTGGGCAAGCCACTTCATCTCTCTGAGCCTCTCAGCTTTCTCTTTTGAAAACTGCTCCCTATTCCTTAGGATAAAATGGGATGTTGTACAGAGCCCAGCATAATACCTGGCCCACAGTAATGGGCCAGGTGAATACCGCTTGCTCCTCTCTTCTCAGATGCAGATTAGATTCTTGCCACATTGCTGTCTGTCAAGAGCAGCAGTGAGAGACAAACCTCAGACAAAGACAGTGGCTTAATCGGCTCACCCTCCTGGTTGCTGACGTCACTGGGGCCAAGGCTTGTTTGCCTTGGAAGATTCGCTGATGGCTCCCAAGGTGGTCTGTTTACCTGGTGGCCTTTGAGGGCTGGGGCAAGGGATCGGGAGACCCAGAGGCTCCTGGTCAGGTCAAAGGGGCTTGCTAGACAAGCAGGGACAGAAGCCTGGTGCTGCATTGATCCAAAGTGGAGTACTGGTTAATCCCTGTTGCTTTCGGAGAGATGTCTCCATGCGCCACTTATGGAGACCGGGGGAACCTTTTAATTCCTTGATGATGGCTTGGGCATTGAACCACTCTGGACAGGAGGAACTATATTCATGAAGGTGGTGGTTTTAGGCGGTGATGTTCCAGGCCCAAAGGGTTCCTGGAATGGCATCCCTCTTCTCCAGATGTTGGTAGTTGGACTTCACGTGACACATTTGGCCCTGATAGGTATGTAACCTCTTCCTTCCCAAGGAGCTTATTAAAAGGAGTCTTATGGGGGCAATTCTTTAATAATCTATTGAGTATTTTGCTAAGTAGTCATCTTTATAATTTGTTAATCATGTAAATTCGGCTGTTGTCAGTCATCCATCCCTCCACCCTTTCACTTACTTACTTACTAATGCATGCACTCTTTATTTACCTATCGTCCATTGATTTATTCATTTACTTTCCCATTCATCCATCCAGTCATTCATCCATTCCTCCAAGTTTTTGTGTATCTATCCACCTACCCATCTATCCATCTACCTCTCTATCCATGCATCCAGCCAGCTATGCATTTATCCATCCATCCATCCATCCATCCATTCATCCACCCATCCATCCATCCCCTCACCTACCCATCTGTGTCTCCAACCACCCAACATCTATTCAGCCATTCGCTCATCTTTTCCTCTGTTCTTTAACTAATTATTCCTCCATGGACTTTTACTGAGTACTCACTCTGTCTCTAGTCCTATTCTAGGCACCGGAAAGATAGGACCTTGGCTTCTCAGAAGCACATGGTCTCCTGGCAAAACCCAGCATATACTAGATAATTACCACCCAGGAAGACAAGTGGAAATTAGGTTTCTTAAAGTTGGGCGTAGCTTTATGCCAAATAAATATCAGTGAAGTCCCAACTCCTTGAGTGTCCTAGGACAAGTTCCCTTACTTTTAAGGCGAGATGGACGGAGTATGTGTTAACTGAGGGAAAAGGCCAAGTTCACTTTTCAAAATCTTTAGCTCCTTTTGCAATATCTGTCAAGTTTTCAACTAGTTTCCTTTTCTAGCAATCTCACTTCTAGAAATCGGCTTGGAAACAGCCCAAACACCCAGCTACAGGGAACTGTTTAAACACATTTTGGTACATCTGAACAATAAGGCAGTGTGCAGTGTTTGAAATGCAAAAGGTAGAAGTTTATGGGCTGATAGGAAAAAGAGTTCAAGATGTATTTTTAAATATAGAAAATTAAACTGCAGAACAGTGTGTCTAGAAGAATCACTCTGTGAGGGGGATGTGAGATCACACAGATGTGACCACCTCTCTCTCCTATTCACCACAGATCCTTCTTTCGTTTGGGGCTGCAAAGAGAAACTTTCTAGAAGAACAAGAATCTGTTTTTCTGCATCACTTCATCCCCCAAACCTAGAAGAGTGTCTGAAACCTAGTAGACATTCAATAAATATTTATTGAATGAGTACATGGACGCATAATAAAACAACCAACGGTCACTACTGACTTTGGGGGGTGGAACTAAAGGTTTTGTTCGGCACTTTTGTCTTTTCTTTTATTACATAAAATACATGAATGTTTTACTGCGAAACTTTTAAAATGTAAAAGCAAAGTAAAAAAAAAAAAAAAAATCCCTCAACGTGGTCAGCCTTCCTGGTCTCCGGGAAGGGATCAGACAGTTGGTGTGACAAGTCTCCGTTTATCCAAACTGTTTTTCATGTCCAATTAGGGAAGGGAGCCTTCTGCGTTTCAAACCTCCACTCGCCCATGAGGGAAAAGCCAGACCTATGGGAGAAAGCAATCAGCCGTGTGTGTGTGTGTGTGTGTGTGTGTGTGTGTGTGTGTGTGTGTGGCCCAGGCACTGAGGCCCATAAACCCTGGACACCCCTTCTGGGGTAGGAGCTGACATAGGGAGCTGTTGACAGTCCCTCCATGTGACCTCTTGCACAATGCCAGGGACAGCTCAGCAGCTTAGAAAAAGGGAGAAAACAAACAAAAAAGTCGGCCGAGTCTGTTTGTTCTGAAGAAACTCAAAGAGGTGTTTGACAGTCAGTAAATGCCAGCTTGGCTGTTGTTTTTAATCTCTAACATGGGAGGTGGGAGGCCAGGGCAGAGGGGGGAGGGGAGGTGGGAGGCCGGGGCAGAGGGGGGAGGAGGGAGGGGGGAGGGGGGAGGGGGGAGGGGGAGGGCAATAAAGGGAGAAATGCGGAGAATGAAGGACACTGACGGGGTGGGTGTGGGGAGCTCCTTCCAAGACTGCAGGCGAACCAGGTTGAGTGGACTGAATAGGGGACCTTGGAGGCGACTGGTTTGGGACCTGCCCTTGACCTCTTAGGTGTCACCAAATGCGTTTCAATCCTTTACTCATTCACTTAGGTATTGATTCGTTTATGTTCTCCTTTTTCCCTTTCTCCCTCCCCATCCTTCCTTCCTTTTCCCTCTTTACAGCCATTTACTGAGTTCCTCCCGTGGGCCAAGCACTGTTCTGCGTGCTGAGAACTAGGGTAGTAAATACGTCAAGGAAAGACCTTGCTCTCATGATGCTTCCTTTCAAGTTGTGGAGACGTGAAACAAACAGGCGTGTCAAGTACCTGTCAAGACTAAGATGGGCAGTAGAGTTGGGTAGGGACAGGGGGAGTGAGGGGGCTGTTTCTGACAAGGTGGTCAGGGAAGGCCTTTTCTGTGGACATTGGAAGAGAGCCCTGGATGAAGTGAAGGAGAGAAACATGCAGTTAACTGGGGCAAGAACGCTCTAGACAGACTGGAGAGAAAGGTCCTAGAGGAGAAAACTGTCTGGAGTATTTGAGGAACAGCAAGTTGGTGGCACAGTGGGGGCAGAGAGAGGGAGATGGAGGTGGGAGCTGATGAGGTCAAGGGGCGGCTGAAGACAGATCATGCAGAGACTGGCCAGTCATGGTATGAGTTTCATTGTAATACGACGGCAGGTTGGTTGAGGGTTTAAACAGGACAAGGGTATGATATGGTTAACGTCTTGGCAGGATAGATGTGCTTCTCAGAGAGGCTTCATCAGGGCTGGAAGCAGGGCACAGACGATGTTGTGGAGTGAAGGTGGGGTCCGGGGTGCAGTGTTCCAAGTGCATGGCCTGAGATAATCATGGTGGGTCTTAGGCTGCATCAGAATGAGAATGGGGTTGGTGGTCCATGAGCATTGGGACCACCATGGCTGTTCAGGTGGAGACCTGAATTAGGGTCCTCTTTTCACCTCCAGGGTCCAAGTTCCTCCAAAGCCTTGTAGGCAACTAGACTGGGGATGTTAGAATCATACTTGCCTTTAAGCCCTGCCCGTCTCTTAGTCAATCTGATCTACAGCCTACTCATTTGTAAAGTGTGTCAAATAGGACCTAAGTCTCAGGGTGATTGTAAATGTTAGAGGAGAAGCTATGCCTAATGTGCTTAGTGCAGTTCATTCCCATAAGTTCTCAATACACAACATGTTTCCCTTGGTAGCAAAACAGGACGATCAGTTACTCACGATCTAATGTACTTTGTAAAAAATTACCTTCAAGTATAACGGTGCACCTGGGTTTGTCATGGCTACCTTCTACACCTCTTTCTTTTGAGTTGTGTGAATTGCTTGAAAATTGGGCTACCTGTGAGAGATATTGGGATGCTCTCTATGCATGGATTCAAGGGTTGGAGGGAATCATTTGAGAGTCATGTGGCCAGTTCTTTGAATGCAACATGACAATACATCCCAATCAATTTGTTGGAAATTGGAGGAGAAAAGCCACCACTATCAAAACACTACCACCACCACCACCACCACCAAGAAAAGCAACACCATGGACACCAGCAGCAGTGGCCACACCACCATCACTAAACCATCACCACCATCACTAACATCACCATTAGCAGGACCACCACAACTGCACCATCACTACCACCACCATCACCACCACCAGTGCCATCAGCACTTTGGCCAACACACTCAACATCACCATCACCCCCATGACAAAACAATACCAACCAAGTTCACAGCAAAGAAAAGCAGAAAACTTCGCTTTTCTGTCTCTGAAGATAAATCTAAATCAGACACAAGGCACTGGGTAGAGAAACGTGGAGAGGCAATAAGTGGCCACTGTCATCAAGGGTCTCCTGCCAGGGCTTAGAGGCAAGTAAGTTTGCTTCCAACATCCCCAGTCTCGTTTCCTACAAGTCTTCGGAGGAACGTGGACCCTGGAGGTGAAAAGAGGACCCTAATTCAGGTCTGCACCTGAACATCCATGGTGGTCCCAAGTGCATAAAGCTAAAACAGATGCCTGATGGGGCAAAGTACTAGTAGTGTCCAAAGGGAGAGACAACACACATCCGATTGGGGATGGGGATCGATGAAAGTGGTCCATTTAGATAAGAGGAAGTAGACTTTGAGAAGGACACTATGTGTGTGTCAAATTTCCCCTTGGAACGAATAGCAAATAGGATGTTCCAAATCCATCTCGTCTGCCAATGGTGGACATCCATAAGCTACCACAGAAGATTTTAGCTGAGCCTGAAGGTGGCCCTAGGTCCCTAGAACCCACTTCAGTACAGGAGTACTAGCAACCCAACCAGCTACAACCAACTGGAATTGGTTCTCAAGATACACCCTCTTTGCCTGCCCCAAATGAGAAGGCAAGTACCTTAGGACAGGCACCTGTCTTGTTTAGTGTTATATCTCCATGGCTGGGCCGTGGGCCTGCCACAGGGATGGCTTTGAGTATCATTGAATGAATGGATGAGTGAACGCAAAGGACAGCATAGACAGAAGAATCCCGGAATCGGGAAATCGCAGTGTGTGTGCTGGGAACGGCATGTAGGTTGTGAAAATGAGTGAAGAGGGAGAAAAGATCCTATTCTGGACGCACTTGAACGCAATCACTGAAGACTTCTGAGAAGGAAAATGTGTGATGTGAGTTGTTCATATAACCTGGATAGAGGGAACATGACAGACCAGTGACAGGTGGTAAAAGCAGTCTAGACGTGGTAATAATAATTGCTAATTTTGGAGGTGTCTTACTGTGTTCGATGCTGATTATTTTGATTATCCTCTGAGCAATCATCTAGGTGCTATTATTGTTGCTGTTTTACAGATAAGAAAACTGAGGCATGAAGAAAAGTAACTCACCCAGAGTCAAGCATACAGGAACTGGTAATGAACAGCTGAACGGGTTAAATCTATTTCTGAATGAAACTGGGAAACTATTCCTGTCCCACAATGGTTTAGCTGAATTTTCTGTATTTCCAGTTAGAACCAAATATTCATTGCCTTCCTTCTGTAGCAGTGGGGGGCAAGAAACTCATCTTTTATGAGGCTGATGGCAGCTGTTCTTCCCCCCACTCAGCTGTCTTTTCCTGAAATAGGATAGGGCAAGAATTCAAGGTTTTCACAGATAACAGGGAAATAGCCCTGGGGTTGGAGATCTGAGTTTGAATCCCAGCCCGCACTCTCTGTCTTGGTAACCATAGCAACCAACATCAGCACTCAATTTCAGTTCCTCATTTGTAAATGAAAACACACCCTCTCCACTCGTGGTTCATATGATCATGATGAAAATTGGGGCGTTGTCTGCATGCATGAAAACCCTGTCTGATGTGCACAGTATAGAGGGCCGGCAGTATATCTGTCCTTTGTGACAGGTGCTGTATTCATAATAACGCAGTTATTTCTCTAATTATTATCATCATTTAATACTTGGCTTGTGAACTCACTTGATAAATAGTTGATGTGGAGACTGCCGATGCACACTTCCAATCCCCTTGCCTCACCTGTCTTTGATTTCAGCCATGACCTGGTGTCCCATTCTATACAAGGTCTGACCATATTTCATGCAGGTGCAATGCACAGGGCTTCACCTCAGGCCTGCTCTGTGTACCTCTCATTTCTGGCCCCAGGTCTTTTCTTCAGGTGTCAAAATACAGGACACAGCAAAGAACTAACTCATCTTCCTGGAAGTGGCAGAAGTTGAAGGCCTGTTTGGGCAGTCCTTGATCATTGGAGGATGCAAGCTTGAGAGAACACCTCCTCCTTCCTCCCAGGAGACAGACCAGCCCGAGGCCCGTATCACGCGGCTTCTCAGAAAGTCCTGCAGCCTCACGGTGGTCCACTGAATGGCGACACAGTCTTGTATTGGCTCTCTTTCCTTCCCCGTTTCATTCCTCCATCCTTTACTTGCTCCCTGGGACCACAGTTGGCCATCAAAGTACCAATGCATACATCTTTGTCTCAGCCTGTTTTCTGGGGGAACTCAGGCTTAAATAGTGTTGAATCTAGAATTTGAAACTCTTGATTATTCCCCTGGCCACTCATGCTTGTATGTCTCCACTAAAAGACCTAGCACAATGTCTGAGACATAATAATAGGTGCACAATACCTTCTTAGTGAATGCATGAATCGATTAGTGAGATGCTTGTATCACAAGAACATCGTACAAGACAAACTGGGTCTGTGGACCTTAGGTAGCAAAGTACAGTGTTTACAGGTGAATATTTTGGAACTGATCAGCAAGATTCAGACATCAGCTCTGCCACGTAGAGCTGTGGTACCTCACCTGAGTTACGCGGCCTCTCTGTTCCTTGGTTTCCTCGTTTGCAAAATGGATAAAATAGTATGTCACACACAGAAGGATGCAATGACCTCCTCTATGTGAAGTACTTGGCACATAGTCATAAATTGATCAATGAAGTTATTATTCTTAGCAATTGTAGGAGTGCAAATATTACATGAGAAAGAATATATTAAAAAGATGGAGGGGCTTCCCTGGTGGCGCAGTGGTTGAGAGTCCGCCTGCCGATGCAGGGGACACGGGTTCATGCCCCGGTCCGGGAAGATCCCACATGCCGCGGAGCGGCTGGGCCCGTGAGCCATGGCCGCTGAGCCTGTGCGTCCGAAGCCTGTGCTCCGCAACGGGAGAGGCCACAACAGTGAGGGGCCCGCATACCGCCAAAAAAAAAAAAAAAAAGATGTAGGCTTGGATTCAAAAGTCACACAGATGTACATCATTGAATGTTGCACCCCTCCCCCCACCTAGGCCTTTTAACTTTCTTGCTACAGGGATAATGACACCTGATCCATCTATATCTTATGTGATGATTTTGAGAGCACTTTACAAAGTATAAACAGTTCTAGAAATGGAAGGGACTTTTTTTCCCTCTGTGATATTGGTGGTGAATGGGACCATCCAGAAAGCATGTCGGATGGCTGAAGAAAGTCCTCCACTTTGGGAAGATGGAAATTCATCCATCATTTCCGAAAGGTGATCTCCCTAGCTGACCACAGTGGGATCGCCCATTGAGATGTAAATCCCCCAGACATGTGAAGGGAAACCAGGTTCCTGAAGTCCTGAAAGGTGAAACTGGGGCCATATTTCACATGTGGCTTAAACCCATTATTGCTGATGAAAACAGGATTTTTAAAGGACAGGCTTCTTTCGCCCTTCAACCTTGTTCAGTGGACCTTTAGCCAAGAGCTGGAGTGTTGTCAGCAGCCAAAGAATTCCTGGTATTTCCCATGATGTTACTGGGCTGAAACATAGGAGGGCTTTCTTTTTACCTCATCTGAAGAATAGAGGTGATTATGCTCCTTTTTTTTTTTTTTTTTTTTTTGCGGTACGCGGGCCTCTCACTGTTGTGGCCTCTCCCGTTGCGGAGCACAGGCTCCTGACGCGCAGGCTCAGCGGCCATGGCTCACGGGCGCAGCCGCTCTGCAGCATGTGGGATCTTCCCAGACCGGGGCACGAACCAGCGTCCCCTGCATCGGCAGGCGGACTCTCAACCACTGCGCCACCAGGGAAGCCCTATGCTCCTTTTCTGATAGCATATTATCAACTTAGTATATGCAGAACATCCCCTCACTTCATGGTATTGTATTGTATGCACTGTATTTTCCATCTTCATTCCAATCCCCATTTTTTGTCTCCCTCTCCCGCTAAAGGCATCTAAAGGCATTCACTTTCATATGTCTAAAATACATCCTTAAATATTTTTCCTTTAAAAACATATAGTGAGTTTTTGCATCTACTTATTTTACATAAAATCGGTAAGGTACCAATTTCATTTTGTTACTTAATTTGTTTACTCAACATTATGTTTTAAAAACTCTCCTTGTTGCTATATGAATATATTAAAATGTATACATACATTTTATATTTTTATTTGTTTCTAATTAATGCATAGTGTGCACTCCCCACATTTTCTCTATCATTCCCCTAGAGCTGGGTACCTAGGTTATTTCCAATTCCTCTCCACTGCAACATACACTATAAAGGTATGTGTAAGATTTTTCCTGGAGGTAGATTCTTGGATCCTAAGATATATCTTACTTAAATCAGGATAGATTTTATTCAAGTCATGTTGAAATGAAGATGCCAAAGCCACTTGGTTGTCAACTTTGTCCAATCCCCTTGCTTTCTATGGGTATATATGTCCCTTCATTTGTATAAAGGGGGGATTTGGATGAGAAAATCTCTAAGGGGCTCTCCTTGGCATTTAGATTCCACTACTAACTTCCAAGCCAGCTGTGTTTACCAAACAAATGGAAGAAAAGTTGGCCAAAATATGGTAGTCCATCATCCAAATATTTGGAAGTAGCCAGATGTTCCGCATCTTGTAGATTCCACCTAGGAGGCTTTTGTCAGTGTTCTTAAGTGGCTATCAGAGGGGTATTTGTATTCTTTTAGGTTCCTAAGAATTCTCTTTCTCTCAGAGAGCTAATGTAGAGTCAGGCTCGCAAGAGTCCTGTAGTCCCTTAGGAATCTGAGCTTCAACTCTGTTCAACTTAGGGTTCGCATCTATCCCTATCTATCTATCTATCTATCATCTTATCTATCTGTTATTTATGGGGGAGATTCAATATTTATGAGCTTAATGAGAACAGTGATTCTAAAATCAAATAACGTGGTTCAGACAGATGTGGGTTCAAAGGACTAGCTGTTTGCCCTTGGACCAGAAACCACTTCTTGTCACCTCAGTCTCCTTATCTACATATATTACAAAAATAAAGATGATAATGCTAACCTCATTGGCTTATTGTGAAGATCAAATGACACCATGGGTAGTGAGAACTTAGCTAGAGACCTGGCACAGAGTAAACTCTGTGGTAGTTTCCCAAGAAAAGGGAGGGGGAGCCACAAATATTTTGACACTCTTCCCATAGGGAAATGAAGTCTAAGACCCTTCCAGTTGAATCTGGGTGGGCTTGTGACTGCTTTGACCAATGGAGTATGGCAGAAGTGACGGCATGTGACTTCTGGGGCTACATCATAAAAGGCAAGGCAACCTGTGCTTTCTTCACTGGAACACTAGCCACTGTGGAAGAAGTCTAACTGCACTGAGGCCACCATATTGGGTCAGGCGCTGGTGGGCACTTCCTGTAACAGTTGTGTCTTAACCCAGCCTTCCAGCCATCGCTGCCAAGGCACTAGACACTTACAAGCAGTTTTCTAGTCCCAGCTGTTCAAGTCTTCCCAGCTGACTCTAGACAGTGAAGCAGAGACCATCCACCTGCTCTGTGCCCTGTCCAGATTCTCGACTCACAGAATATATGAGCAGAATAAGGTGAATATTGTTTTGTGCCGTTATGTTTGAGGTAGATTGTTAAGCAGTAAAAATAACTAGAATGCCCTGAACTATTTGTATTATTATACTCCTTCAAGGCAACACTCAAATATTATGTCTTCTAAGAAGACATTATTTTTAAGCTTTGTTGAAGTATAACTGACTAATAAAATTGTAAGATATTTAAACCGTAGAATGTGATGATTTGATATACGTATACGTTGTGAAAGGGTTTCCCCCATTGGGTTAATTAACACATCTATCACCTCACATATTTATCTTTCCTGTTTTGTGTGTGTTTGTGAGAACATTTAATTTCTGCTGTCTTGGCAAATTCAATTATTTGATATAGTGTTATCAACTCTAGTCACCATTTTATACATTAGATCCTCAGACCTTATTCATCTTATAACTGAAAGTTTGTACCTTTTTACCAGCATCTCCCTATTTCCCCCAGCCCCCAGTCCCTGGCAACCACTTTTCTACTCTCTGTTTCTAGTTTGACTTTTTTTTTTTTTTAAGATTCCATATGTAAGTGATACCATGCAGTATTTGTCTTTCTCTTTCTTGCTTATTTCGCTTAGCATAATGCCCTCCAGGTTCATCCATGTTGTTACAAATGACAAGACTTCCTTCTTTTTTTAAGGCTGAATAATATTACATTACACATATATGTATTATATATATATTACATTATATTTAATATTACATTATATATATATCACATTTTCTTGATCTACTCATCTGGCGATGGTCACTTAGGTTGTTTCCATACCTAAGATATTATGAATAATGCTGCAATGAACATGGAAATGTTGCTATTTAAGATAATGGTTTTGTTGGGAAAACATATTCTAACACCGATAGTATCTAACAGTTAACCTGTGCTGTGAAGTAGGTATTATTTTATTTATCGTTTAGAGAGGAAGAGACAGAAGCTTAAATAATTTCCCCAGGGTCATGTAGCTAACAAGTCGTTAAACTTGAATATGAACTCTGGTCTTTCTGACTCACATAATGAGTGATCATGAAATAATCACTCTGGACATTTTAATTACAGAGACGGCACTCATTTCTGGTTCCTGTGAGGACACTGACGATGACACTTGATCAGAGTGGCTATACTGGCCTTTCCTATTTCCCATTTGAAAACTCACCATGTTTTGCCAGAGAAACAATCTGTTATCAACTCTTCCGGAGGAGTGAAGCTTCTTAGAGAAATTCAAGAGAAAGGGAGCTTTAAGCTTCCATCTCTGTGAGGGAAACTTCTTTGTAAAGGGATAATGCGAAGGCTTACATTTTCTAAAATGACGAGAGCCCCCCAAAACTGATGGAGCTCCCCTCAGATCTGAGGACATCAGATGCTTTGGTCCCAGCAGGTCCGGAAATGGATGGAAGACCCTTAGTCCTCCTTGCCTGTCCCACCTCCCACGTGAAATCCATAACTTAAGTGACTATAACCGTAAAGCCACTAATAAAAACATCTCCACTGGCTCTATTTACCCAGCTGTGTATCTCAGGATCTGCCGCTGACATTTTAAATACTCTCTCATTTCTCTGTCTTCCACAGGATTCATTTGAAGCAGCCCACAGGGAAGGGTGTCGCTGAGGAAACAAAACCCAGACCCCCCAGGCCTCTGGCTGAGGGATGGGGAGCGTGCTGGGAAAACACTTCCACCTGAGAAGCACAAAGGACCCCGGGAGTAGAGGAAGCTGGCCTGAGGCCAACCGGAGGTATCAGCGTGGCTGGGCCCAAAGAGGGAGGTCTGATGGTGGGACTTCAGAGCACTTACCCTCCCCATGCGAAGGCAAACAGTGCCCCCAGCTGTGGCTGCAAGGAGGGCGTTGCCCGTTAAGTCAGATGGCAGCAAAGATGGGGGGCCTTCTGATTTTTTAAAACCTTTTTCTGAATTATAGGATATCTATAGAAAAAAAAAATATCCACAAAACTTAAACAAACAGCTTAATGAAATCACAGGGTAAACACCCATCTGACCACACCCAGGCCAAGAAATAGAACATTGCCAGGCCCCCAAGCCCTCTCCCTTCGGTGCCTTTCCAGTCACCATACTTTATCCCTTCTCCCAAGGTGATCCCTATCTTGACTTTTAACACCAAAGATGAGTTTGACTGTTTCTGGACTTTATATAAATGAAACTACTCTCTTGTAGCCGGTTTCTTTTACTTGAAACTGTGTGTGAGCTTCGTTTCTGCTGTCTGTGAAGCTGTTTGTTTATTGTTGAGTATTGTTCCACTGTAGGATTATATCATGATTTATTGATTGATTCTACTGTTGATGGGCATTTGGGTTTGGAGTTATTGTGACTAGTGTCACCATGAATATTCTTCTCCCTGTCTCTTGGTGCATTCATTTCTGTTAGCTACATACCTAAGACTGGAATTGCTAGAAACTATAAAATTCCTAGGAGAAAACATAGGCGAGAAGCTTCTTAATATTGGTCTTGGCAATGCTTTCTTGGATATCATGCCAAAAGCACAGGCCAACAAAAGGAAAAATAGACACGTGGGATTAGATGAAATAAAAAGCTTCTCACACAGCAAAGGAAACTGTCAAAAAAAAATTAAACACAGCCTACATAATGGAAGAAAATATTTGCAAACCATATATCTGATAAAGGGTTAATAGACACAATATATAAACTCCTACGACTCAACAGCAATAAAACAAATAATTTTTGAAGTGGGCCAAGGAACCGAAAAGATATTTCTCCAAAGAAGACATGTAAATGGCCAACAGGTATGTGAAAATGTGCTCAACATCACTAATCATCAGTGAAAATCACGAAGAGATATCATCTCACACCTGTCAGGATGGCTATTATCAAAAAAACAAGAAGAAAATAACAAGTGTTAGTGAGGATGTGGAGAAAAGGGAACCCTTGTACATCGTTAGCGGGAATGTAAACTGGTGCAGCCACTGTGGAAAACAGTACGGAGGTTCCTCAAACAATTAATCATAGAGCTACAGTATGATCCAGCAATCTCACTTCTGGGAATATAACCAAAGAAACTGAAATCGGCATCTCCCAGGGCTATCTGCATTTCAGTGTTCCTTACAGCATCATTCACAATAGCCAAAATGGGGAAGCAACTTAAATGTCCATTGATGGATGACTAGATAAAGGAATTGCGGTATTTACACACAATGGAATATTATTCAGCCTTTAAAAAGAAGGAGATACTATCATTTGTGACAACATGGATGAACCTTGAGGATATTATGCTAAATGAAATAAGCCAGACACAGAAGAACAAATACTACATTACTTACATCAGCAATCTAAAATAGTCAAATGTGTAGAAGCAGAGAGTTAGAAATGTGGTTACCAAATGGCTGGGTGGAGGGGAACACAGGGAAGTGTTGGTCAAAGGGTACGGAGTTTCAGTTTTGCAAGTTGAATAAATCCTAGAGATCTACATACTACAGTACCTGTAGTTAAAAATACTGTATTGTTTACTGTGTTTTCGAGTGTGCAATCTCTTATTTAGGTCTTCATGTTCTCCATAAATTACATTGTTTAAAGAATATTTACTTGATGATAAAAAAAGAAAAAAAAAAAAAGACTCTTCACTGAATAACAGGGGAGCCTGGTTTACATGAAAGAGTCTGGAGAGTTCCTTCTGCTGAAAACCCGAGTAGGAGTTCACCAGGGGAAGAATCGGGAAAAGAATATTCTAGGCCGAGGGAACAGCATGTTCACAGACTTTGAGGCAGGAAAGGACTCTCTCTCTCTCTCTCTCTCTCTCTCTCTCTCTGTATATATATATATATATAGATTGATTGATTGAAGTATAATTGATTTACAATGTTGTGTTAGTTTCAGGTATACAGCACAGTGATTCAGTGTCTATATATACATATATATGAGTCTGGAAATTCTTCTCCAGATTATTTTCCCTTATAAGTTATTACAAAATATTGAGTATAGTTCTCTGTGTTATACAGTAGACCCTTGTTGGCTATCTATTTTATATATAGTAGTGTATATATGTTAATCCCAACCTCCTAATTTATCTTTCCCCCACCCCTTTCCCCTCTGGTAACCGTAAGTTCATTCTCCATGTCTGTGGGTCTATTTCTGTTTTATAAATAAGTTCATTAGTATCATTTTTTTTAGATTCTGCATATAAGCAATATCATACCATATTTGTCTTTTTCTGTCCGACTTACTTCACTCAGTATAACAATCTCTAGGTCCATCCATGTTGCTGCAAATGGCATTGTTTCATTCTTTTCAATGGCTGAATAATATTCCATTGTATATATGTACCACATCTTCATCCACTCATCTGTTGATGGACATTTAGGTTTCTTCCATGTCTTGGCTATTGTAAACAGTGCTGCCGTGAAAATTGGGACATAAATCAACCATTTTACTATGTAACAGATTCTGTGGGTCAGGATTTGGACAGGGGACAGTGCAGACAGCTTGTCTCTGCTCCATGTCTGAGACCTTAGCTGGAAGAGTTTAAGGGCTGGCAGTGACCCTGTAGCTGGGGCCTGGGCACATTTCGACGTGCCTTCACGCAGTACCTATATGTGGACACTCCATGTGGCCCGGGTTTCCTCACGGTATGGCGGCCTCAGCGTTCTTGAATGACGTCTCAAGGTTCTAGCATGAGTGCCCCAATGGACAAGATGGAAGCTGTATTGCTTCTTAGGAACCTCTGAAGTCACACAGTTTCACTTCTGCCATGCTTTACTGGGTGCTATTTGTCAAAGACAGTCATAGCCCACCAAGATTCAGGGAGGGGGGAAGCATAGACCCCCAGTTCTGGAGGGGAGGCTGGCAAGGTCACACTGTATAAGAGCATATGGGATGGGAGATGTTGTCATGGCCATCTTTGGAAACTATAATCTACCACACGACTTACACCAAAGAACATGGTCTATGAAGGAGTTTCTAGCTTTGGAGAAAGATGTTTCTCAGCATCCCTGAAATCAACATCTTAAGACTACCTCCTGGAGAACCTGTCTGCACCTCAGTTCTATTCAGGGTGAGATTATTCCACCTAGATTCATGAAAGGATATAAGATGTAGTAGGTAGAATAATGGCTCCCCAAATAGGTCCACATCCTAAGCCCAGAAACATGTGACCACATTACCTTACATGGCAAAAGGGCCTCCACAGATGTGATTATTTTGAGATGGAGAGATAAGAGGGAAACAAGAGTGTCAGAGTCGGAGAAGGAGAAGGGATGACAACAGCAGACTTGATCTCTCTCTTTAACTACTATGCAGCTGGCTTTGAAGACGGAGGAAGGGGCCATAAGCTAAGGAATGCTGGTGGCCACGAGAAGCTGGAAAAGGCAAAACAATGGATTCCCCCCTAGGTCAGAAGGAACGTAGCTCTTCTGATGTCTTGACTTTTAGCCCAGTGAAACCTATTTTCAGACTTGTGACTTCCAGAACTATAAGACAACGACATTGTGTTGTTTTAAGCTAATAAGTTTGTGATAGTTGGTTATGGCAGCCATAGGAGAACTAATACATAAAAGAATTGTCTTTGGTTTTCTGTCTGGCTTTGCCTCTTTCTCCAGCAGTGGTGCCTTCAGAACTCAGAAGACTATAGACTGAGTGTGACCGAGTTGCTCTCTCTGAGGCAGTCGGAGCCTAAAAATGGGCTACAATGGATTCTAAAACTTTACCCCAAACACTCTTGACATTCGGGAGATAAGGTTTCTAATGAGAAAATGCCTGTGAGGGACCTCAAAGTTTTCTCCCAATGTTTCATCATT
Source organism: Tursiops truncatus (assembly GCF_011762595.2). NCBI lineage: Eukaryota > Metazoa > Chordata > Mammalia > Artiodactyla > Delphinidae > Tursiops > Tursiops truncatus. The sequence continues at coordinate 13,286,720 of NC_047046.1, forward strand.
GAACTGCCCTAGAATCTTGTACTCAGTGTGGTCCCCAGACCAAGAGCTGCAGTGTCATATTGATAAGCCGGCCCATAAAATGCAGAATCGCAGAGCCTGCCTACAGACCTACAGAGTTAGAATCTGCATTTGAACAAGATCCCCAGAAGGTCTACGTGTGCATGAAATTTTGAGATGCGCTATTTTAGAGATCTTACGGCACTGACCCATCTCTCCAGAAGTCCTCAGAGAGAGCGTCAGAATGGTTGTTTCCTTTTTAACTATAAAGTAGAGGTGGCCCTGAATGTGAACAAATGTGCAAAAGTAGGACGAGTGTCCCCAGCTACTGAGGCTGGGGGTGGAGTCAGGAGGCACATGGGGTTTCTCACTGTCACTGGATGCTGTTTCGAGGCTGAGGGAAAACAGACACCTGTGTGTTTTCTCCAGGAAATACGTACAAAGGAAAGTTTGCGATGTTCTCGGAAAGGGGCCAGAGGTTTCACCCAGCTGAGGGGCAAGGCTCCCTCAAAGGGTAGATGAACAAAAGAATGCTCATGTTTCCTTCAAAATGGTCATAATTTAATTTCTGTCCAATGTCGCCTGGGTACATTGCAGACTCTCAGAAGCTTTTTTTTTTTTTTTTAAAGTCATGCAATGGGGCTGTTTCAGTTTATATCCTCCCTAAGTAAAGCCATACAAGTGCCATGTTTCTAAGTCTGCACACTGCCAGGAACACACACATGACTGTAGCAGGGACGTGGTCGTGTAAGAGAAAGAGGCAGCAGACCGTGGGCGAGAAAAAGGAGGCAGCCCTGAGACCTCGAGACTTTGCAGACCGAGACACATTGTGATCTCAGTGAGATTCTGCTTTGATTGCAGATCCAGTGATTCTCCGTTTCAGAAATGCATTCAGGCTGAAAACTGTCCGAGAAGAGAAGGGAAATGTCAGGGAGCTGAAAAGGAATTCTAGAGCACGAGGAGATGCCAACATCAAGACAAAGAATCATAATTCTTTTGTCTTAGGAGGGAAATTGCTTTTGTTTTCCGTCTTCATATTTCCTGAGGTCACATTGCAGGGAAGTAAGAGATTGGGCTACTGAGAACCCAGGTCCATATAGAGCGTCTTCACTAAAGATGTGTGAAAATTGGATGGTTGAATTTTTCACGTTGGGTTTTCTCTAGTCAGGTTATAACCCTTTGGGGGACTGTTACTTTTCGTGGTCTCTAATTATTCAGAGTAATGAGAGAAGGATGGTTTGAATTATTTTAAAAATGGATTCTTTAGGGGGAGGTGGGATGAATTGGGAGATTGGGATTGACATATATACACCACTTTGTATAAAATAGATAACTAATGAGAACCTGCTGTAGGGCACAGGGAACTCTACTCGGTGCTCTGTGGTGACCTAAATGGGAAGGAAATCCAAAAAAGAGGGGATATGTGTATACGTATAGCTGATTCACTTTGCTGTACAGGAGAAACTAACACAACATTGTAAAGCAACTATACTCCAATAAAAATTTTTAAAAAGGCTAAAAAAAAAAAAAATCTGAAAAAACGAAAAGGATTCTTTTAGACAATACCCTGCTAAGAGTCAATATAAGGTTTTACCTAACCTATTACACAACCAACCAAAACCAATTTACCACAAAGCCTGGTATGTAAATATACAAACTCTTCAAGATGCCAGAATTATAAATAAGTCGAAAGATACAGATGAACAGCAGGCAGAGAATCTTAGAGGTTCTCTCTGGCAGGCGATGGGCTGAGGGTCTTACCCACATCGTCCCCCATAATCATCAACACCTTCTTACAACGTGTGGTGCTGTTTTATTCCAATTTTACTGACGAACTGAACTGAACTGAACGGAAGGTCATTCCCCCATGTCTGCAAAGGTGGGGAAGCAGGAAATTGGGATTTGAAGTCAAATCTGTGAGTTGGGCTTCCTGATTTCCATCGAATTCTCTCATTGAATTCCCACTGCAAACCCTAGGTTTTGTATTGTTGACTCATTTTACAGATAAAGAAATTGAGGATCAGTGATGAATCACTTTTAAATAGGAGAGTTGGGCTTCATACTGAGAAGTATCAAACTGATCTCAACGTTAGACCTTGCAGTGGATTAAAGTTGTCCAAATGAGGGAAGCTCTTTGTAGAGATGGAACAGTTCCATGTTTTGACTAAGATGATCGTTACTTAACGTCATACATGTGATGGTAATTCATGGGATTCTGCACACAATACACACGCACACACACACACACACACACACACACACACACATAGACACCCACACACAGGAGCACATGTGAAAACTGGTGAAATCTGAATAAGGTCTGTACCTGAATCAATCAGCACTGCAGTCAATTTCCTGGTCTTGACAATATACTCTGGCCATGTAAGATATTATCACTGGGGGAAGCTGGGTGAAGAGTACAAGGAACTCTCTGTACTATTTTGCAACTTCTTTTGAGTCTTATTATTTTAAAACATTGTCTTCAAATTCTTTAATGTTTCTCCCGTGGAGAGATAGAATCTCTGTTTCCTCCCATGGATTCTGGGAAGGCTCTGTAACTGTTTACGGATAGAATACAGTGGGGGAGATGCTGTGCCAGATGTCAGGCTCAAGTCTCAAGAATTTGGAAGCCTCACTCCCTGGATCTCGTTAGACTCTCTCTGGGAGCTCTGAGCCACTATACATGACATCCGACACCCCTGAGACTGCCGTGTGGAGAGGCCATGTCCAGGCCTTCAATCAACCATCCCAGATGAACTTGGCCTTCCATTCATCCCTGCTAAATCACCAGTCACAGATAAAAGACTTGGACTCTCCAGACCGGCCCATTCTCCTGCTGCTTAACAGAGTGCCGTCCATCAATACCACACAGGGCCAAAAAACCACCTAGCTGAGCCCCACTCAAATTCTTGACCTGTGAAATCATGAGACCTAACAAGAGTGTTGTTGCTTGATGCCTCTAAGTAGTGGGTAGTTTGGTGTACAGCAATGGCTAAGAAAATAGACTTTTCATTATCTGATAAAGAAAGGCAAGGCTGATAACATGGGGTTAGGTACACAGAATCAGACACAGTAGGCATGTCCCTTCCCCTCTTTTGGCCTCAGAAAGACTGGCTTTACCTTGAATGTCACTTCCTCCAGGAAGCTATATATAGAGATTGGATTAGATGTCTCCTCCCTTTCTCCCCCCTTGGTTAGCAGGAATCAGAAGTATCTTGATGTTATGCTTTATTTCTCTCTTTCTCTCCCACCAGACAGTAAACTCCATGAGGTCAAGAACTAATTTTGTCTAGCTGATCACTATTTCACTCTGCCTACAGCAGAACCTTTAATAGGTGATTATTGAATGAACGAGCAAAGACACGGGCGCTCTCCAAAATCCTGCTCAGTGCTGGTGTCAGGTAGCTCTTTCTCTCTGGAGCTTTGGGGCGGGTGAGAAGAATCCAGGTGTGCTTCCAGCACCTGTCAGACACCAGCTTTCTGTCTGGTACTCCCAAGATCCCAAGTCACAAATCCATCTGCTGAGCAACAGCTCCGAAGCAGCAGGAGCCGGGAGGGCAGAAAGGCGAGAGGGATGCCCCCCAGCCCCCCAACCAGCTGGCGTCACCCTGGTTTGCTTACTTTCCTGCTCAGCTGCTTTAGTCAGAGGAGGGCCATTTCCACGGGCTCCTGCCTCCTAGGCTATCACCAGGGGAGCTCTCCAGTCCCTCCTGTATTTCCTCTGCAGCATCCTCATTTATCCTCTGTCCGGGGGGTGATCTGGCTCCTCTTGGGCTGCCCTTGAAAATTCCAATCACAGTGACACAACCGCTATTTACCGAGCATTTCCCTCCAGCAAGGCTCTGGGCTGGACAAAGCCTCAACTTCCAGGAGCTTAATATTGGGTTGGCCAAAAAGTTTATTCGTTTTTTTTCCCTTAAAATGCTACAGAAAACCACAAACAAACTTTGTGGCCAACCCAATATTTCAGTGGCGTTTTTATCTGGTGGAAGGTGAGAGATGACAGAAAGAAAACAGAACCTCTGGCCTGTTCCTGAGGAGGTGCAGTGGTGACCTGGAGCCAGCACTCATGGGCTTGCAAAGGCCAATTGACAAGCATTCAGGAATTTTGTGAGCTAGTTGTTAAACTGTGGGTGGCTTGAGATTGTCCAGGTGAGAATATGCTCATCAAGAAAATCAGCACATTGGGACTTCCCTGGTGGCGCAGTGGTTAAGAATCCACCTGCCAATGCAGGGGACACAGGTTCGAGCCCTGGTCTGGGAAGATCCCACATACTGTGGAGCAACTAAGCCCATGTGCCACAACTACTGAGCCCACGTGCCGCAACTACTGAAGCCCGCGTACCTAGAGCCCGTGCTCTGCAACAAAGAGAAGCCACTGCAATGAGAAGACCGCGCACCACAGCAAAGAGTAGCCCCCGCTCACGGCAACTAGAGAAAGCCCGCGCGCAACAATGAAGACCCAACACAGCCGAAAATAAATAAATAAATAAATTTATTTAAAAAAAGAAAAGAAAAGAAAATCAGCACACACTAGAATCCAGCTCCCTCACACCAGTTTGCCAGCACATCGCTGGGAAATTCACTTCCTCTTTGTGAGCCTGTTTCCCTATCTGAAAAATGGGGATATAAATCCTGACCTTGAAAGATTTCACAAGTGTTGACACAATATGGTCCTTGGCACACTAGCTCCCTCTCCAGCCTGCTCTCTTCTTCCTGAACTAATATGGTAAGTTCACCATGGGTTCAGTCTTCCTTTGGATTTATGGGATGAGTAAACATCACTGGGTAGGAAAGAATAGGCATCTTAGGACGGAGCATGGGTGGTTACCCAGGGTAAGCAGTGTTACTTTGGAAAGTCCCTAAAGTTTTTCAGGATCTCCTTTCACCCCAGTATTGATAAGGGAGCAGGGAGAATAAGATCAGGCAGAGATATTGAGGAGGCAGGTCAACATGTGAGGGTCTGGGTAGTTTTGTAAGTTGCCCAGTTTGGGACAAAGGTGCACTCACAATACTTCTCTTTGGTCATTCATTCATTCAAAAATACATTTACTGGGCTTCCCTGGTGGCGCAGTGGTTGAGAGTCCGCCTGCCAATGCAGGGGATGCGGGTTCGTGCCCCGCAGTCCGGGAAGATCCCACATGCCGCGGAGCGGCTGGGCCCGTGAGCCAAGACCGCTGAGCCTGCGCGTCCGGAGCCTGTGCTCCGCAACGGGAGAGGCCACAACAGGAGAGGCCACAACAGTGAGAGGCCCGCGTACCGCAAAAAAGGTACCGCGTACCGCATTTACTGAGCATCACAACAAACCAGCTAGACTCTGGGTATGCAGCTATGAGCAGATATTTTCCCTGCCCTTATGGAACTGAACAGGTTAATGGTGAAGATGAGCACGAGGCAAGCCATTAAAAGTGCATGGGTGTAATTTAATTAAAATGCAGACCACTGCATGGGTGTAATTTAATTAAAATGCAGACCACTGCATGGGCATGTATGGAGGGAAGCAGTTTTTGTTGGAAGCTAAGGAAGTGACACATAAGCAAAGCTTGGAGGGAAAATAACATTTTGTCCTGCTAAATGAGGGATGTGCAGACAGATGCCTGGAGTGTCCCGCATGGTCCTTGCCTCCTAATGTTCACGCCCTGAGTGATCCTCTCCCCTTGAGTGTGGGCAGGACCTGTGACTTGCTACGACTAATAGAATAAGGCAATGGAGATGCAATGTCACTTCCATGATTACTTAACAGAGGACTGCAACTTCTGTCTTGCAAGCAGATTGTCTCTTTTGCCTTCTTGGCTTGCATGTAGATGAAATGACCATGTTGAAGAGGTCCACGTGACAGGGAATTGGGAGCACCTCCTCCCAACAGCCAGCAAGGAACTGAGTCCCAACAACACCCCAGTGGGTTTGGAAGTGGATCCTTCCCTAGTCGAGCTTTCGGATGAGAATTCAGCCCCACGTGACAACTGGATTGTAACCTGATGAGAGACCCAAAGCAGAGGACTCAGCTAAGCCAGGTCCAGGTACTTGATCCACAGTGATCATGAGATATTAAATGTATTTTTGTTTTAAGCCACTAAGTTTTTGATAATTTGTTATGCAGCACAGCTAACTGATACAAAGAGGGTCAAGAATTTATTCCAGGTACAGAGAGTCATGTGTGTAAAGGGGATGAAATAAAGAGAGTCTGAACACTGGAGGGAGAACAAGCAGGCCAGTGGCTGGATTGAACATGAGAGCAATAAGCCTCTGAGAAGTGAGGCAAACATGTGGGCCATGTTCTACAGGCCCACAGGGGCCATGGAACAGTTTCTGGCACTTATACTGAGGCCTCTGGGACATCAGTGAAAAATTGGAAACGGTAAGCTTGATGAAATTTGCTTTTCAAAACACATAGTAGGGAGTCCCCTTGGGTGGCTAGGTAAGGAGCCATGGTGGCTCAGACCAGGAGTTGATGGTTGACTTACAGAGAAGTGGACGCTTTCAAGAAATATTTTGGAGGAAGGATGGGCAGGATTTGATGACAAAGTGAATACAGGGTGAGAGAGAAGTAGAGCCATCTGTTGAAATGGAAAAAGAGGTTTTTGGTTTGAGGGTTTTGAGAGAGTTAGAACATTCTGGTTCAGCCTGGGAAGCTTAAAGGCTGAGGTGGAAATCAGTCTTTTGATCCCAGCTTCTGTCTGGGTCATTTTGACCTCCCTCAGGCAGGACAGTTTAGGATTTGCCTAGCTAATGAGCACAGTTAACACACTGTGTAAAGATTTCATTAGCATGTGGAGAAGGCCTGGCTGAAGAATAATTCTCCATGTCATTTTGTTGATGCTAATTATTTCATAGGAAAACACTCAAAAATATGATTGACTCTACATTGATCAGAGGAAATGTGTTGATCTCTGGGGAGCCAAGCCACAGCTCACAATGGTACGGATTTATTTTGAATGTATGAAGTCCCCTACCGTCCCAGTGTAGGTTTAACAGGGATGGATTATTGCACGAAGTGTCTGGGAGCCATAAAGCGATCTTGTTCTATTTAATGAGAGAGGGGACATCCATTCATTCTCCCTTCATTTATGCATCCACGCTATTTTTTTCTTCTTATGTATAATTCATCTGTAAAGGTTTTGATAATTGCCCCCGCAAGTTGCTTAACTTTTCTGAGCTTTGGTTTTCTCCTGTTTGAAGCGTGGCATTCCACACTTAAAATGTAGCTGTCTGGGCTCAAATCTTGGTGGAGTTCAGTCGGCTTTTCCCACTAGAATGTAAGCCCTGTGAAGGTAAGATTATGTTTATAGTTTTCACTGCTATGTCCCCAGCGCCTTAGGAGACTGCCTGGCTCAATAAGTGTTTGCTGAATGAATAAATGACGCAACATGCATACAGCACATGACATCTAGAAAGCCCTCAGAAAGTGGCAGCTGTCTTCTCTCTTTTCTTCTTCACTCTTCCTCCCTTGCTATGTTCCTCTCTCTCTCTCTTTCAGCCTCCTCCTCTATTTTCTTCCTTTTGGGTTTGGGAAAAAGAGAGAAAACAGAAAGCATCTGTTACTACTGAGTATCTGCTTTTCTTTTGGCTTTCCCAGCGTAAATATGATCATATCTGCTTCTTTTTATAGTATGAAATCAGAGGATTATCTTTCCTGGAGAGAACTAGTTAAACCTCAGCAGTAGAAAACAGTGCTGTGGGACCCACAGGCCAGTTCTTCCTTGGAAAGGATATTCTATTTTGGGAGGTGGTTGGGGAATATCTTAGTTGTTCCTTGATTTAAATGCTCTTTGCCTCAACTCAGGGAAAATGAAAAGTTACCCTGAGAATTGAGAGGGTGACCAGGCTAGACTTTAATTTACTGCTTCTCTAAATGGAATACTCATCATCTGTCCATCCGTGTATCCATGCATCCCTGTATCCATCCATTAATCCACCCATCCACCCATCTATTCATCCATCCAATCACTCATTCACTCACTAACTCATTCATTTTTTTAACATCTTTATTGGAGTATAATTGCCTTACGATGGTGTGTTAGTTTCTGCTTTATTCACTAGCTCATTCATTTTTGTCTTCAAAAAAATATTTGTTGCCCAGCAACTATGTGCCCCACCTCATGCTAGGAGTTGGGGATACCATGGTGACCAAAATGGATATAGGTTCTGCCCCCAAAGGAGCTTGTAGTCTAGTGTAGACAATTCATCAGCTCTCAGGGAGTGGGAAATTCTACAGGATGATTCTGATTGGAGAGGACACTCTGCCTCCATCCTGCGGATGGTAAGTGAAGAAACTTTGGGGTAACAGACAATAAGCTAATTACCTTCTAGAGATAGCACAAGTAACACAATACATAACCTCTTCCTACTACCTAGTTAACAACTCCTTCTATTAAATTCTTTCTATTAGAATAAGTAATGGGCTTTCTGTCTCCAGCCTGGATCATGACTGACAGACACAGCTATGCAAAGGATAAATAACATGTGGCCATGTTTACTTTCTAATATGAAATGGGTAAAAAAAACCAGAAAGCAAAACTATCAGAACAATATGATTGGGACCTTATTATTTTTTTCTTAGCTACCTATCTTTTTTAAGTCGTCTTTTTCATTAAAAATTTAAAAAATACTGTATATAATTGAAATATAACCTTATATTAGCTTCAGGTGTACAGCATAATGATTCAATGTACGTATATATTACAAAATGTAGGCTAGTTAAGTCTACAATTTTAACAAGTAGGCAGTAAGTCTAGTTAACCATCACCACACATGGTTACACTTTTTTTTCTTGTGATGAGAACTTTTAATATCTACTCTCTTAGCAACTTTCCGATATACAATATACAGTATTATTTTTTAAATTTTAATCTTTTAATTGAAGTATAATTGACTTCATACAATACTATATTAATTTCAGGTGTACAACATGGTAATTCGATATTTTTACAGATTACACTCCATACAAAGTTATTATAAACGATTGATTCCCTGTGCTGTACATGACTACCTTGTAACTTACTTATTTTATACCTAGTAGTTTGTGCCTCTTAATCCCCTTCACCTATTTTGTGCCTCTCCCAATAGACAGCATTATCAACATCACTATGCTATACATTTATTTATTTTATAACTGGAAGTTTGCGCCTTTTAATCTCCTTCACCCATTGTCCCCACCCTCCGCCTCTGGTACCACCAATTTCTCTGTATCTCTGAGTATTTTATTTTTTTAGTGTGTAGAGAAAAAAGAATGAAAATGAATGAAAAGAATCAAAGTCATCAGTGGCAGCCTCTGATGGCCAGCACATGCATCCCTATAATAGAAAGTCCCTAAGTCCTACTTGGCTGAATCCTTCCCCTGCTGTGTCTCGTGAGAAGCTGACATGTCTGGCATGAGACCGTTTGGAATTTTTCCTACTGGGTCTGTTTCCCTCCCTTGCCTGCACTCTTTGGATTCGCGGTGGGGTCCTGGGTACCGTCCATCCCACCAAGGAGCATGGAAGGGCTTCTTCTGATGTGGGCATGGTCAGGGAAGGAATCGTTTTAGGAGGACAGCCTGGCGGATCTTGGATCCCATCTCTATGGCAACAATGCTGCAAGGACTGAAAATCTGATTTTGTTTTGGGCTGTGGTAGCCGCTAATTACAGGCAGCTCCAAGTCCCTTTGCTCTTCCCTAGAAAGGTCTCTGTTTATTTGTTGGCAACGGTTATCTACTTTTTTTTTTCGCTTTTGAACTCTGTTCCCAGTCCTCTTTTTCCATTTCACCCATCAGAAAAAAGAATTTTTTTTGTCGCCTCTGGAGGATACTTGCTTTCCCGGTTGTTACGGAGATGAAGAGCCAGGTGACAGAGCAAGTTTGGGAAGGGAAGAATGGGCAGAAGGACCCAGCGTAGCCCTTGGCCCAGCTGGAGACGGCTGTGAAGGATGGATGTGAAACAGAAGGGGCAGACTGGGGCCCTGAGAATAACGAGAGAGATAAAGAGAGAAGCACAGAGAAGTGGGAGGGGGACGAGGTGGTGGACGGGAGGTGACTCAGACCCAAGACCCCAGGAGCTGATTCAACAGAAGCTCACAGGAACACCAGGCGGCCAGCGGGGGGGCGGGGGGGGCAGCTTTTTTGTTTGCCATCCTCACGTCTTCAGCGAACGTTTTGATTCGCTGTGCTGTCTACTTCCCTCTTTCCTCAAGACTGATCTGCAAACTTTGTTGCTCGGAGGCCTGAAGCAGCCTTTGGGGCTTTGGCGAATCCTTCCAGAGAAAACCCTTTGCAGGCCTTCCCGGGGCTGCCCACCAGATCCCCTTGTGGGACTGACTGTACCTGGGGCGGTGAGGGCAGGACAGGGCTTTACTTCCCCGGCTCCGTCTAAGTCTGCCCTGCTCATGACAGTAGCCACGAACCACGTATGGCTATTTAAATGAACCAGAACAAAATAAAATTGAACATGCAGTCCCTTCTTGGTAGGTTCTGGTTGGTTTTTCTGTTAACCTAAAACCACTCTAAAAATGCAAGTCTATGAATTAAAAGCAAATACAGTTTCCCAGTTGCAGTAGCCGCGTTTCAAGTGCTCTATAACTACACGTGGCTGGTGGCCGCTGTATCGGAAAGCACAGATGTAGACTGTTTCCATGATCACAGAAAGTTCAATTGGACAACTTTGGTCTGGGAAATAGTACCTTTCTGGACTCTTCCCTACACGTTCCAAAGAGTGAAAGGAAACCATAGTCTGATAGCCTTTCATTCATTCATTCATTGAACAAATATTTACCGCCTGCCAGACGTTGTTCTAGATGCTGAGAATTCAGCTGAGACAGACAGTTCCTTTTCTTGGGAGGCTTAAATGCTAGTATATGATAACAGACATTCTAGAGCTACAAATAGAGTATGGCTATGGTGGAAAATAAAGCAAGTTAAGGAAGAATTCTGGGTGCTAGGAAGTGGAGAGGGTTCTGCTCTATAAAAGATAGAGAAGGCTCATCAAAAAGGGAATGAGGGGGCTTCCCTAATGGCGCAGTGGTTGAGAGTCCGCCTGCCGATGCCAAGGGACGCGGGTTCATGCTCCGGTCCGGGAAGATCCCACATGCCGCGGAGCGGCTGGGCCCGTGAGCCATGGCCGCTGAGTCTGCGCGTCTGGAGCCTGTGCTCCGCAACGGGAGAGGCCACAGCAGTGAGAGGCCTGTGTACCAAAAAAAAAAAAAAAAAAAAAAAAAGGGGGATGAGGGAGCAAGCTTTGCAGGTTTCTGGAGGCAGAGAATTACAAGCAGAGGGAACTGCTGGGCAAATGTCCTGAGGTGGACGCGTGCCACTCAGTTTTGAGAAGATGAGTAACACGATCTGGCTTGGGTTTTAGAGGGATCTCCTCTGGCTGCCAAGTTGAGAATAAACCAGAGGGGAGAGGAAGGAGGGCTCCCAGAGAGAGCAGTGGGGAGGCTACTGACATATCCCAGGTGAGAGGTGATGGTGGCTTGGACCAACGCAGCAGCAGTAGGAGAGCTGAAAAGTCAGATTTCAGGAGATATTTTGAAAGCAGAGCAGATAGGATTTTCTGCTGGATTAATGCAGGGGTGTGAGAGAAGGAGAGGCGTCAAGCAGGACACAAAGGCTGGAGAGTCTAGAAAGATAGATCTCCGTTTATGAACATGGGGAGATGGCTGGCAAGCAGTTCTGAGGTGGCGACAACCAAAAGTTTAGCTGTGGACCTAAGAAGTCTGAGATGCCTATTCAATCTCTGAGTGGTGATATCAAGGACACAGTTGAATCCATGCATCTATTCACTCAACAGGTATCTGCTGGGCTCAAATATATACCTGGGACTTAGTCATCCTGGCTATGAGAGATTGACACTCAATTTTATTTCCAGTTTTCTTCAGTTGCTCCATTAAACAAAAAGAAATACGCATAACTCGTTTCCATCGTTTTTGTACCAGTTTGCAAATCTAAAGGCTGTTCTGAGCAGAACAGCCAGCTGACTGGCTTGGCCCCTCGATTCTTCCTTTTTTTTTTTCAGTTCCTTCAGTTCACGGCCTGCCACTCAGGGACACTAAGAACATCAGATGTCAGCCCAGCCCTTGAGAAGCTGGCAACTAGTAGGAGCGGTTAAGACACAGAACAAAGAGCACGGGCTTTGGACCCATCAAACCTGATTCCCGAAACTGGCTCCACCACGCACCAGTTCCTCGGCCTGGGGCCATTGACTCAGCCTCTCTGAACTTGTTTGCTCCTCTGTATAATGGAGTGCCTGACACCTAGCTCTCAGAGCTGTCAGCAGGATTAGAGAAAAGGGGTATAGATCTACCAGCACAGCGCCTGACACATATAAGGCCTTATTTAATAAGTGGTTGTTAGGATTAACTTCATGTTAATGAATGAAACAGATATATAATAGGAAAAAATTGATAATATATGTGGTTAGGTGCTTTTAGAAACAGAACTGAAGGAAGTGATGAGAGACTGAAAAGCATGGAGGCTAGCATCACGGGCTTTAGAGATAGATATTGGTTCCAAACCCAGCGCCTCTGCTTATGCACTGGGTTGACACTTGGTTCCCAGGGCCTTGGTTTTTGGATCTGTAAAATGGGGACAATGACCCATTAGTACCAACTCACAGGCTTGCTGAGGATGTGTGTAAAGGCTCAGTCCAGTTCTGGGCTCGCAAGAATTGCTCAATAAACAGCAGTTGCTATTATTTCCAAGGGAACACAGGGAACCAGAGGAAGCTTTCAAAAGGAAAAAGTGAATCAGAGGGCACATGCATGTATTAGAAATTAGGGAAAGAAAAAGCAAAGCAAAGCAAAGCAAAGCCCTTTTCTGCGTCTATAGAAAGGCAGCCCAAGCTGCTGTACTGTTGCCCTGTCCGGTGTTCACAAATGTCTTTGATGTTCCTGTTCAGGATCTTGAGGCTCTTTTAAGATTTTTGTTTGTTTGTTTGTTTGTTTTTTGGCTGCGTTGGGTCTTCGTTGCTGCACTCAGGCTTTCTCTAGTTGGGCAAGCGGGGGCTGCTCTTCGTTGTGGTGTGTGGGCTTCTCATTGTGGTGGCTTCTCTTGTTGTGGAGCATGGGCTCTAGGAGCACGGACTTCAGTAGCTGTGGCATGCGGGCCTGGGCTTCAGTAGTTGTGGCACATGGGCTCAGTAGTTGTGGCTCGCAGGCTCTAGAGCACAGGCTCAGTAGTTGTGGCACACGGGCTTAGTTGCTCTGCGGCATGTGGGATCCTCCTGGACCAGGGATCGAACCTGTGTCCCATGTCTTGGCAGGCAGATTCTTCACCACTGCGCCACCAGGGAAGCCCTCTTTTAAGATTTTCACTTCTCAAAGAAATCTTCAAAGTGTCTGGTTTGACCGAAGCAGGAACACGATGGATATGTTCGGAAGGATTTTGAAATGCAAGGGGTGAATGTGTTTTTCAGGCTGGATTTTTAATCAAGGAACATCTCAAGGAACCAGGGCTCCCTCTTCCTAAGTCTGCAGGAGCTGACACCCTCCTCGAGGGCAACTCAAGAACATTCATGGGTGGGGTAGGTAGTGGGCCTTTGTTAATGTCCTAACCAAGGTGGCATAACCAGTTTGTAGGCAAAGTTTTTCTGAGCTGACAAGTTATCCCAAACTCTAACTGTGCAGCCAGTCACTCCTGGTGCTATCTGCAGGCTTGGCTTGTGGCCTGGACTACGTCGTGTTTACACAGGTCCAGAGCTTACCTTGCAGGTACCATCAGGCAGCCAGAGGTGAACAGAGTTTTTTGTCTCCCTTTTCCATGGTGCACTTAGAGTAGATAATTTGCGTGGTTGGGGTAACTCCCTTAGAAGTTACGCAATCAAGGTGGGCCCTGCTCTAGGTGCCTTGGTAAATATATGGCATCCTGCCAGGCCGGCTCATCGGCACAGCTGGTCCCGCTTAACTAGGAGGGGCAGAGGGCAGAGGGCACGGGTCTCGCAAACAGCAATCAGGTAAACCGGCTTCTGAACCCTGGTAATGCTGCTCACTAACGGTAGCCAGGCTGTTCCCGTCGTTATGCTTCTCTGTTTCCTCTCTTGCAAAATGAGTTATACATGGAGATAACATCTATGAGTAGCAGCGTCTATGTCAAAGACTGTTGCAAGGATTGAATGCGATACTATATGTCTGGGACTTCCCTGGTGGCGCAGTGGTTAAGAATCCACCTGCCAATGCAGGGGACATGGGTTCGAGTCCCGGTCCGGGAAGATCCCACATGCCGCGGGGCAACTAAGCCCGTGCGCCACAACTACTGAGCCCGCGTGCCACAACTACTGAAGCCCGTGTGCCTAGAGCCCGTGCTCCACGGCAAGAGAAGCCCGCGCTCCACAATGAAGAGTAGCCCCCTCTCGCCACAACTAGAGAAAGCCCACTCGCAGCAACGAACACCCAACACAGCCAAAGAGAAAAAAAAAAAAAAGGTTAAAAAAATACTATATGTCTAATGCTTGTTCAACAAATATTAATACACTAATACTTGCCGAACATACGCTAGGTACTATTCTTTTCTGTTGTTTTATTTTTTTAATTGAGTATAGTTGAGGACTTCCCTGGTGGCGCAGTGGTTAAGAATCCGCCTGCCAATGCAGGGGACATGGGTTCGAGCCCTGGCCCGGGAAGATCCCACATGCCGCAGAGCAACTAAGCCCTTGCAGCACAATTCCTGAGCCTGAGCTCTAGAGCCCGTGAGCCACAACTACTGAGCCCATGTGCCAGACTACTGAAGCCCGTGCACCTAGAGCCCGTGCTCCGCAAAAAGAGAAGCCACCGCAATGAGAAGCCTGCACACCGCAACGAAGAGGAGCCCCCGCTCACTGCAACTAGAGAAAGCCCGCGTGCAGCAACAAAGACCCAACACAGCCAGAAATTAATTAATTAATTAATTAATTAATTAATTAATTTTAAAAAATTGAGTATAGTTGATGCACAGTAGTATATAAGTTATAAATGTACAATTCGGTGATTCATAATTTTTAAAGGTCATACTCCATTTATAGTTATTATAAAATATTGGCTATATTCCCTGTGTTGTATGATATATCCTTGTAGCTTTTTTATACATCGTGGTTTGTAACTCTTACTCCCCTACCCCTATCCTGCCCCTTCTCCCTCTCTCTCCCCACTGGTAACCACTAGTTTATTCTCTGTATCTGTGAGTCTGCTTTGTTTCTGTTGTATTCACTAGTTTGTTGCACTGTTTAGATTCCACATATTAGTGAGATCATACAGTATCTGTCTTTCTCTGTCTGACTTATTTCCCTCAACATAATGCCCTCCAGGTTCATCCATGTTGTTACAAATGACAGATTTCATTCTTTTTTATGGCTGAGTATCTAGGTACTATCCTTAGCACTTTACGTTCATCAACTTATTTAATCTTCCCAACAACTCTGTGAGCTATGAACTATTTTTGTCTCCATTTTACAGATGTGGAAACAGACAGACAGATGAGGTCACTTTCCCAAGGTTACAAATTAAGTTGTAAAAGGAACTTTCAAAGGATGCCTGACTCCAGATCTTGTGCCCTTGACCACTGGGTACTACTTCCTCCCAATAAATGATAAATGATCAGTATTTTATTTTTCCAGTCTTTACTGGGTGCCTGTGAGTTGTGTGAATCTCACTCGGCATCCAGAAATAACCACGAGCCTGTCTTTTTCCCACCATGGAGAACAGTGGCTGATCTCAGGCCTTTGAGATCTGTACAATTCCATATACTTATTTATAGCAAGACATAACTAAACTCTGCCCATCCAGGCTCTCATTCCCTCTCTCTCTCTTTTATTCCCAGGGGAACTTTTAGTAGCTTATTTGGAGCGAACACCATCCGGAAAAAAAAATTCAGTAAGGAAAACAGGAATCAAGACGTCAGGACGGGTTGCCGACAGGACCTTTGATCTGGCCAGAAATAAATATAAGGGAAGCTGTCGAGAGCTCTCTTGCCCGATTTCCATCTAAAGCAATGGAAATAGGCCTCAATCACGGAGCCCCTATGCTGCCCCCAGGACTGGTGAGGATGGGAATGTGGTCTCCACGTTGCAATGGGAATCCAGTGGCTCTCAAGCACTTTGCTGGTACTCTGCATCCCGAGGGTGGGCTGGGGAGAAAACGTCTACTGCCCGTTGCCGCGTTACTCACGGTAGCTAAGATAACTAAGTGTCTGTCCAGGGATGAATGGATAAAGAAATGGTCATATATATGAGATATAAATTATAGTTCATATGATATATTATTACCTATTATTATTATTCAGCCTGAAACAAAAGGAGATCCCGCCATTTGCAACACATGGATGACCCTGGAGGATATAATGCTAAGTGAGATAATCCAGACACAGAAAGGAAAATACCGTATGACCTCATGAACATGTGGAATCTAAAAAAAGTTGAACACATGGAAGCAGAGAGTAGGACAGTAGTTATCAGGGGTGGGGAGGTGGGGGAACTGGGGAGATGCTAGTCAAGGGATACAAAGTTGGAGTGATGCAGAATGAATAAGGATCTTATGAACAGCACGATGACTACAGTTAGTAGTGCTGTACTGAAAACTAGAAATTTGCTAAGAGAGTAGATTCCAGGAGCTTTCGCCACTTCAGCAAAAAGAAAAGTAATGATATAAAGAGATGGATCTGTTAATACATACATGTGTGTATGGACATCATAATATCACGTGGTACGCCTTAAATAGATACAATTAAGAAAAATAAATCAGGATAGGAGAAGAGTTCCAGAGATGATTCAGAGCTTGTGGGGCACCTAGTGTTGGCTGGGAGATAAAGTCACACAGCAACTAACTCGGACATTTGGGAAATGACAGCAATTACGGCAGGCATTTCTTCAGTTCTTAGGTACCAGACACTGTGCTAAGCCCTTAAATGTATTACCACGTTTAACGTTCACAAGAATTCTATGAGGTACTATCATGTCCATATCACAGATGAGAAAACTGAGGCTAAGAGTGTGTTAGCAGGTTGCCCAGGGCCACGATAGCTAGTGGAGTGGGAATTTGAATCCAGGCTCTATGACGCCAACACTTGGTCATTTAACCACTAATCTCTTCTTAAGTAACGACTGGGGCTCAGAGAGTTGAGTTTCTCAGTGGGAATTTCCTAGTTCACTGAGTTGTTCCTAGAGCTGAGGGATTTTAGAGCAGAGACAACAAAGTGAACCCGGGCATTTACTGAGTACCTGCTGTATGCTCAGCATCGCGTGAGGGGTTTCAGAAGCTCAGAGAAGGGTGTACAGGACAGGAACAGGGGAAGGAGTGAGGGAGGGAGGGCGAGGGCCTGGGGGTGGCTTGATTACTAGATGATGTAGGCCGACGTATCTGCCTTGGGTGACCAGGTAGATGGTAGAGCCATTCATCAGATTCGGGTACCAAAGGAAGAGATCTGGGGGAGATGGTGAGACAGACACTATGGTTACCAGCCCACCAGGCATCCCCCTTACTCCCTGCAAACTGCTTTTGTTTACCTTTTGGCCTGTGGTCTGCAAGTGGGCATGGGATCCAATTCTAACCAGTGAGAGTAGGATGGAGGCTATGACGACTCTGGAAACGTGGCTTCTTTATTGCTCGAAAGAGAAAGTGATGCCAGAAAAAGGCCTCCCCTCTCGCCTACACTTTCTGCCTTGGGCACAGGTCGTGACCTGGAGCTGTGGCCAACCATCTTGTGAGCATGAGTTGAGAAGCATGAAGAAAAGTCAATATGTTGAGCCCAGTAGACTGGCTGGATGGGCAGAGCTTGCCTTGACGCGCGGCTGAGTGGATTCCCCAAACATGGAAAACAACTGCCTGTCTACAGATGTTCAAATAGATCTACGTTAAATATCTTGAAGGTTTAATCCACTGTGAGGTGGCTTTTCTTTGCTTGCAGCTGAAGGAATCCTAACGGATGTCAAAGTAAGTTTAGTTTTGGGGCTCTTAAGTATCTGAGAGGTCCCTTTGAAAACTTCCTGAGAAAGATGAAAGAAGAAAAGAGAGATTTGTCAACCAAGTTGACGGTGGGGTTGCAACTTTATTCCCCTGTACTGGGAAAACAGAGTGAGAGGGGACGGACGCACTTGCTGGAATGGATGCATGGAAGGTCTCTGAACACATGCAAATCCTCCACATAAAAGCAGTTTAGATGTTGGCCATCTGAGTGGATGTCTGGCTCTCTTACAGGTCAGAGCAGGTCGGAGCCTCTTTCCTGTTATCTCAGGGAGGAACAGATCCAAGTTGTTCATACAGCTAAACATCGCTCCCTGGGTATCTTCTCCCAAGACCTAATTTTAGGGAGCCAGGCTTACTGCCACCAAGGAGGAAGGGCTCATGAAATCGTGGCCAGCCAGGGTCATTGGAGCTCAGGCTAGGAACTTAGGTAGTGGGAGATCTTCTGCTTTCAGGGCTCCTTATCACCAGCCCGCTAGTGCTGGGATGCTCTCGGTCAAGGGGACTTTGCTGTTCCTACTTGTGCAAAAGGTTCTCCCAGTATTAATAAATCCAGTAGTCTCTGTGCTGTGCTCCCCGACAGCCAGATGCAATTTGCACTCCACCATCCTCTGCATCCCATCTGCAAGCATTTGAGTGTCCCCTCGCTCTGGGGACTGGAGACCTGACCTCTCCCTTCCTCTTCCCACCTCTGCCCCCCCCTCCTCCCATGATATCTGAGAGGGACAGGCGGCCTTGTTTGTCCCAGTCACCATCTTTGAAAGCCTCCTCCACTGCACCCTCGTCTCCATTTCGCTCCCCCATTCCAAGCCCAAGTGCTTTGCCCGGCACGCTCTTATTTGTCACCAGATGTTCGAGGTTGCAAACCGACCCCCTAGCTTTTCCATCTTCCTTTATTGTATTCGCCTCCCCTCTTCCGGTGATTCTGCAGGCAACCCCCCATCCTGGCGTGTGTGTGCTGACCTCCACGTGCTCCCGAGTCAACTGATTGCGCCTGAATCCACTTAAAGGTGAAAGGATAAAGCAATTTTCTTCAAGATGTGGCCTAAACTGTTTAGTCTTGGAGGTCTCCAAAGGGCAGGAATGAAAGGATGTCCCCTGCAACCGCCACTTCAGTCTCAGAGCACCCAATCTGGGCTCGCCTTGATCTGAGCAATTTGGAAGAGCTTAATCTCCTGCCCCTGGGCGGGTTTGTCAGACCTCTGCAGAATCAGGCCCAGAATGTATGGACAGTGTCAGCGATGGCCTGGTCAGCAGACTTGAAAATAAAAACAGAAGAAAAATTAAAAAGGGTCATCATCAACTGGTCCCGCCTCAAAAAGTCAGGAGACATCAGTGCAAATGGAGAAAGTTGGCATCCATCAATCTGACATGGGGACAATGGGCTGTGAGTTGATGTATATTTTTTAATTTTATTTTTTTCTTTCCGTTTATTATTATTATTTTTTATTGGAGTAGAGTTGCTTTACAATGTTGTGTTAGTTTCTGCTGTACAGCAAAGTGAGCCAGTTATATGTATACATATATCCCCTCATTTTTGGATTTCCTTCCCATTTAGGTCACCACAGAGCATCGAGTAGAGTTCCCTGTGCGAGACAGCAGGTTCTCATTAGTTATCTATTTTATAAACAGTAGTGTATATGTGTCAATCCCAATCTCCCCCACTCCCTTGGTAACCGTAAGTTTGTTCTCTACATCTGTGCCTCTATTTCTGCTTTGCCAATAGGTTCATCTGTACCATTTTTCTAGGTTCCACATAGAAGCGATATTACGCGACGTATGTGAGTTGATATTTTTAATTGTTAAGTGAGGAGTCTGGAAGGTGGGGCTGGAATCTAAACAGCTCTCAGCCCTTTCCACCACTAAAGCACATCCGGCCCAATTTGGCCCTGGAATATTTTTGATTAGGGAATGTTAGACTGTGATTGTCTGAAGGGCAGGAGGGCCGGGGTGGGGTAGGGGTAGGGCCGGGGGGTGGGCCGTGCGCTGCATACTCGGAGGCTCCAGGCTGCACAAAGAGACCCCATTCAACTCCTGGCTCTGGTCCATATTCACTTTGACTCCTGAGAAAGTCACTTCTCTCTGAGCCTCAGTTTCCCCCTTGATCTGTTTTGAGGATTGATGTGGGGGAGCCATTTGCTGGCCGTCGATTCCTACTCGTGCTCTTAGTATGAACTAGTTAGTGAGTCACCTTTTCCTGGCTAGGGTGCCAGCACTGGATACCGCAGCCTGGAAGGACCAGAGAGACAGACAGATTTTATCTTCCTGGGACGGATTGTAGGTCCCCCTTTTCTCCAAGTTGCCTTTCCTTTGCAGCCTTTGGAAGTAGTCTGTGAGGCGCACCACCTGGATTCCAGCACGCGGCTCGTTCTAACTGTATTGTGAATGCCTGGTGGCGTATTCTGCTTCCACCAGTAGACAGTGAGGTTTCTGTAGGCAAAAGCCACGTCAAGCTCGCTGCGTGATATAAGCTCCCAGTAATTCACATAAGTGTGACTCTGGGCAAGTGACTTCATCTGAGCCTCAGTTTGTCCAGCTGGAAAATGAGACTCAAAACCAGTACTTTCCCCCATAGGATTGCGATAGGAATTAAATGAGGCACTCCACGCACAGCGCTTGACACAGAGTAAGTACTCAACAAATGTTTGCAGTGCTGTTATGATGATTACTCTAGTTGTCCTTGAAGGACTGTCCCTGGAGTTTCAGATATCCCATTTCCAACCAGCCATCCCATGGGCAGACAATAGATTCTTTCCTTCATGAAATCTCTGGAAAGTGTCACGTCCCCAGGGACCAAGGTGCTGGGAAACTGTCTCTAAGTGGGATCGAAGTGAAATGGAAAATCCAAGTGGGTTTGGATCTTTCTGCCAAATGCCTTCGCATACGTTGCGAGTGCTACCCAGAATTCATGGTGGTTTGAACAATCCTTCTGACCTCATAAAAACCACTTAGAGGCAAATGCGTACACCCAGCAATTCCACCTATTTATCTGCTAGAGAAACACTTGCAAATGCTCATCAAGAAGCACGTCAAAAGACGGTCATTGCCGCCCTCTTTGCAAAAACAGAAAACTGGAGACAGCCTAAACGCACATCAGCAGGAGACTGGTTAAATCAATCGTGTCAAGTCCATGCAAGAGAAGAATGTCCAGCGGTTTAAAGGGTGAGGTTGAGCTATGGGACGATCCCCAAGACACTTTGATAAGTGAAAAGAATGGCACAGCAACTGCGTCCATGTAAAAACAAAATTAAAAAGCCTATATTCGTGCATTGCATACATCTGTGTATAGATGCATAGAGAAATATCTGCAACGGTGCTCGGCAAACCAGGAACAATGGAGCTACGTTAAAATGGGAGGGAGAAGCAAGGAAAGCAAGAGGAATGTTCCCTGCTTTCTTTCCCTGAAATGTTGGATTTTTAACAAAAAGAATTTATTATGCATTTCTAACATAAATTAGCTAGTGAAACGTGCTCAAAGATAGGGCAAGTTAAAATGACAACTCTAAAGGACAGAATTTCAGTAAAATTCTGTGACAGAGAATACATCCCAAATGCCTCTTGACACTAGGATAGAGATGAATTATGGTGCGTTCGCACGATGGAAAACCGTGTGTGCTGATGAGAATCAGCAAACTGCAACTACACAAAATGCTGTAAATAAACCTCACAAATGTAATATTAAGTGAAAGAAGCTAAACACAGAGCCACGCTATATGAACCCACCGATGCACAGAACAGAACCAGGCAAAACGCATCTCTTTGAAGTCAGGCTAGTGGCTCATCTTGGTGGAGGGTAGTTACTGGCGGGAAGCGTAAGGAAGCTTCCAGATGCACTAATGCTCTCTTTCGAGACTGGGGCACAGGTTACACTGGTTTGTTCAGTTTGTGAAAATACCTTAAGCCGAACACTTAACGAGTTGTGCACTCTTCTGTATGTATATGTCAGTAACTAAGTTCAAAAAAAAATCAATACATTCAAAAAAAGGTGGGTTTTTTTTTGTTTTGTTAAAATGTGACAGCGGAAAAAGTCCTTCATTTTCCTAGAAAACCCACCATAAACCAGTCTTAACCATTTTCAGAGGTTTTAGCACAAGTAAACAATCATTTATGTAATGAAGGGAGGAGTCCATCGCTTTCATCAGATTTTCAAAGGGAACCTTCACCCCCGAAAAGATTAAGAACAAATGCTATGCAATTTTGCAGGGGATGGAAAGGTGGAGGGGGGAGGCGAGGGCAAAAAAAAAAAAAATCCCTTGGGAGAAACTTGCTTCCTGCTCAAGAGGTATCAGCCCTGAAATGCCAAGCTACAGGCTGCTGGAAGTGGGGGAGGCCAGGGTGAGTTCCTCAAACGGCCACCCCGTCCAAGGTCTTGGTCAATCTTGCTCTCTCTCTCGCGAGCAGAAGTTCACCTTGCCGTTCCCCACACATCTGTGGTTTACAGTGGGGTGTGATGCTTGCAGGGTGATTTACAACTAGGCTTAAGCTGGGGAGAAAGTTTCTAGAGGAAGCTTCCCCACCCCCACTCCTTTGTAATTTAGGGGCATTTCTTGAATTCCCCAAGGCATTGGCTGCTGGCAAAAAATGCATGTGGGCCGTTTCTGGGATCAATGCTCCCCAACATATGTGTCCCCGTGAAGAGAGACGATTGGTCGGGGAAGTAGCTTTGCCCCATAAATCATTGGCCATTTGGGAATATATTGTCTCTGCTTATGAGATATGAGAGAGAGAAAGAGAGAGAGAGAGAGATGGAGAGAGTCAGGGTGGACTCACGTGCAGGGCACGCTCACAGGAAGGGATGCATTAGGAAAAGGAGGTGAGAGCTTGGGAGCTGCCTGCGACGTGGCAGTTTAAAGCGATTTTGTCCGGGAGATGGCATGACACCACCAGGCCACGTGCTGGACCTGTCCCTGCATTTTTGGCATCGTTATTACTACCTGGCATTGTGACGCTCTGTCTCTCTCCTTGATTCGTCCTGTCTTCTGTTTGCCTCTCTGAACAGTGTTGGGGAGAGGAATATGCAGACCTGAGTTCAAATCCCAGCTCTGTCTCTTACCAGCTGTATGAACTTGGGCATGTTACTTAAACCCTCAAAGACCTCAGTGCCTCCTCCACAAAACAGAAGAAATAATGCCTCTACACTGGGATCTGGTGGGGATTAAATGAGATATTAAATGAGGTTAAAGGGGATGAAATGTCTTCCATGGTGCGTTTAGACTCTCAATTCATAGTAATTTCTATTTTTTATACCTGCTTCTACGTCACTGGTTCTCAGCGGAAGGCGACTTTGCTCCCAGGAGATAATCTGGCAATGTCTGCAGGCCTTTTCGGTTGGTTGCCAGGACTGGGGAAGGGAGGTGTTACTGGCATTGAGTTGGGAGAGGCCAAGCATGCTGATCAACGCCCTGCAATGCGCAGGGCAGCCCCTGCAACAAAAAATTATCCAGCCGAAGGCTCAGTAGTGCTGGGGTTGTGAAACCTTGCTTTAGGCCATACATTCTGTACTTTTCCCTCCTTGGTATCCCTGTACTATACTTGGTACTCCCATACCCTTTTGCCTTTATAGCATGCTAGGTAGCAAAGTTGGTTTTCACATTTCCAACATTATTAGAAATTACTGACTGGGTCCAGATCCTGGCTTTGCCGCTGACAGGCTGTGTGTCCTTGGACGAGTTACTTAACCATTCTGAGCATCAGTATCCTCATCTCTAAAATCAGAGGTTGGTTATGAGGATTAAATATGATACTGCACAGGAATAATGGCACAGAGTACTGCTCAAAAAAAAAAAATCTGTGTTTCTTCACAATCGCCTACAACCTCAAGAAGATGATGAACCTTAAAGATGGGTGGTCCATGGCTGGCTCCCTTCTGTCTAGTGTGTATGTGCAGGAAAATGGTTTTCTTTCCTCTCTTGTCTCTCTCCTGATCATCTCTCCTAGTCCCTTCCTTTTCCTTTCATTTCTCCCCTTTCTTCTTCCCTTTCATTTCTTCTCTTTCTTCCAGCTCACGCCCAGGAGAGAGCAGAGGAGACCCTACCCTTCTCTGCTGTGGTTACACATGCACAATTTCAAAGCTTCCTTCTGAGCACAACGTGACCTGTTTCAAGGGGGTTGGCCTGCTCGTCTGGTTTCTTTCTCTTTCACTCCCTGGCTCTGGTTATTAAAGTTAGGTTCCTGTAAGAGGAAGGGGTGAACTTTGAAAGCTCGGGAATAAAACGCTCCTCGGGGCCTTTTTATCACGTCACCCTCACCCCCTGCCTTTCCTCCCTTGGTGGCGAGAGTTGGCGATCAGAACCTCCTGGGCGGGCTGCCTTCCTCACGCATCATCTGAGCCCCATTCGCCCTGGTGTCCCTGACGACAGGCAGCTGAGAGCCACGTGCAGCCCCGCCTGCCTGGTGCATCTGAGCACCACCTGGCCCGCATTCCCAGCAGGACCTGAGTGGAGAGTGAGTGCCGTGGCCTCGGCATGTGCTCCTGTCTCACTTTCCTCCACGGGGAACCTCAACCTGGTCAGGGCCTCTGTTTTAAACCAGCCTCAGTGAAAGGAAGAGAGCCCCTATCAACATTGCCTGAGCGTACTCTACACATCAGGCACATTGCTAAGTGTTTTCCGTGCACCATCTCAGTCAATCCTCACGCCAACCCAAGGAGGCGGCTGTTTCATTGTCTCCATACCAAAGGTGATGAAACCCCAGCTCACAGAGATTAAGTGACTTGCCCAAAGTTACAAATTCGCTAAGCATCAGAGCTAGGATTCGAACCCACGTTTCTTGGATGCCAGAGCTCCCGTGAAAACTTGTCCCAGTTTGCCTGGGACATTCCCAGTTTTAGTGCTAGAAGCCCCGAGTCCCATAAAACCCCCTCAGGCCTGGAAAACCCAGGATGGCCTGTAATCAGGGGAGGAAGCAATGAGAGCGACCCTGATGCTAGCAATCGTGAGTGTCTTTTAAGAACTGTATTTCCTCCTTTCTTCTTTTTCCTTTCCTGTATCGCCTACTGCAGGAGAAGGGTTTTCTTTTTTTTTTTTTTGGCTGGGGCTCAAGAATTACTGAAACCTGATAATGCCTGGGTTTGGAGAAAGCTCCTTTCTGGTGCTGAGGTTCTGCACAAGAGACGACTTACTCCTCCTTGGGCTTAGGGTCACCCCAGAACCTTCTCGAGCCCTTCCCCGGCAGTCTTTCAACTGTGATCATGTTTCCATAGATCACCTTCTATTTTCTGAAAGGAGAATTGTTTCTGGCCACATAATACACAGAAGTAAGTCTGATACTCAGGGCTCTCCGGGATCTTCCAATCTTAGCAATGTGTGCCTGGCAAATCCATTTACTCTCCCTCCCGGTCACCCACCTAGACTACATTTCCCAGCCTGCCTGCAGCTAGGTGGGATCAAGTGACTGAATTCTGACCAATGGGATATATATAAGTGGAGGTGATGTTTACCACGTGGTCCATAAATGTCCGCATGCAATGTGCTGCTGTGCAGAATCACTTCTTGAAGCTGAGCGTCCTGCCAATTAGTAATACCTATTTTGGACTTTATGTAAATATACGTCATTGGTTTAGGCCCCCGAGATCTGAGGGCTTATTTGTTATAGCAACTAGCATTGTCCTAACTAATACGGTATCCAGTCACATTTCTCTCCACTATAATATACAAAATCTCCCCTCTGGTCAAAAGAGTTTATATCCTTCTTTCCCCCATCCCTACTTGGATGTCCTCTGCCTGGAATATTCTCAACTATTTTCTTCCTATTGCAAACTCTATTCATCTTTAAGGTCCAGATTAAGTCCCGTCTCTTTGGTGAAGCCTTCCTATGTTATTCATCCTTCAAGAGACACACAGTATTCATTCACTCACTTGCCCTCATTCATTCATTCACTCATTGACTTAATGTGCTTTATGAGTACTTTCACGAGTCTCAGGAAGTATGTAACGTATTCAGAAGAGGACAAATTCTAGGCCATGTTACCTTCAAGTGTAGTGAGGAAAACAGATGAAACAAAAACTAGACATCACAACCATTGTAATAAGTAAGGTGATTTACTGAGGGCTGTGGGAGCACAGAGAAAGAATGCCTAACCCAGTTTTGGAAGGACAGTGTTCAATAAATACTCAATGAATATTCAATAAAATATGCATAGATATTATTACTTTGCCGGGTCCTGGGTTCATTCTGATAAAATTAGCAAAGGTGACAGGGCAACTGATGGGCCCTTGGGTGGCCCTTCTTTCTGCTGAGTCTTTCTTTTTCACCTCCTTTTCCAACGCATGGTACTCGATAATGTCAATGGGTCATAATCATGTCATTCACCGAAGAAAGAACTTGTTCAGAGAAGAAAATCCTTACCATTAATGGGCACCAGGCCTAACGAGAAGTTGGTATTGGGTATGGGAGTCAATGGGAGGAAGCAGATATTCACTGGGTGATTACTATGTACCATACAGACTATCACATTCTAGGTGGACTTAACCATCCTAAGGGCCCTATGAGCTGGGTATTCTTTGCGTGCTTACTTATAGATGAGATGATTCAGTTTCAAGGACATGAAATCACGTGCTAAGTTCATGTACCAAGGGACGGATGGATCCTCTGAGTTTGGAGGTTTTCTGATTCCAGAAGTCCAGCTGTGAAGCGTGATGGTGGGATCGGTCAGGGTCCCTACAGGAGAGAAGGCTCACTCAACAGGAGAAATGGAAGTCAATGTAATTAAGGGACCATTGGCAAAAGTGTGGGCAGGGTTTTAGGAGACTGCTAAGGCTAGTGAAATACCCTGGGGTTGGCAAGAGCCTGAACTATTACCTAATCTAGGCCCAAAGAGGTAAGCGTGGAGAGGGAGAAATTGCTAGAACACGGAGAGAGCTATAGCTGCAGAAAAGGACCTCCAGGCAGGAGATGTGGATTTGGTAGAAGAACTCAGTTATCCAAGCCCGAACCCAGCAAGAGAGAACCGAGGGGGGATAAATACTCTGGCCCCTCTCTTTTCCCTCTTTCACATCTCTTGTGAATTTATTGATCAGACTGAACTGGAATCCTCAGGCCAAGGGGCCTGTTGATGCTAACGTACAGGTCACCCTTCCAGGGAAGAAGTCAGTGTGGAGAGGTGGGCTGGAAGGGCAAACCAGGACAGCCATCAGAATGATCTACTGCCTCTCGCGTGCACTGCGTTTAAATGACAGTGGATTAAACTTGCACTTTCCAATAACCTTTGCTGCTGTTGTTTTGTACTGCATCCTGTACATTGCAACTGTATTTTAGTGGAAACAAAAGGATGAGTAAAGTTAACAATGTTGCGACCTTAAATCATAAATTCTCGCAGTTGAAGGATTCTGGGAGCAGATCTCTCTGGAAAATATGACCTGGGGCCAATGCGGTTATGGTGGACCGAAGAACAAACTTCCTAGGCTGAAGGAGTTTCATTACAATCTTTGTAAATCTAAGCTCTATCACTTCTTGGATGGATTTAAAAATCCACATGCATGGGCTTCCCTGGTGGCGCAGTGGTTGAGAGTCCGCCTGCCGATGCAGGGGACGCGGGTTCGTGCCCCAGTCCGGGAAGATCCCACATGCCGCGGAGCGGCTGGGCCCGTGAGCCAAGGCCGCTGAGCCTGCGTGTCCGGAGCCTGTGCTCCGCAACGGGAGAGGCCACAACAGGAGAGGCCACAACAGTGAGAGGCCCACGTACTGGAAAAAAAAAAAAAAAAATCCACATGCGTCATTGCTGGGACTGATGGTACCAAGCACAAGTAAAACTGATTAGACAGAAGCAAACCTTCTCGGCTTAAATGAGAATAAGGCATCCCAAAGACGGCTTCTCCAGGGAGCAGAGAGGAATGAAACAGGCAGCCTGCTGGGATCTGAAGACAAGAGCCTTAGAGAGAGCCTAGAGCCTTCAGCAGAAAAGGGAAACAGGAAACAAAATCAGAAAAAAACAACACAAAACAAAACCACCCATTTCTGATTTCCTGAGCTTTCAATATGGGGGTCATTAAGAGGAGCATTCTGGCTGATCTTAATTGCTAGGGCTGAGGAAGGGAATTGCCAGGGTAATCAGATCCCAAAGCATACAGGGCTTTATAGATTAAAGCAAAGTTATCTCCTAATCCCATCAAAACGTCATAATCTTGTGTCACAGCAGCATCTAAACACAGCTGATTGAGATGCCACGAGTGCTGGATCTGGGATCCATCACAGCCCTGCCATCCGGAAAGCAAATAACCCCAAATAAGAAGATTGGATTTAGTGTGGTCTGGAGATATTTACTACAAAGGCCTGAGCACTGGCTCCGTCCCTCCCTTGGGCTTCGCATGGGGGAAAACGCTGGTGTCCCCAGACGCATTCCTTTTAAAGAAAATTTTCCCCAAATGGAAATAGATTCATCATTTTTTTGCTGATTGTAAAATTAATATGTGCCGGCTGTAAAAAGGCAGGCAAAACAGAGAAATCTGAAGACTAGAAAGCACGCACTTTCCCCAGCCAGAGCGATTTTTGTTATTTTGTTGTGTTATCTTTCCAGACATTGCTTCTAGGCACGCACACGCATATATACACATTCTCTTTCTCTGCCTCCCCCACCGACCCCCCCCACCCGCCCCACATGCTCTCTCTGATCATCTCCTCACATCTCCTTTAGTCCTCCCTTCGACTCCTAAGAGCCCACGCCTTTGCGTCTGTGGTCCCATGGCTAACGTGGTGAACCCAGAGCTCTTGGGTCTCCATCTGCTTGGTTTAACCGACCAGCTCTGTGTTCCGTTCCAAGTCCCAAAGAGAGAGCATCTGAAGTACCTTACCCTAGTCGGCCACAGCGTGGCTGTGGGGTTTCGCATACAGTGACAACACGTATACTGTAAAGTGACCTTATTGGAGGTGGGGAGCAGATGGTGCAGGGCTGGTGGCCGTTCTCAGGGCCTTCCCTGGCCCTCCAAACAGAATCGAATACATTTTAACTGGTCCTAGCTCCTATCCTGCTCCCACACAGAGGAAGTGGCTTACAGAGGTCCTTCGGCGAGTGAGTGATCAAAATCTGAGATCAAGG
The DNA here is from genome assembly GCF_011762595.2 of Tursiops truncatus. Taxonomy (NCBI): domain Eukaryota; kingdom Metazoa; phylum Chordata; class Mammalia; order Artiodactyla; family Delphinidae; genus Tursiops; species Tursiops truncatus. Next base: position 13,315,645 of record NC_047046.1, read on the forward strand.
GCTCTTCTTCCAGACCCTGGGGCTGCTTTGTACTATCAGCAGTACCTCCATCATGACAATATTCGAAAGTCATATTACAAATAAGAAGGTGGAGATATGAAAAAAAGAAGAGAATTAATTGAACATTCACGCAATATTTTACATTTGATTTCAAGATGTTCAAAGACCCGTTTCACCTTGAAGTTCAGTCCAGGGATCCAATATTAAGAGCCCCTATTCTAGAGGAAAATAATACCCAGGTAACTTAAAATATTCAGCAGTTTCAAACTTAAGTACCTTCTGCTTGCCTTCAGCAGAAGATTGGAAATCTACTTGTAAATGGATGCTATTCAGGGATCACAAGCTGAAAGCATTATCTCTTCTGTTGGTCATGACGCAGAAGCACCACTTCCTGCATCCTCCAGATGTCTGCCATGGGTATCTCCAGCAGTCAATGGCCTGCCCGTGACCGGACAGGCAGGCTTCCAACAGCATCCGAGTTGGTAGCTGTCTTTAGATCATTGGCATCGTATCCAGCCATAACCTTCTCTTCCCCCTCTCCCTTCTTCTCTTCTCTTCCCCCTCATTTACTACCACCTAGTTTGTCTCTCTTTCTCTGCCCCTCTCCTTTCTTTCTCCTTCCTTTGGTCTTCTTTTATTTCTTTTCTCATTGGAACACTCCTCCTATACATTTAGTATCCCTTTATGGACTGTTGTTTCTGACATTGGAAAAAGTGAATCAAGTAGACAAAGCTCAATTACAATAATGGATGGAGAATCCACTGAACCTGCCTTTGGCTGTGAGACCCCAAGTTCAATATCCTGGGTTCAAGCCCAGCCTCTGACCCTCACTAGCTCTATACCTTCACTCATATTCTTCACCTTAGTCAGACTATTTCCCCATCTATAAAATGGGGGTGAAAAATACCTCTGCCTCACATGGATGTCAAGAAGTTTCTGAATGAGATAATGCATGACTTGGCCGCCACCAAACATCAGGAAGACGTAATGCCAAAGAGGTATCTGACTTATTTCAGATAGATCCAGAAGGAAGAATTAGCAACTGTGGGTGAAAGTTACAGGAAGGTGAGGTCTGGCTCAAAGTAAAGGAAAAAAAAAATTCCCAGAGCAGGCCAACCATGGGCTGGGTTGTCTCAGAAGACACTAAGTTCTCCCTTACTGAAAGTATCCGAGACAGGGCACAAAAACCAATGTTCTTGGATATTATAAGGGAATTCTAGACAGTGTACAAGTGTTGGCTTCTGACTCTCCTTTTCCATCTTGTGTTCTTGATGAATCAATGCTTTTGGATCTTCCTATCACAACCTTTATTTTCTGGGATCATAACAGGACTACAGGGGGAGGAAGGCTGATCTGGAGGTTAAAGAAAAAGAATCTAGGAATCCCACGGGTGATGAAAATGAAAAAGACCTTCCATGGATGGCAGGGCAGGGAGGGGCCAACGTCAGAGAGTGGACTTGGCTGATGGGAAGTCTTAGGTAGTTTTTCATGAGTGCATGATGTAAACACCCTCCTCCTTTTGGCCTGCAGAATCTTCAGTAAAACGTATGCAGCTCACTAATGCTTCTGTTGTGAGTGGCTATGTTTTGAAGCTCTATTGGCATCAGTTAAAACAGAGAAACCGTATGGGGCAATCTGACTTCTGGGTTGCATCTGTCAAATGAGGAAAATAGATGGTGCCTCCCTGGGTGATTGTGAAGAGTCAAGACAGACAACATCTAACACGTAACAGGCGCTCAGTAAATGATCCTTGAATGTGTAAGTTCCCCCTGGAATATGACTGCTATCTTTTCCCAGATCAGTTGCATTTTTCTCTCTGAGAAATGACCAGGCATTTAGGGTTCTCTGAGCATTGGGTTTCACGTTTACTTTGGCCTGGGCAGTGAGTCAGAAATGGCCTCTGCATCCTGGAGAGCTTTTTGTTACTTCACTTGATCTATTTTTTCCCACCCCTCCGCACTAAGACCTCAAGCTAATTTTGGGAACTTGGGTTTTTCGCTGCCTGAAATCCAGTCCTCTGGAGCATTTCTTAAAGGAGAGAAGCACTAATAAAGTGATTGAATGGAAATGTCCAGCTCGGAGAGGCATTTTTTTGGAAGGCAAGAAAACCATGAAATCCTTCACTGGAATGGTTTTTCCTTTCTTCTTTCCAGAAATTCTTTGGTATCCCTGGATGGGTCTCTCTCTCTCTCTGTTTTTCTGAGGCAAAAAAAAAAAAAAAAAGGTATATAGACTAATCGGTGGCCAAAACATTGTTCCCTGTTCTAAGGTATTCTGCTCTGTGAATGGCTTCAGCAGACCATATGGAAGCTCCCTTCATAGCATTAGGGACACAAAGTTTTCCTTCTAAAGGATTTTTTTGGGAGAGTCCCTTGCATAAAGCAATGCCACAAGTTCAGCTAGGCTATCTTTTATTTCCTCCATTCATGACTAAAAGATATTGACTCCTTGGGTCAGGAGAAAATACAAGTAACCAAGAGCTAGGGTGAGGAGACATCACCTTCTTTCTTCTCCCAGCGCTAGTGATGTGGAAAACACTGGCATCAAATTAATTTGAAAAGCATCTCTCTGGCATCTTGAATAAAAATAGAGCTACCATATGACCCAGCAATCCCACTCCAGGGCATATACCCGGAGAAAACCATAATTTGAAAAGATACATGTATCCCAATGTTCATTGCAGCACTGTTTACAATAGCCAGGACATGGAAGCAACCTAGATATCCATCGACAGAGGAATGGATAAAGAAGATGTGGTACATATATACAATGGAATATCACTCAGCCATAAAAAAGAATGAAAGAATGCCATTTGCAACAACATGGATGGACCTCAAGATTGTCATACTGAGTGAAGTAAGTCAAACAGAGAAGGGCAATTATCATATGATAGCGCTTATATGTGGAATCTAAAAAAATGGTACAAATGAACTTATTTACAAAACAGAAATAAAATTACAGATGTAGAAAACAATCTTATAGTTACCAGGGGGGAAAAGGCGAGAGGGATAAATTGGGAGATTGGGATTCACATATACATGCTACTGCATATAAAATAGACCGCGAATAAGGACCTACTGTGTAGCACAGGGAACTCTACTCAGTACTCTGTAATGACCTATATGGGAGAAGAATCAAAAAAGAGTGGATATATGTATATGTATAACAGATTCACTTTGCTGTACAGCAGAAAGTAACACAACATTGTAAGTCAACTATACTCCAATAAAAATTTTAAAAAAGAAAAAGAAAAGCAGCTCATGGCTTGAGCTGGGATGAGGGTAGGAGAGGATGGAGGGGAAAGTGACGCCTGACTCCCCGTGAGTCATCTTTGTCTCACTCCTTATTTCCAAATGGAGCACAGCTCATCAAAGGGGGTCTCCAGTCTCAAATGCTGTCATGTCATCGAAGGGTGTCTTTGCTCCAGTATATGGGCTCATTCTTTTCTTTTTAGTACATTTGTAAATTTAGTGCATTCATATACCTTAATATAGTGTTTAAATTCTCAGTTTAACATAGTCATAATTTATTGAAGGTATATTCGTTCCTAGCCATATTTTTTCAATATTTAGTTTTGTTTATATATCTATTGATTTTGGCTGTGCTGGGTCTTAGTTGCAGCACACTGGATCTTTGTTGCGGCATGCGGGATCTTTAGTAGCAGCACGCAGACTTCTTAGTTGTGGCATGCAGGCTCCTTAGTTGCAACATGCATGCGGGATCTAGTTCCCTGACCAGGGATCAAACCCGGGCCCCCTGCATTGAGAAGTCTTACCCACTGGACCACCAGGGAAGTCCCCTGGGCTCATTCTTGACTGAACCCTCTGGAAGAACCAGGCTGATAAGTACTTGAAAACTTCTTTACATGGCATTTGGGAATCTAGTTTTTTGGAACTCGGAAGACAACTGGAGAGAGAGAGGCAACTCCATGAAGCTTTTGTCTGTACTGGCTGCTACCAGGCATCTGAAGTGTTGTCTACAGGACAAGAGAGAAATCAGCTCAGCAAGAAAATCTGTTTGTTAGGTGAAAAAAAAAAAAAAAAAAATCAGGTAGAAATAATAAATGTTAAAATATTAAATGAAAATATAATAAAAGTATATCATTAATGGTAATAACAATATTAATAATAATGATAACCACTGTCAATAGAATACTTAACACATATCTGGATTTGTCCATAATACAATAACTGATAGCATCCAGTGAACACTTAACTCTTCTAAGACTTTCATGTGCATTAAGTCAGTTAATTCTCACAGCAATCCCATGAGCCAGGTACAAGTAATGTCTCCATTTTATAGATGGGGAAACTGAGGCACAAAGAGGCTAAAAAGGAGATATGGTCCATATCTCATTCAATCATGATTATGATCCCTTGTGAGACAGGTAGCAGAACTCCTGTTTTTACACATAGGGAAATGGAGGCTGGGTCATTTGCTCAAAGTCACACAGCTGTAAAGTGACAGGTGGGGTTTGAATTCAGGACCCTCTTAACGCGGAACCATCTTGCCTCCTAGGCTAGCCTGGCATCTGCAGACACGCAGTGGGCGGGCCAGACATGTTATTCGTTCTTTATGTTTCTTCCCATTAAAGCAAGCTGATCCCGAGAAAACATTTCTGGTGTGGTTGGAAGGATTTTTAGCACCCTGAGCATCTGCTGTCTCAAGTGACCTGGAATTGGGCCTGGCAAAGAAAATGCGGTCCGGTTTTACCCTCATAGGATTCCCCTCTCCCTCCTCCTTGCTCTCTTTCTCATCTTCCTTCTGGTACCTCTGAAAAACCTAGAAGAAGGCAGTTTGGAGAGATTTTCGAAAAGATAGGGAAGGGGTCCATGGGGATATAATTAAGCTCGAAGGTGGTCTTTAGTGCTGATGAGGATACAAACGATACCCCATTGTCCCAGCCCCTGTTTCTTTCCCCTGATCTGTGCTCCCACCTTTATCATAAAATGAATCATTGAATAAAGTTTATTTTTGTGCTTAACTCCCCTATCCCTTCAAGCACATTCTGTTGACTCTTTCCGCCAATGCACACAATCTGATTATCGTAGCTACGTGATATTATGATCTGGTAAGGCAAAATACGTTCACCTTTGCAAAGAAATTACTAGCAAATGCCGTGCATTTAGTCACCCAAATGAACTTGGAAATAAACTACTTTGGCACACTCCCTTCCCTAACTTGCACCTCACAAAAATAATCACTGGTATTTTGTTTTCGAATTGCGTTGCAGCTTAAACGATTGGGAGGAAATGACATCTTTACAGTGCTGAATCTCTTCATTTAATCAAATCGTTTTAAATGCCCTTTAGGAACGTTTAGTACTTTTCTGCATGTGGGTGTTATACATTTTATATAATTTTTTTTCCCTAGGCATTTTACGAAAATTGTTGCTATTTGGGCTGAATCCCTTTTATTTTTCCAACCGCTATTTGTTGCTGTTTAAGAAGCTATTGATTTGTGAATGTTTTAGCTGGTATCTGGCAACATAACTGAACTCTTCATTGGGTTTTGACGTTTTTCACTGGTTTCCTTTGTGTTTTCAATGTAGAATACTATATCATCTGCAAATGCCATATTTCTCCTTTCTGAGTCTATTTATCTACTTATTTATTTCTGTTTTATGAGTTCTTAACATTGCCTAGACCTTTCAGGAAAAATGTTAAATGTCAATGGTGATAGTAAACATCATTGTCTTATTTTGATTCCAACAAAAATACTTGTAGTAAGTCACTCTTAAACTTCACTCTGGATGTGGTTTTGAGATAGGTAATCATTAGAATGTTTAAAAAAAAAAAACCCAGCTATCCTTCTGTTTCAAGTTTTCTGAAAGATTTTTTGGTGAATGAATGCTAATTATTTTTTCAAATGCCTTTCCTGACTCTATTGAGATTGTTATATATTCCTACCTTGACTGTTAGATAAGCTGTTTTATATTTATTCCTAGCATAAGCCCTCCTTGGACATGACAGTTGATTCTTTTATTATACTATTTAAATTAATTAGTGAGGATTTTGGCATTAATGATTCTAGATGAGGTTAGTCTGTAGCTTTGTTTTTTGTGCCATTTTTGTCATGCGTTGCTGTTACCAGGGTTATGATGGCTTCAAAGAATGAAGTAAGAAGTGATTCACTTTTGCCTATGTTCAGGAACAAATTACATGGCATGGGACTGATCATTTTCTTCCTTGTTAAAAGTTGATTATTAGGGCTTCCCTGGTGGCACAGTGGTTGAGGATCCGCCTGCGGATGCAGGGGACACGGGTTCGTGCCCCGGTCCGGGAAGATCCCACATGCCGCGGAGAGGCTGGGCCCGTGAGCCATGGCCGTTGAGCCTGTGCGTCCGGAGCCTTAAAAAGTTGATTATTAAACTTGGCTCCTGAATCTTTAACATCAATATTCAACATTTTTGAATATTGTTCTCCATGTCCCTTGTTTTATTCTAGTCTTCAGTTAATTCAGTCAATATTATACTCCCCAGAACATTAACCATTTTGTTGAGATATAAATTATATATACATTACATATATCTTTATATGTATATGTGTGTATGTTTATCTAGTATAGTCTTTAGTTTTAAAATAGTCCTCACGTAAACCATATATCTGATAGAATGTATGTCCAGAATATATAAGCAGCTCTTATAACTCAATAGCAAAAACACAACCAGATTTTAAAATGGGCAGAGGGACTGAATAGACATTTCTCCAAAGCAAAAACATATAAATGGCCAATAGGTACAGGAAATGGTATTCAACATCACTAATCATCAGAGAAATGCAAATCGAAAACTCGCTATCATCTCACACCTGTTAAGATGACCATTATTTTTTTAAAAAGGTAACAATTGCGGGTAAGGATGTGGAGAAAAGGAAACCCTTGTGCACTGTTGGTGGGAATGTAAATTGACACAGCCATTATGGAAAACAGTATGGAGGTTCCTCAAAAAATTAGAAGTAGAACTACCATAGAATCCAGCAATCTCACTTCTGGGTGTATAACCAAAGAAATTGAAATCAGGACCTTGAAGACATATCTGCATTGCCATGCTTATTATAGCGTTATTCACAATAGCTAAGACATGGAAGCAACACAAATGTCCATTGGTGGATGAATGGATGAAGAATATGCAGTATTTACAAATATTATAGATATTATTCAATCTTAAAAAAGAAGGAAATACTGCCATCTGGACAACATGGATGAATCTCAAGGGCATTAAGCGAAGGGAACTAAGTCAGACACAGACGGAAAAAGTACGACATGGTACCACTTACATCAGGAATCAAAAATAGTCAAACTCATAGAAGCAGAAAGAGTGGAATGGTGCTTGCTAGGGGCTGGGGGGAGGGGATAAAGGGGAGATGTTGGTCAAAGGATACAAAGTTTCAGTTTTGCAAGTTGAATAAATTCTATACATACAGTGCCTATACTTGAAAATACTGTATTGTATGCTTAAAAATTTGCTAAGAGGGTAGATCTTATGTTGTGTTCTTATCACACACACAAAAAATAATAAATAGAGAGGAAGGAAAGTTTTGGAGATGAGGGATATGTTTATGGCATAGACTGTTGTGATGGTTTCATGGGTATGTACTTATCTCCAAAGCCATTAAGTTGTACACAATATGTATTTACAGCTTTTTGAATATTAATCATACCTCAATAAAGTGATTTTAATTTAATTTAATTTAATTTAATTAATTTATTTTTTGGCCATGCCAGGCGGCAAGCAGGATCCTAGTTCCCCAGCCAGGTATTGAACCCATGCCCCCTGCAGTGGAAGTGTGGAATCCTAACCACTGGACCTCCAGGGAGGTCCCATCAATAAAGTGATTTTTTTTTAAAAGCCCTCATTTCTCCCTTTCTCCCTTTCTCTTTTCTAATATTATTATTGTTTCCTATTCTCTCAACTAGGTTTATTTTTAAAATATCAACATTATTCAATACTCATGAATAATGAGCTATGATTTTGCTAGGTACTACTTTCATTTCTTGATATATATGAATTCATTTGAACCTCATAATAACCTTATTAGTTAGGTGCTGTTATTTTCTCCATTTTACAAATAAGCAAATGGAGACCCCAAGAAATTAAATGTCCTGCACAAGGTTACTGAACCAGCAACTGATGGAGCTGGAATCCAAGCTCAGATTCCCTGTCTACAGAGCCTGAGTACATAATACTTGATGTGCAATGGATCAATGAATATTTTTAAAGTAGTAGAATTTGATCTTATTGAAAAGGAAAGGGGAAAATGAAATGATAAGCAGAACTATTAAATAGTTCAATGGTCTGCCTTCCACATTTTTCAGGAAGGTTGATCCACAAGCCATTCACCATTTACTCATTCACTCATTCATTCAATTCAGTATTTGATAAAAATTTATCTAATCTTTATTATGCTCCTAACATTGATTCAGGCACTAATCCAGGTGTTTGAGATTATATCAGGTGAACAAAGGCAACAGTCCCTGCCCTTGTGAATCTTACATTTAAGCTAGTGGGATGGGAACAAGGGGAGAGCAGGGATTATACAATTTTTGCCACGAAATATAGAGTATAGCATGGCATTCGGATAAATGGCTCGTTTCATGCAATTCTGTTGTGTGTATGTCTAGTTAGCAATCTTTATTCTACAGATGCTCTCATTCTATAAATAGTTGTTAAATAACTATTATGTGCTGGGCCCTGGAGTAAGGGACCAGACAAGCACCAGATGAGGGAACTGAGGCTCAGGGAGTTTTGATCTGTCCAGTGAGAAGGTGGCAGAACTGGATGTGCACCCTTATCTATGTGATCATCACGGAAAATTAAAAATTGGGTCCTGATGCATTCATGCAAGGGTCCTGCATGGAGACGGAATCCAACCAGGTTTGTTGAATGAATGCGTGATAGCATTCTCACACTTCCAGCGAGGAGAACATGAAAACATTTGAGAGACATGCAATCCTCCAAAGCTTGCTCTGAGAAGATGAAATCGACCTCATGGCCCACAGGAGGCAGAGACATTTAGCTGGTACCAGGAGACCTTTAAATAATGACGTGCACACTCCCGGCACTAGACGATTGAAAGAGACAGGCATCCCAGTGGCTTTCCCTGGGCCTCACCTCCCCCTTCGGTCATCAAGGCAAAGTCGGGCTGCAGACGGGACCCGCTGCCTCCAACATGGGCCTCGCATTAGATGCGTGTCAACAGAGATTAGCTCAGCCCCACATGCCGCCATTTGCCATTTATTAGGCCACCTTCACCAACCTCGTAATCTAATCTCGGCTGGAGCAGTGCCTCTTCCAGGTTAAATGTATTAAACGAGGGGGGGAGGTGGGCGGCTCAAGGCGGGATGGCCTCTTCCTTTCTGACAAGCCTGACCCCAGCTCCAAACCCCTCTCCCCCTGGAGACACCAGGGTCAGAGCCTCCTTGGTGTAGAAGCGAGCACAAGGCACGCAGAGAGAGGATATTGGAAACATACTCTCCGGGCCTCCGTGCTTTAGAAATCCGAGAAGAACACGAGGCGACAAGTTAAAGCTTTCACTGCTGGAAATATTTTTCCCTTTCCAGGTTTCAACAAGAATTTGATAAAGATATCGGCGGGGTTGGAAGGGAGAAGAGGAAGCAGGGGGCATTTCAAAGCAGATGGTACCCGGAGGAAGGGAGGGATGCATTAGAGCTCTTTCGAGGAAATGTATGGGGGACGGCTTTCCATGGCCCAGATGCATTCCTATTACACATGTCTTTTAATTATGGGTTACTTTTTTAGGTGAATAAATGTTTCATCAGCAAATCTCGCCTTCCCTTGTTCTTTTAGTTCCTTTGAAACCCTAACTCCGTGTGGGCTTTGCTGCCATTTCCACTCCACTCCAACAGGGTTGAGATGAAAGATTCTCTCCTTCTTCCTCTGAACGGTGCCTGGAACCTGCCTGCTCTTGGGTTTGGTCTAGCGATGTTTCTTCTGCCCTCAAAGCTTTCCCTCTTTTGCCTCTGAAGATCCAAGCCTTATAGGTTTTTCTGTTTGTTTGTTTTGTTTTGTTTTTTGTTTTTTTGGTTTTTTTTTTTGCGGTACGCGGGCCTCTCACTGTTGTGGCCTCTCCCGTTGCGGAGCACAGGCTCCGGATGCGCAGGCTCGGCGGCCATGGCTCACGGGCCCAGCCGCTCCGCGGCATGTGGGATCTTCCCGGACCGGGGCACGAACCTGTGTCCTCTGCATCGGCAGGCAGACTCTCAACCACTGCGCCACCAGGGAAACCCTCCTTATAGGTTTTATCTCTTACTGAGCATCTCCTAACTCCATTCATTTTAAGCTTGATAACATTTGCCCCAGGCCAGCCACCATCATCTCTAGTATGGTGCTGAATGTGGAGGATTTTATTAGTGTTGTATACAAGCAGAATAGGACGCAGGTTCTAAATGTTCAGCTGGATGAATTGTCACAAACTGGACGCGTCACGTAACCCAGTGCCAATGAGAAATAACAGAAATCACGTCCTCAACCCTTTGGGCCCCGCTGTCTTCCAGGGCAACTGGTATCTGGACTTCAAGACCATAAATTTGTTTTGGTTATTTCTATTCTTTATCTGAAAGGAATTTTTTTTTCTTTTAAAATTGTATTATCCACAAAGCATTTTTAGTTTGAGTAAAGTTTACAATGACAGAGAACAGGGATAATTTTCTTTCTCTCTTTCTTTCCTTCCCTCCCTCCCTTCCTTCCTTGTAAGAGGAAAGGACAACACCATTCTTCCAATCTGCTGCTTTAGATATTGGGCCCAGATTGCTTTTCTTTTTTTTTTTTTTTAACATCTTTATTGGAGTATAATTGCTTTACAGTGGTGTGTTAGTTTCTGCTTTATAACGAAGTGAATCAGTTATACATATACATATGTCCCCGTATCTCTTCCCTCTTGCATCTCCCTCCCTCCCACCCTCCCTATCCCACCCCTCTAGGTGGTCACAAAGCACCCAGCTGATCTCCATGTGCCATGCGGCTGCTTCCCACTAGCTATTTATTTTACGTGAAAGGAATTTTAAGGCATGCATGCTTCTATGTCTGCGTCTTGCACTCGGTATTATTTTTTGTGAGCATCTTCATGTTATTATGGGTACTTGTACATCAGTAGATCATTCTTTTTAAATGCTGCATGGGATTCATTGTGTGAATATGCCACAAATATTTCTCCAGTCTCCTGCTAATGGCATTTGGGGGGTTTTCAGTTTGGAGCTCTTATAAATATCACTGCTCTGAACAATTCATGTCATTATCTTTTCATGAACATATGTGTGCACTAGAGAGTTCTTTTTCAAATCGGAAAAAATCCGATGTTTTCTTCTTTCAAATGTTTCAACAGATTCTCACGGCCTTTAAGATAAAGGCCAAACTCCTTACCGCGGCCTTCAAGGCCTGAGCTTTCTATTCCTATTTCTTCTGCCTGGAACCTTTTACCCCTGATAGATTGTTTAGCTCCTACTCAGTCACCACCTTCCGTCAGGAAGCCCATCTGAATCCTCAGTGAGTAAAGGGAGGCTCTGGTACCTTCCCAGGGCAAACTGCCTCACCCTCGTCAGAGTGCCCAGAAGAGCGCCCATTCAGGCACATCCAAGATGCTCACCTAATAGTTCGCAAGTGAAGAAATACCTCTTACGTAACTCCCCTGGGATTGCATGGATAGATCTGTCTCCCCCATAAATAACAAAAGGGATTCTGCCACTCTGCAGCTTCAAACCTACTCCAAACTCCTTAACAATCTCAACAAGAGAGATTGGAATCTCAACTGCTCACAGGGATCATGGGAGTAAGAAATGAGTGAGGCAAGCTAAGGGTAACACTAGGGAGTGGTGGGGACTGCGGTGACCTGGAGCTGGAGGGATCCTTGCCCAGAGGGAGAGGGTCTCAACCTTCACGCCCATCTCAATACCTGGAGCATGGTAGGTCCTCATTAAATTTATGCTACTATCTTTTTTTTTCTTTAAGTAAAGTGTACCTTTACTTAAGGTTTAACACCTACTTTCTATTTTTTTAAATTGAGATATTTTTTTAAATTGAGACATATAACATTCTATTAGTTTCAGGTGTACAGCCTAATGATTCAATATACAATATTCATGTATATTGTGAAGTGATCACCAGAGTAAGTGTAGTTAACATCCATCACATATGCTGCCTTCTTGTTATGGCAAGGAACGAAAGCTCTCTCTGGGTTTTCAACGCACCAGGGTAACAATTCGTGTGTAGGGCCAGTGTGTTCCCTGTCTCCACTCTAGCTTGTCCTACACTAGGGTTGGGGGACCATAAGGGACGTTTGCTAGCACAACTCAAGGCAGAGCGAGATGCCGTGACACATAGGAGACAGGTTAAGAGGAACGGGAGACCATGCTCGGAAGGTGATGTTGCCACCTCCATGGTCCCATCCCGAGATGAACTAGAAGGACCTGAATTACTGACAACCCACAGCAGGGCTGAGCAGGTTGGGGTAACCCTGGTGAGGTGAGGAAGAGGATGGAGAAGACTGAGCCATGGCGGGAAGATGGAGGAGAGAACCCAGAGTTACGGCCATCTGGTTATAGGGGGCCGGGGGGGCTCTTTGGAATAGAGGAGACAGGGAGGGTGGCTCTGAGGACGTGACTTTTGACCTGAGTGTTCAATGGAGAGAGACAGCTGTGTCTTAGGTAAGAGCATCCTGGCAGAGGGAACAGTGAGGACAAAGGCCTGGCGTGTCGGGGGGTCAGAAGCAGAGCTGGGAGGACCGAGGCTGGGCAGCTCGGGACCAGGCGAGCTCGGAGCCATGCTCCAGGGCAGCGTGCGGAAAGAGCCCGGGGCCGGGCTGGGGCGTGTGCGCTCTATTCTAAGTTAGGCGGGAACTTGCACGTTTACTCTCTAGCGTTCCACCTCGGTGGGGACTCAGCTGCCCCTTGTTCGTTCTCTCTGATTCTTGGCTTCTGTTCCCAAGAGCACTGCTCTGCTCTTTCCTCCACTGCGGGGCCCCACCCAGCTCAACTTAATCATCCTCTCTGGGGGAGGAGCCCAGATGTGATTAAGTGACTAGAGCTTTTTGTGCGATACCGAGATGGATCTCTTCTGTATCTATCTGCCTCTCTGTCTATCTATTATCTATCTATTTGTCTATCATCTATCTATCTATCTATCATCTATCATCTATCTATCCATAATCTATCATCTATTTATCTATTATCTATCTATAATCTACCCATCATCTATCATCATCATCTACTTCCTATTATCTGTCACCTACCTATTGTCTTCCCAACCATATCCATCTATCTACCCATCATCTATCTATTATCATCATCATCTGTCTGTCTTTCTGTCCATCCTCTATCATCTATCTGTTCACCTGTCTGTCTATCTATTTACTCAACCACCCACACACAATTTGTAGTTAGGGGAAAAAAAACCCTCGAAGAATATTAAAATGACATCTTTGTCTCTCTTAGTGCAGCAGCTGAGACTTAATATTTACCAAAACAATAAAAAAGAAACATAGAGGAGCACAGATTGGGTAAGTCTCATTAAATAAAATAAAGACCTCTTTTTGCTATCATTTGCAACACTGCAAGGAATAACCTAATACCTAAGTATTTGTCCACATTCATGTGGATTTCCTTAAGAAAAATTCCTAGAAGTGGAATTGTTTCATGAAGGAGTATTAAATTTTCAAATTGTTAGCTACATTTTGTCAAATTGCTCCCATAAAGTTCCCACCAATTCAGATCTCCCACAATCCCACAATGTCTTTTTAAAATGACAGCTTACAAGACAAGAGACACATTGAAAAGAACTCTAGCTACATACATGTTAAACAAAGGATTAGGCGCTCTTTTACATAAAGTCATCATAGAATAAGCAAAGCTCTAAAGCTCAAAAGGAAAATAAAATGGAACAGGGACATGGACTAATAAATGATAGGGAAGGAAAAATTCACTAATGAATATTAAAAAAAAAATTCCCACACACTAGTTACCAAAGAAATGCAAGCTATAATTGCAACCATATTTTTTACTCTCAAATTTACAATTAAAACCTATTTCCCATTCTTGTGAAGCTCTGATGAAATGGACATTCAAATAAAGCTGATGGGATTCTGAACTGGCATTGCTTTATGATAGTATTTTGACACTGTACATCAAAACCCTTAACAGTATTGATATTCTGCGGCTGAGTAATTCCACTTCTAGGCATCTGTTACAAAGAAATAAGTGTGAATGTGCAGAAATATTTCCTACCTGCTTAGTCACTGTACTGTTGAAAATAATAGCAAAAACTAAAAGTTGAAACCAAACTAAATATTCAATAGAAATGATTGGTTAAATACATTGTAGCAATAGAATATTACAGCCTGAGAAAATGATATAGTCTGTAAAATCCAAGATACAGAGAACTGTGCGCACAAAATGATAAGAAAATAAGAGCAGTATGCAAAACTCTGCATACAGAATGATCTCCATCTATAACACAAGGACACTCCCAGCTTATGCAATAGTTTTATTTTGGAAAGTCTTGTGCAATTCAAATTTTGCATAAGTCCAAAAGCTCGTTTGTAATTACTGCATATTTTAAGGTTGCAAAACTTTTGATGTGCTTTTTGTGTGTGTCCGTGCATGAACTGTTGTTTGCATGTTTTCCTTTTTTATGGTTGCAGTAACCAGAGTTCACGTGAAAGGGAGCAAAGAATTGTTAAATACCACCCATAGTACCTCACTTGGTGTTAGTTGCTTAAGAAGTGCTGGTTAAGCCCTTGATAGATGGGTCTGTAGGCAGGTTGTGATAGTTTTACTGACACTTACCGAACATTCCTGCCTCCCATCTTTCCTAAATTTGCAGGCAATCCGTGTCCTCCTCGTGATTAGGTGGGATGGTGTGACTAATTTTAGCCAATGAACTTCGAACAGAAGTGACATGCATCACTTCCTCACTGGACCATTTAATTGCTGCTGTGAGACCTCCCCAGAGATCTTTTTCTCCTGCTGTTGTGAGTGTCACTATTCCAAATGATAGCTCTTCCATTATCCTTGTTCTTAAAGTGAGGATGACATGGGGTGGAGCCCTTCACTCAACTTGTGATGAACAAGAAAGGAGTCCTTGTTACTATCACCCGCTGGGATTTGCGGGATGTTTGTTACTGCAGCATAACCTAGTCCCTTCTTACTCAAAGGGCGACCTGCAGATCACCTGCATCGGCCTCACCTGGGAGCTTGTTAGAGATGCAGATTGTTGGGTCTACTAAACCAGAATCTGCATATTTTGGCTATTCTAATCAATGTTTCTTTCATTTTTTTTCTTTGAGTATAGTTGATTTACGATGTGTGTTAGTTTCTGCTGTACAGCAAAGTGAATCAGTTTTACGTATACATACATCCACTCCTTTTTAGATTTTTTTCCCAAAGAGGCCGTGACAGAGTATTGAGTAGAGTTCCCTGTGCTAGACAGTAGGTCCTTATTATTTATCTATTTTATAGATAGGAGTGTGTATATGTCCATCCCAATCTTCCAATTTATCCCTCCCCCACCCTTTACACCCTGGTAACCATAAATTTATTTTCATACTGAGTGAAGTAAGTCAGACAAAGACAAATATCATATGATATCACTCATATGTGGAATCTAAAAAGAAGGGTACAAATGAACTTATCTACAAAACAGAAATAGAGCTACAGATGCAGAACTGCATTTTTTTGTTTTTGTTTTTTTTGGCGGTACGCGGGCCTCTCACTGCCGTGGCCCCTCCCGTTGCGGAGCACAGGCTCCGGACGCACGCGCAGGCTCAGCGGCCATGGCTCACGGGCCCAGCCGCTCCACGGCATGTGGGATCTTCCCGGACTGGGGCACGAACCCGCGTCCCCTGCATCGGCAGGCGGACTCTCAACCACTGCGCCACCAGGGAAGCCCCAGAACTGCATTTTGACAAGATACCTCAGGGGATCTGTGTGCACATTAGAGATCGCAGTGTGCTGGTACTGAGTATTAGCCCATCCTGACTGATACTCAGGTGAAGAAAGGCACAGAAAGCTGAGCTCCAGCACGTAAGTCACACAGCCTCTCTGAGTCTCAGTTTCCTTGTGGACAGCAACATGGGAATTCAATGAAGTAATGCACATGGCATGCCTGGCAGCCATCGAACTCTCAATCAATAGTAACTGGCATTATCGTTTTAGAAAAGGAATAAAATGCCACACGTCTGGACAGGAGGCTTGGCTTTCTAAAGACCTTTTCCATTATCTCTGCAGCAAGAACGACATCTCCTAAAGACTCGGGACGGCATCTAATACAAGAATTCAGCAAATATTGATCAATTAACCCACCCACAGCAAGGTTCCTGTCAACCACTTCATCATCTTCAAATGGTGTGTTTATTTACTTAATTCCTCTTCTGCTCAAGTCTCTGCAGCTTCGTGCCCCGATTCCCTGAGCCTCCAACCTGACAGAAGTGTTTGCAAAGGTAAGAACAGCGATTAGCTTTGAATTCTTTTTTTGTAGGATGAATGTTCCCTCTTCCACTATCCCTCTTATGCCTCCATAGGACCACTGCCTCTGAGAAGTATGGGGAGATGGTTCAGCAGAAGGAAACACACACACACACACACACACACACACACACACACACACACAACTTTCCATTTCTATTCAAGGCAGAGGAAAGGAAATACCTGAGGGTAAGTACAGCGACGACCAGACTCTTCACCATGTTCTTTGCCTCTAGAGAATGCTCCCCAGTATGTTTGTTCATTCCATCCCAAATCCTCCCAATAGGAAGAAAACACAGGGATTATCCATCTTTTTGTAATAAGGAAAAACCGAAGTTCAGCAGTTCCCCTCAAGCCATCTAAGCTAGGGCCTAAGAAGGAAGCATTTGGTGTTGGGCAGGCCCGGGAATGAGGCCAGGGACCACCGAAGACGACCCCTGGGGCACCCTGAACGTGATGTTCAAGCTCCCTACGCGCCCTGTCTGTATCTGAACAAGGGCACGTCAGCACCTCCCAGCTGGGAACCCATCCTTCCTTCCACCCATGCACTCAGGAAAGGCAATTTGAATCTTTTTAAAATCAGAGTGTTGTATGCAACCGTGTTTATGGAATTCACCGGGCATGGTAACAAACATAACAAAACATTTGATTGAATATTATCAGAAGCCAGGCGTTGCACATTCTCTCATTTAATCCTCTTGATGAGAGAAACAGATACAGAGAGAAGCAGGGAGAGGAAGACAGGGCAAGGGAGGAGATGAGAGAGACAGAGAAGAGGAAAAGAGAAAAATAGAACAAAAGTGAGAAGGAGAGAGAAAGAAAAGAGAGGAGAGGGAAGTGAAGAAGGAAAGACAGAAGATGGGGGGCTGAGATTCTGTTTCTGACTGTGTTTTCTTTCACCCCCATCCTTGCTTCTGGATGTCCCAGAGCCACGGTTCTTAACCTTTCTGGGTTACAAACCCCTCTGAGAACCTGATGAATGTTTGAACCTCTTCTTAGAAAAAAAATATGCAATATCTTTCCCCTTCCCTTCCCCCCATCCCTCTCTCTCTCTCTCTCTCTCACACACACACACACACACACACACACATCTCACACAAACATTCAGAGGATTCAAAACTGAATAAATTGTTTTCTTTCGATTTCTTTTATTGAAGTATAGTTGATTCGCAATGTTGTGTTAGTTTCAGGTGTACAACACAGTGATCCAGTTATACGTATATGTATATATAGCTATTCTTCTTCTGTTTCTTTTTTTTCACTTTGTCCTTTTGTAAATTTTTATTTTATATTGAAGTATAGTTGATTCACAATGTTGTGTTAGTTTCAGGTGTACAACACAGTGATTCAGTTATATGTATATGCATATATAGCTATTCTTTTCCAGATTCTTTTCCCTTATAGGTTATTACAAAATATTGAGTATAGTTCCCAGTGCTGTACAGTAGGTCCTTGTTGGTTATCTACTTTATATAGAGGAGTGTGTATACGTTAATCCCAACCTTCTAATTTATCCCTACCCCTCCTTTCCCCTTTGGTAACCATAAGTTTGCAAAACTGAGTAAATCTTGATCTCATTTATATGTGGAATCTAAAAAATAATACAAATAAATCTATATACAGAACAGAAACAGACTCATAGACATAGAAAACAAACTCGTGTTTACCAAAGAGGAAGCAGGGGGAGGGATAAGTTAGGACTATGGGCTTAACAGATACACACCACTGTATATAAAATAGATAAACAACAAGGACCTACTGTATAGCACAGGGAACTATATTCAGTATCTTGTAATAACCTATAATGGAAAATAATCTTTAGAAATATGTATATAACTGAATCATTTTGCTGTACACCTGAAACTAACACCATATTGTAAATCAACTATACTTCAGTTAAAAAACTGAATAAATCTAACCATAATCTCTAGCCAAAGTCCACCTACTTTAACATACAGTGGGTTACAGGCTAGTGTGTGTGTGGGAGAGAGAGAGACAGAGATAGAGACAGAGAAAGAGAAAGAGAGACACACACACAGATTGAGAGAGGAGGAGAGAGACAGAGAGACTGGGAGGGGGAGAGGGAGAGAAAGAGACTTATTAGGAACTGTTAACATTTCATCCTTTATCAATAATAAAAATTATACATGAAGCCAAATTACACCTGGGAAGCACAATCCCAATATAAGACAGAAATGGTGGTGACTCTCTGAAGTGATGACCAACTGTCCAAGTTTGCCAGGGACTAAGGGCTTTCCCTGGATGTGGGACTTCCGTTGCTCAAACTAGGAAAGTCCCAGGAAATCCTGGACAAATTGGTCACCCTAATCTAATCAGATCACAGATAATAATGCGAACTGGTCAGCAAGGGTGGCATTTCGGGGGACAAGGGGACAGGTGACGAACAGGGATTCGGCTGGACATTTCAAGAGAGGAATCAGGACCCTCTTGGGACCCCACCATCCTCCCTGCTCATGCTGGGAATTGCCTGACCTGAGGTTTTCAAGGACTGAGTTACTGAGAAAAGGCGGGGGAGGTTGGGGGCAGGAATCAAGTTTGGGGAGAAGAGAGAGATGGGGAGAAAATGGGAGGAACCGAAGCAAAGACACTCCTTTAGAAGATGGGGGTCAAATAACAAAACTTAAGAAGTAAGCTCAAAATAGTAAATAACGAATGCATCTCAAGGTATTTGTGAAAAGAAGGGCATCGTGTAATTAGAGAGGAAAAGAAGCCTTGGCCTTCCCAGTCATTCCCTTCTGGCAGGGAAAAAACCAACAGAGTAACTTCATCACGCCGGCTCCTTCACGCTCTGGCAGGCAAGTGATAAAATCATCAGATGAAGGTCCCCGATCATGTCTCCTACAGTCACTTCGGCCAAGTGTGCTGTGTCTAAAATAATGAAGGCGGCTTGATTAAATGTTCGCTGGCTGCAGCCGCTGTGCTAATTTGCAGATGGGTTTATTAGTTTAATGACTGCTCCGAATCATCAGAATTCATTAGCGTTAGTGCTGCGGCTTCCCCCGACGTCAGCCCAAGGCTCCAAGCTGCCACCGTCGCCATTTCTCTATTTATAACACTCTTGTTTCTAGGAGAGTGTGCTGTGTGTGTGTGTGTGTGCGTGCATGCGCGTGCACGCACGCTCACGTGTGCATTCGTACAGGGACCAGCTGAGACTTCCTATTTGCTTTATCTGCATAATGATTTCAGCTCTTCTCCCCAAAGTGGAAAGATGCTTTAGCCCCTTTCTGTGTTCAGCACTTCCATAAACGTACAGAGAGGGTTTCTGGAAGTGTCTCACTGAATCTTCTTTTTCATTAGACTAAAGAGTATAAAAATCAGTTTTTTTACTACGACCGAAAGGCTCCCTTATTCCTCACCCTCCACCTGTTGTTCTCTGATTTCATCTCCTACATCTCTCCTTCCCTCCCTCCCCTCCCTCCCCTCCAGACACACAGTCCTCTTTGCTGTTCCTCTAACCTATGGTTGCCACCTCAGGGCCTTTGCACAAGCTGTCCTTCTGCCTGGATCACTCTTCCCCAGGATAGCAGGCTGGGATGTCCCCTCACTCCCAACTGATTGCTCGAATGTCACCTCACGGAAGCCTATTCTGACCATCCCGTTTAAAATCCCAACCTCATCCATACCTCCCACTCCATTCCACCCTGCTTTATTCATCCCTTTCAAACATGCTCCATGAGTAACTTATACTTAGTGTCTCTATAATGTCCGTTTTGTCTACTGTTACTTCTCCAGTGTTTAGAACCACCAGAGTCCAAAAGTAGTTGTTGAATACATACATAAATGAACAAATACATAAATGAATGGAGTCACTCAGCAAGGAAATAGGGATCCTAAGAATCGGCCAGGACTTGGGAAGTCAGTTATCTGTAAGGATGCAGAGTGTTCTGGACGTGGCAGTCATGAAGGCAGTCACAGAATCAGGGACAAGCCAGCCCTCAGCCCCCATCCTGGGCCAACAAGATTGTATACCAGGGACCCACCAGGAGTGGGAACCGTCCTATAGGGTTCTTCAGCTGTGATGTTTCTTGGTGCAGGTGGAGTTGGGCTCCAGAGCAAGGATTCATTAAAGTGGGGAAAGGAGTTTTAAAATCTGGATTTATTTAACTATCCTTCCCCAGAAAGAAAAACTAATAAAGACTCTTATTTTAAAAAGTATAATAAAGAGGAGGCCAGGGCTTCCCTGGTGGCTCAGTGGTTGAGAGTCCGCCTGCCGATGCAGGGTTCGTGCCCCGGTCCAGGAAGATCCCACATGCCGCGGAGCGGCTGGGCCCGTGAGCCATGGCCACTGAGCCTGCACGTCCGGAGCCTGTGCTCCGCGCAACGGGAAGGCCACAACAGTGAGAGGCCCGCGTACTGCAAAAAAAAAAAAAGAAGAAGAAGAGGAGGCCATACACAGTGCTCTATGAGCCAGATAGCAAACTGTGATCAATTTTGGTAGGATGGTAGTATTTTGGGGGTGAGGAAGAACTGCCTCAGTCTCCTCAAATCTCAGTGCCTCAAGTAATCATCTGCTGGGAATCCTCTGAAAGCCCACACGCATGCATTCTACATTAAACGTCCATAAAATTCTTGATGACACTAGTGGAGTGATGCAGTAGTCATGGTCATGGCCATATAAATCCGACGTATTTATACGCCCTAATATGGCTCAAGGATTCTCAAGTCCTGTGTCTCCTAAAATAAGCCCTATGCCCTTCTCTACAATGGCACAGAGTTAAAGGATTGTCTCGAAATCTGAGGAAATAAAGGTGTGGAAGTCAGAGGCCATTTCATTCTCTATGAGTCTGGTTCCCAGCAGAAAAAAGAATTCCATTCAGATGGTTACACTCAGAGACATTTCTAAAGGGGTTATTTACAGAGGTGTGATCCTGATAAAAAGAACCTGAAGGGGATGGTAAAGGACTCAGGGATTTCCAACAGCAGGAAGTTGTTAACAACCCTGGAACGGAAGGGGCAGTGGAGGAAAATGAAGGTCTCAGGGTCCAGTGAGAGTTGGAGCCGGGGGTGGGGGCTGCCCAATAAGAGGTGTAGACATGGAGGGCCACAACCATTCTCAGAATGATGATGCAGAAGCAGAGGGGGGATAGGGGTACTGACACCGCAACCCCTCTCTCTCCATCCTCCGATCTTCTGCTGGTGCTTCTTGTTGGGCAAAATCAATTGAAATCCAGTGTCAAGGGAATGCAGGTCTTAGAGTCTGCATGGTTCAGCCTCTGGGACAGAGAGGTCAAGCAGGGTGGAGAGTTGGTTTTGCGATGGGGTGCAGAGTGATGGAGGCAGAGCTGGAATAACCAGCATCCTGGATTCAAGAGGGTAAGGGAAAGGATCATGTAAACTGCTCATTTGCTGAACAGACTGAGTTGACAGGAAGGAAGTCTGTTGGGTGATATTCTTGTGAAGAATCAAGATCGAATCTCCCCACACTTTGATGAGAAGCGTCCCTTTCTTTTTTTGTAATACAACTGAATTTGGTCCAAGTGGTGGATGGAGAGGAAAGAGAAGCAAAGGATACTGAGCCCTCAGACGTGTTGTATTACATGAAGACCTCGAAGATTCTCTAGTAATGAGATGCATCCTTATGTGGCAGCCAGCCTCTGGGACATCCACCAGCATCCTACCCTTCTATGGTCCCCTCACACATTGTACCAGGGTGGATCTGTGTGACCAGTGGCATACAGCAAGAGTGATGGTGTATCACTCCTGAGATGAGGTAAGAAAAGGGATTGCAGTTCCTCTCTCCCTGTTTCTTTCTCTCTCTCTCTCATGAGTTACTCTGGGAGAAGCCATTTTGGGGGCAGCCCTATAGAGGGACGCACTTGATGAGGGCTAAGCCTCCTGCCAACAGCCACATGAGCGATCTTGGAAATGGATTTTCCCCAAGACAAGCTCTCAGATGAGACTGCAGCCCAGCTGGCAACTTGACTGCAACTTCACTGGAGACCCTGAGCCAGAACTGCCCAGCTCAGCTGCTCCCAGATGGTTGACCTACAGAAACTGTGGGATAATAGATGTCTGTAGTTTTCAGCCACTGATATTTGGGGTCATTTGTCACACAGCAGTAGTTAACTAATACAAGCTTTGAGGCCAGCAGCATTTGTCCCCTTTTAGTAATGATTGTTCACGTGCATTGGGACTATTAATTCTGTGCTTACCACATTCACCAGCCCTGGGGGCCATATTCTCCTAACTGTGTAACAAGGTGCTTATTAACCTGTCTGAGCCTAAGTTTCCTTAATTTACAATAAAGATCACAACAATGCCCATCGAAAGTGTTGTCCTAAGGATTTGAGGGAATAAAGCCGTCTAAGTGCCCCAAACAGAGTAGCTGTTTTTACAACAATAACAACGAAATTAGCTATGATTATTGATAGAGAAGAGAAATGGGTTTTTAACATATGGGTAATTAAGAGGATGACCCCAATGGGACGTGAGGTCATAGCTCACCACTGTTGCATTGTCTATTTCAGCTGTTATTTCTCTTGCCTTGAAGACAGTTCTGGTCTCTCACAAGTGTTACAATGCACAGTTTCCCAAAACAACAGGCTCTCCTGCCAACCCCAGTGGCCTGGAACTTTGAAACATCTCCCTCCTGACCATGGAGAATCAGCTGTCTCCACTCACGCCTCTCTGGCAGAATGGGGAATCCCTGATTTTCTGGATGTGCTCTGTCACCGCCTGGGTGAAAGCCAGGTTTTGCTCATGAGTTCCATTCTCGAATGACTCAGGGATGAGCAGGGGACTGAGTCATAGGGAGCTGGGGGAGGGGGAGGGGTGGCAGTGCAGCTTTCATACTGAAATCACATGGGATCGGGGGGAACCTCAGAAAATAACAGCAAGCCATACAGGAAGATCTCACTCTTGGTGGACGCCCCCGTCAACAGATTACAGCGAATAAATGTAATACATTCAATTGGTAAATTCAATTCCATCTCCATCCCATACCTTGCCATTATATAAAGACTCCAGCTTTCAGAATCAGCTTCAAGGAAGAGGCTGCAGAACATCAAAAAAGAGTGAAATTGGGACTTCCCTGGCAGTCCAGTGGGTAAGGCGCCACGCTTCCAATGCAGGGGGCGCAGGTTCGATCCCTGGTCGGGGAGCTAGGATTCTGCATGCTGCGCAGTGTGGCCAAAAAACTAAATTAAATTAAAAAAAAAGAATGAGATTAATTTCTGGCAAGTGGGGCTTCATACTAGAAGTTAAATTGGGAAATAAAAATGAAATTATAATTATTGTTCATCTGGAAAGAAAGAAGGAAAGAAAAAAAAAAGAAAGAAAGGAAGGAAGGAAGAAGGAAAGAAAAAGGACAGCAAGCAATGGAGAGCAACGAACGCAATCTCTGTC
Organism: Tursiops truncatus; assembly: GCF_011762595.2. Taxonomy (NCBI): domain Eukaryota; kingdom Metazoa; phylum Chordata; class Mammalia; order Artiodactyla; family Delphinidae; genus Tursiops; species Tursiops truncatus. The sequence continues at coordinate 13,339,483 of NC_047046.1, forward strand.
ACGATTCCTGCTCGACCTGGGAAAAGTCACCCACTTACCCTGTCTCTGCCAACAGCCACATCTTTCACACAGGAAAAACAGCTCCCCTCCCTCGAAAAATCGTATGGACAGTATTATCCCAGAGTGTCCATCTTGACGCTCAAATTGGCATTCATGCCAATCATCCCACCTTGGAAAAAAAAAAAAAAGAAAAAATTTTCATTTCAGTTTTCTACCTTCCCTAATCCTCAAGAAGCGGGTAGGAAAAAGAAACAACAGAAATGACAAGTAGCTGTCATTCTGTGTCAGTTTTTCTCTTAGGCGTAGAAAAGTCTGACTGGAAAAGGATAGAATAGGATCGTCAAGTGGACAGGAGGCAGGATCCCAGGATCTCCTTTTCAAGGTGATTGATGATGTTTCGGGTCCCACATGTTGTAATAGTGAAAGATAAAGGCTACAAAAATCTCCATCAGTTGGAGACTAATTAATTCAATTAAGATACTTCTGGAAGTGGAATACCCTATAACCTTTAGCAAGAAGAGGCTATATATGTATGCCCCGAAAAACACACCGTACGCAGAGAAGTATGTCCACAACATCCTGTTAAGAGGGTCATGCCACAGTATGATAAGAATAACATAGTCCCATTTCTGTTTTGAATTATCAGCTGAGTGTGCATGTGCATATATAGATTTAAATACGAATTTTAAATGTCTGGAAAGCTACACACCAGACTGTTAACAGTAATCGAGTGTGGTCTGGATATGGGGGTAAGGGTCGGGAGAAAAACAGCTTTCACTTTTAAAAAATCTATAAAGTTCTATTGTGTTTGAAATTCTTACAATAAACAGCTGTGGATGACTTGTGATTTTTTTTTACTGAAACAGCTTAAGAACTCAGAGGTGCAGGGCAGGGTACCTGGGTTCTTCTGATTTCCCTGCACCAAACTAGGCCTCTCTCTACACCTGGTTAGTTGTACATAAGTAGTTTGTACCCTGCCTAGGGAGTCTGGGCACAAAGGAAAGAAGGGAATTTGGCGGTGGGAAGAGGAATGTGCTGTGTGATTCGAGTCCAGTGGAAGTTCTGGAGGTCATTTGCAAACTCTGGAGTCTCCTAGGAGTTTGTGAAAATGCAGATTCTGGGGCTCCAGCTCTGGAGATCCTGAGTTACAAGGTCTAGGGAAAAGCAGTGTCTCCCAGGTGATTCTGATGAGAAACCCTGAACAATGGTGTTAAGAGGCAGCCCTACTACCACCTCCTGCGTATCCTCGGACAAGCTGCTGGTTATTCCTCCTCACAAGTTTCTGAGTCACTGGATCTGAGAAAGAGCCTGAGAGTTTGCACCTCTAACAAGTTCAGGTGATGTGGACGCTCCTGGTCTAGAAGTCACACTTTGAAGAACCACCGCCTTACCCTAACAAGCCACAGGCTGCTATAAGGAGCGAAGGAGAGCATACATGAGAGAATGTTTGGAAACTAGAGAGGCTTGTGACATGGCGGTTAAACAGCTTAAACAAATTATTCAAATACTACCTCCTCTACCTCTTAACTCTACAATTTTTTGGGAAAAAAATCACTTAACCCTCCTGAGACTTGGCTCAGACCTCTCTAGAATGAGTATAACGTTTTGCAGACACAGAACTTCTGCAAAATACACACGAATTATCTCGTGGTTACCACCAGGATGCTTGAAGATTGAATTGTTTTCTGTGAATGTAGCACGTTTAGTACAGAAGGTGTCCACCCGTGACAAACCTACAGTAAATCTTCGCTTGCATGACTCTCAGTGCTAAAACACTGTAAGAGAGAAAGGAAAATGATTTGGGTACCAGAGGAAATCAGCAAGCATTTATTAAGTGCCAACTGTATGCAGATGCGTAGCCACCGAGTGAAAGGATAAAGTTGCTGGGATCTTTTCGCCAAACCACAGCAGGTAAGTCAGGCATCAGGAGCCTGAGTCCTGATGCAGGTGCACTGTGGGTAGAGTGGGTCATGTGACCTTGATTCTGAGAATCATTCCTCCCTGGCCTGGAATTGGAAATTCTAGAACTTACCTTAGAGGCCCTTGGGAGATCAGCCCATCCACAGAATCCAGAGCTCTTTGGGCAGCCCAGCTTTTCCCTGTACGGACCTATTTGAGCCTCCAACACTGTGAGTCCCTCCTCCATCCTGAGCTTGGTTCGTCCTCTGTGTCCCAATCTTCCAATCTCTCAAACTCGGGTCCTTGTTCAGGTTCTGTGATTAAGGGGCAAGATTACAGACTGAGGCCGACAAGCTGAGCATCTAAGGCAAGCTCTGCTCCTCCTGTCACCATTCTAATCTGGGGGAAAGGGACTTGAGTTGTTGAGTTAACCCATGGGAATCACCTGGCACATAGTAGATGCTTTTCTAGTGATCTGTTCCTTTTACCACTCAACCCTGTCACTGTCGCTCCCAGGGAGATCCTCACAAGACCCCAAGAGCTATCCTGCTAGGGGTGCCACCTTGTTCCTCCCTACTCCAGATGCTGGCCTGTCTCCCCCAAGACATCTCTTGTCACCTTCCAGCTCATGACCCATCTAGAAGTGTTTTTCTAAATGTGGTCCCCCAGCTTCCTCATCAGGGCCACCTTAAGAGTGCTCATTAAAATTTCAAGTTCTGGGCTTCCCTGGTGGCGCAGTGGTTGAGAGTCTGCCTGCCGATTCAGGGGACGCGGGTTCGTGCCCCGGTCCGGGAAGATCCCACATGCCGCGGAGCGGCTGGGCCCGTGAGCCATGGCCGCTGAGCCTGCGCGTCCCGAGCCTGTGCTCCGCAACGGGAGAGGCCACAACAGTGAGAGGCCCGCGTACCGCAAAAAAAAAAAAAAAAAAAAAAAAAAAAAAAAAAAAATCAGATTCTCGGGCCCTAATGCAGCCTGTCTGTATGAGATTCTCTGGGGTGGGGTCCCCCCTGCATTTTTAACAAGCTCCATAGATTCTCAAACACAGCACAGCTTAAGCATCGCTGCTCTCCAGGATTTGCTGTCTGTGCTCGATGAGTTGGTCTGCAGATACAAGACCCTATCTTGTCACAGCTATTTTGTTATACTGCGTAACAACAACAATAACAATAGCCATAATGACTGTTATTATTACGCATTGATAACAAGGTACTGACAGTGCTGTAGGGCATGGGATGGCAAACTAGGCATACTACAGACCGCAGGCCAAATCCAGCTCACCTCCTGATTTTGTAAATGGAGTTTTATTCATTTGCAAAATGCCCACGGTTTATGTATTGCCTATTGCTGCTTTCGCCTGCTACAAAAACAGAGTCAAGGACTTGGGACAAGACCAGGGGTCTGCAGAGGAGAGGGTATTGACTCTCTGGCTTTTAAAGAAAAAGTTTGCAGTCCTGCCATCAAAGATACTGCGTCTGTTCTACCACCGAATTGTAGGTAGCCATTAAAAGTGATGTCGTAGAAGAATCATTTCTGTCACTGAAAAACGCTCATTTGAGAGAATCAAGTGAAAAGCACAGAGGGGCTAGATTTTGATCTGAGCAACCACCTTCACCTCTCTGCTTTACTCTCCTTCTCTGAAAAATGGCTGCAACCAAAGCACTTCCTTTTGGCACTTGTGGGGATTAAGTGACGTGACTGAAGGACAGGGCTTGGTCTCCTGTCCGATGCATCAGAAACGCTCAAAAATCTGAAGCCATTCCTCCTGGTAGGGTTTGCTTTCCCTTGCCTGCTTATTTGGAACATTTTACATTTTCCAAAAAAGTGATACATGTGCTTGCCTAACTTCACAATAGGAAAAGAAGTGTGCTCGTCAATCGCTTGTTCATTTTAAAGATGCATCCTGCCTCACGTAGGCGTTTTCCTCTGTTGCCCTGCGTTACCCTGCACAGGCTCACGGTTCTACAAGCAAACGCCTTGTTCCCCGACACAGTTTCCACTTGCCACCTGCAGGTGCAAGTGTGTGTGCCTGCGGATTCAGGTGGTAACTAATCCCTGTGTAATCCTGAATGCCTCTGTACAAGTTTCTCCTCTGCATCTGGCCTCAGTTTCTCTGCAGGAAGAGGAAAGGGTCTCTGAATCCCTTTCCAGCGTTCCTCTGCCCTGGGATTGCAAAGAAGCTCCACCAGTTGAATTGTCACTGGGTCCAGCCTCCTCGCTGGGCTCCTGGGAGAGCAAAGCCCGTGAAAGAGTTTTCTTCTGGCTGGGCGTGGCGGTCCTTTCAGCAACCCTGGGGTCTGGATTAGGAGTTTGAGCAATGCCTCTAAACCCTGCACTCTATTTAATTTCCTTCATTTATAGGGAGGATTTCTTGCACCTCCAGGGGAGAGAGGCACTGCCATCCCTGCTGGCTTCCCAGGCTGAGCCTACAATTCCTCAGCCTGTTTATCCCACCATCACGACAACACAGTGCATCTCCAGGGACCAGTGCGTGTCTCTTTTGAACCAGGTGACATAGCTGAGCCCGGGCTTCTCTCCACCCACTTGGATTTCCTCACGTGGAGGTGGCCCCAGGTTCTGATGCTACAAATTTCCTTGCTGGGAAGGCAGCCCCAGGAATATGTGCATTTCATCAGCAGCCCCTGGTGGGGTCTCCTCTGACCCTCAAGACTGCATTTTGTTTGTCTGACCCGGGACACGAGGACCAGAATGGCCTCAAAGGGGAACTCTGGGAACTCTTGGGCATGGGTTGGCTGGGGGATGCGTCCAGGCCAGCAGCGGGGAGCAGAAATGCCTGGAGTCGGAGAGTTGGTTCCAGAATGAGTTGGCAGTTTTCCCTGGGTCAGAGGGACAGTTGGTAAGGAGATCCAGGATCTAACAAGACCCAGGAGGGGGGCCGGTAAGATGAGAAAAGGAGGCCATTGGAGAACTCTGTCCTCCTTTTTCATGGCTTTCTCCCTTAGCTGGAGCCAGATTTGCTTCCAGATCAGCTGGTGTCACTAAGCTGAGACTGGGAAACTCCAAACCCGGGAATATCCACCAACAAGTATGGATGGGAAACTTCTAGCTGTACGTACAGTAGGTGGCCCGGCAAACGCTCAAGGCTCAGCTCCCACTTGTCCTGTGACCAGATTCTAGCGCTGACACCTCGACAACTGGAATGCACTTTTTTCAAGCAGCTCTCTCTCCGTCTCTCTCTCTCTCCCTCTCTCACCTCATCTCCCTTCTTTTAGTGTCATCCCTCTTCCTCGCTCCCCTCTCTGTCTTTCTCTTTCCCCTTTCCCACATTCACCTTTCATTCTCCCCATCGTGCCTCCTTCTCCCTTCTATCCTCTCTCTTCTTTCGGTTCTTTCTTCGTTCTCCATCACTTCCTATCCTCTTGCTTTCTTCTGTTGTTCTAGAACATTCACTCCCAACGTGTGGTCCCCAGACCAGCAGCAGCAGCATCACCTGGAAACTCATCAGAAATGCAAATTCTCAGATCCCACTCCAGACCTACAACATCAGATGCTCTGAGGGCGAGAGGCCCAGCAGTGTGCGTTTTAAGAAACCCTCCGGGGGTTCGATGCACGCTAAAGTTTGAGCATCATGTTCTTAGAGGAAAATGGCAATTGAAAAAAAAAAAAGTATCTTTGAGTGCTGAGCCGATAAGCCTTCATTTCTAAACATGGAAAACCCTTCTCTGCCCATTAGCTAATTACGATGTTGGACCACCAGCCTGGCTGAGATGCTTTCAGGAGCACCGTAGGCAATTTCACTCAAGTTCTCTGATTACTATCATGATTCTAAATCCCTTCGGCCAACCCACGTCTTTCCTGTCCCTGCGTGCTGCCCCGATTCCTTCCTGTCTCTGGTTGCTTTAAGGAGGACAAAGACCAGGGGGATATTGGACCCTACGTTCAGCAGTTCACAGTCTGGATTGGCATTTGCCAGAGCACATCCCTCTGCTACTGATAGGGATATGGATGGGAGAAGCATTCCTTGATCAAATATGGGTGGGGAATGCTGCGTAAGCAGATTTCTTTATTGCAGGACTTTTCAGAGCCTTAGTACACGGTGGCTCTTAAAGTGGGGATGAGCGTTAACAGCATGTCCTGAACTTGACCACAGACATCCATTTTCTACTGGGTATCGCACAGGAAACCCACCCTTGGGAAATACTGCTTAAGGAGACCGTGACTTTTCTCCCAGGAGCCTTATCTGAATGAATTGGCAGCATATGACATGGAGTGAAACGGCCAAGGTGGCACTCCACAGACTATGTTGACCTTGGGAGGACCTAGGTGCCAAGGGTAAGAGCATGCTCAGTAGCTCCTAGGCGCCCCGACATGCCTCCCTGTTGGCGTCTGAATGGGTGATGCACAACTTTTTGTCTTCAGACTTTGTGCAGCCAGTTTCCCCCCATGGTATTGACTCTGATCCCATTTCAGGAGAAAGAGTGAGAGACTGTGAGCGTGCTACTGTTTCTTAAATATGCCCAGAACGTATCCCTGGAGCTTCTATTTAGTAGATCTGGCATGAGTGCTGGGAATCTAGATTTTTTTACAAGCTCCCGGGAGCTTTGGGTGCACAGTGAGGATTGAAAGTCACTGGTTTACGTGAATTCGTGCATGGTGTTTATGTAATGGTATATTCAGAGAAATATGGAAACCAGCGCTTTGTGTATAATCTTTGAAATAGACCTAAGGGAAGACAGCCGGCTCCTTTCTATAACGCCGTCCTTAGGGCCGTGAACAGGGGCAAACGGACTGTGGATTTGTCGGGGTTGGGGGTGATGACTTGGAGGTAAAAGCAAGAGAGAGAGGTTCTTATTTTCCCATAAACCTGAAAGATACATGGTTTAATTCGATGATGAGTAATCCTCTTTTTTCCTTCACGAGAGATGTCTGGAAAAAGAAAAATGTTTATGCCCTTTTTTTTTCATTAAAATTGAAAATAGTTTTGTTGAGTCCCAGGACAGGAGATGCGTGTTTTTACAATGGAAATGACCTCTGTCAGTGGTCTTCAGTCTGCTTTTAGCTGTAGAAATATTTTCTCAGGGGAAGTCTATGGTCCAACTCCAAAATGTAACATTAAAGAAAGCCCTCTGGCTGAAGAGTAGATGGGAGATCTGAAGCTTAAATTAAGTGGGCCATTTTCCCATTGATATTTGGAGGCAATAAAGACATTTCTTTGGAACAGATTGGGAAACTTATAACCTACTTTCTGGACTCCCCAAAATAAGTCAATGAGAAAATTAGCACTACTTTCTCCCTTCCAAAATATTCTCATTCAAGAAGATTTGATTAGTCAAAACGTGGCTACAGCTTTCAAATTTTTCAACATGATATCAAATCTCAGACTACATTTATTTTTATAAATCAAGGTTCCCAGAAATTGCATGTGAAAATTCTCATTAATCTTTTGAATTCCCCTTAATTTGCATCATTTAAATGTCTATAGAGATTTCCAGGGGCTTCCCTGCTGGTGCAGTGGTTAAGAATCCGCCTGCCAGTGCAGGGGACACATGTTCAAGCCCTGGTCTGGGAAGATCCCACATGCCGCGGAGCAACTAAGTCCGTGCACCACAACGACTGAAGCCCACGCGCCTAGAGCCCGTGCTCCGCAACAAGAGAAGCCACCACAATGAGAAGCCCGCGCACCGCAAGGAAGAGTAACCCTCGCTGGCCACAACTAGAGAAAGCCTGCGCGCAGCAACGAAGACCAACGCAGCCAAAATAAATAAATAAATAGATAAATAAATAAATAAAATCTATTAAAAAAAAAAAACTATGGAGATTTCCTAGTTCTTTTATTGTGGAATTTGGTAGAGTTTATGCCTCCCTTGTTCCATTCCCAAAAGACTACAGCAACCAAAAAATAGACTAGGTGTATGTCTTGCAGAAATAAATTACTGAGGTAGAATTATCTGAGAAAATTAACTGGCTAAAATAGAAAAAAAAATGTACCACCTGATTTCATGACTACTAGTATTTTTAGTAGCAATAACAGTCAAAATAACATAGATTGGGACTTCCTTGGTGTTTTTCTTGCCACCCTGGTCCTTTGGGCGTTATTGACACAGAATTTGGGAGGATAGGAGAAAGGCAACTAGATGCATGTTTCCCCCAGGGCTGAAGAGAGGCCTTTTGGGGAGAGTTTGGAGGAGAGAAGTCCCTGAGCACATGAGGTAGGAGAGAAGTGAGAAAGATGGTAAAGGATTTACAGGAAGCGACGTCGGGCAAGTGATGAACTGGGTCCTCAGCGATGTCTTTGGGAAGATGTGGAGAAAAGATGAAGTTGCTTTTCGTCGCCTTGATTGGCTGTTGAAAGACACTTCTTGAACGCTGCATCACTCAGATGTGGACATCAAAGGGTGATAGGGTTGTATTTATAAGCGATGAACACTTGCTTATAAACGTCTATGATTTGACATTTTGTGGAATCAGAAATAGGGCTGCGGCTGCATATTTAGGTGCTGCTGGCATTGCCCTGCCTTGCCGTTGCTCCCTGTCAGTCTGATTGCTACGCAGCCCTAAGGGCCAAGTGATTCTGGACCCATCCGCATCCCACCTGGGAGCTTGTTAGAAATGCACGTCCTCAGGCCCCACCCTGGACTTACTGAATCAGAAGCTCTAGGGGGTGGAATCCATCTATCCTGTTATAATAAACCCCCTGGGACACCTGATGCTCATTCAAATTTGAGTGGTCTTTTCTAAGGTTTCAGTGGCTGACCCTCTGCCACAGACACCCCCGCCCCAGCCCCTTTCTCTGAATTCCCCTCTTTAGCCTTGATCTCACCCCTAGTTATTTGACAGGGGTGTGCTTGGCTGGGTCAGAGCTCAGGTTCCGAAACCAGAGTTCTGGGTTCTAGTTTCAGCTCTACCCCTAAGCAGCCTGGAGGCCTTATCCAAGTCACATAACTTATTTGTACCTTGGTTTCTTAACCCGGTCATAATAATAATAATGTTGATCTACAATAGTGATTTGAATGATTAAATGACTTATCACATTAAAGAGCCCGAACAGTGCCTGGCACTTAGTAGGTGCTTTAGACATGTTACTAATCATGGTTACCCATCTCCCAGCTTTAAGTGGAGACACCACATCAACTAGGTTGTTTATCATCCAGAAAGTGCCAAGCAGAAGGCAAGACACCGAGCAGGCATCCTCCTGCATCCCCTTGATTACAGCCATTCGTGGTGCAGATCATGTGCGTTGCGCCTGTTCGATGGAAAAGGCGCTCACTCTTTTCTTTAGCTGAGCTCCTCATGTGTGCCAGGCACGAGGCCAGGCCTTGTGCAAACATTACCTCACCTAATCCTCGTCACCAGCCTAGGAGGAAAGGAATGTCCTTACCTTACATAGTGGAGGATGGACTCCCCCGGTGTCAACAGCTGGCAAAAGTTAGAAAGTAGGCGTGTCCGAATTCAGCATCTAGAGGAAAAGGAGATCAACTCTCTGAAAGAGACTTTCTTTTCCTTTCCCGGCAATATCTTTAGAGCCTTTTCTAACTATAATGTGATCTACATTTGTCTACAAATCCAAGCAATATGGAAATGTGACATACACAGCAACTGAACATTTTCTCGTTATTCTACCTACAAAGAGTAACTGTTTTTGGTAGTCCTGTAGATGTTAGTTTGATCTTTTTTCAAAAAATATACACACATACATACATTCATTTTTTAACGAAAAAATGAAATCATACTTTGGATTTCTTAAGCTCCTGCCATTTAAACTTAATGTATCGCGACATCTTCCTAAGCAACACATACAAATAAATGTCATGCTTCATAAAGGCTACATGGTAGCTCATTTGTGGATTACTCTGACTTAACCAATTGCCTATCAATGAATAGTTAGCTCCTTTCCAATACTTTACACCTGTAGACAGCTCTACGATAAACATCCTTGCATGTAAGTGTATATCTTTTTGGAATATTGCTTAATTATTTCCTTCGGATGTACTCATATTATTTAAGGTTTTATTACAGATGTTTCCAAATTTCCCTGAAAAAGTGTTACACCTGCTTTCTACCTGTACCAGCAGTTTAAGAGTCTGTAATTCTGTGAGATAGATGTGGGGATGTCTCTTCGTCTTTTGAGGCCAGTTTATCAAAAGGATAGATCTCCATGGTTCTCCACGATAAATCTCTTTACGTGTGTTTGCTAAACAGCGTATGGATTTCAAACCAGATCTCTTTGTTCCTCCTGCCTTTGCCCCATCCCGAGACCATTTGCTTTATGCCAGTTGCCAGTATTTCCCAGGCAAAAGCTGAGATTCTTGGCAGCGTTTTCTGTTTGACCCTGTGTTCCTCCATGAGTAAATAGGTTGTTCTGTAATTATAATTCATGACGTTTTCATGTAATAGACGTCTTGCCCCAGAAGTGTTAACTTCATTAGATTCCAACCACAGGATTTTTTTCTTCCAAATCACCACCCCCTCTCAAAAATAGAAAAAGGAAAAGAAATTGCCAAGGCTACAGACAGATCTTTATTTCTAATATGTTGCCTGAGCACTTGTATTAAGTCATGTTTTCTCTGGCCAGAGCTACCCTGGTATTTTTTTTTTTTTTCTGTCAGTTTAGTCTATAAATGAAGTGAAGTTACTGCTCCTATTAAAATGGAACACTGTGCCCTTGGTTTGCTCTTAACGGGTGGGAAAACCCCATTAAGTGTTTGTGAGATATGTCTTAAATACAGGAATTTTAATCTAGTGGTCTAATAAATCCCTCTCCTCTACTCAAATGAAAGCCTTAGGTTTTCCGGCATCTGTTCAGTTATTTGTTCACCAAAACTTTCTTACACAAACCCGACCCTGAGAACTGTGATTTGGGAACGTTTCTTCCATTTGGGGCATATATTTTTTAAAAGCACATCTTTCAAAGAATCAGGAACGTTGACAGGTGTATTTCATGGTAAGATACTAGTTTAGAAACGTGCCTGGAATTCTTCGTCTTCTAGAGTAAAAGCCATGAAATCTCTATGACTGCCCCAGGCTGTGACAACTCATAATATTATAAGACCTAAGACCTCATAACGTTCCGAGTCCGTTCTTTTGCTGCAAAGTTTGATGGCCATCTCAAACATATATTCTCCTTTTAAAGCATATTTCATGAGAGTTGGAAAGTTTCTCCTCAGCACAAGCTACAAAGAGCGCCAAGCTAGACCTAAATATATTAATTCAGCTCTCCAACATATTTCTGTTGACTGTTTTTTTTTCTTTTCCGTTGGCCAGAGTGTTTATTAGGAAACTCTGGGTATATTTGCTGGAGGTAAATTTCATCTTCATATTGGGAGCAACAGGGTAAGATGTCATTTATATTTGTGAACAAGGTAAATTTTTTTAGCCCTGACTACTTGATGTTTAGTTCCTAAAATCAAAGGCATTTCCCGTATAACCAAATTATAACCATGAATAAATATCAGGAAGTTAACATTGATACACTGTTACCATGTAGTTCTCAGATCCCATTCAGGTTCCACTCAGTGAGGTGTCTGTAACAAAAGTCCAGTTCAGAATTGCTGGTTACATTTAGTTTTCACGTCTCTTTCATTCTGCTTAATTCTAGAGCAATTCTTTAGTCTTTTCTATACTTTCATGTGTGGCCATTCTAGTTCAGCAGAATGGGGCAAAGTATACTTCAAGGTAAACTATTTCAGTGGGGAACCCACCTATACTGTGACTTTTAACACTGGAAATAGGAAAGGAGTCTGTTCTGGCAACCGTCTGGAATGAGTATTACTCTAAAAGTTCACTTGAATCCGTGGACATGATGTGATTCACTTCCTCTTGCGCAACTGGTAGGTCTCATCACTTATGGATGCAGTTCTCTTTTTTGTCCCCCACTTATTCATTCAAAATATTTGAATGTCTATTAAATGTAAGGAGAAAGAAGCCATATGTGTACTTTCCCACTGAATCTGGACCTCAGAATCCTTCTCAACACAGTGTCCTGGGCAACCTGAACCCATTTCTCTCTGTTGGCACCCTAGAGGAAAATAAATGAGAAAACGCAACTTAGGTGGCTGGGATTCCCACACACCATGTGAAACAGGGCTTTGCATGCAGAAAATACTTGTTGAATGGATTTAACTTGGTGTGAAAATAGTCTTTCCTTTCAAGGTAGGAGAGGAGAGGAATCAAAGAGGAAAAATAAAACAGAAAACCACATCCTATAATACTTAGTTAAGTATGTGCTTGTTCCCTTTGTTGCTTATCCTGAGGAGGAAAGATGCCTGGAAAATCTGAGTTGCTGAAAGCTGGGATTGTCCCAGATACTATTGTGCACATAAAAGAGGAAGCGGGACTGAGTTCATTAATCGTGACTAAGAAAACCCTTAACGATTTTAGAGAGCATCGCTTCAAGTAAGTATTGCTCTGCCAAAGTTGTCTTTCAGAGGCTGGACATTTCTCCTGAAGATTCTGTCATAATTCAGAGTATTTTTAGAAGTTGATTTTTTTGGGAGTGGGGGGTGGGAAAGAGGAGTATATTCTTCAGATTCTTGTTTGGTTTTTTTGGGACCGTTTCTTTCTTGGTGGCTAGATCTGCAAACTTTGAGGGTAGCTTTAACCTGGGGTGAGAGTCGAGTATCACTCAGGGAGAAGCATTAAGAATAAAATGGGTGTGACAGACTCTAGGTCCATCCACCTCACTACAAGTATCTCAATTTCGTTTCTTTTTATGGCTGAGTAATATTCCATTGTATATATGTGCCACATCTTCTTTATCCATTCATCTGTTGATGGACACATGGGTTGCTTCCACGTCCTGGTTATTGTACATAGTGTTGATTGTCCTACAGAGGGAAGTAAGTCAGAAAGAGAAAAACAAATACCATATGCTAACACATATATATGGAATCTAAAAAAAAAAAAAAAGGTTCTTAAGAACCTAGGAGCAGGACAGGAATAAAGACGCAGATGTAGAGAATGGACTTGAGGACATGGAGAGGGGGAAGGGTAAGCCGGGACGAAGTGAGAGAGTTGTATGGACATATATACACTACCAAATGTAAAATAGCTAGCTAGTGGGAAGCAGCCGCATAGCACAGGGAGATCAGCTCGGTGCTTTGTGACCACCTAGAGGGGTGGGATAGGGAGGGTGGGAGGGAGATGGAAGCGGGAGGAGATACGGGGATATATGTATATGTATAGCTGATTCACTTTGTTATACAGCAGAAACTAACACAACAATGTAAAGCAATTATACTCAGACATTAAAGGGGAAAAAAAGAATAAAATGGGTGATTCACTTAGGTACATTCATTCGGGGTCAAAGAATTAGGATGCAAACATGAATTTTTAAAAAAATGAACGCACAGCATAATTATAATGCGTTTTGTGCTTTGCTTTGAAATGTCCATTTAGGCATTTCCAAAGGCCATTCCCCAAGAGGAATTCCAAGGGCATGTGGGGTGATGGCTCCGAATTTGTTCTGCGAAAATACCCTCTGGAAGGGGTCTCTCTAGAAAAGCGTTTCCTGTGATGAACTCATTCTGGTGCACTGTCACTTTACCATTGCCTTACATTTCTTCCTCAGCTAGGGCCTGGAAGAGAGGGGCCCCAAAAAGTGAGAGAAGAATCGACAACATTTAGAATGGATAAACAACAAGGTCCTACTGCATAGCACCGGGAACTATATTCAATATACTGTGATGAACCATCACGGAAAAGAATATAAAAAAAAAGAATGTGTATAACTGAGTCACTTTGCTGTACAGCAGAGATTGGCAAGACATTGAAAATCAACTACAATAAAAAAAAAAAAAAGGGTAATTCATGGTAACAAGATAGGGGAGAGGGAAAGGAAGGAAGGAGAGCAAAACTTGGGCCCTGGGGGTATTTGGGGAACCTGCCTTTTGCTACGTCCTGTTGCCTTCTGACTGCTGCAAGGTTGGTGCACCTGTGCTCAGAGCCATCTGACCTGCGGATGGCCGGAAGCCGACTATGACAGAGGCCTGAGATATTGCAGATCGGGTTGGGGAAGGGTCAAAATCATTAGTCACAGGAGATGAGAGGAGGTGGAGGTGGGGAAGTGGGTGCAATGGAAACGGCTCCCGTGCTGGAGCCCAGAAGGCCAACTCCGAAGAATCTAGACCCTTCTTTGCTCAAGTCACTCTTTCCTCCACGTCCTCCTCACCCCTGCCCTCTCCACCACCTGTTCCAAACTCCCGGAGGCCCCTCTCTCTCTGGCCCTACTGATTCCCTCTCCGCTTGAGTTCTATGCTCTCACTAGCCCTGCTTCTTCTTTTCTGGCAGCCTCTGCAAAGGCTGGACACTTACAGGCTGGCCTTTTTCTCTGACTGTGATTGGGTGGGTCGGCCGGGTGGCAAGCCAAGAAGAAACGAGGGACTTTTTGAAAGTCTTTTTATTACCTGTATTGTTGCCCCCAACCTCCCCCTATCACTCAGGCTACTTTGAAATTAATGAAGGCACAGCTCGGAGAATGCAGGCTTTATGTAACAAAACCTCTCCCTCGTTCTGCCCTGCCTCTGAACCCTTGCCTGAAGCGTTTTCATGAATCTGAGGCTGTGAACAGGGGGTGGATTGACAGCCCTTGATTTGGGAGAAATAGTGGTGGCAGCTGCACCCAAAACGCTCTGGCTTTTTCTGTCCCTCTCCGGGCCACACCCACCTTGGGGGCAGGACTGAGCTTAGATGCTGCCTCCCTGGGAAGCCTCCTTAGAGTCCTGGATTCCTCACGAGTCTCAACTTCCCCTGCACGTTACAACCATCTGGGGAGTTTTAGAGTCTGATGTCCAGGCCACACCCCAGACCAGCTGAACTAGAATCTCTAGAGGGAGGATCCACGCATCAGTCATTTTGAAAACTCCCCAGGTGATTCCCAGGAGTAGGTAAGTTTGAAAACTAACAGTCTGGATCAGGGCTCCTCAAACTCGAATTTACAGGAGAATCTTTGGGGGATGTAGTTAACATGGAGATTCTGAACGGTAGGTCCGGGGTGGGATCTGAGCTTCTGCGTTTCTCATTTGCTCCCAGGAGGGTGACGACAATGCAGACGGTCCATCGACGACACTTTGAGAAGCAAGGTCCTAGAGCTTGTGTTGTGTATCAGAAATGCCCAGAAGACCTTTCAAATGCAGATTCCTGGGCCCCATCCTCAGAATTCCTGCTTCAGTGGGTCTGGATTGGAGGCCTGAGAATTTGTATGCCTACCAATTTCCCTTTGTTGCTGGTCCAGGGACCATACTTTGAGAACCACTGGCTTCGACTGTTTCAGTAACGCCCCTCTGCTGGCCTCCCGGGCTCCTGTACTGACTTTATTGTAGCGGTTGCTAATTCAATCAGCCATTATTTACTGAGGGCATCCATCATGGTCTAGGGCCGGTACTAGGTACATAGTAGGAAGCAATGCTATGTAGCCATTTCCAGCAAAAGCTTTAAATATGGGACATGAGTTATGACCTGAGTCTTCTAGCTTTTTAAATGAGGCCAATCATTTCATTCTCTGAGCCTCATTTTCCTGATCTGCAAAATGGGAATCATACTAGTACTTGCCTCACAATTTGTGGTAAGGATTGAGTAAAGTCATACACGGTAAAACCTAAAAAGAGGGCTTAGTGTAGAATAAGTGCTCATTACTTTGTACCATTTATTATAATCGCTGTTACTGTTGTTAGTAGCACGGATACTTCTTTAAAACCTCTTGTAGTTTTGATTTGCATTTCTCTAATAATTAGTGACATTGAGCATCTTGTCATGTGCCTACTGGCCATCTGTATGTCTTCTTTGGAGAAATGTCTATTTAGGTCTTTTTTTTTTCAGTTTGTTCTTTTGTTGTTGAGTTGTATGAACAGCAAGGTCCTACTGTACAGCCCAGGGAACTATATTCAATATCCTGTGATCAACCATCATGGGAAAGAATATAAAAAAAGAATGTCTCTGTGTGAATAACTGAGTCACTTTGCCGTACAGCAGAGATGGGCACGACATCGTAAATCAACTACACTTCAATTAAAACAAAACCCCCAAAAGCCTCTTGTATATTGCAGTTGCCTGTTTATGCATCTACCTTCCCAAACTTTGAGGTCAGTGTTCACACCTGTGAACTCATTACCCAGCAGATACCTTGCACATAGTAGGAACTCAATGAAAAGATGTCGAGTGAGTGACGGGAGCCCTATCTGGCCTGAGGCGCTGTGTCACGGCTGGTCATCAGTGGATGTCTCAGCCATCAGCCGTCTCTGGGAATCACTCATGCAGTCAGAAAGAGCCATTGCGACGATCTGAATGTTTGGGTCCCTCCCAGAATTCGTATGTCAAAATACTAACTCCCAAAGGTGATGATATTTGATAACACGGCTCTTTGGGTGGATATATCAGAGAGACGGGCAAGCACAACCCACGCTAGCTTCTGTAAGTCTCAGTCTAGAAGTGACACACATCATTTCCATTTATGGGCCATTGGATGGAACTAGTCACAAGGCCCCACCTTACTTCCAGGGGATGGGAAAGTATCGTCCTCTGTCTGCTCAGGAAGGAGAGGAGAGCCAGGTATGTGCGAGCACCAGAAATCTGCCACGTCTGCTCCACTGCTTAAATCTCCTTATGCCTCTTAATATTTGCTTTTTTTCCCAAACAAAACTGAAGGTCCAATGGTGGAGCCACACATGTATTTTTTTTTTAAATCACAAAATAATTGTATAAATGCACTGTGATAAATGCTATCAAGGTAAATTTTAGGATGACATGAATGCATATATCAGAGGGTATTGATTTAAAATAGGGTAGGACTTTTGGTCCATTTTGTTCTCTCAAGTATCCAGAAAATACACAGAATATTTATGAATAAATGTAAAAGCGAGTGCTCAAAGTATTTATTGAATAAATGAATAAATAAATGAATAAGTGGTGTATTCTTGAAAACCCCATCGTTCGGTTAAAAAAAAAAAAGAATCTTGACTCTCTACCTAATAGCCGTTCCCCAATTTCTTTCTAGTTAACAGTACCAGTGAGGGTTCTACCAGAGGGAAAAAAGAATCAATAAATGTATATATTATACACACACACACACACACACACACACACACACACACATACATGCACACTTGAGTACTGAGTATGTATCTCAGGTCACACACACATGCACATTTGAGTACTGGGCATGTGTCTCAGGTCTCAAATCTGCAGGGCAGACTGGTAGGCTGGAAACTCAAGGGCCAGAGCTGATGCTCCGTCTTGAGGCAGAATCCCTCCTTCCTCAGAGAAATCTCACTTCTGTTCTTAAGGCCTTTCAACTGATTGGATGAGACCCACCCAGATTATCTAGGATAATCTTCTTTCCTTAAGGCAACTGATTATAGATATTAGCCACATCTACAAAACACCTTCATAGCAACACATAAACTTAGGTGAATAACTGGGTTCTAGAGCTTAGCCAGGTTGACACGTAAAACTAATCATCACACCAACAGAATTCTGATTTTGTTTTCCCTTCCTGCAGCAGCCCCGCCCTTCAGGTCGTGTGAGTCACGCAAACTGGTTCCAGCACGGGCATGTGGGGAGAATGCCAAAGGCAGACCTCTAGCTAATTGTTCCTTTCTCATAACAGGGGACACAGGGAGGAGATGTCCCCTTTTCGGTCTCCACTCATGACATCTTCATGAGTCAGGAGCTCTCACGGGGCCATAAGGAAGTGTGAACAAGACAAACGTGCTGAGAAATGACACCTGGGAGTTTGATAATGTCATTGAACTACTGAACCCCCCAGCCCTGGAGTTCCCCTTCCCCAGTTCCTCCTCTGTGAGATAAAGAATAGCCACTGGGCGCTTCTTTTTTTTTTTTTTTTTTTTGGGCGCTTCTTATTTGTAGCAGAGGGACCCTCCATTGAGACAAGGACCCAAACCACAAGTGCCTGACTATCTAATAAGAGTTGGTCACAACTGAATGAAATCTGCCACCTACAGTACTTGACAGAATATAAATACACACACGTGTGCACGAAATCAGACAGGGAAATGGACTCTCCCAGTCAGAAAGAGTCAGATCTTGGAATTTTCCACCTTGGTGTCACAGAGGAGGATTATTAACAAGGAGGTGCCGCTGTCCTTGAACTCAGTTTCATTTCAGTGTCCTGACTCCACAGTTCATGGAAGAAGCAATGTCTGATTAAGTCACCTTGCCCGATCTTTACGTCCCAATGATGCAAAGTAAATCAATGAGTGAGCTGTGTCCTGGGCCTGACACTGTCATTAACCGGCTGAGGGATCTGGTAAACATCCTCCCCTTGCTAGACCTCAGTTTATCCATCCACTCAATGTGTGATTTGGCCTGTATCAGTGATTCCCAAATTCTTTTTAAGTTGACCCTCCTTTGCTAATAAAATCTTAACCTCTAGCCCCTCCTGGACACAGCAAATAAAATCAGAGTGGTCCAACTAACCTGTGAGTAGAAGAACTAATACTCTCTCCACATGGAGTGGATCTCCATGGGATTCATTTTGAAAGTCCAAGGCTGAATTCAATACTATTATTTTAAATCTAAAGAGCTTTCATTGTTTTTATTCAAAAAATATCTATTGAACACATACTATATACCAAACACTGTTCTAGATGCTAGTACTAGGGCAATAAACACACACACATTCTAGAGGAGGACGCAGAGTGGAAACAATTGAATAACATATCGGACGATGGTAAATGCTAACAAGAAAAATAAAAATAAAGGAGTAGATCTATTTTCAGGTTTTTGAGAAACTGCCACACTGTTTTCCCCAGTGGCTGCACCAATTTTCATTTCCACCAACCGTGTCCAAGGGTTTCCCTTTTCTCCGCATCCTCACCTACGCTTGTTATCTGTGTTCTTTTTGATGTTAGCCATTCTGACAGGTGTAAGGTGATATCTCACTGCGGTTTTTAAAAAATATATTTTTTCTATTCTTCTTCAAATTCTTTTCCCGTATGACCCAGAAGTTCCACTCCTGGGTATATATCTGAAAATAAAACGCTAATTCAAAAAGATATGTGCACCCCAGTGTTCGTAACAGCGTTATTTACAATTGCCAAGATATGGAAGCAACCTAAGTGCCCATCGACAGATGAATGGATAAAGAACATGTATTATACACACACACACACACACACACACACACACACACACACTGGAATACTGCTCAGCCATAAAAAAGAACAAAATTTTGCCATTGGCAGCATCATGGATGGACTTGGAGGGCATTATGCTAAGTGAAATAAGTCAGACAGAGAAAGACAAATACTGTGTGATATCACTTATATATGGAATCTAAAAATCTACAAGATGTGACTTCCCTGGTGGTCCAGTGGGTAAGATTCTGCACTCCTAATGCAGGGGACCTGGGTTCGATCCCTCATTGGGGAAGTAGATCCCGCATGCGTGCCGCAACTAAGAGTTCGCATGCTGCAACTAAGAAGCCCGCATGCCGCAACTAAGAAGCCCGCATACTGCAACTAAGAAGCCCACATGCCACAACTAAGAAGCCCGCATACTGCAACTAAGAGGCCACATGCCACAAGTAAGAAGTCTACATGCCGCAACTAAGACCCAGCACAACCAAAAAACCAAAAAACAAAATAAAACCAAATCTACAAGCTAGTGAATATAACGTAAAAGAAGCAGACTCACAGATACAGAGAACAAATTAGTGGTTACCAGTGGGGAGGAGGGAGGAGCAATATAGGGATGGGGGAGTGGAAGGTACAAACTATTGGGTGTAAGATAGGCTCAAGGATGTACTGTATATACAAGGTGGGGCATATAGCCAATATTTTGTAATAACGGTAAATGGAAAGTAACCTTTAAATATTGAACAAATTTTAAAAAATAAATATATAAACAAACCAAAAAAGAAGTAGGATGGGCTAAAGTGGGCACGGAGTTGCTACTTATAAAGGATGCTAGAGGGAGGCTCCATCTCCTTGATGAAGGAATCTTACCAAAGAAAGCCAGGGTGCTACCCATGGGGGTATCTGGAAGAAGAATTTTAGACTGTCCTTGAAGGAGAGAGAGGTGATATCTTGTCTTATTGATCTGGGACTCAGATATGTCTGGGAGTGTCTGATAAAGTGACAGGACCCAAGCCCACAGGAGTGATTTTGCCTGTCTTAATCTGCATGAGAGAAAGGGAAATGTGAGGAGGCAGTGAAACATCTCAGAGAGGAAGAAAAGGGAAAGAATGGCAAAAATGACAGAAAACCCATTTCCCAGAATAGAGAATCTTGGAATCTATTTCTGTATGCTTGGGGCAGAGGGAGTAGAGGCAAAAGCTGCAGGAACTGCTGTCACTAGGTTTTGTGGTCTGCTAGGCACAAAGAGGTCTGATTTAGGTCCTAGGTGACACCATGTAGAGGTGAAGAGTATTCCCCTTATTTTTTTCTGGAACTCAACATGGATCTGACTTGAGGGAGATAACAGAGGGCAAAGGTACCCATGTTAACACTACCGAGGTATCAGCTGTGGAAGCTCTGGGAGGTTAGGTTAGCTCTTGGCGTTAGCATCAGTGCTGTCTCAATAGTGAGGCATTAGTAGTGTATCAACCAGTTTAGGTTAAGTTGTGCTGCAGTGAGAAATACCCCCAATCCCAGTGCTTCACAACAATGAAGATTTATTTCTTGCTCATGTTATATGTCCATGGAATAAACAATATCTTGGGCCTTGATGACCTTACGGTAGAGGGGGAAGAAAAAAGAATATGGTAAAACCACTCAATGGCTCTTAAAAGATCTTAGAGCTGGTGCTTGGAAGTGGTATATGCCACTTCTGTCTATATGCCACTAGCCAAAGTAAGTCACTTGACTGACTCTGACATCACTGGAACAGGAACGCATAATTCTCCCATAGAATGAGATCTTAAATGAAGGATAGCAAACAGTATGAAAAATAATTCAATACCAAAATCAGTAAGGGAGCTTAGATTTGGAAGAACACAAGAAGACTCTGTAAATAAAGGCAAGACATCCCTAGAGAGTCTCAGAAATAATAAGAGCAGTTAACAGAAGATTTAATGTCTGGGGACATAAGCTAATGAAATTAAACTTACTTCTCTGAATATGACCTCAATCCTATCCCCCACTGCAGAGTCCTGGGAAAACTCAGGTCACACATATCCTTATGGGGTGATCTTTTGGGGAATGCTGTTTTTGGATGTAGCAAGAACAAAAACGCTTTGCTACTAAGGACCAGGAAACTTTCAACTCAACTCTGAAATCCTGGCACTATGGTGTCTTAGTAGACAGTCAGTGAACTAACTAGAATGCTCTGGTAACCAGAATGTTATCATTAGACTAAAGCCTTAGATGATCCAACTATACTCAGTAGCCATTCTGGTTTCTATTGCTGTGTAACAAACTACCCAAATCCATGTGGTATAAAATAGCCACTTTATTATTCTAGAGGTTAGGGTTTCAGAAAGGGCAATATGAGAATTAGTTGTGTCTATTTCAGGATGCCTGAGTTTCAGCAGGAAAGACTCAGAAGCTAAGGGTGACTTGACAGCTGGGCACTGGAAGACTCTAACAGCACGTTTGTTCACATGTCTGGTGGTTGGTGCTCTGGGATCTCTGCTGGACTGTTGGCCGGAACACACGCACATGGCTTCTCTATGCAGTCTTCCTTTGTGGGAAGAAAGTACAGACTTCCTCATAGCATAGCAATTGAGTTCTAGGAGCCTGGATTCTCAGCTGGGAAACCAACATGTGACTTTGCCACAAAGCTGATTGGGCTTCCTCACAGCATGGCAGCTGGGATCCAAAGGTGAGTGTCCCAAGAGACGCAGGCAGAAGCTGCGTTGCCTTTTGTGACCTATTCTTGGAAGTCATGATGCTACTTTCACTACCGTCATGAGCCTACCCAGATTCAAACAGAGGGATCACCCGGCCTCCTTTCAATGAGAAGAGGTCAAAGTCATATTTTAAGAATAAATGATGAGACTGGAGATGGTATTGCAGCTAGTTTTCAAAAATACAGTCTGCCATAATATCTACCACATGTTGGGATGTCTGGGAGATCTACGATTACCCTCAAGGATCATCTCTGTTCAGTGAGGTAAGCATATTTTACTTATTCCTATATCCTAAATATGATTACCACGCTCAGTGCCTTTCTCATAATTTTAGAATCACTGTTTCTCTGAGATTAAGGGTCTGGAACTTGGTTGCTATCATAGATCTCTGGGACGATTGATGGGTATTTTAAGAATAACAGGTATCGTTCTAGAAGTGGGGAATCTGCCCAACTGGCACGGAGATCGGTTAGACCAGCAGTGGGAATACAGTTCTGATGTCCTGTTAGCTATGCCCACTTATTTTGGAGAAATATCCTCCCTGCATATTTTGGAGAAATTTTGGGGATACAGGGAAATATCTCTATGGTGCTTTGATAGCTCTAAGGAGGGAGACTCACTGCTTTCCCCCATTTTAGGAACCTCTGCAACTCTGAGGGCCAGAAAATTTCCCCTTAAGTCTAACCTCTGTCTTTTTTGCTTTATTGTCAATCCACTGAATCCAAGCTTATTCAAGTTCTCCACGAGATCTCTTTCCCTACTGTGGTGACCATAAAAACTCATGTTGCAAATGATGCAGCTAACCAACAGATATCAGTGCTGCCATCAGCCTGGGTCCTGGAGTGAGTACGTGGGGCGGAGCTCCTTGACAGCCTGCACTGGGCATACAACTTGAGTAAGAAATCAACCTTTATTATATTGAGTCACCGAGATTCCAGGGAAATTGACCTCAGCGTAGCCTCGCTTCGTCTGACTAATACGTCTCTGAACACACCAAGCCAACCTGATTCTCTCATGAGGATCTGTGTTAAAGCTGGTGTTCTTCCTTAATTACTTCCCCCCTCTGGCAATCCAAATCCTGCCCATCTCCCACAACCCATTTAACCTGAAACACCTTCACTGGTAGCTCTAGCCAACAATAATGTTTTCCTGTCATTCATTCATTTCACAAATAATTCTTGAGTATTTATGACGTGCCAAGTGGATTCAGTAACAATTAATGCACCTAAGTACTAAGTAGACAAAGTACCTGTTTCCCGGTTTCAGCATCTCCCTAGGTCCTTTGAGTCTCTGATTATCTTCTTTTTTCTCAACCTGCTTATATGATCTCCTGTTGTTACAGTTGTAAATGTATTTGGCTGACCCGAGAGGATGCTCTTGTGCTTAAATAGCCTTTCTATCCCTTCCCTTCCTTCTCTCTTCCCTTCCCCTCTGTGAGTTCGTTGCCTTGGGCTGTCAAATAAACACATGGCTAGGAAGGTCACGCCAACCTGTAGGAACTTCCTCCCTGTCAAGAAGCTGGTTCATGCATCACTGGACATAATCGTCGTGGAATGTGAATGCACGTGCTTTGCTCTGTGCTCCAGCTCCCACGATGCTTGGACCTGGACTCAGTCAGCTGCTTGATTTTCAGAAGTGAGGTTGACCCCTTGGGGCAGAGGAAAGCTTGTTTTGACATAGTCATGCCCACGTGGAAGCTGTGTATGTGCCGATATACACAGGACCAAAGAGTTGAGGCAGCTGGATGGATTTTGGTTCCACCAGGAAAGGCACTGCAGGTTTGGGGAAGCATAGCCTTTGCTTGCCTCGATGCTCTGCTCTAGAGGTAAAGGAACCTGGAATTTCTGAGCTGAGAGGCAAACCGTGGTATTCAGAGCCCAGATTGGGAAAATGAGCTGCCTACGATAACACGGCAAGTAGGGATCAGAGCTAGAACCAGAAGCTGGGATTCATGGCTTCTAATGCAACATTCTTCCTTTGATATCACACTCTGGCTGCACTTTTCAGGACAAGTAGTTTTCCTCAGGTTCTTTTATGAGGCAAAATTATCTAAATAATAATATTATTAATAATAATAAAATAAGCATTTGCTATCTTATCAACACTTTATGTCAAGGTATAGAGAGGAGGGGCTATACGTATACTAAGAATGTATCCTCACATGAGTAAGATATTATTATTATCCCCATAATACAGATGAGGAAATTGAGGCTCAGAGAGGTGACGTAGCTGGCCCAGGATAACTTAGCTAGAAAGTGGCAGACCCACGATTTAAAGCCAAGTCCAAGGACTCTCAAGCTGACCTTCTCAACTGCTAATCTAGTGACTCTTAGGACTTGGGACTCTTGTGTGTTTACAGTCCATTTAGAGCTTTGAACTTCTTGCCTGAGCCCAGGGTGACTCATGGATAAGACTCAGTTTCCTTACCTCTGGGGAATAACAGGACGAGGTTTTTTCTTTTTTTTTTTTTTTAAGATGTTGGGGGTAGGAGTTTATTAATTAATTAATTTATTTTTGCTGTGTTGGGTCTTCGTTTCTGTGCGAGGGCTTTCTCTAGTTGTGGCAAGTGGGGGCCACTCTTCATCGCGGTGCGTGGGCCTCTCACTATCGCAGCCTCTCTTGTTGTGGAGCACAGGCTCCAGACGCGCAGGCTCACTAGTTGTGGCTCCGTGGCATGTGGGATCCTCCCAGACCAGGGCTCGAACCCATGTCCCCTGCCTTAGCAGGCAGATTCTCAACCACTGCAGCACCAGGGAAGCCCAAACAGGACTAGTTTTACCTTCCAAATGGAAACAAGGAGCTGGAGTATCCTAGGGCAGGAACTGAGTAGGCATTCAAGAAATGTTTGTAGCATGCATGAGGTCAGTTGAGCCCAGCTTGGGAAGTTCTTTTCAGTCCTTTCTGCTTAAACATGAACTCTTTCTTGAATTTTCCCAGTCCAAACAGCTTTTTGAATATCAGAAAATATGGAAAAGCATTCCTCATGGTAAAGAGAAAGGAAATCTGGTGAGGAACCAGCTTAAGGCAAAGAAGTTATCCATTCAGTATCATTCATTGATCATTGAAGATGTGCCAAGTTCTGCGTCAAATGTTAGGGATAATTTAGTGAACTGGCCTTTGTTTACTTCTTCAAGCTCATCTCTTGCTGGAACAGTCACGTCTATCATCTCTAGCCAGTTTTGAATTGACACAGTTGGATTAAGATTATTGTGCCTTGATTTTCCCTGAACATGGCAAGGTCACTCCTGCCTCAGGGTCTTTCTGCATGTCTGATATGATTTGCCCTGAGGTCCTTTTTTTTTAAAATTTATTTATTTTATTTTATTTATTTTTGGCTGCGTTGGGTCTTCGTGGCTGTGCGCGGTCTTTCTCTAGTTGCGGAGAGCAGGGGCTACTCTTCGTTGGGGTGCGTGGGCTTCTCATTGCGGTGGCTTCTCTTGTTGTGGAGCACGGGCTCTAGGCGCTCGGGTTTCAGTAGCTGTGGCACGTGGGCTCAGTAGTTGTGGTGCACGGGCTTAGTTGCCTCACGGCATGTGGGATCTTCCCAGACCAGGGCTCAAACCCTTGTCCTCTGCATTGGCAGGCGGATTCTTAACCACTTCTCCACCAGGGAAGCCTCTGCCCTGAGATCCTTAAGTGCGAACAATTTCCTATGTTCAGATCTCAACGTGTCCTCCTTAGAGGGCCCTTCCTTAGCACTCGATTTAATTGCTTTTCCTCCCTCTGTTACTCCCTATGGTGTCTCACTGAGGTCTTTACTCTGGAGTCCTTACTGCTATCTGAAATCATCTAGTTTGCATTTCCCTTCTTCCTTGTCTGTCTGCCTCGACTAAAATTGAAGTTTCATGCAAGCAGGGATCTTCTCTGTCTTGTTCCCTGCTGTGTCCCCAGAATCAGAAATGGTGCATAGACTAGATTAGTAGGTCCCTGATGAATCCTAATTGGGCAAGTGAATGAAAGACAGTGATTAAGAGAAGGGGGTGGGGTTCAGATCCTGGCTCCTACAGTCACTAGCTGTTAAGAGTTTTGCAAGTTAACCTCCTCGAGCCTTACTGTCCATAACTGTTAAATTGGCACAATAATATTTATAAACACTAAAAGAATTGCATGAGGTAATGTAGGCAATCTTACTTGGCGTGCAGTGAGCGCTTGAAAATGGGAAAACCATTACTACACTTATCTCCATCAACATCAACATCATCGTCACCATCACTGTTGCTTGGAGTGGAGAGAGGACCAGAGAAGATAAAGTTCGAGGCTGGAAGCTTACTTATGATGCTATTATAATTATCCACTCAATATCTCCCATTACTGAGCTCTTTCTACCTGCCAGACCCTGTGCTAAGTGCTTGATGTGCAATATCTCAGGTAACATCACTCTGAGACTTATGTGTACATCAGACAAAAGTGAAAGCCAGCAGAATTCAAAACATTTTCCCCTGCTTCTGTCGCTACTTTGAGCCTTATTCTGATATCCCTACCTTGTGGGGCATTTGCCCAAATCAGAGAAGATTGTGCACCACGGAAACTTGGACGATAGGCCACTGTGAGTTTCATGGCCTGTGTCCCAAAGGAGTAGTGCCAGACACCATCCTTCTATGGGATCATAGTTTTATCACCTTTAACACTAGGGTTGGTGGAGGAAAAGCTCACAGATGCGTCGTGAGGCCAGGAACAGCTATGCCCAATAGCATCACACACGAATGGGCTTCAGACCCATATTCTTTTCTCAGCTGCACCAGAATTGCTCTTTGACCAAAGTGGCATTGCTTTAGGGAAGCATTACTCTGCCATATGTCA
Organism: Tursiops truncatus; assembly: GCF_011762595.2. Lineage (NCBI taxonomy): Eukaryota > Metazoa > Chordata > Mammalia > Artiodactyla > Delphinidae > Tursiops > Tursiops truncatus. Next base: position 13,365,941 of record NC_047046.1, read on the forward strand.
GCCTCAACAGATGTGCCAGGTCCAGGATGGACTTATCGCTGCTATGATGTTGTGTAAAAACCTCAGACCCAGCCACAATTTCCCATGTTCCTTCCAAGGACTTCTGAGAGGCAGACAGATGCCTTCATCAGCTATAATCTGAAGGAAAAGCAAATCCCTACCAAGCGGGTAGGACTGAGCTTGGGTCTGCGAAGAAACCTCACTCACGAGTCCAGCGAAGCTTCCTTGTCTTCTGGTTCTAGGCAGATCTTGCCAATCATCCAGACGGTCCCCTGGATCACTTTGAGGTCATCTCCATTAAGCTCTCCCATGTCCTTCTGAAGCTTTTATGGGATGAGAGACTCAACCAGCTTTTTTAAAACTCGTGAGTGGTTTATTATTTGGAAACCTTAACCCCCATTGATGTTCTTTTGAAGGAAGCTTACAGGGCTAGGCTGGAGGCCTGAAAGTAGAAAGTTCCTCTACACACTTAAAGCAATGGTGACATGGACAATTACCCTCCATAAATATAGTACTTGCACAATATGAAGACCTTTGAGATCATCTGCTATAGGAATGATAGAGAAGGTTCTCCTCAAAGTCTATCTTGGATCGATTGGTGGTGGCCCCCTGAAACTTTGAGTTGAAATGGATTCTGAGACTGTATCTGGGATGCGCAGGAAAGAATAAAAGGATCAATTAGTGATGTCTGGGATGGGTAGGACCGTCGGGAGTTACATGACCTGTATGCCAAATATAAAATCTCCTACCTATGGTCCAATTACCCCCTTTTCCAGCTGGGTCACTGGAGCCCCAAATAAAAATTACTTGCCCCAAATTATATAACATGCTTCTAGTTAACTCCAGTCCAGTGCCTTTTCCACCACATCATAAGATTCAGCTCTCATCAACCGTGAGAGAAAAAATGCAAGGTGATGAAAGAAAAACATTGTATTGAACAAGACGAGTTCGTTTATACGGTCTCCACCAACACCTGACATATTGGTGACTGACACACGTGGTTTATTCTAAAGCCGCCCCCATTCTTAAAGTTGGCAAATAACCTCAATGCCTGAATTATTTTAATGGGCCACTTTGTACCAGTCTTCCACAAGCCTTGGGAACTTTTTTGAATTGACAAAGTTGGATTAAGATTATTGTGAAGCGGCAATGGGGCTTTCACAGGGAATATCCAAGAGACAGGGATTGTTGACTTAGTTGCTGAGTGATGGGCCCTTACCTCCTCCAGCAAATTTTATCATGCTGCCCAAGTTGTTTTCTATCAGGAAACTGGGAAGTTACGCTAGTGGTAGAATTGTTTGAGGGTTTGAGGCGAGCCCCTTCTCAAGAACCTCAAAATTGCTTTGAAGTATTGAATAATTTGCCTTCAATTTATTGAAGTGATATGTTACACGACCTTGATCCATTTTCTCCTATGGGATCCTCTCCCAGACCTGCTGGCACAGCTGACAAATAAATACTGGGCATCCCTGGAGGATGGTGTGACGACTGGGAAGAGAGGAATAATATTTATTTTCGACGCACCCAGGAGACCTTGACATTAGCGTGTGTCCATCTCTCTTCTCAGTTCCATGAGTTGATGCTTAAAACGATCTCTGGTTATTGCAAGGGAGGAAGCCAGTGTGAGGGGGCATCTGGGATCCAACCCAGACAAATGGTGGGAAGGCAAATATCTCGACAGACCAGTACAGGAAATTCTCCCTTCTTCAGAAGACAGATCTGTCCTCCTCGTTTAATCCCCGGCACAGCTGCACCCCTCACGGCATGGAGACGTATTAAATGAAAGTGGATTCTGATTTGGGAATCGTAGTGGCAAATCTAATTTCAGATTACTCCTTTTCCACAGTCTCGCCCCACTGGGGGTTTGAGTCAAACCACAGAATAGGGACATTACCTGAGGCAGACATTGAATGCCTATCATTGGAGATGCTAAAGCTATGGTTGCCAGCACCACGACCGCCCAGAGTGGCCGCCATTCACCCAGTGCCTCTTATGTGCCAAGTACCACTCCCCATCTTTTCTTTAGTCTTTACAGCCCCTTTGTGAGGTTACTCTTCTCTTCTTCCATTTCACAACTGGGGAAACTGAGGCTCAGGGAAGGCATTAGTTAGATTCCTTTTCATTTAGTCTTTCACTTACTAAATATTGTTGCTCCCTTAATAGTGTGCCAAGAATTCCACGTAAATGGTGAATGAACAAGAAGTAGGGAACACCAAGAAGTAGGGAATTACCATTAATACCTGATGGTAATTGATAACCCAGCCCGAACTCAATGACACCGAACACTGAGTTCCCTGGTAGAGTTCTACTTGGACTTGGGACATCATCAAGTTTCCTGCTCCTATACCCTGATGACAAGTTCCCAGCCAGACCTGGCTCCTCATTTTGCATAAGGAGGAATCATAAGAGAAAAAAAAAAAAAAGGAAGAGGCCTATCTCAGGCCACCCCATAGAGGCCGACCCTGTCTTAGCCTTCTTCTCATATGGAGTCAGGAAGTACAAGAAGGAACTCATTCGGGTAGAGTGGCACCGTGTACCAGGAAAACGTCAACCAACTGAAAGGTCTGGGGATCCGACTATTTAGATTAGAAATTCATGCATGTAGTTCAAGCCAGTGCAATGGCAGAGTTAATGAGAGTAAGAGACATGGAAAGAGAGGTGAGATACCCTGCCCTAAGAAGAGTCAAGAAAGATACCTAGAATGAACGTGTGGCATCTCTTATTAAGGCCAGCTCAACAGGTGGCAAAAGGCTGCACCTTTCCTCCAATTTCCATCCACATTTCCATCTACTCTCATCATCACCCCCCAACAGCCCCTTCCTCCCCAAGCACACACATACACCATTTCAGTCGACATACAGTCACTGAGAATAAAGACTACAGTTTCTCTGGCTACTGGGCGTGGCCATATATCTAAGTTTTGGCTAATAGGTTATAAGCACTTTTCCAAAAAGACAGCTGGACCAGACCTCGTTCGCTTGTTCATTTGTTTTTTTCCCTTTTTTGTCTCTCTCTCCTGAATATAATAGCTTGCCATCCTGGCAGCCAACTTGGATAATGAAAACACGGGCCACATCTTGGGGAAGCCACAGCAAACATTTGTAAGGAGCCTGGGCCTCTGGGGACATTGTGATGAAGAGGCCTCAGATTAGCTCTGGACTCCTTACCATCTGATTTATATGTGAAAGAGAAATACGTTTCTACTTTGTTCAAACTGCTGTCGGTTTGAACTCTGTGACAACTAAACTTAACTTTAAATAATACACAAGACTAGGAACCATTTTTTAAATATTAGAATTCAGAATCATAATTCAAAGTCATGGGTTTTTTGAAAACTACATCGATAGGTAAGATAGCTTCATAAAAGATTTCTGCCTGTTATGATTGCAAACCAAGAGTCTTTGAGCCTCCACTGGTGTCACGTACGGTGCTGGATGTTACAAAAATCCAAGGATGAGTGAAATACACACCCTCCTTTTAAAAAATATGGAGAAAAAGGCAAATGCAGAAGGATTTGCTTCATGTATCAGATGAGGCTTTCTGGTCCATAGAGGAAATAGCATTTGATATGGATGTAAGAGTATGGGGGTAATTTCAGAAAAGTACTTTAGGAAGTGGTATTCCTTGGAGAGCTCATAGTAAGACTCAAGGACATAAGTGCAAAACCACTTTCCTCAATTTCAATATTTCCTTTTAATATTGTCCTCATTTAGTAAAAGAATCTCCTTGTCTGCTTAATCACGTGGATTTGATTTCCGGTTCCTGTTATCTGCGTGACCTTGGCCAACTCACTTAATGTCTCTGAGCCTCTGTTGCCAATCTGTAAAATGGGAATAATGAAACCAGCCAAGGAAGAGACTGCTATGCGTGTGCTCCTCTTCTTGCTGGGTGCACGGCCAAACATTTCCCTGCCTCTTTTTCTGTAAGAAGAGGCCACGTGACTGAGTTCTAGCCAACGGAAGGTGAGCAGAATCGATGGGCATCATTTCCAGAACAAGGCTCTTCTAAGCATCTGTGTCTCCTTGTGCTCCCTTTCCCTCTCTGTTGGATGGATTCAGAGTGTGATGAGGCCCCGAGGCATGGCAGAGTTACAATATAGATGGAGTCTGAGTGGATAAAAACTGCTAGGAATATCTGATCGAATGCCTACGTGAGTGAAAACCACATTTGTATTGTGTGGGGTCACTAAGATGCTGGGATTTACTTGTTATAGCATCTAGCACTTTCGTAATTGATGTATTGGCCTTAAATGAGATATAGTCGCCCCTCAGTATCCATGAGGAAATGGTTCCAGGATCCCTGGGTATACCAAAATCTGGGGATGTTCAAGTCCCTGCTATAAGATTGTGTAATATTTGCATGTGAGCCATGCAATCCTCCCTCATACTTTAAAACACCTCTAGATTACTTATGCTACCTAATACAAAGTAAATGCTATGTAAATAGTTACCAGCATGGCAAATTCAAGTTTTGCTTTTGGGAACTTTCTGGAAAAGAATTTTTTTTCAAGTATTTTCAGTCTGAGGTTGGTTGGATCTGTGAAGATGGAACCCCAAGATACGGAGGGCTGACTGTAATTTATTTTAAAAACCTAACACAAAGTCTGATACATTGTCACTTTCCGGTAGATGATGGATATTGGCCTTGAAGTTGTTGTGAGATGTTCAGACCAACCCAAGCAGGAGAGGAGTAGGGCCCACAAGTAACATCTTTTGCTGGACGTAATTTTTTGTACCACTTGCTGCATTTGGTCTTCATCTAAGTATAACCCAACATGATCACCCTTCCCGCTCCCCAGAGCTGTGCTCTTGGTCGAACAGGTTAGGCACTGAATGACTCTAGGGAAGGTCATTGACAGCCTACAGTGGGACTTGTATGCCTTGCGGTTGTGCAATGCACAACTTACACAACCATCAGCTGGCTCTCCACTCAGGGCCTCTAATTAGAGGAAAACTAGGACAGGGAATGGGAAACGAATGCCATCTCATCTCTCATCATTCTTTTGCCAAAGCTCTACATCCCGCTGGAGTGTCACCTTCAACGAGAGGGATGCTTGTTTTATTGACAGCTGTATTCCCAGTGATCAGTAATAGGCATGTGATAAGCAGAAAAAATCATTTGCATCAGAGAAACACCTTTCCACTCTGGAAACGCTCTGAAGCTTCCATTTCTCAGCCAGCTGTTGGCACAGCTCTAAAGAGACCAAGGAAACTCTTGCAATGAGCAGAACAAATGTTCCCATGCCCTAAACACATCGCTGGTGTCTACCTCTGTGTCTTATTCCCCTGTCATGTGTGACCCCCCATCTCAGAGGTTTGAAGCATTAAGTCATCACTCGAGCAGGTGAGAACAGCCTTTAGGAGAGAACAAGCACACGATGCTAACTGCCCCTCCCTCCAGCAAGAGTTCAGACCTGGCACCACAGGCGCAGCATCTTATCGTGTCCCTGCAGCCAGACAGGACAGTGACTGCCATGGAAAATGTAGCCTGAGGCTCTGGATTGCTGGGTTTGATACAGATTTCATTCTGTCATGTACGCCTCCGACCATATCATGGCCATACGGTTACCCTGAATCATTGATTGTGTGCAGTGTTTTTCTGCCCAGGAACGGAGATTCTTTTATTTTCTATTTGCTGGCAACTCAGTGACACCCACTGCTCCTTGCTAAAAGTATTTGCAAATGAAACATCTACCCATGCACTGGAAAACGTGCCTCTGACTTTGACGGAGCACCTGTGATGTGTCCCAAGCACCATGTTATACACGGAACACGTGCTGCCTCATCTACACCTGGCCACACTCCTGTGAATCAGGAAGAATCAGCCCCATTTTAGCCTCAGAGAAATTAGGAAAACGTCCCAAGATAATATGACTAGTTAATGCACATTGAGAACTTACTGCATACGAAGCTGGCCCTTTCCTTTTTCCTTTTTTTTTTAAAGAAACATTTTTCATTTTCACCAAGATCTTTATGTATTTATTTTTGGCTGCGTTGTGTCTCCATTGCTGCGTGCAGGCTTTCTCTTGTTGCGGCGAGTGGGGGCTACTCTTTGTTGCAGCGCGTGGGCTTCTCATTGCGGTGGCTTCTCTTGTTGCGGAGCACGGGCTCTAGGAGTGTGGGCTTCAGTAGTTGTGGCTCGTGGGCTCTAGAGCACAGACTCAGTAGTTGTGGCTCACGGTCTTAGCTGCTCCACGGCATGTGGGATCTTCCCGGACCAGGGCTTGAACCCATGTCCCCTGCATTGGCGGGCGGATTCTTATCCACTGCGCCACCAGGAAAGTCCCAGAAGTGGACCTTTTTCAAGATGCTTTTCTGGGCGGGCTTATTTAATTTTCACAACAATCCAAAGTCGGAGGTCATATTGCTGTGCCCATTCTACCGATTGGGGAAGCTGAGGTGCAGTTATCCAGGAAATGCTGGAGCTAGGATTCACAGTCTGTCAGTCGGCACCAGAGCCCATTCAGTTAATCCAGTCCTGAGGCTGGGGTTTCAGTGGATCCAACACTACCTGGCACCCTTCAGGCCCCAGTGCCTGGAGCACAGTCAAAACAGGTTTTACAAACTCAAAACTTTCTGGAGATCTGGCATGCAAATGAGTGACATAGGCTGAGTATGAACCCTTTCTATTGTTCCTGAGATAGGAGGCCTGTTGAGTGTTTCTTTAGTTGTTCCTTAGTAGTTCGAGACATGGGTACCAGCAATATTTTATGCTCTTCCTAATTCAGCTCAGGGTAATCCGGAACACAAATAAATGTCTACAACGCAGAGGGAGAATTTGAATTCAGGGAGCAGCTTCCCTTCAAAACAGTTTGTCTTTGGAAACCCCACGTGGTTTCTACCGCCAAGCCCGGCATCCCAGACGGCTGTGCATCCTCGGCTATGAGCAAAGACGTTAAACACTGTCTTTTCACTTCTTCAAGTTTCTGCCTCTTCCATTTAAAAAACAAAAGGAAGAAGATGCTACGTCATGGATGGATACCAAGCTTTTCCTGATGTCGAGTCTCTCCTTCTAGCAAAGGGCCTTCGGGAGGCACTGGGGCGGCTTGTGGATCTGTGACGGGGCAGCTGTGATTCCAGATCCTGGCTGTTGTCCTGCAACTGAGATTAAGGAACCAGACAACATATGCTGGAGATTTACGGATTCAATTGCTCTTTATGTGGTTTATTTCTTGCATGTGTTCCCTCCGCTCTGCCCGACAGGGAACACCACATCACAGGGTCGGTGTGAGCTGAAGAAAACTCTCACTGACTCCCTGAAAACGGTCCCGATGGGACGCAGCCGTGGGGAGAGGCTGTCTCTGGCTGATTCCTGGCAGAGGAGATCCAAGCACAGCCTCTGGGGAGGGGGGTGGTGGTGGTAGGTGGTATCTGGCACATTTTCAGCAGCTGTTTTCTAAGTAATAATAATAGGAATAATGATCTAAAAGAGTAGGTCCCACATGTAGCTGTGCTTCTTTGAAATCCAGGTTCCTGGTCTTACTTCCTGAATTCTCAGTTAAGGAATGTTTGGTGGAATCCAGTGATCTGTGTGTTTAACCATCTCTCTGAATAATTCTTCATCCGTCACCTTGGCAGATAACCCTGACATTCAAAAGTCACCGATCTAAAAAGTGACAGTGAGAAAAGAGAAAAACAAAACAGACAAACAAACAAAGATGACAATGCACTGCTCCTTGGTACTTCAGGAGCTCTCCTGAAATTATAATTCAAGGTTTTCCTTTGACGGTGACTCCTTCAAGAGGGCAACGTCACTGCAAGCAAATGCAAGCACGCTTTCATCTAAAATCGTCTAGTCATTTACTAAACATTTACTATGTGCCAGGCACCAGACACAGAACTTTAGCTGCATCGTCTTCATTTAATCCTCTGACACACCTATGGAGAGAATGTTGGAAAAGCATTCATTGCACAGATAAAGAAACTGTGGCTTGGAGAACACAATGGCTGTCTGAGGTCACCCAGCTAGGAGCTGGGATTTGGGTCCAGGTTAATCTGACTTCGTGTAATGCCTTCTTTGATGAAAACACGGCAGGGATTATTATCCTGATTTTCCTGAAAAGGAAATTGAAAACTGAGAAGGGTTTGGAGGTCTGTATTAGTTTCCTGTGGCTACTGTAACAAGTTACCACCAATTTGGTGACTTAAAGCAACAGAATTTTGTTTTCTCACAGGTGTGGAGGCCAGAAGTCTAAAATCAGTATTACTGGACCAAAATCGAGATGTTGGCAGGGTGTCCTCTGCAGGCTCTAGGGGAGAATCTGTTCCTGGCCTCTTCCAGCTTCTGAGCGCTGCAGGCATCCCTTGGCTTGTGGCTGCATCACTCCAGTCTCTGCCTCTGTCTGCACATGGCCTTCTCCTCTGTGTTTCTCAAATCTCCCTTTGCGGTTTTCTTGTTAGGGCACTTGTCATTGAATTTAGGGCCCACCTGGATAATTTTAATACAGGATCTCTCATCTCGAGATCCCTAATTTAATTACATCTGCAAAAACCTTTGACCAAAGGTCACATTTACAGATTCTTGGTGGACCTATTTTGGAGGGGGGACCAGCATTCGACCTACAGCAGGGTCCCCTAGCCAAGAAGGGGTAGAGGGGGACTTAACACAGATCTTGACACCACCCTGCATGTCTTGCTCAGGATTGTGTCAATTTTGAATGACAGAAACCCAGCTCAATTTAAGCTTTTATGAGGGGTTGGGGGGATGGGGAAGGGAGGTAGAAGGTGGTGCATCGTCCCTGTAACTTAAAAGGCCAAAGGGAGATCTTCCTGGGTTCAGGAAAGGCTCCCATTTTGTGGTCGGTGCTGAATCCATCTCTTGGACAGCCTTTCTCCACCCAACAGGTCAGATGACTGCTCACAGCCCAGCACCCACATCCTTCTCATTTAGTCCATGGAAAGTGACTTCCCTTTCCATTAACCACAGAGAAACAGTCTTGAAAACACTCCTATTGGCCTTGTCTTAATCACATGACCATCCCTGAACAAATCACTATGGTCAGAGAGATCATTTATTCAACAGCAATAATAACTATATATTGAGTACTTTCAGGAACTCTTCAAGGTATGTGGAAATACACCAGTGAACAGAAGACAAATTTCTACCCTCACAGGGCTTATATTCTAGAGGAAAATACAGATAGTTAACATATAAACAAATAAATTAAAAAAAAATTTAAAGTACAATTCAATTTCAGATAGAGATAAGTGCTTTGAAACAAACTGTTTAGGGCAATGTGCTAAAGTATGGCCGGAGGGCTCCTTCAGCCACTATGACCAGTTAAGACCTCTCTGAAGAGGTGATAGGCGAGGTGTAAGTCAAATGATGAGAGGGAAGCAGCTGTAAGATTGTGGAAGATCCTTCCAAGCAGAAAGCCTAGCAGGAACACAGGGACTGGGGTAGGAATGAGCTTTTTAGAGGAACAGAAAGATGGGCAGTCCAGCTAGACGGCAGCACACGAGCAGGAAAGAGTATGAGATGTAGCAGGTAAGCAGTGAAGCAGAATCTCAACCCCAGAAGTTTGATTTCCAAGTCCTCTGCTCTTTACTTCTTCTCTACCCACTCCTGCTCAGCAGAGACATATCTCTGGCCACCCAGAACAGATCTTCTGGTACATTGTGGCACTCCTGTCACTGCATGGCTAGGATATTTTCTTTGAGCAATTGAAATATTTTAAATACCACACCACCTACCAGGTGGGTGCCTTCTGCTCTTCCAAGAATAGTAGGATTCAAGTGCAGAACTAAATCAAGTGTTAACTGACTCTGTAAGTTGTCATTGGGTCTTCATCCAAACTCAAACTTAGCCCAAGCAAAAAGCTTTGGCAAAGTTTGTTTTGGTGGAAGTGAGGAAGTTGATGAACAATGTTTTCTCTTTTCTTTTTCACTTTCCTATGCCTCTGGGCTCATGGTTCCTGGCCAAGGTCAGAGGTACTAAAATACCACAAGAAAGAAGACCTTTGAAGTGATCATCTGTTCAGCTGAGGGGGAGGTGGTGTTGCCCAAAGACTCACCCAGGAATGTAACCTTCTAGAGCTTTGGACAGAGTGCCTGGGAGGCCCCCAGAGACATGTGGAAGCCTTGGAGTTGATTTGGAAAAACATCTGAACTTCTGGTTGGGGCTCTGAGCCAAGGGTGTAGCCCTCTGGGAAACTTCATTTGCTCTCAGCCAATCAATGGAAGCCACCTGTTCAAGATCTGAGCTGGCTGGACCACTGCCTTCAATTTCGGGAACCTCAGAGACCAGATGCTGAATTGCTCTTTCAGAATACACCCTGGAATCTCTTGTTCTCCAGTACAATGATTTAGACGAAGTTATGTGACCATGCGAAAAGTGGTGGTTTCATTGGTAGTTTCCACTAGACGCTCACTACTCAAAGTGAGACCCATAGACCAGAAGCATAAGCATCCCCCAGGAGAAATGCAGAATCTTGGGCTCCACCCCAGATCTATTGAACCAGAATCTGCAGTTCGACAGGATCTCAGTTAATTTGCATGTACCCTGAAGTGTGAGAAGAGCAGTGCTAGACAAGCTTTGTCATATATGCAGAGTGTTGCCATTGTTCCTGTTGTGTCCTTGGCAGGCATCAATAATCAATCACAGAGTTATTTCCTTCCAAGCACAGAATCTTTGCAAGTCATGGTTCCAGGTAGCACTGGCCAATGAACAGGAGTTGGTCCAAGATTAAATCTACCTTCTACACTAGTGTCAGCACTTAAAAGAGCTCTGTGGAACTTTCATTTTCACCAATATCTTCCCAGTGCTAAGTATAGCAATGCACACATCATAAGCACCTGATCAGTGTTTGTGGAATTACTGTATCCTCCCCTTGGCTTTTTGTCCTGTGGCATTTGTTCTACTCCAGCCCCCAATCCCAGAAAACTGGAATTTCCATTGGACATTCATACAGTCTGGCATATCTTCTGGGTGTTGCGTTTTGTTGTTGGGACTCACCTATTGGAAAGTTGAAATGAGTTTTTAAAGATGTTGGGGTCTGCATGAAGACACACGGGAACCTGTCTCGCTGGCAAGCGGGCCTCAAACCATGCAAGCTTTCTCCAGGACATGGCCCCTTGTGACCTAGCCCTAAAAGATGGCAGCCACGTGAACTGGGTTGCAGGCAGAGGTGGGGAGGGGGAGTGGGTAAGGAAGACAGGAATAGACAGGAGGCACGGCTGGACTAACAGGGCTCCAAAGACAGAGCAATAATGATTATAAATAGCATCCTTTTGACGGCCGTTTGATGTACTGTCCAAGGCCAGGTGGAAAATCTTTCCTTCCTTGCCTTTCCCCACTAATCGCTTTCCTCTCATTTTTCAATAAAGATTCTCAGTCCAGTCGGTCGCTTGTCTGGAGCATTTGTTTCCCATTAGAATACCTTTTGCGATTTCACTGTGTTATGCTAGATAATTGCTTTAATAACAAACCGAGGAAAGACTTTTGAACATTTTAGGAAGTAATTTTTTTTCACCAACGAAAATCTAACAGACACTGACAGAGGACTTGGGAATAGTCAAAGAGGAAAAAAATGGTGGTGGGGGGGAGGTGGAAGAGATACCAGAATTTATTGACCAGCAGTTGCACGTGGAGATCAGCATGCAGGGGTCTTCTCCCACTGCAAGGAGAGTTGATGTTCAGGAACAGAGAATGAGGGAGCTTAAATATTTGGGCACGCTTGGGGTGGGTGAGCATGAAGCAACATCCTTCCTGTGATTAATAGGGAGGGAGCTCCAGGGATATGTATTAGTTTGGGAATAGAGATTGGAAGAGAATGCATTTGGGGGGGGCTGGGGTGTGTCTCTATGGAATTTGCCCATCGTGCCCAGGAGTACTCAAAACGTTCTGTGTGTGAGTAATTCATTCAAAAGTGCTAAATGGCCTGACCAGAGAAAACAACAAAAATATCTGTTCAGAAGCACGTAATGTACTTTGTCTTATTTAATTGCCCTCACAACACTTTGCCCGATAAAAAAAACATCAATAATGGATAACACTTATATAGTGCTTATGACGTCATGCTTCAGACCTTTTACAGCTATTAATGGGCATAAACTTTGCAATAAGCTTATAAGTATAATTTGTATCTGTTTTGCAGATGAGGAAACTGAGGTGCAGAGAGGTTAAGGTTAAGGTTAAGAACGCACAAAGGAGTAGCAAAGGCCAACATTTGTTGTTGGAAGTCTGACCCCAGAGTCTGCACGCTTAGCCTCTGACTCTACTATCTCAGTTGTAACTGCAGAAATTACAGAATTATAGTATTGGGCTCCCTTGTATTGGCCCTCGGCTGTCAAAACAAAAATACGATGCCACGCTTATCCAATGTCTTACGTGTCAGGTGCTCTGCCCAAGCCATTGGGAAGATAAAGAGGTGAAGGATGGCAGGAGTAGGGGCTGAGGCAGCTGCCCAGTGAGTGCTGATGGTGTCCTGGATTAGGGAGTGGCAAAGAGGACAGATGACCAGATTCAAAATATATGAGGACGTAAACGTGATAGGACTTAGCAATTGATCAGACGCTCAGACCCGGAGTGTGTACAGAGAACATAGTGACCATTGTAGAGATAAGAAAAGCAATGCCTGACCCCTGGGGATGAAGTTTCTCTGACGTGACCCCGACTCTGGCTACTCCAGGAAGACGCAGGGGGCAAATGGGTTTCATTTCTTCTGCCAACTCCAGTAGAATGCAAGCAGCGAGAGACAAGAGATTTTGCTTTTTATCCAGTGCAGTATTCCACAGCACCCAGAACAGTGCCTGGCACATCTGAGGCCCTCGATTGACAGTTGACGAAGGAATGATTGGAGGTGGCTGTCACAAGGATTGGGGCTGCATCTGGACTCATAAGGGAAAGAGTATAGGAATCCTTCAAGGTTGGCAGTGGGTGTGGACTGGGGATATATAAGGTACTTATTGCTTATCTGGGGCATGGAGACATTTATTCATCCTTTTGTTCATTCATTGGTTTAATCACTTATTCATTTATTCAACAAACATTAATTGAGCATCTACTATGTGTCAGGTCTTTGGGCAATTCTTTGGGGATATGACATTTAAAGCAACAGACATTGTCTCTGAACTGGTGGAGAAGCTCGACCCAATGTTATACAAGATCCAGTGGGATCTTACAGCTGGAATCCTGGGCCAGTTAGCATGAGGTCATTTGATCCTATTAGTGCCTGGAAGCAGCAAAGTACCTTTCAGGAAGAAGCAGTACTCAGAGCTTCTGGGAGCAAAGTTCCTGAAGTCTTCCAATCCAATTCCCTTTGTTCCCTCCGCAAAGGCGTGTTGATTTATGTGTAAAACTTAACAGGGTCCACGAACAGGCACCAGGAATCTTGTTTGATGTCTTCAGCTGGTCTGCCCTTCACTCACCCTGTCATGTTGCCAAAGGTCAGAGTGAGCCAGCTTGCCCAGCTGTAGAATGGGCTCATGCATATGCATTAGAAGGGCTTGGAACACCTCGGCGGGGGTGTCTCAGGGGCCCCGGAATCCGCTGTCTGGCTGCGATAATGATCATAAAAACCTGTGATATTTGTACAACCCTGAGTCTTTTCAAAGAAAGTAGCTGCCCCTCAATTATCTCACCACCTTCTGGGGTAGATAAAGCAGGGTTATTATCCCAATTTTATAGCTCCAGGGGCTCAGCGAGGTTCAGGGACATGCCCAGAGCCACCAAGGAAAACTGAGATAGTATGGACCTTAAAAGAACTCAGAAAGGTGAAGGGAAGAGTTAGGATGGAATATCAATATAAACGTGTGTGAATGTGTGTGTGTGTGTGTGTGTGTGTGTGTGTGTGTATTAGTCAGGGTTCTCCAGAGAAAGAGAACCAATAGGAGATGATGGATAGATAGATAGATAGGAGGAGATTTATTATAGGAATTGGTTCACGTAAGTATGGAAGCTAGGGAATCCCACCATCTACTCTGCAAGCTGGAGAACCCAGAAAGCTGGGGGTGTAATTCAGTCCAACTCCAAAGGCCTGAGAATCAGGGGCCAATGGTATAAGTCCGGATTTGAGTCCTGAGTCTGAAAGCCTGAGAGCCAGAAACACCAACGTCCGAGAGCAAGAGAAGGTGGATGTCCCAGTGGCTTTCCCTCTCCCCACTTCCCAAGGTTCCATGTCAGGGATTTCCAGACTTTGGAGTATCTGAGAACCACTCAGGGAGGTTGTTAAAAATGCACACTCTAGGGCCCCACCCCAGAGACTTGGATTCAGTAAGTTGGGGGCAGGACCCAGGGATCTGAATTCTAACAAGAAGCTAGTCTATAGATCACACTTCGAGAATGATCCTAAGATGCTGACATATGGCCACAAGTCATCTGTGATGGAAAAGTTGAGGTTAACAAGGAGAAGGCTAAGTTCTGGAGTGGAAATGCCCAGTGTCACCGGGATTCCTGGAGATGAATATGTCCCCTTTCCACCCTCCCTTGGGTTTAAGGCCTGCTTTCTATCAGCCAGTGGGACCTGAGGAAGCCAAGCTAAGACAGCTTTTTTTTTCTTTCCTGATGTTGTTCTCCGATGGGAAGTAGCATTTGGGGAAGTGTGGGAGGATAGAAAGCAGGGTGGGGAGGGCAGATGATATAAGAGATCAAGAGGAAAAGGAAGCCAGGACTACTGACCACCCACGGTGTATGAGACAGGTATGTCTGTCCGTACGTCCAAGTGTCTAATATCTGCAGCTCTATAGGATGGCTGGCACAGGCTCTGGAGCCAGATTGGTCTGTGTTCTCATCTTGGCTTTGTCTCATACAGGTCTAGATGACCTTGGACTACTGACTTAACCATTCTGAACCTCAGTTTCCACATCTGCAAAATGGGGAGAGTTATAGAACCTACCTCATAGGATTGTTGTGAGGATAGATTATCCCCCCCAAACATTTATTTAGTAACTTCAGGGCGCCAGGCGTTGTCCTGGAGACACAAGAGTAGCCAACACAGGCAAAATCCTGCCCTCTCAGGACTTCTAGTGGGTCTGTACGAAGTTCTTGGCATGAGCCGTCTACAGGAGGTATCATTCCCATGTCACAAACAAGGACACGGAAGCTCAGGATGGTTGAGTCACTTGCTCCCGGTCACACAGCTGGGGAGAGGTCAAGCTGGGATTTGATTTTGGTCTGAAGCTCCTTCTCTCCAGACTCTCCTTTAGTCTGGGGATGGCTCAGGGAGAAGGGTAGAACTCTTAACATAGAGGACGGTTGTTCAAAAGAGTCTGCTTGGAGAGAGAAGATAAGCTGAGGCTGGTCTGGCCATGGCCTTGCTGCTCTAACAAAGCATTTTGTCTCTTCCTTTCCCTGGAAGCCTTGGAGTTAATCGAGAAACCCAAACAGGGATGACCCGAGATTGAACTAGTCTGGCAAGGAGTAGTACAAGGAAGAAACCAGCCAAGAGCTAAATCCATTCCAACAAACAAGGGTATTTCTTGGGCATGATCCAGGATGGTACCAACTCTGAGAGCCTCTAACATAGAGTCTAGAGAAGGAAGAAAGAGAGCAGGAGATGTTATTTCTGATCTTGGAGCTCTCAAAGATCAGAAGGAACCTGCCTATTCTTAGCTGTGTCTGGGGGCTCAGCAAAAGCTTTCTGGCTGAACTGTAGACAACCAGGGCATTTATTAACTCCCTCCCGGTTGTGGCCGGGCTGCTAAGCAGATTCCAGGAGATGTTATCTGGAAGGTGCATCACTGTGTATAAATATTTCAGAGGTCAGGACCCAACACAGAGTTTGAACTTTTAAGGGCCTGAGCGTGTTTATCAAAGGATGGATGTTTAGGCTTCATTTCTGGGTGCTGCGTAATCTTGCAATCACTTTGGGTGGCTGCTTGGAGCAAACGCTGATTGTCTTAAGAGGTCCAGGATAGGGTCCAGCATAGCATCAAAAAAAAAAAAATCTACTTTTACATGGGTAGTTCTGGTTCTTCATCCTTAGGCCATTATCAGGCAGGAGTCCTCCAACCAAAAGTTTAGAGAGTCTAACTGTTTCATGAGAGTCTCCTAATAAAATACTTCTTAAGTTTGAATGATCATGGGAAGACTATCTGGAGAGCTCGTTAAACGAAAAATTTGCTTAGGAGATTGGGGGTGAGTCCTGACTTTATTTGTGACAAACTCCCACGTGGTGCTGGATCCTGTTGGTCCATGACCATACTTTCAGTAGCAAGTTTCAGTGTCTTCTGATGGACCTCTTATAGCCATGTTGCTTATTATACAGTACAGCTGCAAAATGCATTTGCATCAGTGGGGAACGCATTCAGCTGCAAGTAATAGAACATCTAGCCTCTGTGGCTGAAATCGACAGGGGATTTCAAAGGTAATGTGTGAAGTGTCCAGAGGCACGCAATTCCCGTTATCCTTAGCATCAGTGATCCAGGGTCTTCCTTTTATTTTTTTCTTCTCCTCCATTCATTTTTATGCTTGTAACCCCATGACTACAAAACGCCTGTTATGTCTTCAAGCACCTATGTCCATATTCCTGGTATAAAGGAGAATCCAGGAAGTGGGCGCCAATAGCAAGCTTCCCCAGGGGCCCTCAGTTTATGTCACGTTGGTCAAC
Source organism: Tursiops truncatus (assembly GCF_011762595.2). Classification (NCBI taxonomy): domain Eukaryota; kingdom Metazoa; phylum Chordata; class Mammalia; order Artiodactyla; family Delphinidae; genus Tursiops; species Tursiops truncatus. The sequence continues at coordinate 13,382,487 of NC_047046.1, forward strand.
ACTGAGTACATGGCTGCCCCTCACTCCGTGGACCACGAGATCACAAAGAGTTTTTAACTGAGCACTTGTTGTGCTTTGTTAAGCTGAGGAAGGAGGGGTGGGGATGGATACTGGGTAAGCAGCCAGTTGTATCTGTCACCCTGCTGCTTAATCCACTGCGCCTAAGACATAAAGAGCTACCATTTGGGGACTTCCTGGTGGTCCAATGGTTAGGATCCTGTGCTTCCACTGCTGGGGGCCTGGGTTCGATCCCTGGTTGGGGTACTAAGATCCCATAAGCCATGTGGCATGGTCAGAAAAAAAAAAAAGAGCTATCATTTGAAGAGACTGGGCACTGATGAACATTTAAAAAAATTTAACTATCATCATTGAAAACTTATGTGGTAAGAACTTTGTTAAATGGATTTTTACACAGGCTTTTCTATTTAGTCCACAAAACCCTTTGAAGTAGAGATTCTTCATACTCTCAGTGACTTTATTTCAATGTCTCAAGTATAGCATGTTACCCCATAATGGGGTCTTTTCACAAGCTGTCCCTACGGCCTGGAATGTTCTCCCTCAACCTCCCTTTGCCCACTGGTGTGCTGGTAAGTGTTTAACAACTGGCTTTCTGGAGGGAAAACCAAACAATAAAAACCAAAACCTGATCTGTAGCATTTGCCAATTTCTGTGGGCATGGTGGGCATGGCCAATTTCAGGCTATTAACATGATGTCACTGAACACGGAGTCGGAAAGAGAAGCATTGTAGCCTATTGTGATAGAATATTTCCACCATATAGCTTCAATAGTCACAAGTAACCTTGAGAGCATAGACAAGAGTCAAGCGTAGTATGACAATTAGGAAGTGATGAGTTTTAAGAATTTATTACTTTTTAAATATATCTTTAATTTTATGTTTATATAAGTTAATTCTTTTCTCCTTTTAAAAACTTTTTATTGAAGTGTAGTTGCTGTACAATAGTATATAAGTTACAGGTGTACAATATAGTGACTCACAATTTTTAAAGGTTATGTTCCATTTAGCATTATTATAAAATATTGACTATTCCCATGTTGTACAATATATCCTTGTAGCTTATTTTATACCTAGCAGTTTGTACCTCTTATCCCCCTATCCCTATATTGCCCCTCTCCCCTTCCCTCTCCCCTCTGGTAACCACTAGTTTGTTCTCTATATTTGTGAGTCTGCTTCTTTTTTGTTATATTCACTAGTTTGTTGTAGTTTTTAGATTATACATATAAGTGATACCATAGCAGTCTTTCTCTGACTTATTTCGCTTAGCATAATGCCCTCCAAGTCCATCCACGTTGCTGCAAATTTCATTCCTTTTCATGGCTGAGTAGTATTCCCTTGTGTGTGTGTGTGTGTGTGTGTGTGTGTGTGTGTGGTGTGTATATATATATATATATATATATATATATATATATATATATATATACACCACATCTTCTTTATCCATTCATCTGTTGATGGGCACTGAGCTTTCTCCTATATCTTGGCTCTTGTAAATAATGTTACTATGAACATTGGGGTGCATGTATCTTCTCAAATTAGTGTTTTTGGTTTTTTCAGATATATACCCGGGAGTGGATATATAAGTGAATTCTTAATAATGACTGTGCTTAATACACACCTTGCAAAATTCCTGAAAAGTCGAACTCTCAGTTCTCAGGTAGCCTGTGGGTCAGCTCCAGCACAGCACAGCCGCTGCCCAATTAATGTGTGTTCTTCTTTCAGATCCCATTTCAATCACTTTCCAGGGGAGCCCTCCATAGAGCCCCCATTGTGCATATTCATAGCACATGACTCACATTAATGGAGTTTATTAGAATAATGACTTTGTGATCTTTTTGTGTGTCTTTGAATAATATTTGTTCTCCCACCTGGGAAGGTTTCTACTTTTGTTTTTTTCATCATAATATTCTGGGCACCTACGTGTCCTGCATATAGCAGATGTATAAAAATCATTGTCAACCCTAAATGGGAAGGAAATCTAAAAAAGAGTGGACATATGTATACGTAAAACTGGTTCACTTTGCTGCACAGCAGAAACTAACACAACATTGCAAAGCAACTATACTCCAATAAAAATTTTAAAAAAATGATTGTCAGCAGAATGAGGGCAAAGTGAGGTAAAGAAACACACCTGTTACTCAGTGGGGACATATATAGTCAGGACTAACCAATTCTAGAGTTGTGTGTTTGTGTGTGTGTGTTTGTGTGTGCGTGTGTGTGTGTATTACAAGATGGCAGTTGGAGGTGTCAGCTGGCCTACAGATTAGAAGAAAGAGCTATTAATTCCAATTGAGTAACTCAACACCATGACAGATTAACATACATGTTCTGATTTAATATTTGTGACAAGCTTTGGAATTTTATAATTTTTCTCTCAAATTAAGGAACTAAAAATCCTGACTAGCTGAAGCAGATCACAGTCACCCCTACTCTCTTGCCTGTGATTGATTAATGGGCAAGCCTACGACCCTGTTCTAACCAATAAAATAGGAGTGAAAGTCTTGGGTATTCGTGGAAATGGTGTCTTGCTCTTATAAAGGAACACAGAAAGGATAATAATGAAGTAATGATACAACATTCAGATTAATGATTGAAACAAGTGGGAAGGGAGAGAAACATGATTGGAGATGGACCCACACAAAGATTCAGTAATTTAATTATGTCGTGTTTCTTACACTGATTAGTAAATTAAATGAACATTAACTTTGCTATTCTTTAAGCTTAATAGATACATCATATACAAATTACATATAATTAAATAAAATCATATATGTATATGTATGTATGTACGTATATATTTGCTTATATGAAATACTTTAAAATAAAAATATGAGAAAAATCCCAAACACAGGAAAAAATAATTTTTGTTTTTACCTGGATATATTACTGTCTGGATGGCATGCCAAGAAGTGTGGCCACCATCTTGCAAGTATAAGAGAGTACTAAGCTGGAATCAAATCTACCCTCTTTTCTCATTCTTTGTTTTGTTTTGTTTTTGCTGTACGCAGGCCTCTCACTGCTGTGGCCTCTCCCGCTGCGGAGCACAGGCTCCGGACGCGCAGGCTCAGCGGCCATGGCTCACGGGCCCAGCCGCTCCGTGGCACGTGGGATCCTCCCGGACCGGGGCACAAACCCACATCCCCTGCATCGGCAGGCGGACTCTCAACCACTGCGCCACCAGGGAAGCCCCAGATTTTGTATCTTATAGATGCATACATATATGACCATTTTAACCTTGGACACCTAGTTGACTTTGTTGCCTGCACCTGAAGTCATCCTAACAGACATAGGGCTTTGGATTGTAAGCAACGTGAAGACAGGGGTTTTGTTTGCCTGGCTCATGAAGAAATATAGAAACATCCTCCCCACCCCCCATCCCGCCCCTGGTCTCTGACACATAGTTGCACTTCGGCCAGTTGAAGTTTGGTGTTTGTGAGAACATCCCTATGATTTACAAGGCGAAGGGACAGGAGGGCTGTGAAACCACTTAAAATAGGCTCCAGAAGGAGCCAAGCAGGAGGGATTAGAGACCAAAAGAAATGCTCCCAGGTCACCAGACAGAAACAATTGGAAAAACTCCGGTTACAAAAGACAGTTTAACCTTGCATACGACGTGATTGAAAGAATGTGTAATCTCTTTCGTGGTTGACCTAATAAAACATTTGTCTATTAAATAATAAGTTAACAAAATTTGACATGTAAAGCCCCTTGAATTATAAACTACAAAACCATAAATAAATGAAATTTCATTTTTTTCCCAAAAGCCCAGGCTTCAGGCAGAGCCGGCGGGAGGTTCTTGGAAGGCCTGTCTGAACCTGGCCCCTCGTTCTCCACGCTTTCCTGCTAGTAGGTTTCAACGGAAACTTCGCTTGGCCTTTCCTCACCCAGGCTGCTGGGAAATAAGATGACCAACCTGACTTTCAACATTCACCTTTCATTTCTAGCTTGAGTGGGCCCTGGAAAAACCCATGCACAGTCAGACAGAAACCCTGAGACCAGTTTAGCACTTCAGTCAGTAAGCATCCACTGAGAACCGACTGTGTCCAGCCTTGTTCTCAGTGCTGGGGATGTACAGAGAATAAGGCACAGTGTCCCCTCCAGTAATCATGGCTAAAACGTACTGAGCACTTATTCTGTGTTAGGCACCATTCTGATTGCTTTACTTTTATACTCCATGAACCCCCTGTGAGGTATGTAGAACTTTTATTCCCATTGTACAGATGAGAAAACTGAGGTCCAGAGAGGTAAAATGATTTCCCAACATCACACAACCAGCATACCAGTCAAGAAGGGAAGTGAGTGTGTCCAAAACTTAACTGTTGACTTTCCCTGTGATATGTGTCTCACTCCCAGCCCAACCTTGCTCTACCTATTACGTAAGGGTTTCTCAACCTCAGGACTATAGACATGTGGGCTGAATCATTCTTTGTGGCGGGGGGCTGTCCTGTGCAAGTGTGTTTAACAGTATTCCTGGCCTCTACCCACTGGAAGCCAGTAGCACTTCCCAATTCTTGACAACACACACTGCCTCCAGATGCGACATCCTCCCTGGTTGAGAACCAACGAACTTCAGTGTTCGCATCTCAGTGGTCAGTGGCTGCCTCTCTCCGCCTGCTCATCTCGTAAACCTAGGAATCATCCCTGACTCCTCTTTCTCTCACACTCACACACTATATCCTTTATGACTTGTCAATCTCACATCTGCTCTGTCCTCCACCCGGACCCAAGCTACCATCATCTCCCCTCAAGTGACGTGATCGGCCTCCAACTGCTCTTCCCAAGTCTAGTTTTTCACTACTCTTTCTTTTCTTCTCCCAGCTTTATTGAGATATACTTGACAGATAACATTGCATAAGTTTAAGATGTACAACTTAATGAACTGATACATATATATTGTGAGAAGTAATTACCACGATAAGATTAGGTAATGCATCCGTCACCTCTCACAGTTAAAATTTGAAAAATTCTTGTCACAGTGGCATTGGCCCAGCATTTCTCTTTTGATTGCATCAGAAAAACTTGGGGGGAAGTACACCATTACAGAGACAGAGATTTTTTTTTTCACACCTTTATTAGAATATAATTGCTTTACAATGGTGTGTTAGTTTCTGCTTTATAACAAAGTGAATGAGCTATACATATACATATATCCCCATATCTCCTCCCTCTTGCATTTCCCTCCCACCCTCCCTATCCCACCCCTCTAGGTGGTCACAAAGCACCGAGCTGATCTCCCTGTGCTATGCGGCTGCTTCCCACTAGCTATCGATTTTACATCTGGTAGTGTATACATGTCCATGCCACTTTCTCACTTCGTCCCAGCTTACCCTTCCCCCTCCCCGTGTCCTCAAGTCCATTCTCTACGTCTGTGACTTTATTCCTGTCCTGCCCCTAGGTTCTTCAGAACCAATTTTTTTCCTTTAGATTCCATATATATGTGTTAGCATACGGTATTTGTTTTTCTCTTTCTGACTTACTTCACTCTGTATGACAGATTCTAGGTCCATGCACCTCACTACAAACAACTCAATTTCTTTTCTTTTTATGGCTCAGTAATATTCCATTGTATATATGTGCCACATCTTCTTTATCCATTCATCTGTGGATGGATACTTAGGTTGCTTCCATGTCTTGGCTATTTTAAATAGAGCTGCAATGAACCTTGTGGTACATGACTCTTTTTGAATTATGGTTTTCTCAGGGTATATGCCCAGTAGTGGGATTGCTGGGTCATATGGTAGTTCTATTTTTGATTTTTTAAGGAACGTCCATACTGTTCTCTGTAGTGGCTGTATCAATTTACATTCCCACCAACAGTGCAAGAAGTTTCCCTTTTCTCCACACCCTCTCCAGCATTTGTTGTTTGTAGGTATTTTGATGATAGCCATTCTGACTGGTGTAAGGTGATACCTCACTGTAGTTTTGATTTGCATTTCTCTAATGATTAGTGATGTTGAGCATTCTTTCATGTGTTTGTTGGCAATCTGTATATCTTCTTTGGAGAAATGTCTATTTAGGTCTTCTGCCCGTTTTTGGATTGGGTTCTTTGTTTTTTTTTTTGATATTGAGCTGCATGAGCTGCTTGTAAATTTTGGAGATTAATCCTTTGTCAGTTGCTTCATTTATGAATATTTTCTCCCATTCTGAGGGTTGCCTTTTTGTCTTGTTTATGGTTTCCTTTGCTGTGCAAAAGCTTTGAAGTTTCATTAGGTCCCATTTGTTTATGTTTGTTTTTATTTCCATTTCTCTAGGAGGTGGGTCAAAAAGGATCTTGCTGTGATTTATGTCATAGAGTGTTCTGCTTATGTTTTCCCCTAAGAGTTTTATAGTGTCTGGCCTTACATTTTGATTATATTATATATAAAGACCTATATTATAAGTCTTTAATCCATTTTGAGTTTATTTTTGTGTATGGTGTTAGGGAGTGTTCTAATTTCATTCTTTTACATGTAGCTGTCCAGTTTCCCCAGCACCACTTATTGAAGAGGTTGTCTTTTCTGCACTGTATATTCTTGCCTCCTTTATCAAAAATAAGGTGACCATATGTGTGTGCGTTTTATCTCTGGGCTTTCTATCCTCTTCCATTGATCTATATTTCTGTTTTTGTGACAGTACCATACTGTCTGGATTACTGTAGGTTTGTAGCATGGTCTGAAGTCTGTGAGCCTGATTCCTCCAGCTCCATTTTTCTTTCTCAAGATTGCTTTGGCTATTCGGGGTTTTTTGTGTTTCCATACAAATTGTGAAATTTTTTGTTCTAGTTCTGTGAAAAATGCCTTGGCAGTTTGATAGGGATTGCATTGAATCTGTAGATTGCTTTGGGTAGTATAATCATTTTCAAAATGTTGATTCTTCCAATCCAAGAACATGGCATATCTCTCCATCTGTTTTTATCATCTTTAATTTCTGTCGACAGTGTCTTATAGTTTTCTGCATACAGGTCTTTTGTCTCCTTAGGTAGGTTTATTCCTAAGTATTTTATTATTTTTGTTGCAATGGTAAATGGGAGTGTTTCTTTAATTTCTGTTTCAGAGTTTTCATCATTAGTGTATAGGAATTCAAGAGATTTCTGTGCATTAATTTTGTATCCTGCTACTTTACCAAATTCATTGATTGGCTGTAGTAGTTTTCTGGTAGCATCTTTAGGATTCTCTATGTATAGTATCATATCATCTGCAAACACTGACAACTTTACTTCTTCTTTTCTGATTTGGATTCCTTTTTTTTCTTTTTCTTCTCTGACTGCTGTGGCTAAAACTTCCAAGACTATGTTGAATAATAGCAGTGAAAGCGGACAACCTTGCCTTGTTCCTGATCTTAGAGGAAATGCTTTCAGTTTTTCACCATTGAGAACGAAGTTGGCTGTGGGTTTGTCATATATGGCCTTTATTATGTTGAGGTAAGTTCCCTCTATGTCTACTTTCTGGAGGGTTTTTGTCATAAATGGGTGTTGAATTTTGTTGAAAGCTTTTTCTGCATCTATTGAGATTATCATATGGTTTTTATCCTTCAATTTGTTAATATGGTGTATCACATCGATTGATTTGTGTATATTGAAGAATCCTTGCATTCCTGGGATAAACCCCACTTGATCATGGTGTATGATCCTTTTAATGTGCTGTTGGATTCTGTTTGCTAGTATTTTGTTGAGGATTTTTGCATCTGTGTTCCTCAGCAATATTGGCCTGTAGTTTTCTTTCTTTGTGACATCTTTGTCTGGTTTTGCTATCACGGTGATGGTGGCCTCATACAATGAGTTTGGGAGTGTTCCTCCCTCTGCTATATTTTGTAAGAGTTTGAGAAAGATAGGTGTTAGCTGTTCTCAAAATGTTTGATAAGATTCGCCTGTGAAGGCATCTGGTCCTGGGCTTTTGTTTGTTGGAAGATTTTTAATCACAGTCTAAATTTCAGTGCTTGTGATTGGTCTGTTCATATTTTCTATTTCTTCCTGGTTCAGTCTTGGAAGGTTGTGCTTTTCTAAGACTTTGTCCATTTCTTCCAGGTTGTCCATTTTATTGGCATATAGTTGTTTGTAGTAATCTCTCATGATCCTTTGTATTTCTGCTGTGTCAGTTGTTCCTTCTCCTTTTTCATTTCTAATTCTATTGATTTGAGTCTTCTCCCTTTTTTTCTTGATGAGTCTGGCTAATGGTTTATCAATTTTGTTTATCTTCTCAAAAAACCAGGTTTTAGTTTTATTGATCTTTGCTATTGTTTCCTTCATTTCTTTTTCATTTATTTCTGATTTGATCTTTATGATTTCTTTCCTTCTGCTAACTTTGGGGGTTTTTTGTTCTTCTTTCTCTAATTGCTTTAGGTGTAAGGTTAGGTTGTTTATTTGAGATGTTTCTTGTTTCTTGAGGTAGGATTGTATTGCTATAAACTTCCCTCTTAGAACTGCTTTTGCTGCATCCCATAGGTTTTGGGTCATTGTGTTTTCATTGTCATTTGTTTCTAGGTATTTTTTGATTTCATCTTTGATTACTTCAGTGATCTCTTGGTTTTTTAGTAGTGTATTGTTCAGTCTCCATGTGTTTGTGTTTTTTACAGATTTTTTCCCTGTAATAGATATCTAGTCTCATAGCTTTGTAGTCAAAAAGATACTTGATACGATTTCAATTTTCTTAAATTTACCACGGCTTGATTTGTGACCCAAGATATGATCTATCCTGGAGAATGTTCTACGAGCACTTGAGAAGAAATTGTATTCTGTTGTTTTTGGATGGAATGTCTTATAAATATCAATTAAGTCCATCTTGTTTAATGTATCATTTAAAGCTTGTGTTTCCTTATTTACTTTCATTTTGGATGATCTGTCCATTGGTGAAAGTGGGGTGTTAAAGTAGTCCCCTACTATGATTGTGTTACTGTCGATTTCCCCTTTTATGGCTGTTAGCATTTGCCTTATGTATTGAGGTGCTACTATGTTGGGTGCAAAAATATTTACAATTGTTATATCTTCTTCTTGGATTGATCCCTTGAACATTATGTAGTGTCCTTCTTTGTCTCTTGTAATAGTCTTTATTTTAAAGTCTATTTTATCTGATATGAGAATTGCTACTCTAGCTTTCTTTCAATTTCCATTTGCATGGAATATCTTTTTCCATCCCCTCACTTTCAGTCTGTATGTGTCCCTAGGTCTGAAATGGGTCTCTTGTAGACAGCATATGTACGAGTCTTGTTTTTGTATCCATTCAGCCAGTCTATGTCTTTTGGTGGGAGCATTTAATCCATTTACATTTAAGGTAGTTATCGATATGTATGTTCCTATTACCATTTTCTTAATTGTTTTGGGTTTGATATTGTAGGTCTTTTCCTTCTCTTGTGTTTCCTGCCTAGAGAAGTTCCTTTACCATTTGCTGTAAAGCTGGTTTGGTCGTGCTGAATTCTCTTAGCATTTGCTTGTCTGTAAAGGTTTTGATTTCTCCGTCAAATCTGAATGAGATCCTTGCTGGGTAGAGTAATCTTGGTTGTAGGTTTTTCCCTTTCATCACTTTAAATATGTCCTGCCACTCCCTTCTGGCTTGAACAGTTTCTGCTGAAAGATCAGCTGTTAACCTTATGGGGATTCCCTTGTGTGTTTTTTGTTGTTTTTCCTTTGCTGCTTTTAATATTTTTTCTTTGTATTTAATTTTTTGATAGTTTGATTAATATGTGTCTTGGCGTGTTTCTCCTTGGATTTATCCTGTATGGGACTCTCTGTGCTTCCTGGACTTGATTAACTATTTCCTTTCCCATATTAGGGAAGTTTTCAACTATAATCTCTTCAAATATTTTCTCAGTCCCTTTCTTTCTCTCTTCTTCTTCTGTGACCCCTATAATTTGAATGTTGTTGCATTTAATGTTGTCCCAGAGGTCTCTGAGACTGTCCTCAATTCTTTTCATTCATTTTCCTTTATTCTACTCTGTGGTAGTTATTTCCACTATTTTATCTTCCAGGTCACTTATTCATTCTTCTGCCACAGTTATTCTGCTGTTGATTCCTTCTAGAGAATTTTTAGTTTCATTTATTGTGTTGTTCATCATTGTTTGTCTGCTCTTTAGTTCTTGTAGGTCCTTGTTAAACGTTTCTTGTATTTTCTCCAATCTATTTCTGAGATTTTGGATCATCTTTACTATCATTACTCTGAATTCTTTTTCAGGTAGACTGCCTATTTCCTCTTCATTTGATTGGTCTGGTGGGTTTTTACCTTGCTCCTTCATCTGCTGTGTGTTTCTCTGTCTTCTCATTTTGCTTAACTTACTGTGTTTGGGGTCTCCTTTCCGCAGGCTTCATGTTTGTAGTTCCCATTGTTTTTGGTGTCTGCCCCCAGTGGCTAAGGTTGGTTCAGTGGGTTGTGTAGGCCTCCTGGTGGAGGGGACTGGTGCCTGTGTTCTGGTGGATGAGGCTGGATCTTGTCTTTCTGGTGGGCAGGACCACGTCTGGTGGTGTGTTTTGGGGTGTCTGTGACCTTATTATGATTTTAGGCAGCCTCTCTGCTAATGGGTGGGGTTGTGCTCCTGTCTTGCTGGTTGTTTGGCATAGGGTGTCCAGCACTGTAGCTTGCTGGTCGTTGAGTGGAGCTGGGTCTTAGCATTGAGATGGAGATCTCTGGGAGAGCTTTCGCTGTTTGATATTATGTGGAGCCGGGAGGTCTCAGCAATGTCCTGAACTTGGCTCTCCCACCTCAGAGGCACAGGCCTGACACCCGGCCAGAGCACCAAGACCCTGTCAGCCCCATGGCCACTATCAGAAGCGAAGGCTCCTCTGAGAAAGCCAAGAAAGGAGACCCACGGAAATTCCAGATCCCGGCTTGGCCAGAGTGGCTCCGTCGCTCAAATCCTTCCCTCCCTTGGCTAGGCCGCGCCTCCAGGGAACAGAGGATCATTACTGATCCCAGGCGGGGTCGCCCCTTCCCGCCTCCAGACTCCAGGCAGTCACCCGACATGGAGCGAGACAGAGACTTTTAATAAATATTTAAATATGATAAGCTTTGCTTTTTTTCTCTTTTCACTACAATTCATTCTCAGCGATCGATGTTTTTGGAGCGTTATTTGGAGTGTGTCACTTTTCAGCTCAAAACGCCATCATGGGTCCCCAGTTCCCTCCGAGCAAAAGCCAGATCCATACAATGGCCCCCCAGGCCCCACAGGACCTGCCCCCCCCACCTCATCAGGACCTCTGAGGAAGTGTCTTTCCTCATCATCCACCACAGCCCCGTCACTCAATCTGCCCCAGGTTACACTGGCTTCCTTCCCACTTTTCCAAAATACCAGATGTATTAGTCTGCTTGGACTGACAAAACAAAATAACACAGACTGGGAGGCTTAAACAACAGAAATGTATTTTCTCACAGTTCTGGTGGCTGGAAGTCCAAGGTCAATGTATCATCAGGATTGGCTTCTGGTGAAGCCTCTCTTCCTGGCTGGTAGATGGCTCCCTTCTCTGGTGCCTGCCCGGGGCCTTTTCTCTGTGTGTACATCCTGTTGGTGTCTTTTCCTCTTCTTATAAGGACATCAGCCCTATGAAATCAGGGTCCACTCTTATGACCTCTTTTGACCTTAATTACTTCCTTAAAGGCCCTGTCTCCAAATATAGTCACACTGGGGGTTAAGGCTTCAACATATGGATTTGGGGGTCACCATTCGGTCCATAGCACCAGGCGTACCCCTGCTTTTGTGTTTTGCACTGACTATTCCCTGCCCCTGGAATGCCCCTCCACCACTGATCTGCACCTCTTGCAAGGTCTTACTCAAAAGTTGCTTCCTTGGGACTTCCCTGGTGTTCTACTGGTTAAGATTCTATGCTTCCAGTACAGGGGGCACAGGTTTGATCCCTGGTCGGGGGAACTAAGATCTCACATACCATGTGGCACAGCCAGAAAAAAAAAATGTTGCTTTCTCTACGATGCCTAGACTGACAACTCCCCTTAACTTTTAATCCCTCCTCCCTCACACCCCCTTCCACACTCCCAGTCCCTCTTCCTGTGCCCTGCATTTTCATTTACGCACAGCACTTACACCTTCTAATATACTATTGAGTTTGCTAATGTGTTATATTCAGTGGTTACTACCTGCTGGGCAAGACCCTGTTGGGCAGCTCCATGAGGCATGGGCCCTTGTCTGGTGTGAATACAAGTGTACCTGGACTTCCAAGTACAGTGCCTGACATAGGGTAAATGTTTAATAGTCACTGAACGAATGGATGAGGTGGTGGGTCCTGAACGCAATCCCAGGAGTTGTGGCTTCAGAATCCACAGTCTTAACATCTAAATGATACTGCCTCACAGACTGGGGTGGGAAGGAGATAAGTAAATAGATAATTTTGAAACAACGTGATTAATGAAATAACAGAATTATGTGCAAAATGCAAAGTTAGCATAATGTGATTGTCTTTGCCCATCTGGGGCATGTGTGTATGCACGTGTGCGTGCACGTGTGTGTGTATCTTGTGGAGCAGGTTGATATTCAAGAAGAGTTCCCAAAAGAAAACATGAAGACACTTGCTCCTTTAAAACATCAAAAGTAACTTTTTATTATGATTACAGAAAAATACATGTTGGCTGTCAAAGTGTCAGAAACCACAGATCAACAAAAAGAAAATAAATCACTATATCCCCATCACTTTTTAATATGTTCTTATGTGTGGTTTCCAGAAATACAGTTGTATTTTTTTCCCTTTAAGGTGGAATTGTACCGCAAATGCTAGCTTGTGTTCTAATTTTTCAAGTTACCCATCTTCCGGGGGCATCTTTGGATGGGTCCTGAGGGATGAAGAGGAGTTCCCCAGGCTGGTAGGGTAGAGGCAGGTGTTCCTAGCAGAGGTAGAGGAAAGTATGAAGAGATGGAGAAGTATGGGACGGTTTATCATGCTTGAGCCAGCTAGAGTATAAGGTGGTGGGAAAACAGGCAGGGGATGGGCAGGGAGAGAGATCAGGAAGACTCTGTGTTCCTGAAGGGTGTGGCTTTGTCCTGTGGGCAGGCCAATGTTTCCTCAAGTGCAGAATACAAACTACAAATGGGATGGGAGAAGATTTTAGAAGGTAATAAAATAACACTGAATCACATAAAGAGAGTTATTCTCTTTATCATTCTCTCTCAGTCCTTTTTTTAAAATAAATTTTTTTTTTTTTATTATTTTTTTTTAGCTGCATCGGGTCTTTGTTGCTGCACACAGCTTTCTCTAGTTGTGGCGAGTGGGGTCTACTCTTCGTTGCGGTGCGCGGGCTTCTCATTGCGGTGGCTTCTGTTGTTGCAGAGCTCGGGCTCTAGGCACGTGGGCTTCAGTAGTTGTGGCTCATGGGCTCTAGAGTGCAGGCTCAGGAGTTGCGGCGTATGGGCTTAGGTGCTCTGTGGCATGTGGGATCTTCCCAGACCAGGGCTCGAACCCGTGTCCCCTGCATTGGCAGGCAGATTCTTAAGCACTGTGCCACCAGGAAAGCCCTCTCTCAGTCCTTCTAATTGAGTAGAGCAGAAATTTCAGTCACTAATATGTCTTTAATGCCCCTCTAGAGCTTGTTATCTCTCTACCGAAAACAAGAGAGAAACTTCAGACTCAGAGTAGACTCAAGCAACTACTTAGAATGTTATAAAATAATTTTGTCTTAATTGTACTTATCTTACTATCATTCTGTCTTGTATTCAACAAATACTGAACACCTGCTATGTGCCAAGCACTGTTCTAGGTGCTTCTATTTATGGCGAGTGAGAGGGGTGATATTGTTATTATGATATGATCATGGTATGATATTTCTTTGGGACATGTTATGGGCTGAACTGGATCCTCTCCAAATCCATATGTTGAAGTACTAACCCTCAGTACCTCAGAAGGTAACTGTATTTGGAAATAGTGTCTTTAAAGAAGTAAGTAAGTTAAAAATGAGGTCACTAGGGTGAGCCTTAATCCAGTATCATTGGTGTCCTTATAAGCAGTGGTGATTAGAACACAGACACATATTGAGGGAAGACCATGTGAGGACACAGGGAGAAGACAACCATCTACTAGCCAAGGAGAGAGGCTCAGAAGAAACCAACCCTGCTGATAACTTGATCTTGGACTTCCAGCCTCCAGAACCATGATAAAATAAATTTTATGTTTAAGCCACCCAGGCTGAGGTACTTTGTTATGGTGGCCCTAGCAGACCAATACAAACATAAATCTATTTAAGTTATACAAGCAAATACAAGTTATACAAGCAAATACAAGTTATACAAGCAAATACCTTTAAATGACTAATGTTAAGTAATCTTATTGGCAGGACGAAGATAAGGCAAAACTCCTGAAAGTGATACATAACAACATGAACCTGCGGTAAAATTCTTGAAGGTGATAATGGAATAACTAAACTTGTGGAACACGCAAGAGGTACAGAGAGCCATGAATGAGTTGAACATAACGGGCCCATAATATCCAACCTAAGGGAACTTGACTGCTGACCTGTTCCAGATGTAGCAAACTGTGTTGTAGTTAAAACATGGCCCCGCTGTCCCAGCCTTCAATCATTGCATAATATGCCCAATGTAATGAGTAGTCTCTAACTCTCAGTCAAATAGCCTTACACGAACCTTCTCCTCCAGCTAGACGGGTTCCACTGCTCCCTGATTCTGTGTTACATTCACCTACTTTGTCTTTGCTCTTCACTCTTCTGTGTGATACCCATCAGTTCTTCACTGCACCTATTCAATTCCCACTGTGGTAGAATTAACATGATTAAACATATTTGCTCCTCTCCTTAGGGAATCTTTCTTAAAGGGGTCTTCCACATGGGAGAATTATAACTGCCTGCCCCAGAGATACCATGCTCGTCCATGTGGCTTTCTTTGGCCAATGAAATAAGAGTAGAAAAAAAGCATTCCACTTCTGAGCACAAGCTTTAAGAGCTCCTGTGTAGTCCATCACTGCCTATTTATTCCCTATGTCACAAGATTGTGAATATCCCAGACAGAGCCTGATCCTTCAGCCTGAGTCCAGAATAAAAATGGAGTAGAGCTGAGCTGAAGCTGACCCATGGTGGCCATGGTGTGTTTGAGGAATACTGTTACAAGCCTCTAAGATTTGGAGATTGTTTGTTACACAGCATGCCATAGCCTAAGCTAACTGATACACATCCTCATTCTTAAAGCGCTACCTCCTGAGTCTTTGATGGGGTGAGTACATAATGAACATTTCCTCTGCACCTCGTGCTGAAGTATTGGCCTCACCCACTTCCTCTCTCATGATTCTGACAACACCCAAGGAGCCAGTTACCATCACTCTCCTCATTTTACAGACAAAGGCATCAAGATCCAGAAAGCTGTAACAGCTTGTCTAAGGTCAAATAGCTAGGGAGCGTAGAGTTGGATATTAAGCCTCTGGTCAGGAACACCTTTTCCTAGCAAAATGAGTGCTCACTTAGCAAGAGGCAAGATGGGCAGACAGGTAGGGAAGGGGGTTCAGATGGCCCCAGAGTTAGTACCAGGAGGGAGAAGGAGAAGGTGAGTCTTGTGAAGTGGTGGAAAATATCATGGGCTGGAGATCTGGAGACACTGGCTCTTCCTTTATCAGCTCAACACCTACCATCTTAATGGAGGGACTAAGAGGGTGTTCCAGAATCAGGCTGCCTGGGTTTTAATCTTGGCTCTGCCACTCACTAGCAAGTAACTTTACTTCTCTATGCCCCAGTTTCTTTATCTATGAAATGGGAATAATGTTAATATCTATCTCACAGAACTCTTATGAAGAATAAACTAATTCATGCATTTAAAGCAAATAGAACACACAAACTACTGTGCATATAATACATAAGCTACAAGGATAGCCCAGTGCAGGGAATATAGTCAATATTTTACAGTAACTATAAAGGGAGTATAACCTTGAAAAATTGTGAATCACTATGTCATACACCTGAAACTTTTAAAATATTCTAAATGTTGAAATATTTAAAAATTGAAATATTTTAAATCAACTATACCTCAATAAATACAAAAATAAAATAAAGCAGGTAGAACATTGCCTAATACAGAGCACATGGGTATTATTATTATTGTTGTTGTCATTGCTGTTGTTATTATAAGTCAAGTGAATGATGATGATGGTAATGATGGTGATGATGGTAAGGTATGGATAAATGAAGTGATCTTACACAGGTCATTTCCCTTTCAGGGAATGACCTTTCTAATCTGTAAAATGGAACTAAAAATACCCAGACATCCCAAGGATCTCTGTGATTTAATGAAAATGCATAAGAAGATGCACTAAGAAATGTGGATTCTGCTCCACTTCTCACTCCCTGGTGCCTAAGGAAGCCTCCAAGCCTTGCGGACCTCAGTCTCCCCACCTGTAACACAGGACTAACCCTAACCTAGCTAATGTCACAGAACTGTGGTGAAGATCAAATAAGAAGGTAGGAAGGACAAGGCCAAAAAGTGAAAATTATCACATATAACGATAAACCATCATTTGCATAAGGGATTGAAAGTATTGTTCCATTTTCTTTTATTGTTTTCTCTGCCTCACTCCCTGTCGAGAATTCAATGAAGGACACACCTTGGTTGCCCAAGAGAATGATATTACAAAATTGAAACCAGCTCTTAAAAATAATCCCATCCCAACCACAACCACCAGCCCCCAGCCCAACCCTGTCCCTTCAAGAATTATTTTGTAAGCCCGTCTAATTCCTGAGAGGGGAGAACGCTGGGGGCAGAGAGAGGAGATCACAAGTGCTGTTCACTCTGGGGGGCCCAGAACGAGGAGGCCATTTCAGAGGAGGTGCTTACAACAATTTTGCTTTCTGAGTGTCACATCTTTGCAAGACACATGGACTGATCCCCTGAAATTTCCCACAGTCAGGAAAATAACCAAGTGGGATTTGGAAATTAAAGGAGCACTATTATAAGACGTTATTTCTTTGGGGACCTGGAGATGATGAAGAGAAAACATTGCTGCTACAGCAAGTGGCTAGACTACAGACTTTAGGCTCCCCTGCCCCTCAATTACACTGACCTTCCCCCACCCCAAGCTTCCTTGGTTATTTTCTTCAAATAGCACCTCCTCCCAACATATATATACACAAACATTGTATAAGCTCACACACTGTAAAACCCGGACCCATCCCTGCTACCCCGAAAACAAAAGCTGATGTTGATTAAACACTTATATTTTTGCCAGGAACTGTACTTAGAACTTCACACGTGCTGTTGTATTTAAGCTTCATCAGGCCTCTAGACAGGTCGATATTTATTTTTAGAGTTAGTGCTAGGAAACTGAAGCTCAGAGTGGTTAAGGAAGTTGCCCAGAATCACACAGCCAGTAAGTGGGGAAGCTAGGATTTGAACCCAGGCAGTATAATCGCTAGGGCTACACTTTTCACCACCAAATTCTATAAAGCATGTCCCAGTGCATACCTTTAGTACAAGCTCACCGTGGGATTTTTTTCTCCAAAGCAGATGAGAGCCGTTTTTGACTCATTGAATTTCTGCACAGCCTGACACTTAGAGTCAGAGATTGTTCCCAGAGGGTCAGGTGAAGGGATTTTTTATCAAGGCAGCCCCTTGTAATCTTGTCATAAATGTAATTCAAGCCACACGACGCATCTGTCGCCCAGAAAAGGCAAGGAATATTATCACTGGGAAAGTGGAAGACCCTCCACTCTCACACATGAAACCACGTAGGGTGGCTGTACCATGTGGCTGCTGGGACTGAGTGGGTTTGTTGGGCTTGGGGGTGTAGACTTTGATGTCACACAGCCCAGGGTCCAAATCCTGACTTTGCGGCTTACCCACTATCTAGCCTTCGCTCTTGACTCAAACTTAAAAAGCCTTGTTTTGCTCGTCTGTAAAATGAGGATGCAGATAAAAAGACCTACTTCACAGGGTTGTGTGAGAATCAAATGGGAATAAATACTGTGAAGCCCTTTGCACAATAACTGTGTACTAGCCGGGGTTCTCAAGAGAAGCAGAACCAACAGGATGTGTGTATGTATATATAGAAAGATTTATTTTTAGGAATTAGCTCACTGGCAAGTCCAAAATCTGCAATCTGGAGGCCTAGGGACGAGCTGATTTTTTCAAAAAAATATTAATTAATTAATCTATTTGGCTGCGTTGGGTCTTAGTTTGCGGCACACGGGATCTCTGTTGCGGCATGCAGGATCTTTCGTTGTGGCGCACAGGCTTCTCTCTAGTTGTGGCGTGCGGGCTCAGTAGTTGTGGTGCTCGGGCTTAGTTGCCCCGTGGCATGTGGGATCTTAGTTCCCTGACCAGAGATTGAACCCGTGTCCCCTGCGTTGGAAGGCAGGTTCTTAACCACTGGACCACCAGGGAAGTCCCGGGAAGAGCTGAGGTTACAGTCAAGTCCAAAGGTCATCTACTGGCGGAATTCCTTCTTGCTTGGGAGAGGTCAGTCTTTGTGCTATTAAGACCATCAACTGATTAGATGAGGCCCACCTACATGATAAAGAGCAACCTGCTTTCCAGAAACATCCAGAATAATGTTTGACCCAATCAATATCTGGGCACTGTGGCCCAGGGAACTTGACACGTAAAATGAACCCACAACACATAGTGAGTATAGGGAACTATTTGGGAAATGGGTTAAGAGAAGTGAAACTGCTAACTCAAGGAAATAGTTATGAAGTTTTCTTATTTATTAAATTGCCTGTCTCCCCTCCACCAGAAAGTAGGCTTCATGAGGAATGAGGTTTTTACCTATTGTTTTCTCTGCTGAATCTCTATCAGTTATAACAGTTCTCTGCACACAGTATGCTTTCAATCAACATCTCTTGAATGAATGCATGAATGAATGAATGAATGAACAGCAAGTGTCTAACTCACATTTCTTACGTATATAGTTGTTCATCTCCAGACCTCAAAACACCTTTATCTAAACAAAGAAGAACAAATGTCTCACTTCAGGCCTCCCATACCTTGAAATGGGTCTTGTGTTCCTCTCCCATCCCAAGGAATGCATGAGCACCATAAGCTTAATTTAGCTCACGAGAACTTCTGATTTCTCCACATGCAATTTCTTTCTTTCTTTTTTTTTTTTGCGGTACGCGGGCCTCTCACTGTTGCGGCCTCTCCCGTTGCGGAGCACAGGCTCTGGACGCGCAGACTCAGCGGCCACGGCTCACGGGCCCAGCTGCTCCGCGGCATGTGGGATCTTCCCGGATCGGGGCACGAACCTGTGCCCCCTGCATCGGCAGGCGGACTCTCAACCACTGCGCCACCAGGGAAGCCCTCCACGTGCAATTTCTTGAAGCAGAAGACCTAGTTTGGATTTAGGGGTTGAGGCAATTCAGAGCCTGGCAGACCATGCCCTTGAGTGACTGCAGGGGCCAGCTCTGAGAAGCCTCAGTCATCCTCTGTGCTTTCAATGTGAGAGATCCTACTGCTTTGAAACCACAGGAATCTCACTGCCTGAACCTGAGAGGGGGCCGGACCTGTCTGCTAAATCCTCCTTCCCTTTCACACCTGTCTCCCCCCCGCCTCCTCCCCAGGAACCCCTCCAGCCTCCACTCTGGGGCTGACACCTGCCCCTCTGAAGCTGGGTGTTAACAGTTACTGACAGGCTCCCAACCGCGGCCTCAGCTCCTGGCTCTCACCACGCCTCATACCTCAGAGGCTTAGCACAAGTTCTAAGGTGTTCACAGAGCTTCTGCAGGTTGGACTTCCCCTCTGAATTGCTACTAAAACTGATCGCTGTGAGTGTAGCAGATGTTGTCACCTACCCCCAAACCATACACAACGTGATTCTGTAATGGCTGGTGGTCCCTAGATTTGGAGGGAATGTGGGACCCTCCCTGACTCAGGGTGAGCATACAGCGTTCATGCTCCCTACTTTCCAGATGGATCTTGGGGCGACCCTGGAACTCAGTGCTGACCAATGAAATGAAAGAGGCAGCCTGGTGCAGATAGGAGGCTTCCTTCTCCAGTTGGGGGCTGGAGTGGGGGGGAACTCATGAAACGGTTGTATAGCTCCTGACCTGGGTCCCTGCAGTTTGGGGATATTATACATGAAGCTCCTGCAGCCATCTTGTGACCATGAGGCAACAAGTATGCTAATGGAAAGCCAATATGACTAAGGATGGTTGAGCAAAATGTGAAATGAATCTGGGTCCTAGATGATATGGTTGAGACACTGAGTCAGCCCTATAACCAGTGAAGGGTGCCGTGATGAGCTCCACGCAAGGCCCAGTGGATGACCACCTACATCAGGAGTGGGCCAACTATGGCCCATGGGCCAAACCCAGCCTTCAGCCTGCATTTGTAAGTAAAGCTGTATTGGAAAGCAGCCACACACATCCAGCTACGTATTGTCTACGGCTGCTTTCGCACTACAAGATCAGAGCTGAGTAGCTGTGACAGAGACTGCATGTCTGGCAAAGCCAAAATAATTATTATTCGGCTCTTTACACAAGAAGTTTACTGACCCCTGGGACAAAGAGAGATTGGGGAGCAGTGTTGGTGTCTATAAGGGTGATGGACTCTGGATTCAGACCACTTAAGTTTGAGTCCTGACTCCATCTGTAAGAGATATGTGACTTACAGGTTATTACTTAACCTCTCTGGGCTTCTGTGTCATTCTCTGCAGAAAGGAGGCATCATGACAATAGTCCCCCTCCCTGTTCATAGGTCTCTTGCGAACATTCAAGGAAAGCCTGCATGTCAAGAACTCAGGACGGGGGTCAGCATTTTGGCTCCATCACTGTGTGAAGGCATCCGCAAGGGTCCCTAACCGGACATAACTTAGGGACGCAGCTGCCCAGCTGCACAATGGATACAACTGAGCACAT
This sequence comes from Tursiops truncatus, assembly GCF_011762595.2. Classification (NCBI taxonomy): domain Eukaryota; kingdom Metazoa; phylum Chordata; class Mammalia; order Artiodactyla; family Delphinidae; genus Tursiops; species Tursiops truncatus. Next base: position 13,403,254 of record NC_047046.1, read on the forward strand.
TCCTAGGACTCTGGGACCCAAGCCCTTTGGAGTGCCCAACAGATGAGAATTAACATGAGGCAGGGACACATTCCATCCAATTATCCTTTTCTGCACATCTCAGACCTTTGGTCTTCTTAGGGAATTCTCGGCTTCTGGAAGGTGGTGAGTTGGCAGCGCTCACGCTGAAAGCAGTTACTCTGAGGCCAGCCGTGGCCTTTGCCTGCTGTGCAGAGGGAAGGGCCGTACTCCAGGAAAGCCACCCAAGCTGCTGACCCTTCTGTCTTCCTGCGTCCCCCAACCATCTGGGCAGCAGAGGGCTGCTAATTGGGACACTCTGGGCCCGGACGTCACACATGATGCCACGCAGGGAGTGAGCCCTGGGAATCATTGGCATTTAGTCCCAGGGAAACCATGGGGAGGAAACCATTCCAAAGCTCTGCCTAATATGCCTTGCAGCCAGGCCATGTGGCAGGGGCTGCGGCTGGGGGTCTGGCGCCTTCCGTCTCGCCAGAACCATTTCTAGCAAATGCCAAGGGCGTGACTTCCAGAGGAACTGGAAGGCCCACGAGCTGGAATCCCTGAGTTGTGTAACACTGTATCCCCTCAGCACAATGTCTCAGACGGTTAGTGCTACCAAGCAGGGTTCTGAGACCAAGCCTGAAAAAGGATGATTTGTGGACCAGTTTCTGCAACATGTACTGTGCTATGGGAGGGCCTTTCCCTGGACATCCTCAGCTCCACTAGCTTTCTGTCCTGCCTCCCCACCCCCAGCCTCAGGGCCTTTGCACTCACTCTTCCCTCTGCCAGGGATGCTCTTCCCCCCAGTTATCCACACAGATACTCTGTTACTTCCTACAGGTCTCTGCTCAAACGTCATCTCATCAGAAGGACCTCTCCTGACCACTTAAGTCACACCTCCATCTATCTCTCCATTACCCTTTTTACTTAACCTCCACAGTTTTTCTTCTTAGAGCTGATCTTTACGTGACATGTTCAATATTTATATGCTTAACAGTTTTTCCATTTATTGTCTCATTCCCCAGTTCTGCCCCTCATGACGTTCCATGGGGGCCAGGGACATTTTCTATCATATTTACTGCTGTGTCCCCCAGTTCCTAGAGCAGTGTCCGGCACACAGTAGGAGAATAAATAATTATTTTTTGAAAGGACGCATGCATAGAGCTGGTAGTAATCTTTTAGTCACACGTCTCTTATTCTTGAATCTTCCACCTACCTAAATATCCAAGTGGGCATTGCTCTCATTATTGATGCTAATAATTATGTTGTTACGATATGGAGTTTATATTACTAATAATGACTGTGTCAGCCACTGTTCCGCTTGGTTCTATAAGGCTTCAAGGATAAAGATTAGGATTAAGATATAGCACGGGGGCTTCCCTGGTGGCGCAGTGATTGAGAGTCCGCTTGCCAATGCAGGGGACACGGGTTCGTGCCCCGGTCTGGGAAGATCCCACATGCCGCGGAGCAGCTGGGCCCGTGGGCCCGTGGGCCATGGCCGCTGAGCCTGCGCGTCCGGAGCCTGTGCTGCGCAACGCGAGAGGCCACAATAGCGGGAGGCCACAACAGGGAGAGGCCCGCGTACCGCAAAGAAAAAAAAAAAAAAAAGATATAGCACGGCAAAATAGGATGTATCGTTATCTCAATTTTAGCGATGTAAAACCTGGAATGCAGAGAACAGAATTTATTGGAGGCTACCCAGGTCCTAAACGGCTGAGCTGTGGTTCAAACCTGGATCTGTGTGACTCCAGTTAAGAAAGCATCGCGCAAAAAAAAAAAAAAAGAAAGAAAAGAAAGCATCGTGCAAAGGTAATCTAACCCCTTTTAGCTTAGCAAACTTTCTGAGGCTTCGTTCTTTCACCCGAAAACGCATTACTCGTGAAAGGCTGGTCTTTGAGCAACTGTACACATTCATTTCCAGGGCTGCATGTGCCTTGGCCCGAAGTGTGGCAGCCTCGCGCTGGTTATTGATGTCGCGTTTGCTACTCTGACAGTTAATGTGTACGAAACACATAGTGCCCAACTCTTACTGAGCCCTGCTGTGTGCCGGCCATGGGCTAAGCTTCTAACACATCTTCTCAATGATCTTTACAATAGACCTTTAAAATAGGTATGACAAACTGAGGGATGGAGAGTCACAAATCTCGATTGCCCAGAGTTACACAGTCCACATGGGGCTAATAATACCATTGTCTCAACGTGGGAAACGAAGAAAAGGACTTCGTTTTCCATTCTCAGCCAGGGGTAGCTTTAAAAAGAATACACAACCCACGAAGGATAATTAATGGAAGTTGAGTGCAACAAAGCATGGGTTTCCGGTTCCCCAGAGTCACACAACAGCCAAATGGTCTGTCCCTTGTTCTTTCCTCATTTTGTCCATGTTATGTATTTGGCATCTGGTTTTATGGTTAAACTGGAGAAATTATTACATTCAGCCAACGTCGCGGAGGAGGACTTCTAACTTCTGGAAGCAGTGGAGTCCAAGATGGTGGTGGCTGAGTGGGAGGCGAAGGGCAGGAGGCAGATTGTTGGGTGCAACCCCTGACCATTCAGTCCCTTGAGGAAAGGATGCAGCATAAGGATGGCTCCTTAACTCAAAGAGGGTTTAATGACCAATTCCCAGTGTGCCCCCAGCCTATGCCCACAAAAAAAAATCCTCTCCGTTCAATTGCTTTTGGGACAAATCCACCCTCATCTCCTCTGTGCAAAGAAATGGTGGGGCTGCCATCTGTGGGCGTTCAGGCTTCAACTTCTCCTGGAAGATGCACCAATGTTTTCCAAATGGAAAAAGCTCCTCAGTCGTTTCCAATAGGAAGATTCTTAGGGGCAATGAAGAGTGGAATGTCTTTATGAGCAGCTCCTTTTTCTTGAGCTGGGAGAGCTCTTGAACAGTGAGCATGCCATCGAGCCATTGGCCATGCCCTAGCTTGGGACCTTTCTCAGTTGTTATAAAGCCTCAGATTTCTCTCTCCAGGTATGTTTGAATCACTTATAGGAGGAGACTTCATCTGACTTGACCCTAAGAGTCCTAGGGCTCTTAAGATTCTTGACAGTGTTCCATGAATACATTTTGATGCATTGGTTGGCTAAAGGAAACTATTGTTTCCATTGTGGGAAATAAGTAGCCTCCAGAACAAAAAGGTTAAGTAACTCACACAGCTAGCGAGCAACAGAGGAGGGACTTGAACCAGGCCTGCTCCGGGGCTAAAATCGGTAAGTGTAACTTTTCTGAGTCTGTATCCTTGTCTGCAAACAGGGCATCCTGGTGGCCAGAGGCTGGACGGGAGAATGCAGGGGGATAGTACTGAAAGATGTTCTGTCATGCTGAGTACAGATGGCTCTGAACATGGGACTTGGAAAGAAGTCGACAGACTGAGGGATGGAGAGTCAAAGAAACAGCATCGTCCTTAAGTAGCAGGTAGGGTTTTCTCTTCGGAGATGGTAAAGAGAAGGGACAAGAGAGAGGTGCAGAGAGGGCAAATGGAAGAAGAGGTGGCAAAAAGCGAGGCCTGGAGACATGTACTAATTAAGGTCTTCATCACCAGCTCAGTGATGTGTCAAGGTGACAGTTAGTCAAGCAGATGAGGGAGATTGAGTTAACATCTCCTGGGGGATACCCAGGCCTGAGATTGGCTGGCAGACAAGAGCACAGCAGTGAAAAGGAAGGTTATTGGCATGAAATTGCGGCGAAGGATTTGAACTGGCTGCCACCCTGGTGGCTGTAACCCTCTCTCGCTTAAGGCAGAGGTCCAACAGCCCTTGGAATGCATTCCTACCATTGGACCATATGAGCTGATGCAAGAACAGTGGGAGTGGATATTTGGGGCCATACAGGAAAGCACAGAAAAGAAATATGAGAAGAGTCACAAAGAAGACCTTGGAACCCTGCTCTTGCGTGCTTTGTCTTAGGGCAAATCTGAGGGTAATGTAACCTTCAGGCATGGTTGGATCCAGATGTCCATTATGAGACATAGCATACCTATGTCTCAAATATAATACTACTATACATACTAATATACTATAGACATACTAATACTAACAATTGTTTTCTTAGTGTATTATTTTAGTATTTAGTATATAGTGGAACTTTTTCAGCATAAGTATGTCTCATGTATATTTGAGACATTGATATGTTTCTCTCTCTCTTTCTCTGCACTACGTCTTCTGTGTTGACTGAATTCTGAGGCAGGTCCTTGTCCTATCATGGCAACATGGGTTGGTCTCTCTCTTAGGCCGGGTTCTCTCAGAAGCAGACTCTGAGACAAGGATTCAAGGGTACGTGGTTTGTTTGGGAAGCGGCCCCAGAAAACTCTGGTAGGAGGATGGGGAAGGGAGAGGGAAGGAAAGGAAGGTGCAATAATGAGCAGTTTATCACTATGGACAACTGATGGTCAAAAGCACGGGGACCTCTGTGAGGTGATTCAGTCCACACTCCACTGAGCATAGAACAGAACGTGTGTTCCATTCCAGGGTCAAGGGAGCTGGGGTACTGGTTCTCCAACCCCTACTCATGATTGGCTGAGGGCTGCTCCCAGGGGCGTTACCTCCACTGCACCTCGGCTTATCCCATGCAAGGGCTGACAGCATCAGAGAAAACCCTCAGGGGAAGATCTCCAGTCCTTGATGTAGGAGGTGTCCGCAAGCATGGCCACAATCAGTACTAAGGAAGATACCATGAGACACCAGCAGAACCCTCTTTCCCTGTAGCTGTAGCAAAAGTTCTGGGACTAAATCTTACTGAACTGACTTGGGTCATATGTCCTTCCATGAATCAAGCACCGTAACCAGGGAAACGGGCAATGTCAATTAGTCAAACTCAAGGGAAAGGAGTCTACCTTGCCCAAACCACACAGATTGAGAACAGGGCTGGGTAGTTCCCCAGTGCAAAATGAGGGGTCGTTACCGAAGAAAACTGAGTGAATGCTAGTCCTACCAAAGCAGCAGACAAATGTTGACTTGTCACTCAACAAGGATGACTTTGTCATCCTCCCCCTCTAGTTTAGACCCAAACCTTTCCTTTCGGACCATTCCTGGCCCCGGAGCAGCTCCATGGGGGGCGGAGGGGGGGTCAGATGTAAAAGTGAGTGTGGTTAGTCACTTTCAATGGCTCAAATTCTCATGAAATAATACACATAACGTTTGCACACACACGCATATATTTTTTTAACAGAGGCTTTGAGCACTTGTTACAACTGTTTACATGAACCTAATGGGGCCAAATCTCATTAATGACTCTGATACTGTTTGAGTTGGCCCCGGGTTTTGGAGAAAGGCTAATAACCACAATTCGTATGCCCATGTGGCACTGTTCATTGAAGGGATCTCAGGAAAGGGATCTCTGAATCCTCTTTTATGCTTTGTAACTTGGCATGGGACATCTGGGGCTATTTCCTCACATGGCCCTTTTGCATTAATGTAGTTTAAGTACTTTGGGAAGGTGCCTAAGTGATGGCCATTATGCAATTTTCTTTTAAAGGTAGAGGAAATGACAATCAAAGAATCCGGGGAAGGGGTGAGGACTTGTGCCCACTCCCTCCCCCTGCGAAAATGTCAGAGGGCCCCTTAACCCATGGTAATTGCAAAACAAACAGAGCTCAGAGTTCTTACAGAGCCAGGACTGCTTTGGAGGGACAGCAAGGTCAGCCAGGAGGGGCTGGCTCTCTTGTCTACCTACTGCTTTTGAAACTCCAAAGAAATGGAAAAATTAATCCCCAACAAGCCAAATACATTACCCGTAGCCAGTAGAGGCTTTGAGAAAGGAGGCTAAAAACTGGTGCTATTAATAATAACTGTATCAGCTTCGGTGGTTCTGGGTCCTCCTTGCTTATCTGTATAATGGGAATAATCCATGTTTTAGGGCTATTGGGGGGATTAAGTTAGATAGTGCATGTGATACGTTCTATATACTGTGGCAGGGACTGCTAGCTGTTTCCTAATATCCATTTTCATCTTCTTGAATAGCACTGTATTATGAGCTGTACTTAAGTACACAACTTCCTAGGATAAATGTCATATTTTCTAGCTTCCTCTGCAGCTAGACGTGCTCATATGATTACGTTTTGGCCATTATGTTATAGGGAAAGTGCCCTGTAGCAGCTTCCAATACCTATCCTTAAAAGACAGCTGACGCACAGCCTGGGCCCTTTCTTTGTCCTTCCCTCCATCATGCTACCTGGAACATAGATGCTGCCATCTTGAATCATGAGATAGACCTGTGAATGAGATCCTGACATCAGAGTGCTCGTACCTGTTCTTTTGGATCCCACTCTTTTTTTTTTTTTTTTGGCAGTACACGGGCCTCTCACCGTTGTGGCCTCTCCCGTTGCGGAGCACAGGCTCCGGATGCACAGGCTCAGCGGCCATGGCTCACGGGCCCAGCCACTCTGCGGCATGTGGGATCTTCCCGGACCGGGGCACGAACCCGCGTCCCCTGCATCGGCAGGCGGACTCTCAATCACTGCGCCACCAGGGAAGCCCCCCACTCTTTCTTTTTAAAGCCACTGTTAAGCGGGGTTTTTCTTTCGCTAGCAGTCAATCCCTAATCCTGGTTCATTCACACAGAATTTGGTCTACTCAACAAAGCACTGTCTTTTCGAAGAGCCACAAATTTAGCTGACACTAAAATTCAGCATTTTTATTTTGTCTATTACTAGCATGCCTTTCCCCATACTAATTCCTCTAGGTACCGTTCAGTTCCTCGGAAAGAGAAATACTCCATCTTCCCCCTTCTTGTTTCCATTCCAAGATGGCGGCTAGCTGAGTGAGCAAAAGGGTGAATTTTGTATGACTTCCTGGAGGAAAAGAAAGTCAAAGTCCTGGGCTGGCCTAGAACTGCTTGATTGATGCTTGCCCTGCTTACATTTAGAGCTGAAGCCTGCTGCCAGTCCTGGCATGATCTGGGGCTTGATCAGCTCTGGTCCCTAGATATGGCCTCACAGCAGACTTCCTGAGTCTCCACATTTGCCCATTTCCCCACCCCGCTCTCTCCAGCAGGCAGTTCATTCCCACTCTACGGGCTCACGATTCAGCCATGATCTTCGCCCTTGAGTACTTTGGCCCCAATCTCTCCACACTGGAACCAGGAGTAGCTTGGCTAAGCTCAATCTCTAGGTCTACATTAGCCCAATTCTGCTGGCTATGCAGTCTACTTGGATATAGCTTTGTCCCCAGTTGGTCCTGGGTAGCTCCAGAGGCATCTCTTCCTAGAATCCCCAATGGGAATAGTGACTTTGATGGAGAGTGAGGCACTGCCCAGATTCCCTTCAGGAATGCAGGATTCATTCCTCCAGTAGTCAAAGGATTGAAAAAAACGAATTGCCCAAGGTCATAGCTCCCTCCAGGGTCACCTACTTCCAATGACTGATCAACTTGGAGTACCAAAGCCCAGGATCCTCACCCCAATTTGGGACGGCTCTGAAGAGCCATCCCAGCTGCAGAGCTTCTCATGGGGTCAGCTGAGACCTATGCTGGGACCGTATCACGGCTCAACTTTTCTCTCTGCCCATTCCTGCTCCCATCCCTCCCTTGCACAAGTGTGGATTCTAAAGGAAGTCCTTCACAAATATCCTTATGCTAAACTCCATCTCAGCGTCTTGGTCCCAGGGAACCCAACTTGCAACAGGGCCAGACATTCGTCTTCCCTCGGTCTTCCTTCCCCCCTCCAAATACTCCGATTCTCAGTGCTTCCTTTTGCATCTTCCCTTTTCTCTGTCACAATCCCCTGGGACTGATGGAGTCAATTTTTTCTCTTCTTCTGCATCACCTTTTCCTGTCAGCAGCAAGTCTCATGGCTTAGCTATCAAGAGTCAGGATCCAGAACCAGAGCAGGGGCTACCTCGAGGGGACTGGGACCATGGAGGGAGAGACTGTTTGTGGGAGGTGGAATCATGGAGAAGACAAAGCCACTGCTTCCCAGAGATGTCTCCTAAAACATGGTGGAACAGGGGAGAAATACCCTGGCTCCTCCCTTTTTCCCATCCTTCAATATTTTACCAGTGGACCCCATTGGCTGAAACTAGCTAGAAACCAAGGGAAACTGGGAAATGTAGCAAGGGAGACTGGGAAATGTAGTTTGTAGGGATCAGCTAGCTCCCAGCAATATAGAACAGAGGAAGAGAAGGATGGGGGATGGATCTGAAAGCCAGCAGGCCAACGAATGGCTGACACATTAGCATATTAAATGATATGTGCAGCCAAAGTAAGACATATGCTTAGGTATTTCCCATACATATTTAAACATAAAATTTTATGACTTTTTTATTTACCAACTTATGATCTTACTGCACAATACTTCCAGTGAAACCATTCAGAGCACACCCTGGAGCACAGTGACTAAAGTGATCCCTTACACTGATCCCCTGTTGTTGGACATTTAGGTTGCTTCTACTTTTCCCCTTATGTACTTAGCATGACAATTTCTGGATTAGTTTACCCAGACTCCTTTCCATTCTTCCCCCCACAAGCCTCTCTCAGCCTTTTTAGGGCTATTCAATCATTTATTTCCCCAAGACATCATTAAGTGAAAACGTAATATGGGAAATGACTTGGAGTAATCAAAAGCCCAAGGCAGTTATCTAAACCCAGGTCCATACGGTACAGAATGATGTAAGGATGTAGTACAGGGTAAGAGGTGCAGGCAGTGGGGTTGTTGAGTTGGGATGCTGCCAGTGTTAGACAAGGCAGGCCCTTCTGCTTCCTCCTCTTCCACTGGACACTGGCGAGACTTTCAACTTATGTGTGCTGGGTGATGGAAGCCTGGAACATGTTTTCTCATTCTCTTTTCTACCTTCTTGTTCCTTGTAGAAAACCTGGTGGGCCTAAGATGCCAAGTGCTTTTGCAGTATGAGTCAATGGGAAGAAAATCATCCTTAAACAGGATGCAATGGAGTCTTATTAAAAAGAAAAAAAAAAAAAAGATCTTTTTCCTGCAATGATAAGTGACTCTGAAAATGCTCAGTGTCTGTTGGGTGTGAGTTGGGCCTTCCCTCCAGGTCAGTTGCTTGTCAGTATCTAACAGTATGACTGTTAGACATTTTTGTGTGTTGGATTCTGGGGGTGCGATTTTTGTGTCTGTAGAAGGTGTCAAGCCTTTGGGGCTTCATGGGGAAGGAAGAGGGCCTAGGAAGGGAGGAGTTGAGCATTTGGGAGATTTGCAACCTAAATACTTCTCTGCATTCTTTCCTAGAGCGGTGACAGGCGGTCCCGGCTTCTGCAGGGTGAATGCTTTCTTCAGTCACTGAAGAAGTCTCCACTTGATTTAAGCACAGCGGCAGTGATGATGGTCCTGACACAATGCCTTGTGCCTGGCTTTACACGAATGGATTCATTTAATGCTGACCACGGCTCTGGAAGGTAGGTTGCTATCATCGTCTCCTTTTAGAGGTGCCGAAGCTCACGCCCAGGGAGGTTAATTCACTTTTCCAAGCTCACTCAGCTAGTCATCAGGGGAGCCTAAATTTGAACCGAGGCAGGGAGGCTGCAAAGTCCCTTCCCAGCCCCTCGTCTGTGTACAACTCTATGCTGTCTGTCTGGTGCCACAACCTTGGACATGTCGTCTAACTCTGCACATCTCAACCTGCTTGCACATGCTGTTGAAACTCAACACAGCCTTGGCAGGCAAGCCGACCATAGGTCTTATTCTTCTTGCAGCGGAAAGGATGTTGGAGTTGGTGTCGGGAAACCCAGAATTATCTCCCCATTTCTGCCAACCCTTAGTTGCATGCATTTCAGTAAGCTTTACACCACTCCGACCTTGAGTTTCATCTCATCTCCATCCAAAACCCAGTGGAGGGTTTGTGCCGATAAAAACCAATAAAGGTGTAACAGCAGTTTGCCAACTGAAAACCAGCACTTGATATGAAATGGTGTTTGTTCCCAGTTTACAAATGAAGAGGGTGAGAAGTAGGGAGGTCTGGCCACTGCCCCAAAGTCACGCTGAAGTTAGGGATCAGATTGATGCCTGTGAACCAGGTCTTATGACACTTTGCAGCCACTTTTTGTTATCCCAGGATGTCTTGAGAAAAAGCAGAAAGAGTACTGTTCTAAATGGCCACCGCACCACGGGGCCGCTGACGATGAAATGGTTCTGTCTGCCCAGCGACCCCATCTACAGTCAAAATAAACCAGGAAACCTGCCCTCCCATATGTTGCTGGCTCTGGAGTCTGCAAAGGTGGCAAATCAGGGAAGCTGCATTTAGCCTCTCTCTGCCGTTGGCGCTGCCACGGGATTCAGATAAATTCAGATAAGCAGCACAGCACTGATTTGACACACTCCATATCTCTGGAGCCTCTGGTATCCAAAGGGCCTCTTCATGAATGTGGTCATCATCCTTAGACAACAAATAAAACATGCACCGTCTGGGTTTCTGCCGTTGCCTTTCTTTGTAAATGCCTCCTGCCTTGTTTTAATCCCAGAGCATCAGTTTTCAAAGAACGGATGTAGGGGGAAAAAAACAAAGCATCAAAAGGCAAAGAAAGTTGCCAACGGATTAAGTTTGCAACGGGGTTTGCCAGCACGTTGCCTCTCAAGAATTGATGGGGGGCGATGTCCCCCAAGCTTCCTCGCACTGCCCCCAACACACAGCATGTGAGACACTAGGACTCAAGCCACCTCGGGCATGGTCCCTACCTGGCTGCCTGTTCAGTTCTAAGTCAGAATGTTAGAGCTCTGGGCGGCAGGGAGGGTTAGTAATGGACAGTGCCGAAGGAGCAGAACAGGCTCCAGTATATGAAAGGGTGCTGAGCCCTCGTTCTTCCCACCTTTTACCCAAAATCCACCTCTCGATCTAAGTCCCAAACTGAGTACCTTCTAGTCCACAAGGCTTTCTTTAACTACCTCCACGTTAGGTCAGAGGGTGGCGGACTAGGGGGCCATGGGCCACATCCAATCTGCTGCCTGTTTTTGTACAGCGAGGAACTGAAGAATGGTTTTCACATTTTTAAACAATTACTTTTGAGATGGTTGTATCAGTCCCAGCATAACAGTCTCAATTTTGCTCCTTGATCCACAAAGCCTAAAATATTTTCTCGTTATCTGCTCTTTGCAGAAAATGTTTGTTGACCCCTGTTGTAAGTGAATCAATAGATCATCATATCTGCCACTGAGACATCTCTTGAATTCATTCATTCATTCATTCAATCTGTGGGGAAGTTACTTATGATCTCTAAACTTTGGTTCTTCAACTGTAACTAGAGAGAAATAACCTGACCACTCACGTAAAGTTCACGTGAGAATTCAACGAAATAATACATTTGAAGCTGATGGCATATTTCCAAGCAAGTGTTAGCTATAATTACATGCACTGGACTGAATGTTTTTGTCCCTCCAAAATCCATATGTTGAAATCCTAACCACCACCACCCCCCACAATGTGATGGTATTACGAGGTGGGGCATTTGGAAGGTATTCAGGTCATAAGCGTGAAGCCCCCATGAATGAGATTACTGCCCTTATAAAAGGGACCCCAGAGAGCTCTCTTGCTCTCTTTCTGTCATGTGATACATTGAAAACACAGCCATCTGAAACCTGCAAGAGGGTTCTCACCAGAACTGGACCATGCTGGCACCCTGATCTCAGACTTCCAGCCTCCAAACTCTGAGAAATAACCGTCTACTGTTTATAAGCAACCCAGCCTTTCTAACTTGATTATAGCAATCTGAACAGATTAAGACAATATAATTATTATTGGAAGAAGGCTGTGCAGTATAAGATCATGAGCCCAAATACATGCACTGCAGACTTCAAATCGAGCATATTCAGTGCAGGCACTGAACCCCAGCAATGCTGAAAATGCAGGACATTAGAGAAAGACAGTGGGTTTTGAATGTTTGCTCTGACACTTGAACTGTCTGGCCTCGGGCAAGTCATTTAAACTCTGAGCCTTATCTTCCTCACGTGTAAAATGTGGATCGCAGGGTTGTTACCAACAATATGATAAGACGCTGAAATCCAAGCCCGATGCATTGTAAGTGCTCAATCAGCATTAGCTATTTTATACACCCTCATATTTTTGCAAACACCTACATGCACGGCTGCAAAAGGCCATCCTCCCACGCTTTTAAAGAACATTCGAGGGCTTCCCTGGTGGCACAGTGGTTGAGAGTCCGCCTGCCGATGCAGGGGACACGGATTCGTGCCCCGGTCCTGGAAGATCCCACATGCCGCGGAGCGGCTGGGCCCGTGAGCCATGGCTGCTGAGCCTGCGCGTCCGGAGCCTGTGCTCCGCGGTGGGAGAGGCCACAACAGTGAGAGGCCCGCGCACTGAAAAAAAAAAAAAAAAAAAGCAACAGCGTTCAGAGTCTAAGCTCAACTAACTCATGCATCATCTACACCCCTACTCCCAGCCCCCTGCAGTCAGAACTGATCGATGTTCCCAGAAGTGGTCCTGAGACCCTGCAGCCTTCTCTGATATCATCAAAGTCCTATTTGGTTGGAAAGATTCTACCCGCAAAGGCAGAGGACTGGACTTGGCTGACTCGATTCCATAGTGGTCAACGCAAAGTGGAATTTCACTTCAACCTAATAACCCCAAAATCAAATCGATCAAAGATGCACCTGACCAATCAGGATGATGGGACTTCATGCAACAGCTCTTTATCCAGGGCCTCCTCTGGACAGAGTGCCATTCGGGGAGAAAAGAGACATTGTGCAATGAGATAGAGAAGGACCAGCTCTCATGGGGCGACCTGCTGAGTGGAAGGGGCTGCAGACAGAAAACAAGTGGATGGACGAATACACGTGATACGTGCAGGCAGTCATACGTGCTTTGAAGAAAACCAAGCAAGGTGATAGTTGTCAAATATTTCGCTCTGCAGGGGACACTGGAAAATGTCTGAGCACCTTTACGGTTGTCACAGCGGAGGGTGGACTCTCCTGGCATCTAGTGGGTAGGGGTCAGGGATGCCACTCAACATCCTACAGTGCCCAGGACGGCCCTCGCCACAGAGAATCTTCCAACCCCAAATGCCAACAGGAGTAGGGTTGAGAAATCCTACTCTAGAGAAGCCTGCAGGGGGTGAGAGGAAGCATGGGAAATTCCCACCAAGCTGCAGGTCACATGCGGCACTCACAGGGAAGAGCAAGAGAGAAGAAGAGGACACATTGGGTGTTTCGGAGGCCAGAAAATAGGACAACAAATAGAGGAGGACTGGCTAACGGTGGCACCGTTATCCATGTAGCAGACGCCGTAAGCAGGTGTCCGTGACAAGGCCACCTGCAGCTTCAGGGGCCAATTCCCCTTGTGCGGTGGTGTCTTATCTCAAGTGTCTGTCTCTCTCTGCATTTCATGGACATCTGCTCAGTCCCCCACACCCAGAAGTGCCCAGGATGGGTGGGAATTGGTGGGTAAGTGCCGCAGCCCCTCGCCCCCGGCTGGCCGCACTCTGCAGTCTCCCAGGGCTCTCCTGAGGTCACCTGCCCCGTGATGCACCTTCTGTCGGTCTTCTCCTTCCCTGCCTTTTTCCCACTCCCCCATCACTGCCTCCTGGACTCACCTCCCAAATAAACGACTTGGCCCCAGCTCCTTGCCTCGGGGTCTGCTTTGGGACGAGCCCACATCCAAGCAGTGCAGATACGCTGTGACTGACTCTAGCTACAGCCCTGGCCGGCACGCAGCTGGCACTGGTATATTCCTGCCTATTTTCATCCAGAGGCCGCTCCCTCCAGCTTGGGCCAGCGGCTGTGCGGCCGGTCACATCACACGCCAAGAGGGCAGCCTCATTTCTCGTCTGGACGTAGCCGGGGACCTTCCATTCCCTGGGATGCAGAGGCAGATGAAGAAATAGCTCGCTGCGAGCGGTTCCCGTTTCTTGGCAGAATGCCCCCAGCTCGGAGAGTTAGCTCTGTCAGCTCCGCTCTGTCCCCTCCTCGGATCCTGTGCTCCCGGCCGTGTCAGGGGTCAGGGGGCCCACCTGCTGCCTGCATCGACTGGTGACGGCCCAGGCAGAGTTGGCAATCTTCGCTACAAGACGCGGGCCGGTGTTGGGGGCTCTGTCACCCAGAGCCCAAGGGACACGTTCCACATGCTGCATCCCAGCCCCCTCCTCGCCCCCCGTGTTGCTAGACCTCTGGGCCTGCAGTGTGATTCTCCTGGCGGAATTATTCCCATAGGAAGATGAAGGCCTGGAACTGGGGCAGGGGCGGGAGGCTTGGAGGGAGTGACATGTGCTGCTGGGTGACTGTCGTGCGTGTGGCAGGCCTGGAGACCCCACCCGCACAGACTGTGGGGTGAGCGCTTCTCCCTGGGGCGGTGGGTGCAGCCCTGCACGGAGGTGACTGGCAACTCTGGGTGGAGGAGACGCAGCAGGCAGGGCCAGGAGAAGGCGTAGGCGGCCAGCGTCCCCCAGCGCGATGGACGCGGGCCCTGAGGGGACGAGGCCACAGGGAGGGGCTGCTGCGAGGTGGGGGGGCGAGAAAGGAGCCGGGGCTGTCCACGCCCACACCCAGAGGGCCAGGAGTCAGGGCCAAGCTGCCCCTCCCAGCGAGGACGGATGCTGCGCAGGGTCTCCCTCCGTCAGTCACTTCTGCCTTTGGAGATGCTGTCCCGGCTCCACCGGCAGTCTCTTCCAGTGCTAACCGTCTCCTCTGTCCTCCAGCCTCAAAGTGCCGAAGACACACACACACACACACACACACACCCCATGCAGAAGCACAACCAGAAACACACACATGTACAAACACACAAATACACACAGAAACACAAACAGAAGAGATACATGTATATGTATAACTGAATCACTTTGTTGTACATCTGAAACTAACATGACATTGTTAATCAACTATACTCCAATACAGAATAAAAAGTTAAAAACTAAAAACAAAACCCAAGAAAACAAAAGCAAACACAAAACACATAGACACACAAACAGCTACATAAACGTACACCAACCCACCAATACAAACACACAAACACTCAAAGAAACACAAACATAGAAGCATACAGAAACGGACACACAGATAGACATATACACATGCAAACAACATATACACACAAACGCCCATATACACACCAACACAAACACACACACGAATACACATACAAATGCAGAAACACAAAACGCACACATACACACATAAAAACATACATAGAAACACAAACACAAAAGCTTATAGAAACACGCACATGCGTACACACAGATGCAGAACCACACATGACCACACGTACAGAAACGCACACACACCCTACAATGTGCATTCATGCAGAGAACTTGGACCCTCCAGGATGTCAATGCTACCTTGATGTAATTCCTTCCAGGGCTTTAGGGCCTGAAGGACAGATGTGTTGCCCCGGTCCTCCAGCCCCGTAAGGCCATGCACACAACCAGGAAGATGAGGGCTGGGATCAGAGCCCCTGATCCCAGGGCAGCTAGCCTGCAAGGCTTCAGATCCCAGCTCTGCCACTAAGTGATGACATACGCTGAACTCCCATATCTCCTCCCATAAAACAGGGCTGACGATACCACCCACCCGGTGAGGATGAAGTGCACAAGTATACAACGTGCCCAGTTGGGGGCTTGATATGTAACAAGTGTCCAGTGAAATTATTTCCACTAACACTGATTCTCAAAGGCCACCATCTGTGAGTTCCTACCTGCACAGCTTGGCGTCCCCAAGTTTAGCATCTCTCAGCTATTCCAGAATCCCTAGAGAGTACCTCACATACGCTCAGGAAGAATAATCTGTTTTTCCATTGTGACAACCTGCCAGTGAGGGCTGCCTGCAAGGCCTGGAGGGCGGGTCTCACACTGTCAGAAGGTCGGAGTCCACCATAAAAACGCCAGTGCTATGCCAGTAGTCTTTCTTGGTCCCCCCAAAGCTGCCAGCTCCCCGAAGTGCCAAATGATGCTGTATCAGCCTTGGACCCGCACCATCAGAGCTGTGCTGGACCGGGCAGAGCCAGGAGCAAACCATTCCCGGACTTAGTCTGATGCCTGGACTCCTAGCCAGGCTGCGTTGGCCCTTATCTCAAAGTCCTTATGCAAAAGCTTCTTCTCTCCCCTCCCCTCCCTGTCCTTCCCTCCCCTCCTCTCTCTCTCTCTCTCTCTCTCTCTCTCCTTCTTTCTCTCTCTCCCTCTCTCTCTCTCTTTCTCACTCTTTCCTTCTGTCTCTCTGTCTCTGTCTCAATCCCCCCACTTCCTCTCTCTCCCCTCTCCCTTCCACTTTATACTTGATCTAGGACGCAGGCGCCCTCCTGCCTGCGGCACGCCCCTCTCCTCCCCACCTCTCTCTCGGAAGCTCCCCTAGGATACAACACCACTTCCTAAGAGGAGGTTTTTGCTGGGGTGGGGTGGGCAGAAGACAGCATAAAATGCTGGGGAAGGGGTACCATGCCACCCAATAGAAAGAACACCCCAGCTTGGAGCCAGAGAGACCTGGAGTTGAACCCTGAATCTGCCACTTACCTGCTCAGGATAACGTCCTAGGTGTGCCACTACATAAAGGAGGGACACAGCCGGCAACGTGTCAACCCAGTTACACCCCCGACCTCGATAGGAGGCCAGAGAACCCTGCCTGAGATCCCAGGAGACCACCTTCCCATCCAGAGGCTGTTTTTACATCCCTCACCTCCACCCGGAAGCCCAGAAAGAGGCTTAGTAGTGGATGGACAGGCTTAGTAGTGACGAGCAGAACATTCAGAGTTGGGGTGATCAACTGGGTCAGCTGACCCTTCAACCAGCACATACAGGCAACACAAATGTGTCAGGACGATTACTCAGGTGACCTTTATGGGAAAAAGCTACAGAACCCCTCTAAACACCTTCCTACATCCGGGAGTCTGCTGATGTGGTAGTTGTGGCTTTGGAGAGCAGACCAAAATGACTTTGTGTCCTGGTTCTAGAACTTTCTAGGCATGTCCTTCAACCTCTCTGAACTTCCCCTTCCCCAGCTGGAAAATGGGCGTCAGGCTGTCTCTCGCCCAGGATGTCCTCAGGGATTCCGCTCAGCACAGACTAGGCTACTGTCATTTTGATGGCGTTGCTATTATTCTAATAAGCTCAGGGAAGGAGGAAAACTATCTCCAAGGATGAGAAAGCCCAGGACAGGAAGGCGGGTGCTCTAAGGACATGCTGCGTCTCCATCTTGCTTTTGCAGAGAGCTGGTCTTAAATCTACGCCTTGGCTAATTCCCTCGTGTCTCTCTCTGCCCCGCTGCTGCCTCCCAACCCCTTCCTCTCCATCCTCCAAGGGTGAAGTTAGCATACCAGTGGGGTTAGCAGAAGGGACAAACTGAATTAGATGTTAAATCAATTTGGCCTTCCTCCCCAGGGGCGCTGCAGGCAGGTTCCACATGAATAATGATTTGTCTGAGACAGCAAACTGGATTATTTGATCAAAAAGGGGAAAAAACAACTCATGTTCATTTTTTAATGATGGCTTTTGCATCCAGTCTCCGAGCTTGGCTAAGAGGGCAGGGGGAGGGGAGGGGTGGCTGGCAGGGAGGATGAGCTGGAAGACAGACAATCACAAAAGACGCTTTTTCTTCTGAGAACCCCCGTTCCAACCTCACACTAGAGCAGGGGCTGCCCAATCCCACCCCTCAGAACGGTTTTTGGTTTTTCAATCTTTGAATAGAAATCGGAATAATAAGAATATTTATCGTATGTGCTTGACGATCTGGCATGCCCTGTTGTGCACCTCTGCATATATTAGAGCTCATTTAGTCTTCCTGTGGAACTCAATTTATAGGTGAGGAACCTGAAGCTTCTAGAACAGGGTTTCCCAAACCCGGCACTGACGACATTTTGGGCTGTAATTCTTGGCTGTGTGTGTGGGGCTGTTCTGTGCACTGGGGCACGTTGAGCAGAATCCCTGGGCTCCACCCGCTAGATGCCGGCAGTGTAACCGGGCAGGACTCTACTGGGCCTTCCTGGGCAGGCCTCTCCCCATCTCCTCTCTGAAGTACCTGGATCACAGTATCTGAAGCACAGTCCCTGAGCTGTTTTGCAGATGTGAAAACTCTCCACCAAATGGAAGATGTTAACTACTTGATGACCATGAGCACATAGCCCCAGGCCTCCTGGAGCCTAAGGACTGATAAAGTTAACCCCTGTGACACCACCCTGTTCCCCCATCATCAGCCAATCAGAGAACTGTGCAAAGTTAACCCCTGTGACACCACCCTGTCCCCCCATCGTCAGCCAATCAGAGAACCGTGCACAAGCTTATCACGCACCCTGCGACCCCGCTCCCTCACCTGGCCTTTAAAAATGCTTTGCTGAAACCCTTTGGGGAGCTCAGGGCTTTTTAGGGCATGAGCCACCCGTCTCCTTGCCTGGCCCTAGAATAAACCTTTCTCTGCTCCAAACTCTGATGTCTCTAAGCAGGCCTCCCCTGGAGGACAAAATCAGTGCTAGTTAACGAACTCTGGTCTAGATAGGTTAAGTAAGTAGTCAACAATCACACCGCTAGGGCTTCCCTGGTGGCGCAGTGGTTGAGAGTCCGCCTGCCGATGCAGGGGACATGGGTTCGTGCCCCGGTCCAGGAAGATCCCACATGCCGCGGAGCGGCTGGGCCCGTGAGCCATGGCCGCTGAGCCTGCGCGTCCGGAGCCTGTGCTCCGCAACGGGAGAGGCCACAACAGTGAGAGGTCCGCATATCGCAAAAAAAAAAAAAAAAAAAAAAAAAAAATCACACCGCTAATGACTAGCTTACCTGGAATTCAAACCCAGGACATCTTAGCTCAATGCCCGGCTGCTAACTGCTCTCCCATATAAGAAGTCCTCCCACGCTAGGAGGGAGGTACAGAAGGGCCAAAGAAAGACCCCACTAGCCATGTGTCTGGTCAGTTCCCAAGAGAGAAGATCCATGTTTCAGAGAAGCCAGGGAAAGCTGTGTAGAATAAGACCACGGTTCTACCATGACGGGGGGAAACACTCATACCCTATTTATACCAAATTTTAACCCCGTCTCCCCCACCTCCAAAAGAAGCCCATTCTTCTTGTTAGCAGGCCTATATTCCAGAAAATGCTCTCAGTATTATTAATTAAAATTTGTCAATAAATTCATTGTGGGAATTTGTTTTTTCTGCATACCTACATCATACCCTCAACTTGGCCTTTGCCCACAAAGTCAGATTTACAGAAAGTAAACCTGGCCCCTTAGAGAAAGTTTGCTGACTCCTGGGCTAGAGGAACAATTGTGGAAACGCTTTCCATATCCACTGGCAGGATTACTTTATGAGGAGGAGCCACTGGATGTCTTTGGTGATTAAACACAGACCACAGAGCCAGGTGACCTGGGTTCGAATCCTAGCCCTGCCTTGTATTGGCTGTGTGACTTTGGGCAAGTCACTTAACCTCTCTTTGCTGATGTTCCCTCATTTGTAAAATTAATAAAGAATAACATCTACCTTGGCAAACTACAGAGAGTTCATTCCTATTAAGGGAATTGATATAAATGTAAAGCTCTCAGAGCAATATCTGACTTTTGAAAAAGTACCACTTAAATGTGAGCTATTTATGGCTACTGGTATTAGAATCTTCATCGCCATCGTCATCACCGTCTTTTGAAAAGCCTGGTTCAAGCTACTCGTTTGAGCTCTGCTGGTGGTCCGGCTGTAACTTTCTCCAGCTTTGTGGAATTAGCCACTTCTCACTTTTCTCTCCCAGCTCATGGTTTGGGGCATTCTCCCTTCTGTAAATTTTATCCCTGGCCTCCCTCCTCAAGGCCTTTCTGGGTGGAGGTGGCCAGGTCTAGGAGTGAGAAATGGTAAATAGTTGATTGTATGCGGGAAAGAAATGCCACTGGGTTGGGCCTTCCCTTAGCCCTCAATGCATGCATGAAGTCTCAGTTTATTTTTAATAGGTCTGTTCAGAAGTGGCTCCTTGGTAAACAACCTAAGTGTCCATTGACAGATGAATGGATAAAGAAGATGTGGAACATATATACCATGGAATATTACTCAGCCATAAAAAGGAACGAAACTGAGTTATTTGTAGTGAGGTGGATGGACCTAGAGTCTGTCATACAGAGCGAAGTAAGTCGGAAAGAGAAAGACAAATACCGTATGCTAACACATATATATGGAATCTAAGAAAAAAAAATGTCATGAAGAACCTAGGGGTAGGACGGGAATAAAGACACAGACCTACTAGAGAACGGACTTGAGGACACGGGGAGGGGGAAGGGTGAGCTGTGACAAAGTGAGAGAGTGGCATGGACATATACACACTACCAAATGTAAAATAGATAGCTAGTGGGAAGCAGCCGCATAGCACAGGGAGATCAGCTTGGTGGTTTGTGACAGCCTGGAGGGGTGGGATAGGGAGGGTGGGCGGGAGGGAGACGTAAGAAGGAGGAGATATGGGAACATATATATATGTATAACTGATTCACTTTGTTATAAAGCAGAAACTAACACACCATTGTAAAGCAATTATACTCCAATAAAGATGTAAAAAAAAAAAAAAAAGAAGTAGCCCCTTGGACACATCTCATTTTCCCCTGCTCATCGGAGAGTCCTGGAGATGCCCCCATAGCCAGGTGTTTCCCAGGAAAAGTCTCAAGCTGATCTCTCCAAAGGTCACCTGAAGGACTGATACCTACTACTCAGAGTGGAGTGTTCGGTTGTTTCCCTGAAACATCAGGGAAATAATACAAGTGAAACAATAATACTTCTCATCCTCATGAGCACTCATTGAGCTGTTACCAAGCGGTCCCGAATGCGGTGCTAACTTCTTGGTGTGTATTACCTATTTCAATTCCTGCTGCCCAAAGGATAGGTTCTATGATTAGCACAATCTTACTGCTGAGGCAATTGAGATCAGAGGAGTTAAATGACACGTCCAGGGATACACAGCTGGAAAGAGGCAGAAGCAAAGCTTCCTGGCTTTAATAGCTATAGATAAGTTGCTATACATTGACTTGACCTATGACATGTCATGGGTGAAGCTGACACAGTAAAGGGTACACAGAACTCTTCGTACTGCATTTGCAACTTCTGCAATTTTTCGATATAAAACGTTTTTAAAAATAGTGAAAAAAATATCAGTTGAACACCTAGTGTGTGCCCAGCCCTATGCTACATCCTTAGGAATAGAAAGAAAATAAAGTGGATATTAACCCTGGCCTGGGAGCTTCCATCTCACACAAGGGTCAGCAAGTTGCTGCCTGGGGACCTGAGCCAAGCAGCTGCCTGTTTTGTAAGGTTTCATTCGCCCACTCTGAATGGCTGGTCTCTGGCTGCCTTCACACGACAGTGGCAGAGTTGAGGAGTTTAACAGATACCGTGTGGCTGGCAAAGCTGAAATAGTTACTACCTGGACCTTGACAAAAAAAGTTTGCTGAAGCTTTTGAATGAGTCCGCTCTCGGGTAGCCCAAAGCGCAGGAGGTTACTTTTTCACAGTTCTGGAGGCTGGAAGGCTGAGATCCATGTGTCGGCAGGATTGGTTTCTTCTGAAGCCTCTCACCTTGATTTGTCGATGGCTGTCTTCTTTCTGAGTTTTCCCATGGTCTTCCCTCTGTATGTGTCTGTGTCCTAGTTTCCTCCTCCTATGAGGTCACCAGTCAAATTGGAATAAGGCCCACCCCAATGACCTCATTGTACCTTAATTACCTCTTTCAAGAGCCTGTCTCCAAACACCATCACATTCTGAAGGACTGGGGTTAGGATTTCAACATAGGAATCTGGAGGGGGGAGACAAAATTCAGCCCATGACACCCCTGGTTTAGTGGGAATGGAGACAACACAAAATGGCCTACATACAACTAACGTAAAGGAGTGTGTAAAACACCATGGGGGGAAAATAGAGATGTACTTGGCTTCACAGTGGAGCTGCCATTTCAACTGGCTCTTAGGATGAGCTCATGTTTACCAAGAAGAAAATGGTGGGGCCTCCTACAGCCGTATGAGTCAAGCCTGGAAGGCTTGGGACATGTAGGAAACCATCACAGCTAGACCTGCTACGCGCTGGAGTTCAGAACACTGGTGCAGCGAAACAACCCACAGTCTAGATGTTGAGAAGATGTCGCCATCCTTCCTGCGTCTAGACTCTACACTGCCATCCTGCCTTCTGTTAAAGAAGTGTCCACAGAAGACCAAGGGGAGGACTTCAAGGAATTCTTTCTCCAGAGGCAAAAGCTTTCAGAGAAGCTGGTCCAAGAGGTGAGGTAAACAGAGGCAGGTCTGAGAATCAGGGAGTCAGACTTTGTCCCCCAGCCACTGCTCCATCAGACCGAGCCTCGAATCCCAGCCACCACCTCTTGCTTATGGGAATCCCATTATACTTTCTGGATGTTGAACAGCTCTGACAGCCATGAGACAGAGTCAGTTCTGCCAACAGAGCTGCTTCCGTGGTTCCCAAGAACCGTCAGATGGCTCAACCACCACCCTCACATAAGACAAGGAGCAAATAGCAACTTCTCTTCCATTTTCACAGCCTGACCTCCCAGAATACTGATCTCTCACAAGCTGTGTACATCAAGGCTCTACCCAAGTCCCTTTTCACCACCCCAAAAGAGACTTGGTATTTTTTTTCCGAGGGGGGTTCTTCCTCCACTATCCCTTTCCCCTTGCCTCTTACCTTTCTATGCCGGTGTTGATTCAGTGACAGGACTGTAATATCCTGAGTCCAGATTCTTTTTTTTTTTTTTTTTAGCAAAATCAGCAAAAGATTTTGTTGGATAAGTGGGAAAATATTTCATTCCTACTTCAGAAAGGCCAGCAGAGGCCTGAGAGCTGACTGGATTCCTTGTGGAAACATCACGCCTCACCTGATGTATTTGATCAAATACATCCCGGACCTGAGAGTATCTCTTTCTGCCATTGGGGGATTAAGATTTTCTACAGCTCTTTCATTCACAGCGTCTACATCTCATGCAGGAGACGGCACTGCCCCATAAATCAGGCTGCGGAGGAGAGTCAAGGTCATGAATCTCCTTAAACTTCACCCCGCGCCCCCCTTCCCACCCCTCACCTCCCGGGGCTGCATTCATGGGGCTCGCAGGCAGTGACACTGGGGGAAGCATCCGGAGGCAGTAAACTTGTTCCTCCAGGTCAGACAGCCCTTGCTTTCTTAACCAACACTAGAGGAGAACGGGGAACTGTTATTTGTATGCAGGACCTACTATGTGCCGGGCATGGAGTCAGGCACTTTAATGATGTCATCCCCCTTTTACAGATGAGGAACCTGAATTCGGAAAGCTCCACTACGAATGCTGGAGCTGCCTTGGCATCCCAAAAGCCATGATCACACAAATTCATTCCATCCTCCCTCTCTCCCTTCCCTCCTCCTTCCATTCATTTATCCAACAGAGCCTTGATGACTGAGTATCAGCTGTGGCCAGAAGCCACACTCAGATGGGAGGCTGCTTAATGAGTCAGGTTTGACTTGCCCCTGCTCGGAGCTGGCATCCTGGAGACACCTGTCCTTCCTGGGGGGTTCTCTGAGTCTGTGATGCACGGTCTAGATATAAAAATGATACCGGTGACGGTAATAATACAGATAACTATAATAAAATTAATGAGGAGGAAGCAGTTCCTCATGAGCAAAACAGAAATAATACCTATTTTATTGGATGTTGAAATGCTCATTTATAAGTTTCTGGTACAGGATGTGTTTTAATCAATGTTGCCTTCTATTTGAAGTGATTAAGCTCCTTGCAGGAGTGTTACGAAGGTCTGACCAGTTCATGTCTGTACAATGCACAGCAGTCACTCTATAAATGTTAGGTGATACTTTGTCCGTTGACTTTTGGGGAACTGAGGTCTTTCCAGGCCCTGGGGCAGGTAGAGGATCCTATAGGCCCTTGAATTTCTCATTCTTCTCTTCTGAGATGGCTCAAAGTGGACACGGTGTCATCCTGGCATGATCCGTGGGATTCTCTCACCTCTCTCTCTAACCTGGCTGATGTCAGAGACCCCCAAACTGCTTCCCCAGGAAAGAAAGGCAGTGTCCACTAGGGCCCGCTTGACCAAAGGGCCACTTGCCTATGAAGGCAAAGGGACCGGAATTCTAGCCTGATTCCCTCCTGTGATCTTGGGCAAAAGCCACATGACATCTGTCAGGGTCCCGGCAAAATGCAAAGAGCACACTCAAGCCGGGATAATTCAGGGAGCATTTCGTAAAAAGCCTGTTTGCGAAGGTGTGGACAGGGTGTAGAGAACACAGCAACGGGCTGGGCGGAACCCCAGCAGGGGGCTAGCAAGGAGGGCACCTTACCATGCTCAGACCTGAAGGGTTACAATAAGGGAGCAGGCATACAGCCTGGAGTCAGATGGTTGTACCGAGAGCGTCACCCCACGGGATCTGTGACCCTCGGTGGAGGGGTCAAAGGTCTGCAATGAGCCTGCAAAATGGGAGCAGGGGGACCAAATACACCACCTGATCGCTCCTTCCTCCATCCAACTCTCTGTGATTGGCTAGTGCCTCCACCGGCCTAATCAAGACAGAAACCAGAAGGCACAGGGGGTCACTGACGTGGTTTCCACAGGGACGTTTCTCAGGGCAAAAAGCTGCGTGCAGAAGGGCGGACCGTGGATCGGGAGGGGCAGACCGAAGACATCTCACACACTCTCCTCTCTGACCCTCAATCCCTACCTCTTATAAATGAAGACGTGGTTTCAAACCCTTTATCCTATAGCAGCTGAATCTGTCCTCTGTAAAGGATGATAATATAAACAATCAACACAGAGAACATATAAGAGTGGTCTGCTCGGCTTCAAGTGGGGGGTCAGGACAAGGTCCCCACTTCCTAGCAGCTCCCTCACCCCTCGGGGTTAAAAAGCCCTGCAGAAAGGGTTTACGTGGACATAAGCCAGATATTCCTAGGTCATTTTAGGATTCACAGTAGCCGCCCCTCCTTAAAAGATTTCCTCCACTGAACCTGCAGTGGGTCTGAAGTACCCCCGTCACTCCCCGACTTTAAAGTCAAGTTCATAATACCCAAGAATCAGTCTCATCTTACTCTGTTAGCCTCGATAGAGTTTAGGCCTGGAAATCAATGCCCAGATTAGGCTGTATTTGACATAATTACCACCAAAGGAATGTCTCAATTGTCACATTGAGCTGGGAACACCCATCACTTCTTGACTTTCAAGTTTCTCACTTCTCTGTCTTTTCTTTCTTCTGTTTCGCGTTGGCATTTAAATTTGTCCCCCACCCCCCTGCCCCGTCCCCTTCTCCCTCCACCTCCCTCTGTATTTAGAAATTACTGTATAAATGTACACATTAGAACTCACATCCTCTCCCTCTGGCTGCCACACCATGACTTATTTCTGATCCCAGCTGTCCTAGGAATTTTAGCACCACAGTTAAGCGTATGGACTTTGACATCAGAATAGCTTTGTTGTAAGAATCAAATAAGATAATGCACGTAAAATACTCGACACAGTTCCTGGCAAGTAGTGAGCACTCAAAGCAATTTTATTACTGTTACTTTCCAAAGTGTAACATACACTCTGCCTCCAAAGCCTCCTGCCCCAGTCGCTATTGAATTCTAAAATCAAGAGTCCCTTTCTACTCAACCTGGACCTTTCCACTAAAATAAATAAATGTATCTGATTAAAAAAAGTATCAAATACCATATGCAAGATATAAGAATACAAAGATGAAAAAACAAAAGACATGGATGGACCTAGAGACTGTCATACACAGTGAAGTAAGTCAGAAAGAGAAAAACGAATATCGTATATTAACGCCTATATGTGGAATCTAGAAAAATGGTACAGATGAAGCAGTTTGCAAGGCAGAAATAGAGACACAGATGTAGAGAACAAACGTATGGACACCAAGGGGGGAAAGTTGGGGCGGGGGATGAACTGGGAGATTGGGATAGACATATATACACCAATATGTATAAAATAGATAACTAATGAGAACCTGCTCTATAGCACAGGGAACTCCACTTCGCTGTACAGTAGAAACTAACACAACATTGTAAAACAACTATACCCAATTAAAAAAAAAAAGATGTTGCAATCTTCGTAGGGTATTCTAGAGGAGGAGATAGACACAGTTCAAGGATACAAAAGGTACTATCAGAAGGCAGTGGAGAGAGTCTTCCTCATTTTTCCCAGGAGAATCGGAAAACTTCACAGAAGGGATGCCAAAGTGTCACGTGTTAAGGATGACTGAGGATGAAAAACTTACAGGACAGGCAAGAGAAAATTCCAGATGGGGAAGAGCATGCACACACTGTGTACAGATCAGCCTCCCAGGACCCAAAGGTGGGTGGAGAAGGGTGGAGAACGATCTGGGAGCACCGTGTGTTCATGCATTCATTCAAAAAAAATTTTTTTTTGAGTGATTGCTATGTGTTGGGCACTGTTGAGATGCTTGGTGGGGATAAAGCAGCGAACCGATTTGACACAAATGCCCTGCCCTCCTGCAGCTTACATTCTAGCTGGCAGAGACAGACACTCATCATAATAAATAATCAAATTTGACAGTAGGAGCAGTAGTAGAGCTGTTCTTTGGTGTAGTAGGCCAAAGAATAGCTCCCCAAGGTGTCCACATCCTAATATCTGGAATCTGTGAATATTTTAGGCTACACGGTAAAGACAAGTTAAGGTTGCAGATGGAATTACCTTTGCTCAGCAGCTGATCTCAAAATAGGGAGAGGATTCTGGCTACATTCTCTGGGTGGGCCCAACGTATCCACAAAGGTCCTTAAAAGTAGAAGAGGGAGGCAGGGAAAGAGAGTTTGGAGGGAAATGCGACTCCAAGAGAATGGTCAGAGAGATGCAAGATTGCTCTGAGAAGGGGCCACAAGCCAAGGAATATAGGCGGCCTCTAGAACCTGGGTAAGGCAAGAGAACAGATTAGAGCCCAGAGCCTCCAGAAGGAATGCAGCCTTGCCAACACCTTGATTTCACCCCACGGAGACCTATGCCAGACTTCTGAACTACAGAACTGTAAGATAATAAATTTGTGTTGTTTAAGCTGCTAAGCTTACGGTAATTAGTTATCATATGGCAGCAACAGAAAATTAATACAGATGGTGATAAGTGCTGATGGAAAAACAAAATCAGAAAGGGAGCTAGCTACCTAGGTACTGCATGTCTGTGGGCAGACAAGAATTCAGTGTTAAATACAGTAGCCAGAAAAGTCCTCTTGGAGAAGGTGATATTTAAACGAAAACCTGAGTAAAGTGGTGTAGAAAGCCATGTCGATATCTGGAGGAAGAGCCGTTCAGGAAGAAGCACAGTGACCCAGAGGAGTGTGTCTGGTGTGGACAAGGGACCGTGGGGAGCCTGGTGTGGTGGGAAGGGAGGGGCTGATGCAGAGGGTACCAGGAACTGATGTCAGAGTGCTAACAGGGGTGCCCAGATCAGGAAGGACTTTGACTTCCGCTCTGACTCTGACGGAAGCCATGGGAGGGCTTGGTGCGGACACGAGACAGGGTGGGGTTTACCCATCAATAGAACCTCTCCGGCTGTTCTATTGAAACTACACTGGAGGGAAAAGCACTATTTGAGGCTATTGCACTAACACAGAGAGATGATTGTGGCTTGTTCCAGATCAGAGCAGCAGAGACTTTAAGAAGTGGTGGGAACCATGTGGATAACAGCATGATGGACTCACAGGGGTCAAGGAGGAAGAGGTGGGATTGAGGGTTGATCAAAAACAAAAACAAAAACCATAGCTTGGACTCTTCATGATCTGGGCAACGGGACTAATCTCAAAACTTCCCTCAATTCCTTTTCATGGATGACTCAATCCCTCTCATCTCTCCCTAAACTCACTGAGGTTTTCAACCTGCAGCCAATCTCAGAATCTCAGACGCTGGTTGCCTTCTGGGGACGACCGTGTATCACACCACAGCAAGCGGGGTCCAAGTTGGTTGAACACGGGCAGCCACGCCACGTCCTTGCTGAGCTGCTACCTGTTGTTACCTCGAGTGAAATGTGGAGAGGCCCATATATTTATAACTCTCCGAGCTTGCCAGTCAGCATCTTCTGAAGGACGCGTTGCTGTCTGCACCCTACACTGCAGGGAGTTGCATCAAGGAAATGCATTAAGGAGGATCAGCAGGAGGCTGGGGTACCGCTGCTCAGGCTCCCTCCCTCTCAATTATTTATCACTCGTAATTTCCAGCAAATCGCCGGCTGTTCACTCGTGATCGTCCATTACTGAAGCACTTCCTAGGGCCCGGGCCAGGTTTTCGAGAGCTAGAGCTGGGGCTGTAACCTTGAAAGCTGTTAGACAACCCCCGGGGAGACCGGGGTCTCCGGAGTGGCTGGTCATCCGCTGAGGATACACCTTTTAATTGTTGGCTTTTGTGGGAGCCTGGGATTGGTCAAGAGCCAGCGTGTGGTTTACCATCGGTAATTGACAGAGCCCTGCCGTTTTAGGAGTATGTGTGTGTGTTAAGTTGCCTTGTCTATGGGGATAATTGTGGACCCCCGATGGCTGTGAGCCTTTTTGCTATTCCCGAGTGCTTGGCGTACCGTCGTTGCCCTGTGTCCCTTCAGATTCAGCTACTACAAATATATAAATGCTATTCCTCTCAGTACTCTCTGGGCCAACAATTTGGCAATCGAGGCAAAAGGACTGGCAATTACAGGCCAATACATTCACCAGAGAGTTTTCTTACACCCTAGCACACAATACTGCCATCCAGCAAGAAGCCTGGAGGTTGCCCTCTATCTCTTGCTTTTTTTCTTCCCCAACAATCTATCCCAGATTACCCCAACCCATCACCAAGGCCTCCTGGCTCTACCTCCAATATATGATAGATATATATGTCACCTATTCCCATGTCTTTATCTTTCTGCCACCATTCCTTTGCTCTAAGTCGCCACCACCATGTCTCATTGCCCCCTTCTAATCCATTCTCCACTCAGCAGCCGCAGGTCTGTTCTAAAAACCTAAATCAACAAGGACCTACTGCGTAGCACAGGGAACTCTGCTCAATATTATGTAACAACCTAGATGAGAAAAGAATTTGAAAAAGAATAGATACATGTATATGTATAACTGAATCACGTTGCTGTACACCTGAAACAAACAACATTGTTAATCAACTGTACTCCAATATAAAATAAAAAGTTAAAAAAAAAAACCCTAAATCAGATAACATTACCCTCATTCTCTAAAACCCTTGGATGGCTCCCCATTGCAATTGGCATAAACTATTTTGTCTGGTGTACAAACTACCTCTTTACCATCTTACACAAGAATGTCCTTTCGGGCTTCCCTGGTGGCGCAGTGGTTGAGAGTCCACCTGCCGATGCAGGGGACGCGGGTTCGTGCCCCGGTCCGGGAAGATCCCACATGCTGCGGAGCGGCTGGGCCCGTGAGCCATGGCCGCTGAGCCTGCGCGTCCGGAGCCTGTGCTCCGCAACGGGAGAGGCCACGGCAGTGAGAGGCCTGCGTACCGCAAAAAAAAAAAAAAAATGTCCTTTCATGATTCCAACCTCACTGGTCTTTGGTTAGTGCTTGAGCAAGCTTTTCCTGCACCAGTCTTCTGGCACAAGCTCTTCGCTCCTCTGGGGTTGCTCTTCCTCCAGATCTTCTTATGTCTGTTCCCGCCTCATAATTCAAGATTGAGATTTATATGCCACTTCCTTGAAGAGTCTTTCCGTGACCACCCTGTCTCGAGCAGGTCACCTTCCTCCACACCCTGCTATTCTCCATCATTGGATTCTGGTTTCTTCCTTTGTAGCTTTCATGTCATTTGTCCATGGCTGTTTATTTGTTTTGTTTTAAAATCCAGACTCCTGGAAGTTCCCTGGTGGTCCAGTGGTTAGGATTCAGTGCTTTCACTGCCGTAGCCCAGGTTCAACCCCTGGTCGGGGAACTGAGATTCCGCAAGCTGTGCGGTGTGGGCAAAATAAAATAAAATAAAACTCAGACTTCATCACAGATTGTAAACGCTATAGATCTTCACCAGTGCCTAGCACAAGGCTTGACACACAGTAGGTACTCAATAAATATTAGTTATTACACGCATGAATAAGAAAATAAGTTAGGTAACCATTTATGATTCCAAAATAGTGCCCATAAATCCAAAAAGTGTGCGCCATCTCTTACTATACTCCCAGTCTCTGGTGACCAGAAGCCCTCGCATCCTTCTTGCCAACAAAGATGCTCCCGTAGTTGTAGGATCTTAGGCTGAAGGAATCCAAGTGGTCCTCCTGCCTGGGATAGGGACTCCAGTGCAGTAACCCTGGCAGGCGACCGCCCCCCCTCTGCCTGAGCAGTGCCAAGCCACGGACAGCTCTCTCCTCAGCATGCAGGCCTTCCGTGGTTGGACAGCCTGGACTATTTGAAAGGTGTTCCTGTAATGACTCAGAACTTGCCTTCCTGAGGACGTCCACCATTTTCTTTTCTTTTCTTTTCACAGTTCAGTGAAGAATGTGGACTCCAGAGTGCGCTGGACTTGAGTTTGAATACTGGCTCCACCACTCACTTAGCTACACAACTTTGGACAAGTGGCGAAACCTCGCCCAAACTCAATGCCACTTTTTGTAAAATAGGGATAATGATATTCTTATCACACGAGGGGTATACATGAGACAATGCTTCTAAAGTGCTTAGTTCAGGGCCTCAACACTATTAATGATTGCTATTAAAATGAGGCAGAATACAAAGGAATTAAGAGCATACACTCTGGGCTTCCCCGGTGGTGAAGTGGTTAAGAATCTGCCTGCCAATGCAGGGGACACGGGTTCGAGCCCTGGTCTGGGAAGATCCCACATGCTGCGGAGCAACTAAGCCCCTGCACCACAACTACGGAGCCTGCGCTCTAGAGCCCGTGAGCCACAACTACTGAAGCCCGCGCGCCTACAGCCCGTGCTCTGCAACAAGAGAAGCCACCACAATGAGAAGCCTGCGCACTGCAACGAAGAGTAGCCCCCGCTCGCTGCAACTAGAGAAAACTCGTGTGCAGCAACGAAGACCCAACACAGCCAAAAATAAATAAAATAAAATAAAATAAATTAAATTAAAAGAAAAAGAGCATACACTCTGGGGCCAGACTGTCTGGTTTTAACTCCAGCCTGTCTGCTCACTCACTGGGGAACCTGGGCGAGTGGCTTTAAATCTCCCCATGACTCAGTTTCCCCATCTTTAAAGCAGAGCTAACAATAACACCCAACTCACCAGATTGTTTTTAAAAAATAAGTGGTTCAACACATGTGAAACCTTTAGTGCCTGGTATATAGTAAGTACTCAATAAATGTTAGCTGTCATCACCCTCATGATGATGGACCTCCTCCTGCTACTTATCTTGAATGTTATTGTCCTAGATTTTTGACCTCCTCTTCAGAGGAATCCAAAAGAATTAGACATGAGCTAGACAAAAGCCAAACATCCCCTAACTGGGAACCCACATCCGTGATGTTAGACAGCCATGTCTTCACTAAGTTCTGAAGGCAGACACCCCATGAAATGTCAACTGATGCAACAGAATCTGTGTTTGGAAATTCCTGAATTGCTGTGTTTGTTTTTGCTTGATAAGTTCACTGGTTGCTGGTATATTCAGTTAAGCATCATACCTAACTGTTCTCTGAAAGGAAAACAGGAAATAATAAAAAGATGTGTGTTTGCAGTGTGTGGGGTGTGTGTGTGTGTGTGTGTGTCCACATACATTTGAGAACTCTTAGGGGCTCTCACAAGCTAATGTGCATTAGACGTGTCCAGAAGGGAGACACAGTGTACAGGGATCCCAGACTGATTTGGCTGTGGGACATTTGTGTTTTGGGAACATCTATTAAACATCTATTAATGACTCATCAAATTGGATTTGTAGATCAAACCAGATGCTTAAAAACAGGCAGGTGCCGGAAACAGTTATAGCCTGATTCAATTCGAGGATGCCTCACAGCTCATGTGAAGTTTTCACAGTAAACAGCCTGTGTTTCTTCAGGACCCCAAACTATTTTGGTATCGGATGGCCCTGGCTTCATAAGCATGGGGGAGCCCTCACTCACTTCCAGGAGAAGCTCTGATTTGCAGGGTCCATGGCATTCAGTGGGATCTCAAAATATGCCTCTAGAATAAAGGAATGAACAAACGATGGATGGCCACGGATACCCCTTCGATGTTTTCTTTCTGTCTGGATCTTATGGGCTGCTTCTTGGTGACAATAAAATCTAACAACTTCAATGTGTTTGTGTTCCAGACACATCTCCAAAATGAGAGTGTGAAGCAAGGCGTTCTCCTGAGAGCCTTCCAGACATAGTGTTCCAGGAAAGTTTCAAAGCCCCAACTCCTAGCTCCTATAGTGATTAAAATGTCCACCTTCATATTTTTTCTCCATACCAGAGAGAATGTATGGGGTTCTGCATAACAGAGTGAGGATGGTTGAAGAACTCCACGTGTAATTAACTCCCTGGAATACTTCTATTGTTTTAGAGATCTTTTAAATGCCCGTGTAATTTAATGAAAAAAACACAAACTCCATCAGCCAAATTATATTCTACTATTAAGGTCAGTCTAGGAAGAAAACAAATGAAATTTATCCTTGACCTTCTTCTTTTTGATCCCTCACACTCAGTGAGAATTTACCTGTTGATTGCAAAGGTTTGTGTCTTAATGTTTTGTTGGGTCTTTATCGAGTTATACTCCGCACATAATGCAAAAATGCCTGTGGAAATTCAAACACAGCTCTATTTGTCACTGGGTAAGATGGCTTAATCCTGAATGAGAAAATATAACACCACCCCCCCAAAAAACTTAGCATTCATAATTGATAGGCAAAGAGAATACTAATTCAAGAATTAGCTAATAGCTTTTTTCCCAGTTAGCTGATCTTTCTTCATTGACTAGAATCCTACTAATTTCCACTTAATCGTGTATTGGTAGCAGATGACAGCAGATGAAGTGGGCTCATTCATTGTTTGGAGACCTTTGATAGAAGCCCTGTCTAACTCCTGGGAATCCCAAGGAAAGCCCCTCATGCCGTGAGAAATCTGGGCCAACATAAAAGGAAATGAGCGTTTTCCAAACACACACAAATGAGTAACCTGGGGATACTGGTTAGGTTTGGTCATGCAGCCAAACACGAAAGCATAAGAACTTCAACCCCAAGGATTAAACTCTTGTCCTCACATCTTCCACTGCGGTTTTCTAATATTTCTGGGATTAACATTCCTGGGAGTTTATCTCATTTTCTTCAGCATGTTCAGGAAGTTTGTTGGCGCTGACCTATGACTCACAGCCCATATCATTCTCTCCCAAATCGAGTGCCCTGGACTGAGTCAAGGACCTAAGGAAGACTGGAAGGGACAGGGTCCATCTAAAACCTCAACTGTCTTCAAAGATTATTCAGAAAGCCCAAGCCTTGGGCCAGTGGGTTGATGGAAAAACTGGATCGCTCATGTTTGAGCATCAGTTCTCCATGGTCTGGGTTTCCTGCCACCTTGGCCCTGCCCAGGTGCCGGTGTGGTTGCCTCATCTTTTATTTAGTCTCCACCTTATAATCCATCCATCACCTTTGAGCTCAGTCCTTTACTTAAAACACTCGGGAGGTTCCATCCAGACGCCGTGTGACGGTGGCTATGGGCACTGGGTCTGGGATCAGATCCCACGTTTGGATTTGCTAACTAGCTGTGATATGCCATGATTTCGTATGGAAAATCCAATCTGTATTACACACATATGAGCTGTAGTTACGGCTACGCAAGCTGATGGGCTTAGAGGAACAGTCTACCAATGCCTTATATCGAAGTGCATCAAAAAATAAGGTGGAGACGGGTGGAGGACAGGAAGTATGGAAGCACGGACAGAGGCGTGATAAAGCAAATGTAGCAAAATGTCCGTGGTAGCATCTAGGTGGCGGGTATACAGATGTCCTTTGTATAATGACTTCAAATTTTCTGTATGTTTGAAAATTCTCACGATAAAATTTTGAGGAGATAAAACTGAACCACGCAGGACTTCCCTGGTGGTCCAGCGGTTAAGACTTGCGCTTCCACTGCAGGGGTGTGGGTTCGATCCCTGGTCAGGGAACTAAGATCCCAGATGGCGAGCGGCAGGGCCAAAATAAATAAATAAAAACTGAACCACTAGACTGATCACACGAAAACTAACTAAATAAGTACACACATACACGCATGAAGGAAAAAATAAATAATTTGTCTATTCACTTGCTCACCAAAAACTCTTGTGTGAATCCCAGTCACCTACAGGGTGAATTTTATGTTCCTTTCCAAGTCCTGAAAAGGCAGAGTTCTTTATGTCTCTTCCGTATCACCTCTTCTCACATCCTGCCTCTTGATACACCCATTAGCAGCCCCACCGGGCTTGTAGATTCCTCCAAGCCCTATTTGTAGCTTACTTCACACCTCCATTGTCCTCCAACTGGACCTTTGTCCCCTTTACCTGGGCAACTTGTACTCATCCCTTAAAACCACCCCTGACCTTGGGCTTTTGCACTTGACATTGTGAGGAACAAAACTTATGCCACTTAATTCAGTTCATCGTTTCAACTATTTGCCATCCTGGTCTGTCTTCCAAACTGCTGGCTAGTTCTTCCAACCTTGGTCACCAGGAAATACAATAAACAGGTGTATTCTGGTTTTAACCAATTCACTGATAACATGGTGAGCAGGCAAAGCCGCTGATGAAGCCCTGTGGTCCAGATTCACAATCATCCTCCTGACTGTTTCCAGTTCTTCAGCCATTGCCATTGGGTTATCATCCTCCAACCTACAAGGAAGTCCATGGATCGTTCAGAAAGGTAGCCCACCTTGATCCATCTTTCTCCAAAACACGCTGTGAAAACCCATCACCTATCCGTTAAATTCGAGGTAGACGGTCTGCCATCTTCCCTGATCCAAAAAGAAGAAATGAGGCCACTTTAGCAGAATGTAGAAAACCCAGCTGGCCCCTGCTGCTCACTGCTCCATTTGCCAGGACCTCCCTTACCTCACACTATGGATAGCTTCCATGTGTTTCTCCTCCGTTCTCCACTCTGTTCTTTGCTTCAGGAGGCTGACCCCTATGGACCACATCAGCAGCTCCCTTGCTTTCTGGTGTCGGGTTGAGTTTGAGCACGGGCACGAGAAGAACGAGGTCAGGTATTTATTCCCGGTTTCCTCCCTGCCAGGATGCTGGGGTTCGTCCGTCTCCCTTTTCCAAAGGCCCTGCTTCTGTGAGACGGCAGCCTCCATTCAGGTCTCTCCCTCTGGCTTTCCTTGAGGTTGGCGTCACTTCCTGTTATTGCTAATACTGGAGTGCTTCACTACCCC
This sequence comes from Tursiops truncatus, assembly GCF_011762595.2. Lineage (NCBI taxonomy): Eukaryota > Metazoa > Chordata > Mammalia > Artiodactyla > Delphinidae > Tursiops > Tursiops truncatus. Next base: position 13,438,386 of record NC_047046.1, read on the forward strand.
TTGTTGGTTTCCCTACACTCAGTTGCACCTTTAGAAAGCCTCCTGAATTAAAATCTCCTTAAGTTACCAATTTACATGGCCCACCTGCTCCCTGCTAAGAGTCTGGCCTAATTTTAGAACCAGCCTGGAATAACTCTCTCAGGACTGGGTATGCCCTGGAGATGATCCCTGAAAGGTGCGTGGGTTTTTTGATTGGTTTTGGGGGGTTTTTTGCAAAAGTGGGGTGGTGCTCAGCGATGGCATCTCTTTGCTTAAGACCTGATCAAGCTCCAGGACAAAACTGATTCTGGAATTTCAAGGACCTCTGTCTTGATTGATGACTCAGAACCCATGTGTGATGACAGATGTCCACGCGCATTGCATATGCATTCGTTTGACAGATATTTCTAGACCTTCTGCATGTCTAGTGGTACATGAGTCAACGTACAGGCTATTGATATGCGTCCAACGTGGTCAGTATCCTGGAAGAACTCACATCCTTCTAAATATGACAATAAGGCAATATATTGTGTGCAAAAAGAAAAATAAACAGAGTGCATTGGAAATGTGGCATAAAATTCGCTAACTCACTAAAGAGAGGTCGAAATGGAGTAGGAAGCCTAACAGAGTTATGGGACATTTGGCCCAGGTTTTGAGGGCTATTAAATAGGAGTTTTGCAAGGAGTATTCCATGCAGAGGAAATGGACATGTACAAAGGCAAACAGATTTGATTCTCCCAGTCCCAGCCACTGGTGTAGGGATGGACACAGGATTTAATTTGGACCACTGAAAGTGACTCCCAGGACTTGTGTAGGAGCTACCTAAAGGGAGTCTCTTCTGGATGCTACAGGGTGACTACATGAGGGCTAGAATTACTAGAGCTATTCTACTCCCTTTAAGGGCGATCTAAGATTAGCAAGGGGTTGTCACGTGGTGTCTGACACACAGAGTGGAGGGAAACTGGGCCCTCCATGCCATTGTTTAGGCTGCTGAATCAAGCCTTACTTGAAGTCCATGTGTTTCTTTTTTTGTTTGTTTGTTTTTTTGTTGTTGTTGTTTTGTTTTTAACATCTTTATTGGAGTATAATTGCTTTACAATGGTATGTTAGTTTCAGCTTCACAACAAAATGATTCAGTTATATATATACATATATTCCCATATCTCTTCCCTCTTGCGTCTCCCTCCCTCCCTCCCTATCCCACCCCTCCAGGCGGTCACAAAGCACCGAGCTGATCTCCCTGTGCTATGCGGCTGCTTCCCACTAGCTATCTACCTTACTTTTGGTAGTGTATATATGTCCATGCCTCTTTATCGCTTTGTCACCGTTTACCCTTTCCCCTCCCCATAGCCTCAAGTCCATTCTCTAGTACGTCTGTGTCTTTATTCCTGTTTCACCCCTAGGTTTTTCATGACATTTTTTTTTAAAATTCCATATATATGTGTTAGCATACGGTATTTGTCTCTCTCTTTCTGACTTACTTCACTCTGTATGACAGACTCTAGGTCTATCCACCTCATTACAAATAGCATGTGTTTCTTGACCTCTCAGTTACATGAGCCAACGTGTCTTCTTTACTGGTTACCGCTACTTACTATTAAAATATTCTTAACTAATAAGTCAGGCTGGACCCTTCCAAGGATATAAAGGAGAGATGAAGCAAATATCATTCTGGGCACAGAGAGCAGCAAGACTGAGATGTGAAAATACATGGATAATAAAAGGAGAAATGAGGGTTTTGATGAGATCAGAGATGTGGATAAAAGAAAGGACAAGCAGGAGAAAAATATTAGACTTGAGTCAAGTTCTGAAAGGTCTCCTATTCCCTAGGCGGCAACTTGACATTTCTTCCGTGGGCAGTAGGGAGCCATAGAAGGTTTCACACAGGAGGGCACATGAGCAGGGCTGTATTTCAGCACAAATGGATACCTGTCCTCTGGCAGATGGTCTGGCTGACTTCTTCCTCCGACCATGTTTTTCTCCCTTCACTGAGCCACATAACCACCTTACTCACAAGAAAAAGGCTATTAAAAATGTATTTTATTGATTATGCTTGGCCTACAAAACCTTGCTCCAAAGAGAAACACTTTCCCAGCCAAGCCATCCCCGGCCGGCGTGCCAAGCCTCCCTCTTTTCTCAGAAAGAGTTTGAGGTGACACCTGGGTATCAAAAGGAAGGGTGCCTTCTCATTTGTGAGGTCAAGAGAGAGACAGGAGGCCCCCCCCCCACCCCGAGCACATCTCCTGAGATGACTTTTCCCATCCAGACGCGTAAGGTGGTTTCCTGTTCTAAATATTTAACGCGATGCCTTCGGTGTATCCTCTAGAGGATGAGAACTTACAAGCTGATGTTTATGAAGGGGGAGGGTGATGAAGACCAAAAGACACACATTCAAACAAATCCACCCAAACAACCTTAATCCCACCCCCACTCCCAGAACCGAAGGAACGTTCATGATTTATGGCTCTGCTTGCAAGAGGAGAAAAAAAAAAAAACAACTCTCATTTCCCTAAGAGGGGCTGCAACTAAAAGAAGCAGCTTTGCTCAGGCTCCCTTTGAAACCAGAAACCCCTCTCCCTTTGCCCTGACGGCTTCTGAGCGGAGCCAGAAAGAATGCTCCATGTACACTTTTAACCTTCCTCCCCTCCCCAAGAGAGGGCTCTGGAAGTTTTCTCAGTGGATTCGTCTCCTGGAGAGATGGGAGACCCCCACTGAAATGAGGAAGGGGTGATGTTTGGATATCTGCTTTGAGGGAGTCTGGGAGGTGTGTGTGTGTGTGTGTGTGTGTGTGCTCCCACATGCTTGAATCTCAAGGTCAAATAGCCATTTTGGAACACCTGACACTGTGCAGTGGCTTGTGACCTATCACCAACCCCCTCTTTTCAGGCACATTTTCTGGGGACAGAGGAGAGGCACTGAAGTCACTGACTAGTGTGGGAAGCAAGCTGAGAGCTGGGACAGGGTCTGAGCTGAGTAGAGAGATCCCTAGAGAAGAGATGGGCTGAAGCTTTGGGAAGCTGATTTATGGTACCGAGAGAAGAAGCGTGATGGGTTTCGAGAGAGGGCCGTCTTAAGGAATGAGGAGTTGTTAGCAGAAGCAACATCCAAAATATTTAACCAGCAGTATATGGTACAGACACAGGCCAGTTGGAACAGATGTCAGCTATAAACAATCAGTACAAACGTACCTGTGCTTACGGACCAGCACTGCGTGTTGGAAATATTTTTCTAAAGGGACAACAGTACTATTTGAACTCAAATGAATCTTGAATGTCATATGGGCATGACTGCAAAAAAATAATAATTCATGAACTACTAGAAGAGAAAAATTTATACCATTGAAGAAGTCCCCAAAGTGATACCACAGGAAAAAACAAAAGATCAACGAGATTGTCAATAGGGCTTTTTGTTTGTTTTGACTGTTGTTGTTATTTGTTTGTTTCGGTCAAATGAGTTTGGAGAAAGCCTTAGGTTTAACAAACAGGAAGTGCTTTTTTTTTTCCCAATTGCAGGACTTCTCAGAGCTTTTGAAGAAAATCTCTAAGGAAGGAGGTGGTTAGGGCTTGTGACATTGCTTAAATGCTTTTCTTGAGGAGCATCTTCTGGAAGTAATGGTACTTGGACAACACTTTGGGAGACACGGCAGTAAAGACTGCTGCCATTTTTCTAGAAAGGACTGGGCTTTCTCAGGAGCTGGTGAGTTCACAGTCAGTGGAGGTAATAAACTGGGAGTAGATAGGGCCACTGGGCTTTCTCACAGGGAGTCTATACTGAGGGTTGGATATTGGATTAGGTACATTCCAAAGCCCATTCCAACCCTGGGATTCTGGCACTCTGAGATTATAGGCTCCACCCGACACACAAGGAAAGACAAACCTTATGAGCTCATGACTGTTGCCTTGTTATTCAACAAAAGGAATTCATTTTCCTCCTCAACATGCACTGGTTTTCTCTTTTAGATACTGCTCATGGCTATGAATATTATTATTGGTAGTACTTAATATTTATAAGGTGCTTCCCACACGCTGAGCACCATGCCAAAAGTATACATAATTTATCTCATTAAATCCTTCCAGCAAAGCGGGGAAGCAAGTTACTACTATCTTCATTTTATACCTGAGGCTCAGAGAGGTCATGTGACTTGGTCAATGTTGAACAGTTAGTCAGTAGAAGAGCTGAGAAACAAATCCACCTCTGACTCTAGAATCCGAGCTTGGGTGTGGAACGGCAATCCCGGAATCAGGATTGGTATCTGGAATCAGAAAAAACTGACTTATAGCTATGACTCTACCATTAACATGTTGTGTGACCTTGAGCAAATTACTTAAGTTCTCTGGACATCAGCTTTCTTTATCATAAGAGGAACTGAGCAAAATAAATCTGATGGACTTGGATTGTATCAAAAGAAGTATAAGGGACTAGAATACGGGACATATTTTCATTAATTTATTTATCCACTCACTACTTATCCATCCGTGAATAACCACCCCTTAACACTTAATATTGTTATTATTTATAGATATCTCTGAGGCATAGGAAGCACTGCAAGTTTCATCAGGTGATGGGCAAGTTTTGTGTTTTTTTCTCAGCTGGACGTTCAGGCCAATCGCTAACTCTAGACAAAACTCACTGTGTGACAAGTTGCTTCTCAGAGCTTCAGTTTCCCCATCTATAAAACAAGGGGTTAAGCTGACATGCTTTCCAACTCGGACCTGCTCTTAAAGCAGTGTTTCCCAAAGTGGGTACCATGAATCATCCACATCAGAATCACCTGAGATATTTATTACATAAATAGTTCACCCAAGACATATTCAATTTGAACATCTGGAGTGGGAATTTGCATTTTTAACAAGCTCGCTGGTTAATTCCTACACTCATGCTATGAAAGAACTGTTCTAAAGTGGTAATTTAAGGACAACATTTCTCAAAGCCGTTTTGTCTAAAAACAATTCCTTCACTTTGCCAAAAGGAGTCCTATGGCCAGAATGAGTTGGGAAAGGTTAATAATCTAAATAACTGTTGGAGATTTGCAAAGTGCATCAGCACACTAAAGACTCCAAATGCGCTACAGTAGAAGAAAAATTTAACCAAGTCTTTCCCAAGTGTATCTTGTGTTTGATGATGGAAAATCTGCAAAGAAATCCCCACCCCCGGCTGCCTGAGGAGCATGCTTGAAAATTGGTATTCTCCAGAGCACCTTCTGAGAAAAAAAGAAATCCAGGTGACATGTAAAATGCATCCGAGTCAGAGCTCAACAAGTAGTCATTGGTTGGTTGCCCAATAATGGAAATGAAAAATAAATGGATTCTAGTTGGAGAGGTGTGGAAGGGAGTTGATGGGAACCCACACACCTCCACTGGAAGTGCTCCGAGGGAGCACTTAGGAGCTCCCCAAAATAGAACACTTAATCCTTTACGCCTGACTCAGGCCAGAGGAAGGCATGGCCTGGGTGATTCAGCCCTTTGCTCCCTGTTGAAACAGTTGACTTTGCCATCTAACCTCTTTGATGGTGCTGGAGTCGGGATTTTGCTCATCTGCAAGGTACCCAGGTTGAAAGAGCTCAGATCGGCTCCATGACTCAGGGGTTTACCCTGCCACTTACGTGTGCTATCCCAGAACAGAACCCAGGTTGGCTCCACCATGAGTGAAATTCCTCTGTGCTACTCAGACCCAGCCCTCCGGCCCAGTCTTCCTCACACCCGCTCTGAAGCTTGCAGCTCAGTTCCAGTGTGGACACTGGCTGGTCTGAGTCACGATGATGCAACTTCAGCTTCCTCGTTCTCCCTGAGACTCTCCTTCTTTGTCTGTCCCACAGGTCAAGTTCCTGTATCCAGAGTGGATGAGGGGCCTGAGTGAACCGTGAGAGCTTCAGGCAGCGTCTAGTTTCTAAGCCCTACAATGTGCTCAGCGTCTCATGGAAAGCAGGAGACACAAAAGCTGCCTCTTGCTGTTTCTTTGTTAATTCTCCCAGAATTCATCAAATGTTGCCTTGAGGATGAACGCAGATGATGAATGATTAGGGAATTGACTCGGGAAGGATGAATCCAACCTTGTGTCACAGTGAGATTATTTTAGGGGATGCAGGCATCAGGTTGGAAGTTAGAAGCCTGACATTCTCAATTCTCTTTTCCAGGTCATCAACCATGTATTCAAGCTAAACGCGAACTCTCACTGGAATGCAGGCTCCTTGGAGGCAGAAATCTCTTCTGTTTTGTCCATCACTTTATTCCCACTGCCTAGATTAGTGTCTGGCACAGAGTTGATGCTCAACAAATAAATATTTGTTTAATGTATTCAACCAACATTTTGGTAGATTGAAGGTGCCAGTAAACTCTTTGACACTTGTCCCATTAAGAGGCCACATCTCCATTCCTTCTCTTGAACCCGAACTCTGCAACTGATCAATAGGATACGGTAGCTGGACTTCGCATATGGTGGCTCGGGGCTCCAAGAAACCCAGGAAAAAAGTAACGAGGATTCTTACGACCCAGCCTTGGAAGTCCTAGGATGTTACTTCCACCATATTTTATTGGCCGGCGAGTCACTGAGGCCATTCCAGATTAAAGAGGAGGGGACAGGGCTTCCCTGGTGGCGCAGTGGTTGAGAGTCTGCCTGCCGATGCAGGGGACACGGGTTCGTGCCCCGGTCCGGGAAGATCCCACATGCCGCGGAGCGGCTGGGTCCGTGAGCCATGGCTGCTGAGCCTGCGCGTCCAAAGGCTATGCTCCGCAACGGGAGAGGCCACAGCAGTGAGAGGCCCGCGTAACGAAAACAAAAAAAAAATTAATATTAAGAGGAGGGGGCACAGGCTTTACCTCTCAATGATGCATATAGCATGTGGACCATTTCCCAAGGATTTGACTATCTCCTCAATGGGAGAAGAAGCAAAGCACCTTTCATCTACCACATCTACCTTTCAAGGTTGTTAAGGGGATGAAATCTGATGATTTATACAAAGTGCCTAGTGTGTTTCTGCACATAAAGAAAGATATCCCTTCCTCTGGGTAGATACAGCTATTTGGCTAGCAGAGGGTGGGCTAGGACTTAGCACTCTTGAACAGGATCCAGGCTGCACCACTGTACACAGCAGCCCTGCCTAACACATGGAAAGTTCCAGTAAATGTCATCGATTGTGAAAAGCATCTGATACCATCCCTGCAGTGGGCATCCCCTGTTTTGGACAACTTGGTATCTATTTCTTTTCCATTCTGGCCTCAGCATTCTGATTTCCCCTTTTGGGAATCATTCCCACCCACTGCATTACATGTCATCTCAATGGGACAGTCACTCAATTCCTGCCTGCCCCTGGCCAAGAGACCATGTGACCCAAGGTGAGCTAATCAGACATTTTCTCCCTGGAATCTGAATCGTAAGTAGGGTGACTCACACACCAAAGATTACTGGTGTTCATTCACTACGCAGGGGGAGGGACTGTCTATTACCTCCTGGTACTCAGATCCCACGCTTGACAAGTGCCCTGTCCCTTCTGATAGCTGGCTCTTTTATTTTGTTAGCTACTTGATACTCTTCCAATAACACCATTTCTGTGTGTTAGCAGAATAGGTTTCTGTTGCTTACATCCGAATAACCTGATAAAGATACTTATCATTGGTGCCTTTGTCCTGACCACAGGGGTCTCTTTCTTCTCCCTGAAACTCCTGCACCTTTATCGCCTGCCTTTTTTCCATATCCTCTTTGCAGCTGGTAACACGTTGTCATTAACATCTGGTTAGTATTTTCTCTTCTGGGTCAAACCATCAGCAAGTGGTTCCATGTAAAAAAGCACGTGTAGGTGTTGGCGTCGCTCAGCTCAAATCAGTTCCAAGTTAAAGCCGTGTGACCTCAGTCAAAGTCACTAACCATTCAAGTCTCCATTTATTTGTCTTCAATCTGAGAATACCTGATTCTAGGATAGGAGGTCAATACATACTGGTTTCCTTCCACTTATCGTGAGGGTCTCCTGTTTGCCCAGCCTTGAACTAGGCACTGGGAAGGATCCAGAAATAGAAAAGGCAGAAACCCTACTTTCATGGCGTTCGTAACTGGGGAGGGTGGGCAAAGCCACACAAAGAGATCAACAGCCATAATGTGGCAAGCGGGCGTTGTGATCAGGGCAGTCATTGCACGTATCCTGCAGTGACGTGGGTCAGCTCAGTGCCGAATGCTTCATACACATGCCTCATCCTCTCCACGACATTGCGAGGGAGATACGATGCTTATCCACGTGATACAGGTGTGCAAACTGCAGCTTTGCATAGTGCAGCTGGGCTTGAATGTGGATTTGTCTGACTCTGCACCCATGCTCTTAACCGACATACTGTACCACTCTCTGCTGTATCACCTTCATATTCCTTTTCATGCTCCTATGATATATCTTAGCTTCCTAGAATATTTCAGCTAGAAAGGGCCAGGGTTGTCCTTGTGATAGCAAGCGATTTTCATCTTGTGGGTCAGTTCTACATAACAGATAGTCACCACCTGGACCATCATTTGGGATCCTGGTAGGAAAGAGACGGTACCCCCAAACTGGGTAATTCAAGGACAGGTAAATAAAGAGCTATCTACAGAGATGTGGGAACAGGATAGGAGGTCCCAAGGGATGGTGCAGTACTGTGAGGCTAGCAAAGTGGGGAGCTGTTACCACTCTTGGGCCAGAAGAAATGAGAGGAGGGTGAGGCTATCAGAACACGGAGACAGTGTGGATCTGGGAAGGGGCTGTTGATAGGAGCTGTGGTCCTCAAACAACTGACACAGCCAACCCACAGCAACTCTGCTGGGAGGGAGCTGAGGCACCAAACACCCCGACCTTGTTCTCTCCCTCCTTCTGATTTCTTGCCAGTGCTCTCCATTGGCTGAGCCCACCCAGAACACACAGGGCACAGAGCCCATCCGTGCAGGCCATGCAGGTCCACTTCCCAGAGCACAGAGCACACGTGGGACCAAGGAGACACCCAGCAAACACGCAGCCACTGTTTCTTCTGTGCGAGCAGAAGCAAAGGCATGGAGGGATAATAATCAAGTGAAGTCTAGGCTGACCCACTCAGAGAGATGCCAAGGGAAGGACATTTTCCAGGTCACAAGTGGTGAGTTCTCATTCCAGAAAATTCTGGAACCCAGGTCTTCTGACCCCAAACTCTGTGCACCTGCCACTATACCCCGTTGTTATTTCTCACCCAGGTGAGCGGTGTGCTGAGACTATGGGCAAAGGATTGGTGTCCAAGCTGGGAAAGACAAGCCCCCACCCAAGGAGCCTTTTATACAAGATGGCCCCTTTCCATCCATCCTTTTATTCAACATTTATTGAGCACCAACTGAGTAACGATGCCTATGGCATGAATCTCATCCCTAAGGATCTGACTCTGGTGGAGGAGACAGACAAACACACACGTATAGTTAAAATGAATAATTCCTATGATACAAGCGTAGAAGGTGTCTAGAAGAGGAAGCCTGGGAGGAGAGGCAGACCCTTCTACCCACAGGTCAGAAAGGGCTTCCCTGAGAAAATGAGGGTCAAGCTAAGTCCAGACACAAGGGGAGCTGTCCTCAAGATGGACATGATTTGGAAGGACATTCCAGACAGAGGGGGCAGCGCGGGCGGAGGTGTGGAGGCTTGAAATATCTGGATCCATCCGGGAGTGTGAAAAGAGGTCAATGCAGCTGGAGTGGAAGGTGCTAGATGGGACACAGGGACAGAGAAAGAACGGAGGCTTGAAACGTAGACAGGGTCCCCTCCAGGAGTTGTTCTGAGTCATGCTAAGGAGTTTGGGCTTTATCCTGAGAGGGACGGGAGGTGGGACAGATGCTAGTCACGCACTAGCCCACATCCCCAGGGTCTGATGTCAGCACCCCATGTCCACCAGGCATCGCCTTGTCTCTGCTTTGCATCTTCCAAAGCTGCAAAATGCTTGCCCTGCCATGCATGGATACAGCCCAGGAAAGCAGAGAAGTGAGCACCCTTGGAGGTAACTCTAAACAGAGGATGGGATCAATTTACCGGTAGATAAATGCTCTAGTCGTTGTCTCCTCCAGTGGGAAAATTCTGCAGCGTGAGGCATGTTCCATGCAGAGCCCCTAATCTCCCCAGGGAACTGGGCCCCAGGTGCCAGGAGTAACAGGCATTTTAACACACACTCTATTCCCTTTGCTCCCTTCTCCAGCCCACTGTTCTACTCCTTCACTTCGCTTTCCTGTGAGCATCTCTCAGATAAGCTAGCTGTATCTAAACCCCTCTCTCCTGCTTAGAGGAGGAAACCAAAGACAAGGAGACGCTGGAAGGTTCCAAGGCAGGAACCAGAAATAATAATGAGTATTCGATGATGATCAGATCAGAGGCTCAGAAAGGTCATTCCAGGGGTGGCTGGCATGGAAGATGGATTAGAGGGAGGAGGGACTAGAGTGAGAGAAGGGGAATGAGCTAGGAGGCTATTAGGAGCAACTTGAGGAAAAATAACCCAGACCAGAGCCGGGGGAGTGGTGATGGGTAGAACAAAGAATATTAAGGGTGTCAAAATTTCTGTCCCCAAAACAAAACAATGGAAAAACATTCCTCTGATCCTGCACTGAGCTGGGTGTCTCTCAACACCCTGGAACCACAGCAAATCTCAGGCCTAGAGTGAGTGCCCTTCTGAGCCCCTGAGTCCGGGGGCAGTGAGCGGTAATCCCTTTAAAAAAGAGCTTAGAAGTAGAGGGTGGAGGGCTTCCCTGGTGGCGCGGTGGTTGAGAGTCTGCCTGCCGATGCAGGGGACACGGGTTCGTGCCCCGGTCTGGGAAGATCCCACATGCCGCGGAGCGGCTGGGCCCGTGAGCCATGGCCGCTGAGCCTGCGCGTCCGGAGCCTGTGCTCCGCAATGCGAGAGGCCACAACAGTGAGAGGCCCGCGTACCGCCAAAAAAAAAAAAAAAAGAAGAAGAAGTAGAGGGTGGAACAAAAATTAAATGAAATGCACATATGCACATACATACACCCTCAGCTATGCCCATGGGGGAGAACACAGAAATTACTCTTTATTCCAAACATCTGAAATGATTTGTGGGTCAGGCAGGGTAAGGTTATTTACGATATGAGGGAGGAGGAACTTTCAGCTCCTGACCCTCTTCAATAAGCGACAGGCGCTGCCTGAGGGGAGTTTTCTCTCCTGCCAATGAACTTGCTTCTGCCAAACAAAGGTATTTGAAGAAAGCAAACTTCATGGATATAAGAGAAAAGGAGATAGGTGGATAGATGGATAGATAGATAGATAGATAGATAGATGATAGATAGATAATAGATAGACAGATGATAGATAGATAATAGATAGATAGATAGATGATAGATAGGTGATAGATAGATAGCTAAAAAGGAGAAGGGGTGAGGGGAAGTGGTCACTGCTGGTTTTGTGCTGTGCTTTGAAGTCTTAGAACTGGAAACAGTCATAAATTTACTGGTGTGAGAGATAGATAATAAATGCCTCTCTTACTGTGGGTTTTTTCAGCTCATGTGGACTCCATTAGCACCCAGGAAGCTCCCTCCTGGCCTCAAGACACCCCATATTTCCAGAGCAACACATTCATGCTATACTTGGCCAGTGGCCCAGAAACATTTTTGCTCCGTGATGTTCTTAAAGCCTCTGTGGCCACACACGTCTAGCAACATGTTGAGGAGTGCGCTGGATGGGATGAGCCTCTGCTGGGTGACTTGGAGCTGTAATTCAACTTCTCTGAGTCTCTGATGGCCTCATCTAAGCAACGGGAATGAATATCAATGCTCAGATGTTGTAAAGATTAAGTGAACTAGCTGGCGGGTTGGGAAGGGGCTGCACTAAGTGACTAATACAATAGAAATAGAGCCACAGGTGTGGAAAACAAACTTATGCTTACCGGCGGGAAAGGGGAGGACGGCTAAACTGGGAGATTGGGACTGACATATACACGCTACTTAGATAAAATAGGTAACTAACAAGGACCTACTGTCCAGCACAGGGAACTCTACTCAGTACTCTGTAATGACCTATATGGGTAAAAAATCGAAAAAAGAGTGGATATATGTATATGTGTAACTGATTCACTTTGTTGTACAGTAGAAACTAACACAACATTGTAAATCAACCAGACTCCAATAGAAATTAAAAACGAAACAAGACAAAAACCTTCTTACCCAAAGAACATTCAGGGAAGCCTGACATTTCCCCACATACTCACTTGTCCAAACATTGCCTCTGCCTCCTAAAGCAATGGTTCCCAACCTTCTCTTTGAATCAGAATCAACTGAGGACCTTTACAAAATGTTGATGCCCAGGCCCCCCTCCCCCCACAACAGTGGCCACAACAGTGGCCACAACAGAGGCCACAACAGTGAGGGGCCCGCGTACCACAAAAAAAAATTTTTAAAGAAAAAAAATTAGAAAATCAAGTTTCTCAGGTGCTGATAACTGTGAATGTAGGAGTCCCGCGTCCCAGGATGAAGAGTTTCTCCTCTATCTCAGCACTTACCCTAAATACCATTGCATCTGCCTTTGAGTCCCTAAGCACGGCCAAGAAAGACCCAGAAGAGTTTTGCTGGTCAAGCAGGGACCAGCTAATGGAGAAGGGGCTGTTTCATCCCCTCCCTTGTTGCCCTGGTCGATTTGCATTGATCCCAGTTCAGCTGAGCGAGAGCCGTCTTTCAAAGTTTATTCTGGTGTCAATTTTTATAGTTCCCCCACAGATCAATACCAGGCAAAAACATTAAGGCAAACTTTGTGAAAGCTGATCGTTCAATATGAGTTTTATGAATGGCTCCCAGCCCCGGCTCTAAGCATTTGGAAGTAAGTGGTACCTTTAATCAGATGAGTGATAGAAGCCAGTCAATAAGGGCTGCTTTCTTCAGCCCTTGGAGGAAGAAGGGTGATGTCTTTGACTCCCTTTATCAGATGCATTTGTTTTTCTCAGTTGGACAAGCTGGCTGGGTGTAGTGGTGAAGAGCTCAGACATAATGATAAATAAACGGATTTTTAAACATGGAACAAGGAGAAGAACAGGCATTTCACAGCAAAAGGAAATCCAAATAGCCAATAAATATAAGTAACGATGTCCATCCTCACTAATAGTCAAGTAGGTGTCAATTACAACCAAAAGGAGAGATTTTTTTCCATACTCATTTGCTTGGCAGGGGTTGAAAAACAAACATGGTTGAATAACAGAGAGCCTCAGACTTAGCTACTGGGAGAGTGAGTTCGTTTCAGCTCAATTTGGAGAGCAATTTAGAATTACCGTGCAAAGCTCCAGTATGAATATTGTATGACTTAGCAATCATACTCCTAAGTATACACACACAAGACTCTCACGAACATGCACTGGTGGACACAGATGAAGATGTCCATTGCAGTGTTGTCTATATTAGGGAAAACATATAAACAACCTGGGTGTCCATCATGAAGAGAAGGATTAAATTCATCACCATGGCATCGTATAGTCAAATATCATACAACAGGGAAACAACAAGGCTATGTGCATCAAATGGACATGTGGAGAACAAAATAATATAAAAGTTGTTGATGAAAGGTTTATAAATATAAAATATATAGAAAGATATATATACATATATATATATAAATGACACCATGTATGAAAAGCTCTAAAACATACAAAGCAATGCTATACAGTGTTGATGAATAAATGTGAGGTAAATATGTGGGTGAGTAACGGCAAAAATCAGGGTGGTGTCTATGTCCTGACTGGGAGGGAGAGAAATGCGAGAAGCAAGAGCTGCATAGGGAACGTATATGTATTTTGGGAGTAAAGATATCGTCCTTAGGAAGAAAAAAATGTAAAGCAAATATGGTAAAACGGGGGCTTCCCTGGTGGCACAGTGGTTGAGAATCTGCCTGCCGATGCAGGGGACATGGGTTCGAGCCCTGGTCTGGGAAGATCCCACGTGCCGCGGAGCAACTGGGCCCGTGAGCCACAACTACTGAGCCTGCGCGTCTGGAGCCTGTGCTCCGCAACAAGAGAGGCCGCGACAGTGAGAGGCCCGCGCACCGCGATGAAGAGTGGCCCCTGCTCACCGCAACTAGAGAAAGCCCTTGCGCAGAAACGAAGACCCAACACAGCCAAAAATAAATAAATTAAAAATATATATATGGTAAAACGGAAGTTCCGTGAAGCCAGCAATGTCTGTTTGGTCGACTACTCTATCCACAATGCTTAGCACCAAGCCAGCTACCTAGAAGGTGCTTAAGAAATATTTGTTGAATGAATGAGTGATGAACTTGAAAAATCTGGATGTTGGATCCATGGTGTCCTTATGTTTTCCTCCATCTTTTTATTTGCTTGCAATATTTCATTGGGCAAAGGGGGAAAGGAAGGCAAAGAGACGAGAAAGCCAGACAGCCTGGTTTCAAATCCCAGATCTTCTAATTAACATGGCCTTGTGCTGAATCTGTTTTTCACTAACTTGTTATGGATGAAGGAATTTGGGGGGAATAAAAGGATGAATGTTGGTGAAGTAAAAGATAAGAATGACACTGTGTATTTTTTAAAACGTTTTGCATGCACTAGCTACTCATCATGAGTCCTAAACCCTGATGTATCGCAGGATCACACGAACCTTTAAAAAATGCCCCTGAGTGGGTCTTACTGCCTGCCAATTACTTCAGACTCTCTGAAGGGTGGGGCCCCAGCATCATCATTTTACCTAATCTCTCCAGGGGACTCTGACGCCCACTAAGGTCTGAGATCTCGTCCTTGTTGCTATATCCTATGTTGGGACACACTCCGTCTTTTGGTTCATCCCTGTATCCCTTGTACCTGGCTTATTGTAGGTGATGGAGTGACATTTGTCAAATGAAAAAAGGAAATAAAAGCTTGGCTGGGGCTTCCCTGGTGGCGCAGTGGTTGAGAGTCCGCCTACCGATGCAGGGGACACGGGTTCGTGCCCCGGTCCGGGAAGATCCCACATGCTGCGGAGCGGCTGGGCCCGAGAGCCATGGCCGCTGAGCCTGCGCGTCCGGAGCCTGTGCTCCGCGACGGGAGAGGCCACGACAGTGAGAGGCCCGTGTACCAAAAAAAAAAAAAAAAAGCATGGCTGACCTCCATGACATGCCAGTGAAGTGAACATGTGTCTATCCCTCCGACAGACAAAGACATTGAGATGTGTAAACTGTCCCCACACAGACACATGCTGGCAAAGCAGAGGAGCTAGGATCTGAAGCTAAGCAGCATCTGGGTGTCCGACTGCTACTCCAGAGTATCTATGTTTTCCTCTCCACCTGCTCTTCTGAGCCAAGCACTGGCCCAGACAAGTCTGAGATGACGCCAGCTTCATTCTTGGGGCTGCCACACTCTTGCGGGTAAGAGAAGGTGCCCACCAGCTCGGGGAACCTCTCAGAATATGTGGGAGAGTTCAAGACACTCCACCTCTGCCCTTATTTTGTCCGTGGTACGTTTTCTAGTTCGAGTAGCTGTGATATGCCAAAGACAGCGGATGAGAAAGTCCCCATCCTGTCTATAGATGGAAACCTGCAGGGAAACGGGCAATTCGGACCCAGTGTGGGCCCTGGTTGCGGCCTGAGAATCTTCCTTTGGCAGCTTCTGGGAAGATTAAGAAAGTACGAGCATCCAAACTTGCAGAATGGGTGTCAGAACCTTGGAAGAAAATACTAGAAATAATAGAGAAGAACTTTAAGACATGCTTCGACATCCATGCCCTGAATGTGCCCATCAAGGATATAATCCTGTGAAAAATCAGGTTGTCAACAATTCTGATTTAGTGTGATCTGAAAGACTCAGAGTTGGAGAAGTTTTAGGAAATCCTTAACCCATTTATTTTGCTTAGATTTCCCTTTTTAAGTATGCACCAGAAAAAAAAAAAAGTATGCACCAGAGTGATATGTGATGAAAATACATGTTGGAATCAGTCTAAAAGGGCTCCTTCAATGAGTATAAAATAAGAATGCTACGTGATTAAGGAAGCATCTGTCGAAGTTGAGTGACAGCGTTGTTTCTCTTTCCTTAGCAGGATATGAAATAATGGTACATCTATGGTCCGTTGTATCTTAGAGTCCGTGAACTATGGTAATTTGCAATCTCCTGGAAGATGCTGGTGGATCAGCCTGCTTGTTTATATGTTGACTGACATGCTGTCAGCAATCTAGGCTCATTCATTACAGCATCAAAACAGTAGTCCTTTCAATTTGCTTTTACTGAATACCTACAAGTACTGGGTACTAGGTAGCCCAGCCATGGGAAAAACAAAGCAATTTAGACATTTTTCCTGCCTTCTGGGAGCTCAAAGTCTCCCGAAGACTCTAAAATAGGGCAAAGGAGCTGGGCTTTAAAGTCACAGGTATAAATAATGTGCAGTGTGAGGGCAGAGGGGGCGAGAGAATTTCTGACTAGGGGACAAATAGTCCCGAAGGGAGTTGTGATTTGGCTTGCAAATAAATAAACATGTATCTGTCTCATTGGAGGTTGCTGAATGGATGTCAGCAACGTCCAGATTCCACCTGGTTCAGGCCCCTTAGGATCTCCAGCGAACACGCCAGGGCCCTCTGTGTGTCTCCAAAGAGTATCAAGTGTCTTCAAAAAATGAGGTGTGTCACGATGGGACATTTTGCTAGGATACTCCAAGCAGGAAATGAGAGTTTCACAGGGACCACGTATTGGGAGAAGATTAGGTCCAGAAAGGTGCTGAGTGGGGCAAACCAAACTGAAGAATTCTAGAATTCAGGGTCAAATAAGGGAAGGGGGCATAACATAACTTCTGTGCATGTTTGGATCATATATGTGTACATTTCATATGGGTATACGCATGTGACATATGGCTTCACATGTCTAGATATGCCTGGCGATGCACACGTGTAAGGCATGTTTAGATATGTGTGTACATATGTCTTATGGAGTGCACATGTGTGTGAGTTTCTGTGTGTCAGGGTCCATGTTGGCAGAAATGTGTATTCTATATTTGACTCTGTACACAGGGCCTATGCACATACGTTATCCTGCATACGACATATATGCATGTCTGCATGGAATCGGTGTACCTGAGTGTCTGAGTGTAGATGTGTGTGAATGTGCATGGGTATGGGTACCTAGTGTATGTCTGCGTGTCTAACTGGGGTATACGGATGTTTACATATAAATATTGTACAAGAGAGGATGCGTGGGAATATTTTTATATATGCGGATATGTGTGTATCTGTGTATGTCTATGTTGAAAATATGTGTGTGAGTTTGTATGCCTGAGAATGTGGACAATTGCACAGATGTGTGGGAATGTTTGTTTGGATAAATATACGGGTAGACTGTGTTTATTCTGTCGTGCTCCATTACCTGTGGAAGTAGGTTTGTGTACGAGTGTGCGCTTGGTAGGTAATGCGTCTGCTATGAGGGTGTGCATGTGTACCCAAAGC
Organism: Tursiops truncatus; assembly: GCF_011762595.2. Taxonomy (NCBI): domain Eukaryota; kingdom Metazoa; phylum Chordata; class Mammalia; order Artiodactyla; family Delphinidae; genus Tursiops; species Tursiops truncatus. The sequence continues at coordinate 13,455,730 of NC_047046.1, forward strand.
TGTGTTGTGTGGGAATGTGGACCCGAGTGCCAAAGCACATAAAGGTGTGTCATGTAGGGGCACGTGAGGGGCCATCTCACATCTCAGCGGTGCACTTAAACGTGGAAGATTTTACTGTATAGCAATCAAAACTCAATAAAAAGTAGGGAGCCAGCAGCGTGATGTGACACAGAGTGACGGGCTGTTTCAGGTGGGGGGGTCCAGGAAGCACCTCCAAGGAGGTGCCCTCTGATGCCCCACCCCCACCTCTGGCCTGGAGCCCAGTGTGGTTTCCTGGCTCCTGGAGGTCCCCGGGCCACCCTTATCTTCTTCCTGGGAATTTCTCCTTCGTTTCCTGAATCTCTCACCCATGGGTCACTTGCTCACTTCCCCTGGCCAGGGCCCTTCCAATCCTGCTCTTCCTAATAAATATTTTCTAATAAATATTTCAGTGCCCATGGAGATCAATGGTGCATCACCAATGGGAACTTGAACGTAAATCATCTCGGCTTTGGCGTCACCCCAGAAATCAATGTTCACACATTATGGCTATTAGTACATTAGGAAGCCTTTGATGGATGTGGCAGCAGGACCTGGACGTCACACCTGGAGTCCCTCTTCCTCTTCTTCTTGCACTGATGGAGCCAGCCGCGGGGCAGGTGCCTGCGGAGGGAGCACACTCTCAGAGACTGTTTCCTCCATATCGGTAGAAACTGGTCCTCGGTGGGGGTATTCCATTCTGTTTTCTTTCTTAAGCCCCACAGCTTCATTTGAGATTTTGACAGCTAGAAGGAGGTGGTAGATTGTGAGTGTGAGGGTGTCTGTCGTTCCAGAGCTGGACTGATGCTCAATCGCCAGTTAGTTCATTCAACGATCATTTATTGAGCACCTACTGTGTGCCAACACAGATTGGGCAAAAGTTAACAAAATGTGAACACCCTTTGACCTATGTACTCCTTCACTTCCTTCACGCAAAGAAAGGTGCATACAACTTTGCTTAAAAGGATGCACATTACAGTTTTGTTTTTTTGGTTTTTTTTGCGGTACGCAGGCTTCTCACTGTTGTGGCCTCTCCTGTTGCGGAGCACAGGATCCGGATGCGCAGGCTCAGCGGCGATGGTCCACGGGCCCAGCTGCTCCGTGGCATGTGGGATCATCCCGGACCGGGGCACGAACCCGCGTCCCCTGCATCGGCAGGCAGACTCTCAACCACTGCGCCACCAGGCAAGCCCCACATTACAGTTTTGTTTGCAATGGACAAAAAGGATCCAAACATTGGCCAGTGCCTGATAGGTTAAATGATAGGTTAAATGATAGGTTAAATGATTCATGGTTTGCCCATACAATGCAATACTACACATATTACTCATGTAAATCAAGTGAATTAAAAGTTTAAAGATAACGGCCTCCAGAACATGATGAAAATGGACACATCCATCCATACACACATACAAATCAATAGATTCATGCCCATCTCCATGAAAACACACATATGCACCTTCACAGCACACCCACATGAACACACAGCCATGCACCACTGCGTACACAGATTTTCACATATTCACAAACCCACACGCCCAGCTACGTGTGGACAGACAGACACATGACCGCTGGCCCCCATACTCCTCTGAGGGTCAGAGCCGGTCTCCCTCAAGCTGCCACCTGCTACTTCTCTCCCTGTAGAAAGAGACCGGGGATGCGGTGGGAATTCGGTGTCAGTTTCACGGAAGCCCAGCTCGATGTCTGCAGGCTTGCGGGGGGAATGTGACCCCAGCAGGCGCACCTTGGCCCTCAGGGCAGCTAGCCTGGAAGCGAGCCGATTTCAGCAGAGATGAGGGTTGCCCCCAGCTGCCGGAGTTCGCTGGAGAAAGGCATCCTGTTCTCCAGTCTGCACACGCCTGGGACGCTGGACCCCGGAGAAGCCTCTTTGAATCCCTGCTGCCCTCAGAGCAGGCTGGGAGGCCCAGGGGAATGAGCTTACTGAGATTTCTACAGCTTCCTCTTTGCTGAAACCAGCCTGTTCCCACAAATCCCAAAATAGCGTCCCTGGCAGAGCCATGGAATCTGAAATGCAGAGACAGCTGCAAAGAAAAATAGTGGAAAGGAACAGGCAGGAGAGCTGTCTGCCTTCGCCTCGAGCCTCAGAAGGATCCCTGGAGTGGGCAAGGGCATCGTGGGGTCACTATTCTCAGTACCACCCCCTAGTCTCCAAATAGACTTAAAATTATGCCTAGTTGAGAGTGTATAAAGTTGCTAGGGAAAAGCAGGACATTTCCTTTGGCAAAAAAAAAGAAAAAAAAAAAAGCTGTTTCTCTACCTTCCCGGAAGTTCTTTTCTGAGTCTAACTTAAAGTCTTCACACTATCGCTGTAGCCCACCCTCCTTCTCCATGTCCTCTTGGTCTCCTCCTCTTCTGAGGACACTAAGTGCATTCTCATTTCCTAGTGAAATGAGTCAAAATAGACTTTCAACATATACTTGCTAAGCAACTGCTCTGGGCAAGGCACTGTGGTGGGTCACCTAGAATAGCTAGACATGAACCCAGCCTCCAAGGGGCCTTCGCCTACATAGGAGATGACAACTATAGAAATACAGGCAGACCTCATTTTATGGTGCGTCACTTTATCGTGCTTTGCAGATATTGTGTTTTTTACACATTGAAGGTTTTTGGCAACCCTTCACGGAGCAAGTCTATCGGTGTCACTTTTCCAACACATGCTCACTTCACGTCTCTATGTCACAGTTGGATAATTCTCACAGAATTTCTAACTTTTTCATTACTTTTGCATTTGTTATGGTGATCTGGGACCAGAGATCTTTGATGTGATTATTGCAAAAAGATTATGACTCATTGAAGGCTCACATAATGGTTAGCATTTTTTAGCAAGAAACTATTTTTTAATTAAGGTGTGTACTTTTTTTTATAAATAGAATGCTATTGAACACTTAATAGACTACTGTATAGTATAAACATGATTTTATGTGCCCTGGGAAAACAGAAAAATTCATGTGACTTGCTTTATTGCAATAAGGCTTTGTTGCAATGGCTGGACACTTTCTGAGGTCTACCTGTACCAGGTTATCGAAAGCAAAAAAAAAAAGCAAGAGAAAGAGAAATGGAATATCTAATATTTTATGAAGTGCTTACTATGAGCCAAGCACTGGTCTTAGCAATTTGCAAACATTATATCCATCTCCATATAAGAACTCTGTAACCATAGTGACCGTTACCATCTTTATTTTATGGATTAGGAAACTGAAGCACAAAAAGTAAAAGAAACTTTTAAAAGTAAAAGGTCAGATCACCAGGGATGAGAAAAGTAGAGAAGCCAGGACCAGATTCCTCGAAAAGGTACTGAGGCACTTTCCAATCCCAATGGTTTGGAAAAGTGGTAAACTCCCTGAGCCTTAGTTTCCTGATCTTTAAAATGGAAATCATGTCCCAGTTTAGGTGAGGACCAAATCATACGATGTTTGTAAAGGGTTTAGTGGGGTTTTCTGACACATACAAAGCATTCAGCAATAACAAAATTGATGGTGATTTTATCAGTTAGCTATTGCTGTGTAACAAACCATCCCAAGATTTAACCATTTATTATGACTCATGAGTCCTGGAGTCAGCTGGGTATTTCTGCTGGTCTTGACTGGGCACGCTATATGGTTCTTCTGGTCTCGGTTGGGGCTTAACCACATATCTTATAGTTGGCTCGCTGTTGGCTGATCTTGGATGGCCCTGGCTGTAATAACTAGACCTTCTTCTTAGAGAGGAGACAAAGACCTGTCTTATCCTCCAGCAGGTTAACCCAGGCATGTTTCTGTGTCAGTCACAGGGGTCCTAGAGAGTGCATGCAAAGAAATGCCCGAGTGACTTTTCAGTCCTCCACTCCATCAAGTTTGCTACCATCCCGTTGCCAAAGCAAGCTACATGGCTGAGTCCAGAGTTAGAGAAAAGGACAAGTGACAGGGCAAGGAGCATGGATACAGGGAATTGGTGCAGCCAATACGTATAATAATAATTAGCACCTAAAGACACTCATTATGCAGCAGGCATATGCCATTGCTCTTCCTGGGGGCATGATTATTACCAGTAGGTGCTCAGAGATATCACAGAACCACACAGGGGACGGAAGCAAAGGAAGCTTCTCAAAAGAAGAATCATTTCATCAGGACCTTGAAGGCCAAACAAGATTGTGAATTTACGTGGGCAGCTATTAGAAAAGGGAGGCATTCTGGGTGGAAAGAACAACTTTTGCTAAGACAGGAAGGCAGTGGGAGGGAGAAGAACCAGGGAAGCAGAGCAGCTTAAAATCAGGAGCACAGGCACCAAGAGGTAGCATGTGGGTTATCCTGGGAGAAGAAAATGATTTAGAAAAAAAAAAGTGAGAAAGCGAGAAATTAAGACCTGAAAAATGCCAGCATATGTGAGGATTAGGTGGTGTGGGGAAACCAGATCCCAGGAAGATAAGGACTGAGAGCAGCATTCCCCGTTATGAATGTTGAAGACGTTCTGAGTAGACAGCAAATAAATTGTAGATAATTGTTGTAAGCATTACTGCTGAAATTTCATGAATTCGTTGGAATAACGTTAATGTATTTCTGTTTATAAAAGAAATTTAAGTGCACATTCACTAAAAAATGGAGCATAGAATCCTCTTCAAAGACAGCAGTGAACGGAAGGCCGTCAGCATGCCCATTTCACAGATGCAAAAGCTGAGGCGCAGAGGAATGAAGTAACAAGCCCTAAGACCCCCATTGAGTTAAGTGATTGAGCTGCACTTCAACCGTCACACCCTCCAAATTGCCCTCAAACTCATTGATGGTTTTTCTTTTGAAAAGAAGAGCCTGGACATCATCACCATTGTGTCCTGAGGACCCTGATCAATCTATAGGTCATCCTGGGCTTACAGCCACCGCCCTCTGTTTAGCAGGCCCCAGACACCAGGTCCTCCTCCCTCTTGGAGGTTTATTGGTAAAACCTGCTCTGGGAACGGCTCCACCACCCCCTGCCCCTGTCTGAGACTTAGCTCCCCATCCTGCAGCCTCCTCCTTGGCTCCACGTCTACTGGATTTCTTCTGAGACAGAATGTAAGCCCAGGAGCCTTGCCTGGGTGGGGTCTGCCCTTTTACCTAAAGACCCCCAAGAGTCTGGCGGCTGTCCGGGAACAGTGTGGGTCTCAGCAAGGCCTCCTTTCAACAGCGGCGGCTTCTGCCACTAATTCGGCTGAGAACGCAGCTCTCAGCGGGGCCATGGCTTGCTGACAGGGTCACAAATGACGGGGGAAACTCTGCCAGCACTTTTGTCTGCTTGGAGTTCTGATCTAGGAAGGGCTTGGCCTCCTGAGCACAAGGATGGGGGCGAGTGGGTGACTGAGAGCATGTCAACGACCAGGGCATGGGACAGGGCAAGAAGGAGTAACATAGGAACATAACATATGCACGGTATCTGGTATGCAGTAGGAAGAGAATAAGTGTGTGCTGGTTGGATGAACAGAAGAGAGGAAGGGAGGGAGAGAAGAAAGAAAGGAAAAAATGAGGGAAGAAAGAAGAGCTCTCTGGCTGTTAAGACAGGATACCAAAGTCTATCACATAGTAAGCCCACTTGTGTGACCTCAGAGTCTGATGACTGTATTTGGAATCTGAAAAATCAGGTTCAGAAAACATAGCCTTTAAAGATTTAAGCAGGCTATAACAAATAAGAGAGTCTTAAAAATAATAAATCACCGTAAGACTAGCAAAGTACAGACTCTAGATCCAGACTGCCCTGGATTGAATCCTGGCTCTGCCATGTATAAGCTGTGTGTGACTTGGGTCCAGGTGCAGAAACTTCATGTGCCTTTTCATCTGGAAAATGGAGATACTAATCATACCTACCTCACTAGCTTATTGTGAAGATTAAATTATTCAATATTTGTGAAGCGCTTAGATTACAGCCTGCCGCAAAGTCAGGGTTTAATAAACATTAACTAAAGTTATGATCAGAGAGGGGAAGTAACTTGCCCAAAGCCACACAGCTAGCAGAGGCAGGATTCCAAACAAGCCTGTTTGATCCCCAAAGCCACACTGTTTTTAAAGCACAACCCGAGTAGCAGAGCTAGAAAGAGGCCCTTTATTTCTGTGCCCTCTTCTCCCTGCCCCCCGCCAGTCAGTCCCAGGCAAAACTGCCCCTCCAAACCACCTCCCTGGTCAGAGCTGAGAAGCCTTGCATCTCTCTGTTCCCAGCCAGGGCATGTTCTCTCTTCAACTTCCATCCTTGAAAAGGGCCAGAGCCCCTGTGTGGAGGGGAAAGAATGTCTGCAGGCAGGCTTGGCCACCCAGCTTCATACAGCTCTGCAGGATTCCTTCCTTCTGCTTTTCTCTGCATGTCAGGGTGACAGAGACCAGCCCAGGCCTAGCGTGCCTGGAGCCTGTCTGTCCCAGCCATGCCCAGAAGACCCCTCGGGGAAGTCCTCCAACGCCAGAGGCAGAGATCACGAGCAATAAGCGAATAGGCCACTGGCAGGCAGCTAAGAGTAATAATAACGGATGACACCGTTTACTACGTGTTATCAGCTGGGCTCTTTACAAATAGTACCTTGTTAAATCCTCACTTCATCTCAATGAGAGTTTTCTCATTGGTTCTTTCTTACAGGCAAGGAGACTGAGGTTCAGAGAGGTTACGGTATTTGACACAAGTCACACAGCTTTAAGGGGCAGAGCCAAGATTCAAAGCCAATACTGACTGGTTCCAAAGTCTGATTGTTAATCCACGCTACAAAGCCTTACCTAACTGGCTGCTCTGAACACTTTTTTCCTTCCAGTCCTAATACCAAAGGCCAGCTGAGAAATGCTTAATAATTGAGCATAGCCATTGAAAGAACACTGAGGCCATCTTGCCCTGCCTCTCACTGGCCCTTGTGTGGGTCAATATAATGAATGCAAATACATGCAAATCACATGCAGAGTTACCTGTCAGTTTCCTGAACCCGCAAAGGGCTATTCAGAAAACTCTGGACTGGTATTTCCCAAATTTTAGATATTTCAATATTAGTCAATTCACAAAATCCACATTATTACTTACTAATATTTTTAAACTCAATTTGTTTTTCTTAAACAAATTCACCCCAAAGGAGGAAAATTGAAATCAGTACCGTAAATAGAAAGCCATTACCACTTACCACAAATAGAAATGAAGCCTAGAGGTAAAAACAATGAACACCCTACAATGGTACCAAATCCTAGCTGGGTGTTAGAACCTTCCTGAAGTTTTGAGTAGGAGGGTCTTTTGCACTTACAATCGCACCCACACTCTTTTCCACTTTATTTGTAAAAAATGGAATACATGTTCATTAAAACAGTGTTTATATTACAGATCTGCAGTCAGAAGCCTCAGGTTGGGCAGGGCTGCGTTCCTTTCCGGAGCCTCTGGTGAGATGCGTTTCCTTGCTCCTTCAGTTCCACGTGGTTGCAAGACTGAAGCCTACATTTCTTTGCCGGTTGTCAGCTGGGGACCACTGTTACCTCCAGGCAGCCTCCGTCTGGTCCTTGCACACGTCCTCCAACTTCTCAGGACCTCTGGATCCTTGTCATGCTGCGGTCTTTCTGCTTCTCTGCAGCCAAGGCAAGTTCTTGCATTGTAAGGACTCATGGGATCACATTGGTCCCACCTGGATCGTCCAGAATAATCTCCCCATCTCAAGGATTTAACCTTAATCATACGTGCAAAGTCCCTGTCGCCAGGCAAGGTAACGTATTCACAGGCATGGACATCTTTGGGGGCCATTATTCTGCTTATCACAGCACACTGGCACCAAACAGAGACTTTCTTCTTGGTAGAATCAGAGAGGGAAGGAGGGAGGGAGCTGTTTGTCGAGTGAGTCTATGTAATTTATAATCCTGTCTATGGGCCACTTAAAATAATTCCGTGGACAGCCCCTCGCTCCATAAGTCTCGCCCTGCCACATCACAGTTGATAAGCTTTGGAAGTGCTCACATCGCCAATCTGGCTCTGGCCATGCGAGTTTCCATCTGAAACAGGAAGGAAGCAATGAAATGTCTCAGACAGACTCCTCATGAACTTTTCACTCAAGGCTCACATCTTCCTTTCAGGCTACCTGGAGATCCCCCCAAAACTCTCCTGGCTTGGAACTGGGTTCACTTCCTGCCTGGTTCCAAAGGAGTCCCTTCCAAAACCCCGCAGGGCTGCAATGTGTCATTCCTCTGTGCCGTGTGGAGGCTTCCACGGCAGACCTGGGAAAGACAAGATATGCTTCGTGGAAGGCGCTGGGTGGCTGGCTTCCCTCTCGAACAGGCCTGCTCTCTCGCCCTTTGCTAATGACTTTGATCCTTTGCACTTTGTAAAAAACCCTGCAACACCAATTTGTCCCCTCTGGCTTTAACCTTGCAACCCAGTTGGCCCTTGTAAAAGGGGGGCGGGGGCCAGAGGGAGGCCAGGCAGGGGCAGGCACAGGCGCACATGCTGCCCAGATCAGCACGGACTGCCTCGGGTCTGTTCCTTTAATGATCGCTTCCCAGGACTCTCACAAAAAAGGACAAATAAAAGCCTTTTGACAAGATGGCAGAGCTGCGTGCGAGGCTGACTCCGTCAATAACCAGTTCATTCGGGAGTTTCTTTGCCTGTTCACATACTCTCCTCCCAGATCTCTCTGCAACTGGCCGCCTCCGCCTTGTTCCCTCTGGCTTCCCACAGCTCAGGACAGCCTCCTTTCCCACCCCGAGCACCAGCCCCTTGGCAAATCCTCACTTTTATCTTCTTTTGCTCCTTTTCTCCATTCCATGAAGCTGTGGATGAAACAAAGTGAATTTGCCGTCTGAGGAGACAGAGGACTGGCTTGCAGGAACTCACGAAGCTGCATGTAAAACAGAAGCCTGTTGAATGAGACGCGGATTGTGAAGGGAGCCCTGTGGGCAGGCATACGTAGGAAGCAGGACTTTTTTTCTCCTGGAAAAAGCATAGATATGGCCCAAACCCCACGGATGTGTCTTTAAGAGTAGATTCTCCATCCCAGACTGGTTGACACACACATGCGTAGTATCAGAATCAGTATCTGTTACAAATAACGAAGTCCTAAAAGTTGCAGATTCTTCACTTTTGAAAAATATAATTTTCTTAACGCAAGGTGATCCCTATTATAGAATATGTATAGGTCAGCTTTTGCGGCATGACAAGCTACTCCCAAACTTAGCGGCTACCAAAACCAGTGTTCATTTTCTTCATGATTATTCCCGTCAGCTTTTGAGCTGAGTCCAGCTGGGTAGTTCTCCCGAGCTCTGCGGGATTCACAAACGTGTTTGTAGTCAGCTGCCGGGTTGGCTGGGTGATGGCTGACCCAGGGGAGCCTCTGTTGGGACTTTCTTGCCAGTCCTTCGAGTGGTCTCTTATCCTCCAGCAGGATAGCTCAGGCTCACTGTCATGGTGGTGGTACCATTCTAAGAGAAAATGAAGGCATGCAGGACCTCTTGAAGCCTAGGCCCAAAATTGCTGCCTTGTCCTTCCTGTTATACTTTACTGTTCAAAGCAAATCACCAGGCCAGCCTAGATTCAAAGATAGGGAAGTACTCCCCAGTGCTTGATGGGAAATGCTACAGTCACACTGCAAGAAGCATGGATACTGGGAAAGGGGAAAGACCGTGGTCATTTTTGCAATCTAACACGGTTTATTTCCTATTGTCATTCCCTGGAACTCCAGTCCCACGAAAGGATCAGAGGAACTATAGGCGATAAAAGAATGTGTGATCAAAGAATCTGTGAAAATTTGGTCTCAACAAAGTAAATAAGCTTTAACGTAGGATTTCTCAGAGCCTTTAATCACCACGGTGCCTGGTGAGCCTTCAAGAGTGGGAAACTGCAGGCAGTCCAGGGACTGACAAATTCCCAAATGGATTGCTCTTCTGGGGGGACATCTCCCAGAATTCATGTGCTGTAAAATGTACTTTGGGACCTACTACTATGATAACATAACTCAATTTTGCTAATTTGCATGAGTTATGTCATTCTGCGGTAAAGATAAAAGGGGAGCCATCACAGGAAGTTCTGTCTTACCTGGGCCACTCCCAGAGGTCAGCTGTCATTACTGATATACTGCTAAGAACTGGAATGATTCTCTGATTGTAGTGATTTACTCCCAGAATATTTTTGCCAGGAGAAGAGCCGGGCAGTAAAGTTCATCAAATGGGTGATAAATAAAGAAATCATCAAGACTCATCCCACCCAGAGGCAAATGCTCTAGAATAATTCCTTCTGGTCATTTTCCCCCATCTGTATTTATTTTCTTTATGCGGTTTACCCCACCCAAGTTTCTGTCATTTTTTATTTAAAACTTAACATTATACCAGAAGCATTTTTTAGCGATCAGTTCAGTGGTAGCTCAATATTCTGCCATATGGATGTAATATTTTGCCTAATAACAGCCCCTCGCCGAAGCTGGTTATTTATTTTCGCCCCCTATTTCATCATTTGGAATCAGAGCGTTTATATTGTAAGAGAATTGAGTTTGTTTCGTTTCGTTATTTTGTTTGGTTTGAGAGCTGAAAGGGTCATCAGAGAATTGAAGGCCTCGGACTTTTTATTTTCCTGTTTGTTCGCTTTTCGTGGCAAGGTAAGCACGATTGGAAGTGCAGTCCAGTTCTCAACATTTCCATTGCTGGGGTCCCAGTTGGCAGCAGGAAGAGGATTCTTCCCGTGTTTTCAGATAAATTGCACTTGTGGTCTCGCCAAACTGCAAGCAGGATTCAGGTTTGGCCCGAGTCTGAGGTCTCACTCACAGCTGTTAAATCCTCTCCAAACCACAGGCCAAAAATGATTGCGTTTGGGGACTCTGAATCACTTATTTCTCCCCTATTTCCTACCTACCTTGTATCCAGAAATCATAGAAGAAAATCTATTCTTAGTAAATGGCTTTTCTGGTTTTTCAGAGTTAAGAGAGCTCAAGGAAAGGTGGGAGGAGGGCGTGGGGGGAACCATAGCTGGAGTTGAAATTAGCTTGTGTATAGTTACTTTTTCCCCCTTGGACTAGATTCGACTTTTTCCACAGTTCCTGAAGAGTGTGTTCTGTAGTAGTTTTCCACAAGTCTGATCTGAGGAAATTAGATCTTAGGATCTAAGATCCAATTTGTGAGCCCAACGAATTCTCTCAGGCTTGTATCATGTAAAGGCGGGTCTTGGCAATCTCCCAGATGGCTCCTGTGTTCTCAGACGCTTTCAGGACTCAAGGCCAACCATTTCAGTGCTCTGAGCCTCAGTTTCTTCGTCTGTCAAATGGAGACGTGCCATGAACAAACTAGGTGAGCTAGCGGGTTAATGTGCCGAGCACTATTCTGAGTGCTTTACAATGAAAACTCTTTCACTCCTCAGAACAGCTTTATGAAGTAAGCCCTATGGGTATCCCCATTTGACAGATGAGAACACTTAAGTCAGAGAGACTGGAAAACATACTGTGTGCTGTAAATCAACTACGCTCCAATAAAATGCGTACAGACATACATACAAAAGTACTGCGTACGATTCCTGGCACCCGGTGGGCACTCAGTATATCAGGTGATCTCTACGATCCTGCGTCGTCCCATTCGTCATGATGTACTGTCGTCGCTCGTTTAACTGTCTGACTTTCCCCATAGACAGTGAGCTCTGGGAGGACAGGGATTGTGCCCAGTCCCCCACCCATTGTACCCAGAACCCAGTCCAGGTCCTGGCCAGGAGTGGATGCTTCATAAATGTTTACTGAATGAATGAACAAATCCCAGAGTGGTAGCAACTCGGTTCTCCACCCACAGCCTGGCGCAAATTCTACCTCATCCTGCCAATCCCTCGCCCGGTCGGGGCTTTGCAGGAAAAGAACTCACACAAAGTACCCCCCAAAAAAGGGAAGGGGTTGGTGAGTGGGAACATGGACCCTCCTGAGATCTGAGCAGTGGAAAAAAAAAATTCTCACAGAAATTGTTTAAACAGGGCCTCCCGTCACTCCCTCTATTCTTGCTCTTGAAAGGAGAAAAATGAGATGCAAAGTCCCCGTAAACAATAAACTCGTGGAATAAGTCGAATCAAATATCAAATAACGAAGGAGCCCAGGCTCATGAAATTATTTGTAGAACCAGAAAGATAGTTACAAGAGCAAGCAGAAGTTTTTGAAGACATTGCAGAAAACATATGTTGAGAAGCATGGTTCACTTTCAAGCCAAGAGATTCTAGACCTGAGATGCAATAGGTAGGGAGAGCTGATTTGGTAGGCCTGGTACAATGGTAGCATACAGTAGAAGACCTGAAGTTTAAAGTGGAAAACTCCAACGTAAGTTAGTGGCAGAATAGGCCGAATGTTGCATTCAACAAATATTGAGTTGAGTGCCAATTATACACATGACAGTCACTGTGTGACAGGCTGAGCTCATCACAGTAAGTAGGTCATATTTCCTCCCTTGGTCTTGGGGGCCTGTATGAGATGGGGAATGAGTTAAGTTTTAGCCATTCTGTGAAATGGGAAAAGTTTGTCCTTGGGGCTTTCCTACATCCTCTTTCAGCACATTTTTATGGCCTCCTGATTTCTCTCCCTCTTCTCTCACCAACTTTTCAATTCTCTCTTGCTCTATCTCCCCCTACCCCACATCCCACAGTTTAAAAGTTGAGCCTCGGCTCCTTGTAAGTGGGAATGGAGAAACTAACTCACACAAGGGTGCAAATGACGAAATACAGCTTAACGCACTTTGCAACATTAGTAACCCAGCATAAACCAGCATTTGCTTTTAATCCCGTATTTGCTTTTGCCAAAGAAACAAATCTTTAATTGCAGAATTTCCAAAATAGAGATTTTGCTGTGGGAAGACATAGGAAATGCAACCTTCCATAGCTACAGATTTCTTTTAAGGCATTTAATTCACAGTCAACGGTCTGAGCAAACCATTTAATAAGCTCCTAATACATGCCAGGTGCTTGAACAAGTGTCATGTTGCTTATTCCTCACAGCAATCTCAGAACTGGGCTTTGAGAAGTGAGAAATGGTTTACGGGATGGAGAGAGGCACCGTCCGAGGAGACTTCAGCTCTTGGACTTGGAACGGAGTCACGGGGGAGAAAGGCACATGGCGTGGGGTATGGGTGTCTGGGGCAGGAAGGGAAGGGAAGGACGTAGTAGCAGAGAATGAGAACCAGAACCAGACGGGGGAAAATAGCAATTATAATGGTTGATATGTGTGAATCAGCGTGAACTGGGGGCCAGGCCCTGACATCGAGCATCTCCCCTAACTCTCACAGCAGACATCGCGCTGTAGGTGTAATTGTCATCATCACGCTCGGTGGACAGTTGAAGAAACCGACTCTGACACCGAAGTAACCCACGGCAAGCAGCACAACCAGAACTCAACCCAAGGCTGCCTACTTCCAGCACCCACTGAGCCACCGGGGGGCCGTGAGGGCCGTGTTGGCTTTCTCATGTAGAGGAGGCAAGGGGGACTCCCAAATGGTATTAAAATGGCATCCCCAGGTCAGTGTTCTGGCATGAGAACAAGTCCTGTAGTATGGTTAGGATGATACCTTATCTCTAAAGGTAAAATAAGAATCAGCATCTTTGTTGAACTTACAGAGAATTATTATAGAATTTCTCCCATCGACCTTCCAAAGCACTTCACAAATGACGCCACGTGGAAGGCCGGAAGAAGGTCAAAGTCCGAACCAAAGTCTCTGAGAAGACCTGAGAGAGACTTGGGCCCCCAGTCGTCACCTGCCCTCCTCATACACCAAGAACCAGAGTGTTTGGGAGTAAGTGTATGTTTGTTCTTACCCCCTGAAATTCAGACAGGACAGGAAGACAGCAGTGGGGGACCCAGGCCCATCATCAAAACCTCTCACCCGGTGTCGTCAGAGTACCACGCGCCACTCCTCACAAACTAACTCTGCTAATAATCTTTGTGAGCCTTCAGCCCACACAGAAGTTTCCCAGGCTGGGCGACTCCATATTGAAATGTTGTTAAATGTGAAGTAAACCCAGTTTATTTCCAACCCTTAATGGATGTCAGTGATTATCGTTTGACGCCTTTGATTCCTAATAATGACATCATCCTCTCTCCCAAAGCAGAATGAGGCTCTGAGTTGGAAAGTGACTCCTAGGGAAACCTCCACAGATTTGCATAATATTCAAGCTGCTCCCTCGGCCCCCAAGTCTCAGACAGACTAATCAAGGAGGGTGGATAATCTCTGGTATTGTCGGAGATTCCGATCTCTTAGCTGAGATGAAAAGACCAGACCGGTCTCCATTTCCCTGGCTCAGTGGTCAGTAAGAATGCATCTCATCTCACAGGAGCCATGGGAGCCCCAGGCCTTGGACAAACTCCAAGGTACTGTGTCCTCCCTAACTAGGCCCCAGATGGTATCACAGACTCACAGTAGAATGTCAGAGGCCCTTTGAAATGAAACGGCGCTCACTCTACTTGTGGGATCCTGTAGGTCAGGGAGATTGAGAGAGTATCATAGGCCATAGAGTCACTTGTTCAGTTAACAAACATATATTGAGTTCCTGCTGGGCTCCAGGTCCATGACGGGCATTGGTAATGAGGCGGTGGACAAGTCTGACCCTGGACCTGCCACTTGGAGCTTGGTAGGAAATGCAGAAATTAAGCCAACCATTATAAATAATGAAGTCTGTTTATATCAGAGTGCACAGGGCAGCAAAGGAGAGGCTGCAGGGGCTAGGGGGTTCCCGTCTGGGGTACAGTGAGGGGCCTTCCAGGAAGGCCTTCCTGAGGGGGAGAGGCATGAACAGAAATGTGAAGGAGAGGGAGCCAGGTGATGGGGGGCAGGGTGGAGGCATTCGGGGTCAAGGGAACGGCTTGTGCAAAGATCCAGGGGCACGATGTGTGAGGAGCCACAGAAGGACCCACATGGTTGGAGGAAGGAAGCTGACGGATGAAGCCAGGAGAAATCAACAGCCATTCTAGAACTGAAATCCAGGGCTCCTGGCTCCTACGTGGAACATAATTAATAACAGAGGGGAAAAATGCAAACAGAACTAAAATGTGGACCTCGCCCGTGTATGAGATGAGAAAGTTTGCCTTGAAGGCCTTCCCGCTTTCCCTTTCAAGACTGAAGGTATTGCTGAGCACACAGTGTCACAAGGGAGCATCAAGGTAATTGCGCTTGAGGCCACTGGGTGTTCCTGAAGCAATCTGATCCCGGAGACTGCCCCTCTCTGGCCTGAGCAGGTGAAGTCTGCAGGGAAGACTTGCCCCAACTCGCTGCCACTGTACAAAGCAGCAGTGAGTACACCTGGGAGAAACTGTGGCCTCCTGGCCATGACACCTAATCACCTTGGAAGTCAGCTGGACGAACAGACTGCCACCATGGGGTCAGTGTTCCTCACTGTGTCACAGGGCCGGGACTAGGGTAAGGCGAGCGAGGCACTCACCTTGGAAATGAAATTTAAGGGGGTGCCGGAAAACACCATCATCAAGATAAATAATATTTTAATGCAGCATTTCAAAAATCAAACTGAATGCCGAGTAACCACGATGAAGAAAATTTCAAAAGTTTAAATAAAGACGGGATCCAACCCTGCTTGTGTACAACTCAGCCTCACTTGACTCACCCTAATCCTGGCCCTGGTTCCACTAAAACTTTATTTACAAAATCAGGTGGGCAGCCTACAGGACATAGTTGGTCAGCTTCATTTTGTTACAGATCACATTAAACTCTTATTTGATTACTGGGGTTTTTGGTGTCCCATAAATTTTGTGTCTAAGATAAGTGCCTCCCTCTTCTCATTGTAGTTCCAGACCTGCTGTGTGTGCTCAGGCAAGTAACCGCCATCTCTGAGCCTAGGTGTCTTCTCTTGTCATACATGTGGGAATAGTGGTCCCAACTCACAGAGCTGTAGTGAGGATTACCCCCATAAAAGACGTTTGCACAGTTCCTAGCACTCGATAAACAGTGATTGTTTGCATGGCTATAGTAAATATTCTCTTTATTGATGGTGCTTTCATAAGCGTTCTCTCCAACAAGAACCAAGTCTGGGCTTCAGGGGACTTCAGAGGACTTGGCATTCTCTAAGATGTGGCAACTTTCTCACTTAGGAACAAGCCTCCTTTTGGGTAACTTGGGCAACTTGGAGCTGCCTGCAAAGAAACTGTTCAGCCAGGGCCAGAACCAGGTGCCTCGTGGGCTCCCAGAGTTCAAAACCCCATCACGGGGTGGCCCAGACTCTTGCCATGAATTTGAACTTGTCCTGCAAAACTGAAGTGTTTCAGGACACAGGCACGCAGCATTGTAAAATGGGGCAATTAAACCTATAAAACCAAGGTTTACAGGGGAGTTTATAGTGTCAGAGGCTTTTTATGGCTTTTTTAGATTAGTTTAAATAGAGGGAAAAAGAACAGGGGAAAGAAAAAGAGAGGACTTGAAACTTGAGGAGGCTTAAAAGTTCTGAAAGAAGCTTTTAGGAAGCACAGAGGGGTCATAATCAGAGGCACGTTTTTCCATCTTGCTGTCTCTTGCAAATTGGAGCAAAAACAAGTCAAGACTTGCTGTCTGCCACCACTCCTTTTTTTGCCTTGTCCTTGGCTGTCTGAAAAGACCTACGGGGGCTGGGGAAAGTTGCGAAGAGGGACTGGAGAAAGAATGTAGGATTTGAGGGAAACCAGCAAGTCAGGCAGGTCCATGCAGTGAGGAGATGACCTACAGTGATGGAAGTTTGTCATAGGAGATGGGAAGTGTCTTTATCAGCCATAGGGTGACTTTGGGCCTCAGAAGACGGACCACATGGAGAATGTACACGTTACTTCAAAGTCCTTCAGATAGGGCTTCCCTGGTGGCGCAGTGGTTGAGAGTCCGCCTGCCGATGCAGGGAACACGGGTTCGTGCCCCGGTCCGGGAAGATCCCACATGCCGCAGAGCGGCTGGGCCCGTGAGCCATGGCCGCTGAGCCTGCGTGTCCGGAGCCTGTGCTCCACAACGGGAGAAGCCACAACAGTGAGAGGCCCGTGTACCAAGAAAAAAAAAAAAGTCCTTCAGATAGAGGTCTGAGAACCAGAGTTCCATCTGGCCACCATCTTCCCCCTTCTCTTCCCTTCACCCACAGTGGGGTCCTTCCTCTTTCTGAAAGCATCCGTGTCCTTCCTGTTTCCTTGGCTCAGGGAGTACCCTTTGCCAGCAATGCCTTTACAGCACGTTTCAGATTCCTCACACTCACCTTGAAGGTTCACTTCTTAGTGGAAGAGCTCTCCACGATATTAAACAAAACAAGCAGGGCTCGTAACTGTGGATATAGTATGCTGTCACCTGTATGGCGGAAAAGTGCATACATGTGTATGTATTTGTATTTGTTACGTGTATTATAACACGCAAGATTATAATGTTTTTAATTTATCAAATACTTGAGAAAGGACATGTAAGACATTGTAACAATATCTGACTCCCGAGAGAAGCGGGTGTCTGAAAGACACAGAAGAAAGAAGGCTCACTTTTCCCCCACTTCCTGTCTCCCCTTTTGTAAATTTTAACTTCCGTCTCATGAGCATGGAGAACCTATTCAAAACTCAGGTTAAAATTTATTTTAAAAAATATTTAAACTACCTGGTGGTGATCTGTACTATAGCTTTGCAAGATGGGACCACTGGGGGAAACCAGGTGAAGCGAACACAGGCTTTTCCTGTCTTATTTCTTACAACCATATGTGACTCTCAGTTATCTCAAAATATAAGGTTTAATTAAAAAAAATCAACTCACTTCCTCAAGAGACCTCTCTGCGTCCCCTGCTGCCCAGATTAGTCCTAACCAAAAGGGACCTACCTTGAACGGGCGTATGAGTTATTTAAGCCCTACATCAGTCATAATTGTTGGTAGGCTATACTGGTTGTTAAATATTTCCAATATCATATCTACATATTTACACTTTTATAGTAACCTGGACTTCTCTTTCAAATGCACTTGTCAAAAATTTAATTACATAGTTGAAAAAGTTTTCAAATTCTGTTTCTCCCACTAGACTACAAACTCCATGAGGGTAGCAACCAGAACAGTCCGCCTCACTATTCTCTCCCCAGTGCCTGGCCCACGCCTGGCATATAGCAGTGCTCCCGTAAATATTTGTTCAATACATTAGAGAACTATTACCTGTAAAAAAACAGTAACTCGGCACCGTTAGCAACAGAGATTTGACCTCAAATAAGCAGCCTTCTTTTTAGGCACTGAGGATTTCCAAATAAAGTTCTAGAAGAGATCATTGGATTGGTTTGATTTGGCCCATTTAGTATGCAGCACTCCTATTGGACATTTTTTGGGGCCACCATTCAGTATGGAGCATTCCTATTGGCCACACTGACAGGTCTGCTGCTTGTCAAGGTGCTTCCAACCAACTTTTACACAATGGCTTCCCAGGCTAAGTTCTCTTCTCCTTTTCCACTCTTTAGTTTCCTAGAATGCCAGCTTATGGTATTTGCGTCTTTATCTTTAGAAAGAGGGCTTTCTTTGGCTGGAATCTATCATAGAGAAGATACAGGAGAGGAAGTAAAGGTCCTGGTTAAACGCAGGCTCCTGTCCGTTCTAGCTCTGCCGCTAAGCGTGGTCTCAGACAAGTAGCTGAACTTTGTGCTTCTGGGCGTCCTCATCCGTAAAATGGGCTAATAACAGTACCAGCCTCAAAGGGCCCTTGTGAGCCTTAGCTGAGTTAATACACGTCAAGAGCTTAGAACCACAGCCTGATGTACATTAAGCATTTAACAAATGTTAGCTAAAAGCACTGTTCAGAGCATTTGAAGGGTCCTCATGGCATGGTGACTGGTTGATTTTCTTTCCAAAGCTGATCTAACTCAGTTTGAAATTTTGGTTGTGCCGCAAAAGTCAAATTCAGTTCTCTTGGTGAAGGAGCTTAAACTCTGCTATTTCCTGTCCTAATTACAGGCTTGTTTCAGCTGATGTAACCCTTGTTTTCCATTAATGTATTCAATGTCTGGGTTGATTATTTCTTTGGCTAGATCCTTAAAAATTTTTTAATGTTTATTGAGTTCCAGGAATTCTACTGAATGCTTACATACATTACTTTATTTCATCATATTTAATCATAATTCTGATTTTGAAATAATCATTTCTAAAAATGAATCAAGCAGCGGTTGCTGTGTTAAGTATCTTAGCTCATTTAACCCTCGGAAAGGCCCCATAAAGTGGATGTTATTATCACATATGAGATTGATTAACTTTTTCAAGATCACAGAGGTAGTCACTGGTAGAACAGTGATTTGAATACCAGAGCTTGTACTGTAATATTTCCAGACTTCCCATCTCCACCCTGCTTATACAATCATAATAAAAATGTAAATAATTATTGTGTGCTATAGTAATACATAAATTTCATACTCAAAGTTATTTATGATTTGTTGGAGCGTGGGGGATTTTGACAAGCACAGGTCAGGCAGGTTATACCCAAAAGTGTGTGTGTGTGTGAAAGAGTGTGTGTGTGTACGTACATGCGCACACGTGTGTTCTTTTTCTCACACGTGATATTTCCATGTTATATTTTTTAAATCAAAAGTTAGACTCAATTACTGAGGGTCACAGATACATCTCCACTTTAGGCAACTTTCTTTTAAAACTATGCATTGTTTTTGGAAAGTTAGATTAAAGTTTTAAGTAGAGGGTTTAGCTCTTAAAAGCTACATTAAAGGAACATGTCTCACTCATTTTTGGAAATTTAAATGAAAATTTAAGTAGAGGGTTTAGCTATTAAAAAACTATAGTGAAAAAAATACGTAGCACTCATTCTTTGCAAATTAGATAAAAATTTAAGTAGAGGGTTTAACTAATTTTTTAAAATTATAGTGTATTCCTGTGGGGAAAATGCATTTTTTATAACGTAAATCATCATCTCTGTATGTCATCCACATCCCCCATATACATCTGATTCTTACACTTGGATTTTCTCATACTGGGTGAATCGTCTATATATCCTAGTAAATAGATGAGTTGGGGTGGCGCTCATTGCATATTCTCTATATCCAGATATCCTCCAGGGCTGTGCAGTTACTATGGAATAAAGTTCCGAGTATATACCCTGGTAATTCAGGCCAGCCAATACACAAGTTGATTTTGCTTCTTTGTGGTTTCTAATAGCCTTCCCTTCATCCTGCACCATTTTTTTCTGGGCAGGAAACCCAAAGGGACAGCAATCGGGAAGAGGATTCCATCCTTGCCTTCTCCCTTTCAATGGAAGTGGATAATTCAATCAGTCCGCAGACGTTAAGGCCTCATCAGCTAGCAAGGGAAGGCGGTCCTGAAGCCAAGTGGATTCAGCGTTCATTGTTCTCTCTGTCTCTTCCTCTCTTCTTTTCTTCCTTCTAAGCTAAATCTAATGGAAGACAAATCAATCCACACCGAAAGGGGGAAAAAAAAATCAGGCTTATTTTCACAAAAAATTTTGTTTTGTTTTTTTGGATCAGAAACACAGGACTTCCCAAATCAAGTTAAGTGAGTCCCAGATGTGGACTCATTTCAAATCAAAAACACACCCCCATCATCTCAGGCAGAATTCTGCTCGAGGAAACCAGTGATTGCAATTGCAATGCCCGACACAAGAGGATTTCTCCAGAGAGAGTTTGTCCCAGACTGTGGAGAGGAAGAGGAATGGGGAAGGTGAAGGGCTGGCATGCTTCTCTTCCCCCTGGGGAGAAGAGAGACAGGATTCAGGTTAATGAGGTTGGAGGGTCGATGTGAACCAATCCGAAGAGTGGAAAGCATCTTTGAATAGCGCCGAGGATGCCGAGAATTGAAGCTGCCACATGCTACACGCTGGGTTTATTAATGAGAAGGCACTGAATCCATATTACACAGCCTGGACATGTAATGCCTGAAACAAACAAAACCCAACGAGAAATGACAGTGACGCTCACACTTGTGGGCATTCTGGAGAATTCATTTTCTGCGGGAGAATAGTAGATGGCAGCTGGAATGCCGGGAAACAACGTGATGTGCAAATTAATACATTTCTTTAAAAGGCTAAGAGGAGAAGAGGGCCTTTTGACAGCCTTTGATTCGGCCATTAATTTTCAAAGACTGATCAAGACACTAACATGTCACATGGACTTTCTTCTAGTGTTGGACCAAAAGAAGAATGTTGAACCGTGTAACCAAAGACATCTCTTGATGAAAAGTCCTCCTTTTAATGACTATAGTTCGCATTTTTATCAATGTCATGCTGCACGTAGATGAAAACAGTCATTTAAATGTGTTTCTTCTGTCTTCTCCTAATAGGTTTGATTTTACATTTCTTGCCATCTGGTTTGGTGAACAGAAATATGGAAGTACTTTTACTCTCTATATGTTTCTTATGGGGTTTAGTCGAGGATGTGGCCTTTTCCTTTTTACTAAACTGGACTCTAACCCAGATTTTACCCCCAAACAGGCCATCTGGGTACTTTGGCAAGGCTCCTGCCCTTTTTTAAGCAGAACCGTTTAACCCAGTATAATTACATCTTATGATGAACATCTCAGCCATTTCTTCCACAGCACATGCAGTATCCTACCTTGCTATGCATCCCCACAGCATCTTAGCAGAGTTTATTAAACTGAGCTGGATGAGTTAATGTAGCTTTCCAATAATTATATTTCTCAAGTTGGTCCCATAATAGCAATAATTGCTAGCATGCACTGAATGCCAGCACTCTGCTTAGAGGTTTAAATATACTTGCCCATCTAAGACTCGCCTCAACCCTGTGAAGTTAAGGTTGAGCCCATTTTGCAGACGAGGAAACCAAGACTCTGAGTGGCAGAGCTGGGATTCGAAGCAGTTATCATTTACCAAGTTCCTGGCACTTTGCTTGCATCTTATACTGTGGGTCCAGCGCTACACTTCCAACAGAGGACAGACACTTGGGAAGGAGTGTGTGCAAACTGTCAGGGAAGGTTACAAGGGGCTTTGTCATAGTAGGTACCAAGTCCATTATGAGGTTGCTTGACCATGGGGTTCTGACCCTGGGTAGAGGCACATGACATCAGAACATGAGTGACCATGGGGTGAGGGGCACCTAAGGAGGTGCGCAAAGGACCGGAGCTCTGATATTTCTAATGAATACAATCCAATGTCCAAAATATACAATTTTGTCACGTCCGAGATATGAACGTGTATTAGTTTCCTGCAGCTGCTGTAACAAATTACCACAAATTCGTGGCTTAAAACAATAGAAATGTATTCGCTCAGAGCCTGGTGGCCAGAAGTCCAAAATCAAGGTGTCAGCTGGGCTGCATTCCCTCCAGAGGCTCTAGAGGAGAACGCTTGCTGGAGTCCTCCAGCTCCTGGTGGCTGCTGGCTTCCTTGGCTCAAGGCTACGTAACTCTAATCTCTGCTTCATCTTCCTCTGTGTCTGTGTCTTCTCTTCTGTCTCTTATAAGGACACTTGTCCTTGGGGTTAGGGCCCACCTGGGTGATCCAGGATGATTCCACCTCGAGATCTTTAACCTAATTACATCCATAAAGACCCTCTTCCCAAATAAAGTCACACTCACAGGTTCTGAGGGTTAGGATGTGGACGTATCTTTTTGGAGGGTCACCATTCAACCCACTACCACCTGTAAATCAAATATTAAATAAATAGAATCACTGAAACCCTAGACTAGTAAAGTGGAATTCTGTTGAAAAGAAGGCAAAGACCATGAATTAGAACTTATCTCCTCCCCATAGCACTTGGCCCCATGCCTGGCACCCAGGAGGCTTCATAAATAGCTGCGTTTTGATGCCCAGCGAAGCCCAGTAGAAATGGCATAAGCTTCGGCAAGCCCTGGTTTAAATATGGACTCTGCCATGTTCTAGTTCTGGCTTCACATAAGTCATTTTACTTCTTTGAGTTTCAGTCTTCTCCTCTGCAGAATGGGACTGATCCTAATGCCTGCCTGGCAAGGTGGATGGGGAGAGTAGCAAAGTACGCGTTGTACTAGTTGTAGTCACTGATAGGTTCATCCATGCATATTTAGGGGGCATGTATTTATTTCAAATGTATTTCACAGAGTTTTATCGAGCACCTACTATGTGCTAGTCATTGCCCAAGGTGCTGGGGATATAGCTGTGAAGGTCAACAGTGCCTGCTCCGATGGTGTTTGCATTCTAGTGTGGGAGAACGAACGAAGACAATAAATAAATACAAACACATACATTGTTTTTTGAAACATCAGCCCAGAGAGTGATGAGGGCTAGGAAGAAAAAGTTTCAAACTTGATGCACAATAGAATGGGGAAGGGGCAAAGAGGGGTCAATTTAGATAGAGTAGTCAGGGAAGCCCTCCACAAGGTGATGGCAGTTAACCTGACTGATGACAAGAAGCACGTTGCAGAGCAGAAGGAATGGTGTCCTAGGCAAAGGGAACAGCAAGTACAGAGGCTAGGTGGCCTTGAAGACGGATGCATTGAATTGTTGCTAATAATGATGCCCTTGTCTAATAACGTCTTTTTATTTATAGTGTTTATACAAGCAATAGTCTCCTCTCCCAATACAGTGGTCATTCACAAGTTTGCTCACCAAGTGTGTCTGTTTCTGTGCATTTCCTGTCCCTCCCCCCATTCTTGAGTGGGGCATATGGAGGGTGGGAGACACATATCACTTTTGGGCAGGAGATTTGACAATTGACGTGGCACCCTCCAGAGCTCTCTCACTCTAGGATGGAGACGGACAATTGTGAAGATGGTGGCTAATCTATTATCCGACCATGAGTGGCTACTGTAAGCAGAGTCAAGATTGCTGGGGTCCTGTTGATTTGAGATCCACATGTCGAGTGAGTGAAAATAGTGAATGAGAATAATCTCTAGCTGTTTTCAGTCACTGAGATTCTGGGATTGTTTGTTACTGCAACATAATCTAACCTCCCCAGACTGATACACTGTCTTTTGTTGAGTGCAACCTTACACCTTCCCACTGTAGTCCTTCTACGCCCTACTGGGTTTAGGTCACAACTGAGAACAGAACGTTGTCTCAACCCAAGCTGCTGGTTGCACAGGAAGGTTCCCACTCCTCTTTCCTATGGGGATGCTGGGAACCCAGAGGAGTTGTATGGGCAGTGGCAGCTTAAATGAAACAGGACATTACCAGGAGAACCAGCTGCCTGCCTTAGCTCCCACTAGCCTGGGCATCCCCTCACCAGGGGCATGGGCTCTGCAATTCCTCCTGCAGACTCACACTCCCTCCCCCAACTTCATGAATCCCTTAAATACTCCCTTCATGGGCTTATGCAATCCCACTGTTGCCAACAAGCCTGAGCGCTACAGCCAGCGGGTCTGATCCCTGGGCTGCACAAGGCACTTCTAGGGTATTAGCATTATTCATCTCTGGGATGGGAGTAGATTACAAACGCATCTGGTGATGGAAACAAAATGCCAGAGTGAGCTTGGAGCGGCTACTTTCATCCTTCCAAACCAGACGTCTGCACACCAAATGCTCCCAGGAGCCAGGCACCTAACCAAAATGAGTGAAGGGGGCCAGATGGGGCCAGCAGCAAAGTGGAAAGTGTGCGCCTCTTCTAAAGGGCCACTGCTGCTTGCCTCCAGTGGGTCAGTGCTGCCAGATCTTCCAATTCTGTGCAGAGAACTTAGATCTCTAAATTCATATAAAATAGTTAGTTCCAAGGGATTTGCAAATAATTAAAAACTATGCGTACGTTGTGGTTTTCACTGGTGATATTTACCAAATATTTCTGGAGCTGCCGCTGCCCGGGAACAAGATGGACATGCACTTGCCTTGTCCCCTTGAAGCTGGGGGTGGCCATGTGACTCATTTTGGCTAGTGTGTCAGCAGAGGTGACACACATCACTTCCAGGTAGAAACTATAAAAGCCAATGCAGTATTCCCCCAGATTCTTCTCATTGCCTCAGTTACAATGGAAGCACATGAAGAGATAAGCACTCTGCCTCAGTTCTTAAGTTATTGTAATAACAAATGAGCAAAGGAACCTCACTGATCCCACCGGCAGAAACACAATGAACATGTTGGAAGAGCAAAAAATAAATGTTTGTTATTTACGCTCCTAAAACGTGGGGGCTGTTTGTTACTGCAGTAGAATCAAACTTATTGTGACTGATACAAACAGCATACTGATGACACAAAACAAGTCTCTGGCCATTTCTTTGATTTGCAATTTTGGATGAATTCTTTTTCTCTTTCCTTGTTTCAAACATTTCCTTCATCTCTATTAATTCAGCTCCTCCAGCAAACACTTATGGAGACTTCTATAAGGGAAAACTGCTCTAACATACCATAGCAACAACAACAATAACAACAATAATTATAAAATAGTGGATGCTGTCCTCTGACAACCAGCTTCTCCAGAGCAGCTCAACCTTCTTGGTCCAACAGGCAGAGGCAATCCAGACCCCAAAGTAGTCAGACTCCAGAGTACCCCCCAACCCACCCTAACTTCTAAACCCTTCCGTGATTTCCAGGAGACTCTGATCTGTAAGAAGCGTGCTTACTCTCAGACCCCAAAACAATGCTTGTGAGCTGTTTTACACAACGTGGCCTCATGGCAAGCAGGTTTTCTTTGGAATTAGGCTGACTTGATTTTATTCCCTGCTTAGCTACGTAGTTGCTGTGTGACTTTATGTCTCGGTTTTCTGTTGAATACAGTAAAGTACACCTCCAATTTGGCAGAGTTATGACGAGGACCAGGCATAACATATAGCATGCACCCAGGAGAATGGCCCATAGCTGGGGCTTAGTTAATGGCAACTTTTGGGGAGAGAGAGATATGGACAAAGTGAAGCAAAAGGGGTATTTGGATTCACTTTAAGTGAGAAGTTATTGTGTACATAGTGAGTTAAGCCTGTGGGCTCTGGAGCATGGCTGCCTGGGTTCAAATCCTTTCACTCCGGCTGTGCAACTATAAGTAAGACACTTCACTTCTCTGAGCCTCCGTTTTTTCATCTTTGCAATAGGAATGATAACAATAATATGTGAATCCTCGGGTTGCTGTGACAAGTGCCAGGCACATAATAAAGATAAACTATAGATGGGACCTTATGTCCTTATTATGTAAAATTCTGACAGCAACATTTCAAGAGCAGTTTGGAAAGCGGCCAGTCTGGCCTTGGGTAAAACCTCACTGCCGTGGGCTTCTGCAGAAGGCGTGTCCTCCAGCCTGGCCCTCTGGAATCCTCCTTTTGAAACCGGCAGTTTACAATGTCCCACAAGGCTTCATTGTTTTCACCTCAGCAGGGAACACGTGTTCCTTCTGCATACACGCACTTGACTTTGACACAGGCTTTTCATCTCTGGGACTCGGAACAGCATGGCAGGACTGCCCGGGAAACCCGATCTCCCCAGCCCTCAATTCTAATCGTGTTGTTTCTTAGACTCGGTTCTCACCTATAAATCACTTTTGATGACAGTTTGAGAAGAAAGACATCGCGAAGCAAATCTTACACGATGTTCTCATCACCGATGGCATTTAATATCTTAAACTAAATGCTTCATGGCATGGCATCTCAGGTCCCAGGCGGAATGAAGGCTAGCTATTACTTTTTGCCTTTTGCGCACCTTTTGTGTGCTTGGGGGTCACTCACTTTAGGGAACGCCTGGTTGTTATGCTTTTGGGGGATTTTTTCTGGGGGGATTTAGGATGGTCACAGGGTCCACCAGGATTCTTGGGAGACGTTTACACCATGAGGCGGCGAACTCTGGATACCACTGTGGGGTGGTATCCAGAGCTGGTAATATGAGAAAGTTATGAGAATATAAGCCAGGCCTGATCTGGGGTTCCTCGCCATTCACCTGAGGGGCCCCTTCCTTTCCAGGGAAGTCGATACGGTGAAAATCAAACCAAAGCGACAGCAAATAAAAACAGTCCCTACCTCTCCTCTCCCCAAACCCCAGCCAGACTTGGGAAGAAATGTGAACGTCTATGCTCCCATTCACTTCCATCTGACAAATAGTTTCTGAGTATTTCGACGTGCCTTCGATGAGCCTGGACGTGAACTCACAGAGGTCAATACCATTCTCCTTAGCGTGACACGATCTCATTCAGCCATCAGTGTCTACGCACCTACAGCACCCAGGGGGCTGGACCAGCTGCCGGTGGAGCGGCTGCCAGGGGGACTGTCTCAGGCCGCAGGCTTCAAAGAGTTCAACGACACACAACGTGCAAGCGGTGAGATCAGAAGCTACTGGACGCACCTAGAACAGTCCCTGCTCATGCGTGGTTAGCAAATGAATGGTTTGACCAAAGAACCCACGATAGAACAAAGTGATCCGCATAACGCAAATGTGCACATGACAAGCGTTCGCTTCCTTCCGTCCCCTCCTTTCATCCCCCGACAGGTGCTGTAGGAAAAGGATCCGGCATAACATCTCATCAGACTCACCCACCATGAAGGGTCGTCCACATCTGCAAGGGAGACGTGTTGATGCTTCCTGATAAGACATTTGGGAGACTCGTATTCCTGTCTGCCTCTGATTTCCTAGGAACGAGCCACGGGAGGGACCGCTGCTCGCCTTGCATGTGTTCGCTGGGCCAGGAGGAAGGTGGTTTAATTCCCGGTCGCAGGCGTACTCTGCCCTCCTGTTCTGATGCTGTGGCTCCTGAAAGAGGGGTCACAAGAATAAGGACAACATTAGCTGGGCTTCTACTAGGTGCAGACACAGAGCTCAGACCCATGCATGCATCAGCTCTGAGTAATTCCTGTATCAGAGCGGGGCTGGGAGCAGGAAATCAGGTGACGGGGATAGAGCGCTCAGTACAGAGCCGGAACATATTAATGCTTAACAGATGGCCGTTTCTTTGTCATATCCTCAGTTACACGTGTGGAAACTGAGGCTTGGAGAAGGGGAGGGAGGGAAGCAGCTATGAATGGGGACCCCGGAGATAATCGCATCCAGAACACGTGAGCTTCCCGATCATGGCAAGGAGCTTATCCTAACGCTGGAGCTGGGTAATTTTGGGTAAGTTATTTCACCTCTCTGCGATTCCAATAACAACAAAAACAATAATAATAATAATAGGTTGAATCGTAGGAAAATGCCAATTTCCTACTTTAGCAATATTTGAATGTCAGTGATTTCAGAAGCTTCAATTTAATCACAATTTTCTCATAGTGCCCGTGTGAGGATTGAAAAATATGTCAAAGCTGAACACAGCCCCCAGTAAACTGTGATCCCTCAAGACATGGAAGTTAGTTTAGTTACCATCTCCACGGCTTTCTTGGATAAAAGAAGAAGTGAGATCTATTCATATGGGCATCAGAAGCAAAGGCACTACCATATTTTCCACACCTGGACAAGCCTGTGTCATGGGGGCCTCATCCCCACCTCCAGGGGTTGGTGATACGGGATCAGCAATTTCCTCCATCCAGCCACACAGGTAAATGTTTTACCAGCTACGCTTACAGCCCCCTTTCCACCGCAGGGCAGAGCTCTCCAAGCCCGAGCACCCTCCTTTGAACCAGAACTCTGGAATTGTTGGGGGCCCCAGGCTCCTTTCTTTTCTTCTTAGGGGAGGGGGAGCTGGGGGATGGGTCAGAGGGCAGGTGTGCGTTATAGATTCGAGCATAAGGAGGGAGAAGGAGGCCATTTCCAGAAGTCTGTGTTAACTAGAACTTGGCTTCCCTGAAGCTGGGTGGGCTCAGGAACATCTTCATCGTCATCAGTTTCTTCCATGTATCAACAGCAGCAGCTTCATCTATTTTTCTCATCAGCTACTGCTACTGCTTCTTTTTTTTTTTTTTTCTGTCCGCGGGCCTCCCACTGTTGTGGCCTCTCCCTTGCAGAGCACAGGCTCCGGACGCGCAGGCTCAGCGGCCATGGCTCACGGGTCCAGCCGCTACGCGGCATGTGGGATCTTCCCGGACCGGGGCACGAACCCGCGTCCCCTGCATCGGCAGGCGGACTCTCAACCACTGCGCCACCAGGGAAGCCCGCTACTGCTTCTTTTGTTCACTGCTGTCCTCCTCTTTCTCTTCTTCCTTTTCCTCCCCCTCCCCATTTCCCCTCCTCTTCCGCCATCTTTTTCTCCTTCTTCTTCGCCATCAGGCAAAGCCACTGTACTGACACAGACGTAGAGAACAAAGGTATAGATACCAAGGGGAAAAGGGGTGGGGTGGGAGGAATTGGGGGACTGGGATTGACACATACACATTATTGATACTATGTATAAAACGGACAACTGATGGGAACATACTGTATAGCGGGGGAACTCTACCGAATGCACCGTGGTAACCTAAACGGGACGCAAGTCCAAAAGGAAAGGGATATCTGTACGTGTATGACTGATTCATTTTGTTGTGCAGTGGAGGCTAACAACATTGTAAAGCAACCATACTCCAATAAAAATTAATTAAAAAGAAAAGATTCCCTTCCACGTTCTGTTGCCATCTTCCCCTCCTGGGTCCTCATTCTAATCGGGGTTTGGGGTTTCTCCTCTCCCCACAACCATCATGATTCAGCAATACGCAAAGGTTCAGACCTTCCCTGATCCTGCTGTCCCTTCACCGCTACCACCCCTGCATCACAAAATCCTACCTATCCTGGATCCAGTGGGCTCAGTGGCATCCCCTAGATCAGAACCAGTTGTACTAATTGCAGCCCTCAGTTAGTGGGCTCAAACCTCAAAACCTGGGGCTAGGCAGGCATGGTTATAGAGCAGATTGAACCACTGTTGGGGTCTTCAACAGGTGAGGGGGTGGGTTGAACAACAGATACAAATGGAGCAGAAGAGAACCCTCCACTGCCCTCAGCGAGGTTCCAACAAAACCAAACCAGAGAATACCCCAGAACTTTGGGAGTGTCTGCCTCGCTCACACCCTTAACCACCAATCGTCACCAAACGACAGGGATTGGATCCCAGAAGGTCGACACGTAATGTGGCTGTAATTAACTGGATCAGAATTAGCCCAATCTGGGCAACTCAGAGTGCCTTTCCATGGAACTTAGATGATGATGGTGATGACGACGATGATGATGATTGCAATGATGGTAACGACGATGATGATGACAGTGGTGACGGTGGTGATGATGATAATGACACTGGTGATGGCGATGGTGGTGGTGATGACGATTGATATCACTTACTCTGTCAACCACTTGAATGGTTTATGTACCTTACTCCTTACAAACCCTATAAGGTAAGGAGGTAAGGAAGTGACGAATAATATTGTATAGACGAGAAAACCAAGAAAATTTCCCAGATGGACAGAATTGGTAACTGGTGGAGCAGGGAAAGCTATTCAGCCCAGAAAGAATAATGGAAGCAAGTGTGAGAAACAGAGATAGAATTCTCTCCAGGGTCGAAGTTCTAGACCTTTCTGCACCCCACTTAAACCCCTGCCCTTGGGTTCTTTGAGACACCCCATTCCCGTTTTTCTTAAGTATCATTTTATTTCTATTACTTTCAATCAGACAAATGCTAGTAAATAGAGTCACTGAACTTTGTCTCCAAACAGAGTGTGTGGTGGTCCTTTTAAATGTGACACTGAGCCAGGGCTGGGATTAAGGTGACACAAATGAGACATCTAGGGCACACAATTTAAGGAGGCACTCACTCTCAGGGTCAGGCAAGTGAGGGGGCATTTGCACAGATCTGACAGTGAGTGTCTCCTTAAATTTTGCAACCTAAGCTCCTCACTTCATTCGCTCTAAACTCAGCCCTGCTTAAGCAACTCCCTTTCCTTTTCTGCCACGGTTTATCCAGCTATAAAATGAGGACATTGAACCCAGGATTACAACGAACCATCTTGGGTGTGATATTCTGATTCTGGCAAATAAATGACATACTTGTAACAAACCCCATATCCCACGTCCGTGGCAGACATCACTAATCAATAAAGGCTTCTTTTTTTAAATAAATTTATTTATTTTATTTATTTATTTTTGGCTGTGTTGGGTCTTTGTTGCTGTGCGTGGGCTTTCTCTAGTTGTGGCGAGCGGGGGCTACTCTTCGTTGCGGTGCATGGGCCTCTCATTGTGGTGGCTTCTCTTGTTGCAGAGCACAGACTCTAGGCACGCGGGCTTCAGTAGTTGTGGCTTGCGGCTCTAGAGCGCGGGCTCAGTAGTTGTGGAGCTCAGGCTTAGCTGCTCTGTGGCATGTGGTATCTTCCCGGACCAGGGCTCGAACCCTTGTTCCCTGCATTGGCAGGCGGATTCGTAACCACTGTGCCACCAGGGAAGCCCAATAATGGCTTCTTGATGAGCCTGGACATGTCCTCAGAATCCAGCTCCACATAGAACCATGAGGATCTACTGGTAAATATTTGACCAATAAGAGGAAACTTCTCGAGGACAGAAATGGGATTTTACCTGCCTCTCTCTCTCTCTCCCCTCTCTCCCCAGCTCCTAAAACGCTACCTGATACAGATGAACTCTGCACGTATTTTCAAATTAAACTGAAACTTCACCAATGTGCATGGAGAACTACCTACACAGGCAATTACTGTTCATATGAACACCCATGCAAATATGGGTGTGCACCACACACACACACACACACACACACACACACACACACACTTCTGTGCATAATGTATCATGGCCCACGTGTACAGCGGGGCCAGATTAGGCTCCAAACAATGAAAAGATCATGTTCCTTCCAACTCTCATAAACTTCTATATAATCATTTAAAATCAAAATAACTAAGAGTCTAGAAGTCGAAAAAGTTCTGGCCTTTGTCACAATAATTACCTTAACTTTTTTCAATATCAAATATCAGCATTATTAAGAAAGGAGGAGGGAGTTTGGTGTCTATGATTTGCTCAAACATGCCTTGAGACTTGTGTGGGATCATGTAGCACTGAAAACAATCTCACGTACGCGTGAATGTGGACATGTCCACATAGAAACATACACAGTGTTACACGTGCACATGTGCACACATGTTCACAATTACACACTTAGACTTGCATACACGCTCTCCATGCACTGTTCACATACATATATGTGACCACACACATTCTACACATGCATGCACCTGTGTCCCCTTATCTATAGGCATGTATGCACCTGGCAAAGCGCACATACCCACAAACGCAAGGATGACATTTATATCCACCCGCATGTACAGACACAGATACCCAAGCACACCCTTTTCGGTCCCCACTTGAGTGTATTTGTACACCTATATGCACGTACATACACCCACACATACACACACCCACTCGACGCCCACATTCTCTCTCTCTCTCTCTCTCTCTCTCTCTCACACACACACACACACACACACACACACACACACACACACACACTCTGCCATCCCTCCAACATAAGACCCTCAAGGCCACTCCTCTGAGGGCCTTTACAGTCAGGGAGCCTGGTAAGAATCATCAGGGCGGCTCGATAGTGATAACAATTTCCAGAGCCAGCAGAAGGGAGCTTAATTCACAGTGAAAAGCTGACAGGGCCGGCGCCTCCGCGTGCTTCCTGCCAGCTCCTGCTAACTCAGCCCAGCGTAGGGAGGTGGCAGACTCTTGGTGCCCTCCAGCCGTGTCATCTCCTAAGGACGGCAACAACACAGCCGGGAGGTGTGAAGTTGGAATTAATTTTCTTTCAGAAGGTCAAGTGCATTAATGAGCTTTTGGCTGGCTCGTATTGTTCTTTTCTCCTTTTTGCAAGAGGGAAAGAGAAAAAAAAGGGGAAAGGGACAGTTAACTGGAGTTGTTTTCTTCTTTCTCTTCTCCTCCCTTCAGAAGACTTGGCCCCTTTTCCAGAAGCCCAGTAAGTAGACCCCTGTGGGCAGACAGATGGGCTCAGACATGGCCTATCATGGAACAGTTTATTCCCCCACTGCACTGGGAAAGTCTCAGCATTAGACCTGTCTCGAGGGACAGGGGATAAGTAAAGAAGAACAAGATATACATCTCAGCCTTTAAGGAGTTTCAGTAGATACTGAGTAAAACAAATGGGTTTCATTGTATATGTCATTCCTGATTGATTAGTAGTGGCTGTCTGGAGCTGTGTGGGGAAAGCAATGAGCAATGGAGGCTCTTTAGGCTCAATGGGCAGAAGAGTCATGATTGATTAGCAATGTCTGCCTTGGGCATCATATAAGACAGTTGCAGCATAAGCAGAGCTATTTAAAACAAAAAGAAATACCTAGAATTCAACAGGTTAGGGATAAATAGAAAACTCAGGAAATAAATATATTTAAAACCTAGAAAAAAAAAAAGAAAGAGTCCATAAGAAAACTTAAGGAAGAAGCTACATGTAAACAGGAATTGTAAACTCAAATTCCTTTAGGTACCAGGAAGGTGACAGAATGATTCCTGTGGCCCAGATGGGGCTTCTGCTAAGCTCTAGAGTGTAATTCTCATTTAAAGAGGGGGATTGCTACTTCCTTCAACCAATCCCTGCCATGGGAGAAGGTGGGCCGGATATTAGCACACCCACCTAACTTTTTTCAAGAGAAATAAAAAACGTGGGTGATTGTTTAAGTGTGAAATTCTGTGACGTTTACTGTTGTCAAAAATTTTTTATTAAAAAAATTATTCTGTAAGCTCCCAAATATCTTGGATTTGCCCAGAAAGAGGACAGTTTGGGCCTCTGTTTTTGAGTAAAATGGAAGTATAGGAGAAAGCTCTGTTGGTGGTAATCAGCGTGGTCTCTCATCTGTTTTCCCCTCCAGACTTCATACTCTCTAAGGGTAGAGAGGGTGTGTGTGTGTGTGTGTGTGTGTGTCTGTGCGGACTCACGACCCTGCACCCTGCACCTGCATACTGGCACACACTCACACTCAATAAATACATGTTAAATGAATGGATGAAAGGATCAAATCCCACCCTGACTTCTATAAAGCCATTCGGGGTGTCCAAATGTTTCCCAGCTTATAATGACACATCACTGTCTCTTCTTTAATTCTTGGAGATAAAGAGTATTCTCCCTTCCATGATAGGGATTCAATCTATCAGGATTCAAATTCGAGTTTTACCTCTTCCTAGCTGTGTGACTTCGGGCTAGTCACTTCACTCCTCTGAGTCCTAGTTTTCACTCTTGTAACATGGGACTAATAACAGCATCTGCCTCACGAAGCTATTGTGAGCAATAATCAGGGGAATCTGCAATTTCTCTTGTAAACCAGGAAAATTCTGAGAGGGAAAGGTGACACTATAAATAATTGCTCTGGTACATTGTGCATAAGTATCCTGAGTCACCCGGCTGTCCGGTCACCCACGCCAACTAGACTCAACCACACAAAGCACTTAGAACAGTGCCTGGCACTTAGGCCTCCGTACTGTTAGGTGAGAAAACCACAGTCAAGTTTCTGCCTCACTCTCTCTTACTCCTCTGCAACGTGGAGCGATGGAAAGAGCTTGGGTTCAAGGTTCTCGGTTCTGTCACCTCGCCTTTAGTTAAGCACCTGCTCAGAGGAGACGGCAGCTGAGTCACACAGGCAAGGGAAGTCATGATTTTGCCAGGCAACATGTGTAGGGATAGAAAGAGGGAATTTTTGGACCAAAAAAAAAAGAAGAGTTTAAACAAAAGTTTAGTGTCCAGTTCGTGCGCTATTGGGTGTGACCCAACTGGAAGCAGATCCTTAAGGACCACAGGTCCAAAACGTTTGGGAGTCTGAGAAATCAGGCCTGAAAGATGATGTGCGTGGGCCTTAAACACATTTGTTATCTGTTACATCATCTGTAAGAGACCTGCCAAACGAGGATTGTGCGCAAAGACACCAACATGAAAACAACGGATTTTCCTGGGAAGAGTCTCAAAGACCAGTGACCCAATTACCAGATCATATTTTTAAAGGATGTTGTAAAATTCCCTTATTAAAAAAGAGGACAGGAGATGGCCACCACTACTCCCTTTTTTATTACCATTATTGTAGAATGTCACGAGCAGAGAAGGCAAACATTAGTAAAACAAGCCTCTAAAGAAAAGAAAGTCTCCTTTCTAATCTGGGAAAACTCAGTGGGATTTAACTGAGATAAAGTTCCAGGCTCCCATCTCAGTGACCCTCCAGCAATTGCTTTGCAAGTGTGACATTTGCTCACGTCCATCCTCCGCATTCCATTCATCTGTTCTTGTCTCCCAAACAGGAGAACACTGACGGGGCAGACCCGCAGCTCACTCATGATCAGAAACACCTGGGTGCTTCCCAAACCCCGTACCTTCAGAGCAGGATGCCACTGGGGACTGTCTGACTTGCTTTCTTCCAGCTCACAGTTTTCTCAGAAAGACATCAGCCCAGGAATCTGGGATCACCATTCTTGCAAACTGCACCTCTTCCAGAAAGACACGTTCTTGCCCCCTTCTTAGTCGTGGCTCGAGCTCCCCCTTCTCTTGAGGACAGTTGCAGCCTGGATCAGGGAAGAGCTTACACTGTATCATGGCTCATTTCATTCATGGCTCACTGAGGGCAAGTGTTTGATGAGCATGTACTAAGTTCAGGCTCTGTATTGCCAGAGTTCTGTCTCTGTATCAGACAGACACTGTCTAGGCACTGGGGATGCAGCAGTGAACATGGCAAAGCCTTGACCTGGTGGAGTGGACATTCTCAGACTAGATGTACTTCCCTCATTTATCTGCTTGATGAGTCCTTCCTGTAAGAACTCAAGATCCAGCTCAAAGACCTTTACTATCCCCCCAATTTATTCCATGACCATCCTCCTTGGGAAAAAAAAAAACAACAACTCCGTTCTTCTTAGCCCTTGCTTCCCTGGCCCCTTTCATGCTTGCAACATTCTGCCTTGCGCTACAGTAAGTAGCCAACGTGCCTACCGAGTAGTTAGAATGGGTAACTTGCTATTGAGACGGCAGGCTCCAGGGTCTGAGAGCCTGGGTTTGAATCCTCGTCCCTCTACTTCTATCTGTGTAAACTTGGGCAATTGACTTAGTTTCTCTGTGCCTCCAATTGCCCATCTATAACGTAGGAACCGTAACCATGCCAACTTATAGGGTGCTGTGAGAATTAAAGGAGAGGGTCGATAAGTCATGCATTTCACAATGTGTGGGGCATAGTAAAGGCTCAAAAATATCAGGTATTTTTAGTCTTTTATTGAGCATATGTTAGTTGACTACTGTGGCAGATATTACTATTATCATTGGTGGCTGGTGTTCCTTTAGGAGTCTATACTTCCCAGCCTCTTTGCAGTCAGGAAGAGTCATAGGATTAGTTGTGACCAAAGAAATATGAAGAGAAGTGATATATGTCACTGCAAGGAAAATTCCCTAGATAATACTCCATAGTTTATCCTGCCCTGCTGCAGAAACCAATGAACTCCACGTGGAGAACCTCCTTCAACTTGGATCCCTGAGTGACTGCACTGGACAGGAAATGTGTGTGAGAAATGAATATTTGTTAATTTAAGATACAGAGGTTAAGGGATAAGTGTATTAGTGAACCTAGAACGCTTTGACTAGTACAAGTACCAACTATGCTGCAGGCTCTGAGCCAGGCCCAGCAGTAAGGGTCTTGAGCCAGAGTCATATTCATGGACTTCAAGGAGCTTGAATTCTGGGGACTGCATATGCTTATGCTTGACTGAATGAAGAGTGACCATGGCTGCTTAAGACCCAACCTTGTGGCTGCCTTTATGCCAGATACTCATCAGCCTGAAGGCAGACTTTCATTTCAATTCCAGCAGCCCAGTGTATGACTCTGGGCACCTTTTGACGTGAATGCCAGGCTCCCGGTAATTCTCTCCTTGGGGGAAACATCTTGCCTTACTTCCAGATATACCCTAAGTGATGCATCACATGGCCCTGCTCATCTGATCATAGCTGATTGGTCCAGGGGCAGTCACCAATCAGAGTCTTTCTTGGAAACTAGTAACCGGTAAGGTGAGACACAAGGCATGTCAATGGCAGCATGGTGCGGTGAAGGCCCATGAAACCTCCCCCACTGAAGACCCCAGAGCCGCCCTTTTCCCTTCCTTTCTTGAATCTTCGTTGTCCAGCTATATGTTGACATCCTGAGATATCTCCGTGTCGTCCTAATAAATGTCTTTCTTTTATTTTTCCTAAGCTAGCCGAAATTGATTTATGTAGTTTTCGACCAAAGGACCTTGCCAGTATACTAACATGGGCACATAGTAGGACTTCAGTTAATGCAATGTGATGAATAAATGATATGTGAAAGGAAAGAAGAAAGGGGAGGGAAAGAAATCAGGGAGATAGAGAAGAAGAAGGGGAGGAGGTAGAGAAATCTCAGACACACAAATATCAAAAATGCTCCCCAGGTGATTCTGAAGAGCACCTCTAGTTAATGACCACTGGAGGATTCAGGATCTTAAAAACCCAGGTTCCAATCTTGACATTACCCTTGCCTAGCTGTGTGACCTTAGGCAAGGAGCTTCACCTCTCTGAACCTCTATTTTTCCATTTGGCAAAAGAGCTCATAAAGCCATTCTGTCTTATCATGAAGATTTTATAAGGGATGCATGGAAAGACACCTACCACAGGTCCTGGCATGTATTAACCACCAGGGAAACATGAATTCCCTTCTCTCCTCCCATCAGGAAAGAGCACTTTGTTCCCTCCCCTACTGCCTCGCTTGAATCCCAGAAAAGGTAAGAGAGCTCCTTTTGCAAAGGTCTCTTTTACGGCAGCCATCTTTGAAGTTCTCAGCTATTATTTGGCGCTTGGAGTTCACACATCTGTGGTGGATGAGCAGGGAACACAGACACCTCGTTAGTGTTTGAAATCACTGGTTGGAATTGGGAGGGAAGACAGCCCAAGATCCGACGCCTTAAACAGAGAAATAACATACGTTTCCCTAAAAATGAAGAAAGGTGGGCAGAAAAGAGAGACACACAAATCATTGCAAGGAGTTATTTGACCTGCTTGAAAACTTTAATTGCTGGTAATGGCCAACCCGTTGGGTGGTATTTTATTAACACTAAGAGATTTTTACAGGGTATGTCTCACACTGCTCTCCAAGAGTGTCAGGAATTCATTAAATATTAAAAGGTAGTGCTCTGTTCAGTTAAACATGCCCTCCTGACAAGGTTTCCCACAAGTTAGAGACCTGGAAAAAGCCAGCAGGCACAGAATGGATGTTCGCTGCCAGCCTCGGCAGGGAAGATAATAAAATAATAATCGCCGTGAATGTTTACTAGCTGTTTACTGTGTGCCAGGCACTAAACTAAGCACTTTACACGTTTTTTAATACACTTTATAAAGAAGGTAATATTAGCATCCCTGTTTTACAGATGGAGAAATTGAGGTGTAGATTTCAAAGCTAGTGTGAATGGGAAGAAATGGAGACGTATTATTAGCCATGCTTTGGAGTTGGACACATGAGGGCTCTTCCAGATCTTCTCACTAGCTGTGTGGCTTCCAGTACGTTACTAAGCCTTTCAGAGCCTCAGTTGCGTCTTGTACAAACTGGAAATTATCCCCATCTTACAGGTGAGGAAATGGAGACCCAGGTCACAGAGCTAATAAATGGTGTAGCCAGAACTCAGTCCATGGTCTTGGATTGGATCCAATTCCTTATGCTGCGTGATGAAGAACTCCAGAATTTAGTTTAAAACAGCCATCTCATTTTGCACATGATTTTGTAAGTCAAGAATTTGGGAAAGGTTCAGCTGGGCAGTTCAACTAGGATCCACATGGAGTTAGCCGGGGATCCACTTCCAAGATGTCTTGTTTTTACTCCCATGCACTTATCCTTCTTTATATGGCATCTAATCCTCCAGAGCCTCTTCATTTGGCTTGGGCTTCCTTACAACATGGTGGTGTAGAGTCACTGGACTCGTTATAGGGTAGTTGGTTTGCCCCCAAATGAATGTTCCAAGAGACAAGAAGCAGAAGCATCACTTGCACCATAATCTGTTGGTCAAAGCAATATCATACCACTACTCTCTCTCGATTCAAGGAGAGGAGACATACACTCCCACCTCTCAATGGAAGGAATGCCAAAGAATCTGCAGCTGTCTTTAATCTGTCTCATTGATAAATAAGAAGCCAATAAATGATAACTTTTACTTAGAAAAAAATCTATAAAATAGAGCAGTTAATAGCCACCCACCCACCCAAGGTTATTAGGAGGATCAAATTAATGAATGTCGAGTTCAATGCCAAATACTTGGCAGAATGAATGTATGCTCCCTCTCTTTAGCGGCTACTGAATGCCCCAGCCAGGAAGGTAGCATTATGTCAAGTGTAGGGTGCCAGATAAATTACAAGACATCCAGTTAAACTTGTGTTTCAGACAAACAATGAATAATGTTTAGGGTAAGTATGTCCCATGCAATATTGGGGACATATTTATACTAAAAAGTTAGTTGTTGTTTATCTAAAATTCAAATTTAAGTGGGCATCCTATTTTTTTATTTGCTAAATCTGGCAGTCCTACCAGCTTGTAGGTAGAAGAGCTGAGACCAAGAATTCTGATTTCAGCCTTTGGCTGCAGAGTCCACGAAGACCGAATTTGAAATTTGAATTAGGGAGCCATACATGGGTTGTCCAGGCACGGCATCTCTCTTTCCTCCAATCATGCCAAAAAAGCAGCAGAAGGGAAAGAAAACAGAAGCCTAAAGGTTTTCCAACCTTCCAACCATCTTGATCCCATCCACAAGGGTGGGCGTCCAATATTTATTACATTTATCCAGTCATGGAACTCACTGTCAAGTCATGGAGCCCTGGAGAAGTGGCTTCACTCAGTTTTCTAATCTGTGAAATGGAGGTGTTAATAATAGCAATTCAACCCAAAGGGATACTGTGGGGAATACATGAGGCAAAATTAAAAAGTGCTCAGAGTAGTTCCTGATCCACGGTAACTGCTCAATGTTAGCTTCTATTAATATCAGTGGAGAAGCAGACATGCAGACACATCAAATGCTGCAATAACTGAACCAATAAAAATATTAGGGAAGAAGTAAGGGATGGAAGAGAGAGACAGTGAGGGAAGCTTTACAGAAGTTACAGCTAAGAAGGGTTGTGATAGATGAAGTGGAGTTTGCCAAACAGACAAGGAGGAAAGACTCCAATGAAGAGGAAACAGCATCTGTAAGGAGATAAAGGTAAGAAGTAAGATGTAAAAGGAGCTCCAAGTAGCTCAGTGTTGATGGAGAGTGGAATGGAATTTGAAGTTCTAGGGGCAGAGTGATGGGAGATGAGCCCAGAGACACAGCCCCTGACAAGTTTTGGGTACCACACGGGGGCATGGCTTTTTCTGGGGCCCTAAAACAAGTCTCAGTAGAGGAAGGAACCAATGAGTTCTGTGCGTGGACCAAGTCCAAACCGTTGTAGTGAGGAAGACCAGAGGGCAAATTAACATTGAGACAGAGAGACTTCTACATTATTCCAGATGGCAAGGCGCAAGTCTGAGGCAGTAGAAGTGAGGCTAGGCACAAGTGAAAAGCTGAGAGAGAAATTTCTGGTGTGGAGTAGAGACCGCATTTCCAGCTTCCAGCCAGAGTGAGAAATTTGACCTACGCAGTAAAACAATAGAAAAGTACATTATGCCCAAATATCTTCTTAACTCACAGCTTGAGTGTGAAACTCATGCCTATAATTGAAGAAATGGGAATTTCTATAACTCTGAGAAATAATTGGAGCGACCATCTCACTCTAACGCTCCTCTGACTTTCCAGTTGAGGGTGCCAGGAGCTCATCCCAAAGGAGAGCAGGAAGAGGTAGCCAAGAAAGTAGTAGCCTGTAGTTGTTGTACTAGTGGTTTGAGCCCTAACGCTAACCCCTTAACCATCCTGAATCTAATAAGAGCTGCCATGTATTGAGCCATTGGTCTGTGCCAAGTATTGCGTTAAAACTTTTCAATATATTTTATTCTCTCAGCAATCCATTGAGCATTAGTAAAATCATATCCATTTTACAAATGAGAAAACTGAGGCTTTAGTTTACCACCCAATCACTAATCTAGTGAATGGGAGAGACCCAGGGACCCAGGAATGGTGACCACAGGCTCTGTGCTCTAAACTACCATGCCAGAATTCAACATTTCCCAAACAGCAATCCATTGTGTGTACACCATCTATACTCTAATTTACTTAACATTATTTTAAATTAAGCCTATGTTGACTTGTCCTGAATAATAATGTGGTAAATATCCAGAAATTCATAAACATGAAAACAGAGTGTAACCATCCAACTATGTACTATTTACACACTATTATATAATGAACCAAGAGGTCAGCACAAAAGACTTCTTTCCATATGAATCTATTTGTAGAAAGTTCAAGATCAGGCAAACTAGTCTATAGGGATAGAAATCAGAATAGTAGTTGCCTTTTGGAAACAGGGATGAGTGGATAGACAGAAAAAAATACAGGAAGAAACTCTGTAGGGTAACGGCAATGGTTACATTTTGATTGGGATGTTAGTTACACGGGTGTATACATTTGTCAGAACTCATCAAACTATAAATTTAAGATCTTAAGTGCATTTTATTGGATATAATTATACTTCGATTAGAA
This sequence comes from Tursiops truncatus, assembly GCF_011762595.2. NCBI lineage: Eukaryota > Metazoa > Chordata > Mammalia > Artiodactyla > Delphinidae > Tursiops > Tursiops truncatus. Next base: position 13,497,010 of record NC_047046.1, read on the forward strand.
AAACAGAGGTCTCAAATTTGGGCTTTTGCATTATCTTCAAATGAGGTTCAACATAGGCTCACATAGACACACTTCATATAATTTCATATAACCTTAAACAAGGGTGCCTTTTCTAAACATTTGCTATACATAAGGATTTGTTATTTTGTATATAGCATGATTGTTTTGTGTTGCTTTTTTGTGTAAATATTTTCATGTGTTAAGTGTAAACATTTAAAATATGTTGTATTTTCTGTTAAAAAGAAATGTTTTGCTAGAATAAATTCCAGACTCTATCACTTAGAAGCTGCATAATCTTAAGTCGTTATATGTCTTCTTTTGTTTCAGTTCCTTTGTCCATAAAATGTGTTGATAATGATGAATACATTCCAGGATGGAGTCCTATCCATATACAGATGTAGGTGATGGTAAAACACCTTTTTAGATATGAAGGTATTATAGGAACATGGTTAATAATATAGCATATAAAGCACCTTCCTTATTTAAGAGCAATAAAACAAAACCTGTGATCATTCGTTCATTTATCCATTCAACTAATATTCCTTGAGTGCCCAGTCTATGTCAGGCGCAATTCTCGGCGGTGAGTATATTGCAGGAAAAGTGATAAGGGAGGTAAACTGATTATCATGTATGGAAAACGCTGAACACTTAGTCTGTACTCCATAAAGGGTGGTCACTATTGTTACTATTAATCATCAAAAACAATTATTTTCACTTCATGTTCCCTCACCCATAAATCTCCGATACTTTCCTTTCCCTTAAATCGTCAATCCAAGTGCGGAATTATAACATGAGTCAGAGGGACCTTCTTCGAAGCTCAGTCAACACTTTTAACATTTATTCCACAAATATGTGTTAAATCCCTATTATGTAGCAGACGCTATTCTAGCTGCTGGGGGCATAGCAGTGAACAAAATAAATTTTAAAAATCCCTGCCTTTGTGGATATTACATTAGTTGAGGGAGAGAGATACTAACCAAATAAGCAAACAGATATATTGATTGTTGCATGGTGATAAGTGCTATGGAGAAAAATAAAGAATGGGAAGTTCATACGAAGTGTTTGAGAGAGGGGTGCGTGGCAATTTTAAACAGGGTGATCAAGCAAAGTCTCACTAGTAGATGAGCTTTAAGTCAAAACCTTAAGGAGGTTGAAGAATTAGCCATGTAGATACTTACGGGAAGAGAATTCTAGGCAGAGAGAACAGCAAATGCAAAGGCCACTAGATGGGAGCATGCCTGGCATATCTGAAAACAACTTGGAGGACTTTGGGGCTGGAGCAGAGTCATCATCAGAGGAGAGGGGAAGGGAGATGCAGTCATAGATGCCCTGGAAAATGTCCCAGCATTGTCCTCCTAGCGGGCCATAGTTGACCACTTACTATAACACCCCACCTCCTCAACTTCTCCTCATGCTTCCCCAGGAATGGAGGCCAGCTGAATCAACTTATAACTGAAAATTGTGCAGCTTGTTTGGGTCTAGAATTGTGATTCCCAAACTGTGTTTCAAGGCTTTCTGGGAAGATGCATAGAATTCACAAGATATTTTAAATTTTTAATGGAAATAGAGATACTTAACATTTACTGGACACCATATGAACTACATCTATCAAAGAAGTACATGGTTCTAATATTACACTGCACTACATTCATTTTGCTCTGAGGTCTACCTCCTATGATATTAATATAGTCACTCCTTTTTTTTGATCAGCGTTGTCATGATACACCTTGCTCCATTCTTTTACTTTCAACCAATCTGTCCCTTTATATTTAAAGTGAGTCTTTATCTTTTAATTGATGTGTTTAGTCATTTACATTTAATGTAATAATTTACATACTAAGATTTAAGCCTGCCATTTTATTATTTGCATTTGTTTGACCCATTTTTTTTTAACATCTTTATTGGGGTATAATTGCTTTACAATGGTGTGTTAGTTTCTGCTTTATAACAAAGTGAATCAGTCATACATAAACATATGTTCCCATATGTCTTCCCTCTTGCGTCTCCCTCCCTCCCACCCTCCCTATCCCACCCCTCCAGGCTGTCACAAAGCACCAAGCCAATATCCCTGTGCCATGCAGCTGCTTGCCACTAGCTATCTACCTTACTACGTTTGTTAGTGTGTATATGTCCATGACTCTCTCTCGCCCTGTCACAGCTCACCCTTCCCCCTCCCCATAACCTCAAGTCCGTTCTCTAGGAGGTGTTTGACCCATTTTTGACTCCTGTGTTTCCCTTTCTTATCTTCCTGCAGGACTTGAACATGTTTTTGTATTCTATTTTAATTTATCTGTAGTATTTTTTGTATAGCTCTTTGTGTTAATCTTTAGTGTTTGCTCTAGGAATTTATATGTATACATATAATATTCAATATTAATATAATATAATATGGTATAGTCTTGAATATATTATATTAATAATATTGATAATATATTTGTCTACTATATTAATATGATATAGTATGATATTACTACATCATATTCATATATTAGATGAATATAATATTTTGTTATATATTTTTGATATTCATATATTTTATATATATATATATATATAAAACAGTCTTATGGCTTCCGGTAAACTCAGAACATAGAAATCTTACCAATTATGTCCCTTTAACTCTCTCCCTTTATAATATAGTTTTTGTAAATATTACCTCTATGTACTTGAGAACGACAGTAGACCATGCTGTAATTTTTGCTTTCAATCATTGAACACAGTTTTGAAAACTCAGAGGAAAATAATCTATTATATGTATCCAGATATTTGCCATTTCTACTGCTGTTTCTTCACTGCTGATGCTCCAATTTTCTTTCTGTTATCATTTCTTTTCTGTGTGAAGAACTTCCTTTAGCAATTTTTTTAAAAGTAGGTGTGCTGGTGATAAATTTTCTTAGTCTTCCTTCATCTGAGAAAGTTTTATTTCACCTTCATTCTTGAAGGATATTTTCTCTGGATATAGAATTTACAATAGACTTTTCTTTCAGCACTTTACAAATATGACACTTTTTTCTGGCCTCCATGATTTCTGATGAGAAATCCACTGTCATTTGAAATGTTTTCCCCCTATGTGTAATGCATCACTTCTCCCTGATTGCTTTTAATGTTTTAAAAAATGTCTTTAGGGGGCTTCCCTGGTGGCACAGTGGTTGAGAGTCTGCCTGCCGATGCAGGGGACGCGGGTTCGTGCCCCGGTCCGGGAGGATCCCACATGCCGTGGAGTGGCTAGGCCCGTGAGCCATGGCTGCTGAGCCTGCACGTCCGGAGCCTGTGCTCCGCAGCGGGAGAGGCCACAACGGTGAGAGGCCCGCATACTAAAAAAAAAAAAAAAAAAAAAAAAGGTCTTTAGGTTTCAGAAAATTGATTATGATTCATCTGAGTATGTATTTCTTTAGGTTTATTCTGTATGGTATTCACTTAGCTTCTTGAATTTGTAGGTTTATGTCTTTTGCAAAATTGGGGAATTTTTTTGTCAAATAGTTTTCAGCCCCACACTCTCCTCTTCTCTGGAAGTTTGATAAAACAAATATTATATTTGGTATTGTTGTTATTATTGTTGTTGTTATTGTTATCTCACAGGTCCCTGAAGCTCTATTCCTTTTTAAATTTTTTTTCCAGTCTATTTTTCTTTCTAGTTTCTATTGATTTATCTTCCAGTTCACTGATTCTTTCCTCTGTCATCTTCATTCTGATACTGAACCCATCCCATGAGTTTTTGGTTTTGGCCAGTGTGTTTTTCAGTTCCAAAATTTCCACTTGGTTCTTCTTTATATTTTCTCTTTCTTTGCTGAGACTTTCTACTCTTCCTTTTGTTTCAAGATTATTTGTAATTGCTTGTTGTAGCATGTTTTAATGTTCACTGCTTTGAAATTCTTATCAGGTAATTTCAGCATCTGTCTCACCTTTGTACTGTCATCTATTGATTGTCTTCTCTGATTTGAAAGGGATTTTTTTGGTTCTTGGTATATGTGATTTTATACTGTATCCTAGACATTTTGAGTAGTATGCGACTCTGGTTCCTACTTATATTTTAGCAAGCAGTCAAAAAGTTGAGGTTCAGAATGTACATTCTAGTCCACTTTTGCAGGGCTCTGATTTGAATATAAATCTAGTTGTCAAAGCCTTTGCAACACTATGCTGGTATGCCACACCTATGTGCTACCTAGATGCCATTCTGAAATCTGAGTGGTGTCCTCCACGATAGTTTAGTTCTTAAAGGTTTTGTGTGTGTGTGTGTGTGTGTGTGTGTGTTGATTCTGGTTAGTTTCATGCATGGATTACTTGAGGATATACCCAGCATTCTACATACAGATTTAAAGAATCCCTTTCTTCAGCTCCCTTCTCTTTGTAATCCTTACTCCTCTTTACTCTTTAATTAGAAGAGGATGGTGTACCACAACTTTGATTTATTTGGGGATAGCCAACAGGGCTTTACCTCACAGTCACCACAACATTTGATGGGTAAGGGAAGGAGTGCTTCCACATTAGTGCAGGATGGGGATGGTCAACAGGGCTTTACTCCTTCATCTCTGCAATACCTGGTGGGAAAAGCAAGGATGGGGCTTCTTTCGTAGTGTTTACCTAGACTAGAGCAGGTATAGTCAAAAGAGATCTGTCCTGCAGGGCTGTCTCCTCCCCAGTCTGTCAACACAGAAGAGCAGGATTTTTATTCTTGGGGGTGATGTTTGTCTGTACGCACTGGTATTTCTGGGTTGTAAGCTATTCTAATGCCCAGTAGTGAATATATAGAAGGCTAAGGTTTCTAGACAGTCCTCTTTTTTTCCTCTACCTTTTAGAGTCTTCAATAGTTGCTTTATGTACATTTTCCAGGGATTTTAGTTATAATTAACAGGAGGAAAAGAGTGGGATGAGCTTAACCCATCTTGTCTCACTATTTTAATTTCAACAATTCCATGTCTTTGAGAAGCTGGGTTTTTGAGACTGACTGCCTTTAAAAAAAAAAAAAAAAAAAAAAAAGCAAGTATCTCACAAAAATCAATGTGGAAGATGAAATGAAAGTGGCAGTGATCAATCTGATTCCAAGGCTTGAGAAATCATGCAGGGTCCAACAGGCACACATATCCCATTAGTAAGTAACTGGGCTCACTTAAGTATGAAATAATACTTTTTTCTTTTATTTTACATGTGTTATTTTTTCAAATGGTACGAACTTGTTAGGGCATAAATACTAATTTTTTGAAGCTAATGACTTCATAAACACAATTGTTAAGGGCATAATGAAAAAATTACTAAGATACTAAACTCACCATGAACCGAGAAAGTTTGGGAGCATATAGTCTAGAAAAAAAAAAGGCCTATTCAAACCCAGAAGCGAACAATGAATTAACGAGAATTTGGAGGGCAAACAGGACTTTGCACTTCTCTGGAGTATAAGGGGGAAAAGAAACACAAAAACACAAAACAAAGCCGGTGTGCTGGTCCATTAAAAAAAATAAATAATCCGCTTTGAGCTTTGTTAATGCAAAGCTCTTTATCTGAGGAGCTCAAAGAGCTTTATTACAGGTAAATATCCTTGTCTCCAGCTGCTAACAGGAGAGGCCAGGCCCATGGAGATTAGGGGAGAATGCCTATTTAAGGTCACATAACAGTCGGTGACAAAGTGGAGACTCACAGAGTGGTCTGTAATGGGATTTGTCTGCTGTCTATTGTATCAGCCTAAAATGCTGGGTGTGTGAGGGCTGGGTTCCAATGCAGAAGCTTGCAGGAGACTGGGCATCTTAGAACTGCAGAGTGCTACTGCAGAAGGGACTTTGGGGGTCGCTGTGTAGGTCCCCCTTTGTTTGCCAGACCCCACACTGAGGCTCTGAGAGGGCAAGCGTTTTGCCCAGGTCTGCACAGACTGTTCATGGCAGAGCCAGAAACAGAATGGAGGACTCCTAACATCTACCTAATTCTCTCCTGGAATTTTCCTGGCTCTCAAGCCAATTGTCTAGGAAAACCTATTAAGGAAATTCAATTTCTCTAAAGCTGGCTCAGTGGAACTTGAGTTGGATCAAAGCTGGTGTAGATTTGGAAGAAATTAGAAAGGAGTGGTAAAGCACACAGACGTGGTCAGAACCCTGGTTCTGAGGACGACCAGTGTGGGACCAGGGGCAAGTGACCTTCAGTCTCTGTACGTCTGTGATCTATAAGAAATACCAAGGGGTCTGGTCCTATTGATTCCTAAAACGCTCTCGCTTTAGTAAAATCCACTTATCGGTTGTAAGACATCCAGACCTCGGTTTTCCATTCGGCAAAATGGGGACACTGTTAGCGCCCATCTCACGGAGTTGTGGTAAGCTGCTGAGCGCCTGCATGTACCGTGCTTATCTTAGAGACTCATGCCTGGAATTAGTCAGTGTTGGCTGTTTTCATACTCAAGGTAGCCACAGGAGAAGTTTGCTCAGACATTCCACCTTGAAATATCTGGGCTTGATCTACCCATTTTCTATAATTTACCATTCATTTATAATTTCTTCTAAATTCACACCAATGTTCAAGCTTTGGATCCAACTGGGATTGCCAGATAAACTACAGAATCTCCAGCTAAATTTGAATTTTAGATAACTAAAAAATTAATTTATTTAGTATAAACGTATCCCAAATATTACAAGAGCTATACTTACACTAAAATTTGAGTCATCAGTTCTCTGCATTTAACTTCACCTAGCAGCTTGTATTTTTATTTGTTAAATCTTTAAATCCTAGCACTGAGTCAGATTTGTATCTCCAATTTTGGATCTGGAAAAACGTTTGGCCCATCTTTCATGCTCCATCTGAAGACTTAAGGCAGTTAGGATTTCATTTGTGGCTCTGAATTTTTTCGTGTAGCGAAAATGGGGGCGGCAACATCCCTTCACAGTGGCTCAGTCATCCTGTAGTTCAGTTTCCCAAAATTTACCAGGACGATGGATTAGAATAAAAGAAGGAAGGGAATTTATAACATAAATGATGATTTGGGTTTCTAGGCATGATGTTTGAGCCTAGTTCCAGAAACTCCTGGGAAGAGAACCCAGATACAGAGCATCAGAAATGTGATGCCAGGGCTTCCCTGGTGGCGCAGTGGTTGAGAGTCCGCCTGCCGATGCAGGGGACGCGGGTTCGTGCCCCGGGCTGGGAAGATCCCACATGCCGCGGAGCGGCTGGGCCCGTGAGCCATGGCCGCTGAGCCTGCGCGTTCGGAGCCTGTGCTCCGCAACGGGAGAGGCCACAACAGTGAGAGGCCCGCGTACCGCAAAAAAAAAAAAAAAAGTGATGTCAGAACTACCTGAAATTATAAGGACATTAAGATTCATACAGATAAGACAGATGGAGAGAAGATCTGTAGATGTTTAAATTCCAAGGGATGCAGCTAAGTAGCTAGTAGCTAGGTCTGGAAGGCATGCTGGCTTGCAAAGTAAGGATGCTGAAACCTCTCTACATCAATATATTGTTCTGTCAAGTGGGGTAACAGTACCTGCACACTTCATCCTGATCTCCCCACTTCTCTACTTAACCTTTGAAAAATAAGTCTCTAGGCTCGGAGTTAAAATGACTGTTTTCTGGTTCTGGAAAACAGTAGACACGTGGTAAGTTTAACTTCATTATACCCAGGTTATCCACCCATTGAGAAGTTTCTGGGGAAATCACTTATTCCGCATGCAAGTCTAGAGCCTGGTTGTACTTGCCCATCTCTTACCATCCTTCAAACAATCTTTTTAGAGAAGATGAGGCTAAGAATCTGAGAGGAGCTGCAACATACTTGAGGGCAGATGGGATTAAACCCATATGGCACGTGGGAAAATGGAGAGGCAGAGTGTAAGTGGAATAATCTCACTGAGCCTCAGTTTTCTCATCTATAGAATGGGGCTAACACTACGCCTTTTGCAGGGTTATTCTCAGCAATCAGATGAGAGATGACGTATCTAGCTCTTAATGCAATGCTTAACTGATTTCATTGCCATAACTAGTGTATATGTGTAAATAACTATTGTAACTTTCTCAGATCCATTTGAGAACTAACCATTAAAGAATTTGTCAAATAAAATAGTAAAAACTGAAACTCTGTTGTTTCAGTATATTTCAGAATATAATAGTATATTCAGAAATATACTATTTCTTGTATCAAAGTACTAGGTATCTATTTGTAGATAGCTAGATAAGGATGTGTATACATAGATTTGCATATATACGTGATATTGCATTTGTCCTCTTAAATACACAATCAATTTAGTAAGTCTATTAAATCCATATATGTTGCAACACATTGAATAGATTAGTGCATTAAACAGATTAAACAAAAGGAAGCAGGCAGATGAACTCCGAGTTCATTTCCTTAGCTTCTCTGGTTCTCATGTGGCTACAGAACTGCATTTGGGCATAAAATAGTTGTATTTACTGAGCTTCTCACCTTCCTTCCTTTCTCCTTGCCATCAGTTTCCACCCTTGCTTCTCCCTTCTTGGCAGTCGGAGGCCTCTTTCCCAGGTTGACCCCTGGGGGTTTTCCAGAACCTTTTTACTTAAACATATATTGACATAGGCCTTACTTCCCTGGGTGAATTATGCTACAGGCAGCAATCTCTAAGTCATAAATTAACCCACAGCCCCATGCAACTGTCTGCTAATGATGTGGACGGTGAAACTGTATCTTCATAGAACTGGACGGACAAGAGTCCCGTAAATTTTGTTGCCTGACAGCTCCCTCTCTCCTCCTCACCTGGCTGGCTTTTCTGTGCCTCTCTGTCTGGTTTCATCTTTATCTTCCCTCACGTATTCATGCCAAAGATAAAAGGATTCCATCAGGGTCCAGGAAGACAGGGAAAGGGAAGGGGTTTGACAACAGCACCCAACACATCAGAAGTGTTCTGTACATATTTGTTGAGTGAATTGCTGCAGGTAAAGAGTGGGGCATGATACCTGCTTTGATGGTTATTATCCTCCTCATTATTCTGGCAGCTCCCTAGGCCAAGCCAGACTCTTATCCATCCTGGTTTCTCTAGAGTCTATGACAGTGCCTGTCATTCAAAATGCAATTAGTCCACTGGGGGATGGATGGATGCTGGGTGCATTCTGGAGATCAGCGTTTCTCCCTTTTATGGACCACTTTTTCTTTCTTCAGCAGTGTGTTTGCCTTGTAACTTTCTCTCGAGCTGCTTAGGTGTGCTGAGTTGGGCTCAGAGACATGTATTGGCTCAATGAATATTCAAGTCCCCATCTCTCTCCTCTCTCCTTTGAAATTTAAAGGAATTCCTTTATATCTGTGTTATCTTCTCCTCTAGGAAGTCAAAGGAGAGAAGCCTTGAATATGGCTTTGACGTGATGAATTTTGTGAAATATTAATTAGCATCACACAAATATCTGGGATTAGTCACTCACCAAAAAGCTAGTTTTCTTGCTCTCCCTCTTCTTGGAATTTCAAGGGAGCCCCCTATGCCTATAGATTTGGAAGCTCCCCAACCACAGATCAACAAAACTTTCCATGTAAAAGAATGATAATCGTACCAGAAACACACATTCGTGGCGTCTGTAGTTAACAGAACCCTCTCCTTTCTCTTAGCTCGGCTGCGCCTCCTAATCAAGGCGGTGTGTTGGCAGGATAGGGCTATGTGTCAGGGCTATTTCATTTGTCAGAGGAGAAAACTGAGGCCTGAGTATATAAAACGTTTCCTCTCCTGAGAGTCTCCTTCCTGGGGCAGCATCAGAAGAGGCAGGAATCACATGGCAACAGTGGTTAGCACCAGTGGCACTACAGCTACCAATGACACGTGTGTCGAACGTTCCACATTCACGAACTCCTGTAACTCTCGCAACAATATAAGATGTGGGCTAGAAGTTACCAACAGAGAAACTGAGGGTCGGAGTGATTAGGTAATTGACTGAAGGGGGAAGAAACGGTCACAGCATGGATTTCAACGCAGATTTGCCTAACTCTAGAGTAGGCTGCTTAGCCACTACCCTGTTCTGAGTGGCAATGGTTGTTTTTTAAAAGGTCTTAACTTGAATCCATGGACCCCCAGGGAAACCAGCGACTGCTTCAGGGGACTTGTGAGCCCTTTGAAATTGCATTCACCCATTTCCCTGTTTGCACGTAATTTTTTGGAGAGAGTTCATAGCTCTCAATAGATGATCAAGGGGGTGCATGATACGCAAATTATGAACCATAGGCTACCGCAGAAACAGAATTGGAAAGTGGGTATTAAGAAGCATTGAACGACATCAGAACCAGCCAGGTGGTGAAACCAGTTCATACTCTGCCACCGGATACATGGTTCTTTTCGTTTTTGAAACGTGGTCTTTAACTCCTGGCCATTTTCTTTAGACAAAACTGAACAAGTACAGGAGGCATTGGAAGCTGTAAATATCATAGGACGCAAGAAGCAAAGTCAGTGGGGCCCAGCATTCCTCAGGCCTGGAAGAGCTGGAGTGGCCCAGCTCGCCCCAGGATCAAAGAGACGAAGCAAACCCTTCATCACCCGGCTTCCACATCAGCGCTCTTCGGGCAGGGAGATGTCAAGGGAGAAGGCTTTCTTTGAAGTGTCAAGATAAGAATGTCTCCACCTCCCTTGAGTGTGAAAGTGATTTCTCCAGGAGCCACGGGAGGGTGTGAGACATTTGGCTGTCTGTACAGAGCCGGGAGGGACTTATCGGCAGATTCAGACACCTCCGTGGCTCCAGGCTGTGTCTGGACCCAGTCAAAGACCTCCAGTGAGCATCGGTCCTTAAAAATATATGAAATGCTGGGCCGAACTGCCATGTTTCCAACGGTATCCCATCTAGGGTTGTGTCTCCCCTGGCTTTAGCGTTAAACGGTTAAGTGGATAGAGTCTTGCACTTGCGTGGACTAGTTAGACCTTGCCCCTTCTGCTGGGTGAGCTTGGGCCAGTTATTTACCCTCTCTGAACCTCTGTTTCAACAGGATTTATAATAACTGCCCCTATATCTAGAGTTAATTGGAGAATGAGGTGAGATTATACAAACTAACCGTTTCCTTCCCATAATGTTCGGTACACAAGCACATTTTTAAAATGTTAGCTGATAATTTTCCTTACCGTCTATCTCAATAGGCTGGGCTTTAGAGTCAAAACATCTGATTCTGTGATATTCTTTTGAGTTGAAGAATGAGATCTCACTTATCTTCCCGTTCCAACATGGTTGGCATGATGTATTGATAGTAATAGCCAAGAGCAGATTGCCAGCATTTCAATCCTAGCTTTACCATTTAATAACTGTGTGAACATTGGGAAGTTACTTAGCTTCCCTGCATCCCAGTTTCCTCATCTGTGCCACGGGGGCATTTTACAGATGTTTGTTATTAGAATTATGTGAGCTGTCATATTAGCAATTAGAACAATGCTGGGCACATAGGAAGTGTTCAATAAATATTAGTTTTAATTTGTGCTTCCTCCCTCCACCAACTTTCATAGACACCAATAACTACTTATTAAATGAAATGTATTGAAAACCTGAAGTGTTCCCAGCATTGGGTTGTAGGATTAGAAGCGTCCATTGGCCTTGCCCCTAAGATGCTTACATTTTAATTAAGGAATGACTATATATTCATGCAGTCACTCATTCTATCAGAAAATTTGAGGGCGAAATAGAGGCTGGGCAGTTATTCCCTCTATTAAGGGAAAGCTTTGATGTGCCAACCTTTGGCCTACATGGGGATTCTTGGGATATCCTGGGACACAGTGGCTGACCTTTTTTTTTTAAGCCTGCTAATATTTTCAAATCCTCTAGGTTTCAGTTTAAATGCCACTCCTTCTTGGAAGACATCCCCAATCCTATGTGAAGTTAGGTCCCCTATCATATGCCCCAAATACCCCGCTTCTTCTATCTTGTTTTGAATGGTTGGTTTAATGTTTGACTTCTACATTCTTCAATTCCTTGAGGGTAAGTTCCATGTATGCCTTTCTTTTGCTGTATCCCCAACATCTAATGCACTCCCTGGTATATACAAGTACTCAAAAATATATTTGTGGAAGGGTGAACAAAAGAGGGAATGTCTGGACGTAGAGTTCCCCTGTTGGAAGGTATAATTAATTTTCTTAGGTCATCCCAACGGTAAGTGATACCTCCACCTTGCAGAGTTTAGTAACAGTGAGTTCTGAAAATTTTAGAGCTTTGTAAGACCCCCTGAGACAGCTAGTCCAGTCTCTTTATTTTTCCACTGGAGCCTGGAGAGGTAAAGCCATTCATCCAACTGTACTTAATGGGCAGAACTGGGACAAGAATTCAGATCTTTTAACTCCCAGAATCCTTTGCAAGAAAAAAAAGAGTAAGTTGAATTCTCTCATTAAACTGTACTATTCATTATTCATTTAGCATGGAATAATTAGGACTCCCCCATTGGAGATGGGGGACATTGAGGCATTTCACTGAGCAAAGTAGGTTTCTCATTAAAGGCAGACATTGGGAGATAGTAAGAAAAACATTCCTACATGGGCTCAAAACTCGGGCTCAAATCCGTTCTATTTTAGGATACCCATAATGCCTTGGTTTTTAAGTGGGCACAATGATGTTTCGTATGGAAATTTTGTATGTTAAAAGAAATAATGCATGTATTGTATAATAAAGAATTTGACAGACCTTTGTCCGTGGGTTGGAGACTCTAAATCTTTGGAATTTCCTGAATTATAGGGGTGTCCTTGTTATTCATGAGCCCCCTGAATCATACCTGAGTTTATGCTAAGAGTTGAGATGACTCAGGATAGACACTGGTCAACCAGAAAGACCATTAGAGGGGTGGGCTTGGAGCCAGCCTGACCTGAGGGAAGAGGAGGGCAGTTAGAGGATGAGTTCAAACACATGTCCAGTGACTGAATCAACCATGCCTATGGAATGAAATCCCAGTAAATACTCTGGGCACCAAAGCTTGGTGGAATTTCCTGTTTGTCGAACACATCAGTGTGCTGGGAGAGTGATACATCCTGATTCCATGAGGAAAGGGCATGAAAATTCTGCATTCGGGACCTTCCCGGATCTCACTCTGCGTGTCTTTTCATTTGGTTGGTCCTGGTTTGTATCCTTTACAATAAAGCTGTAATGATGAGTATAGCACTTTCCTGAGTTCCTTGAATCAGTCCAGTGAATTATCCAACCTGAGGAAATCATGGGACCCCTGAGTTTAAAAACTCAGATGGCCAAACGTACGGGTGGCCTGGGGACCCCTGAGCTTGTGAGTGGCAACTGAAACAAGGGCAGTCTCGTTGGGGACTGTACCCTTATCTTGCAGGGTCTGCACTAATTCTACATGATTAGCATCAGAATTGCATCGGTACAAGAGCGTATGAAGTGCCCGTAATAGACTGACCACACTGGTCTTGTCTCTGCAGGAGAGCTTCCTTATTCCCCTTCCTCTGATGGCCTCAGAATCCCTCTTCTCTATTGGCAACCCATCACTATACTAGTGGACACATAACTGAAACCAAATTATCCACATTCTTCCAGGACTTTTCTCTAGGAGCTGGAGAATGTGAAATGTGGGTTCCCATCACGTGGACAGAGTCTGTCTGAGATTTGGAGAGACAGTGCCTGATAAATCCATAAGACCTGGATCAAGCAGTACTTTGGGGAGTTCCTAGTTACATGAGCCAATAAATACACTCCTACCATTATTATTATTATTATTATTTTTTTTTTTTGCTAAGAATAATTTGAATTGGACTTCTGTCACTTACAAACAGGATTCCTGATTAATCTAGTGCCTGCTATCATGACCTATAGACAGTGAATAGTCACTGATGGTAGCTACATTCTAAAACAGGAAGAGTCAGCTTGATATTCCCAAATTTTCCTTTTTAACTGTAGTCCACAACCCCTCGCCCCCACCCCCCGCCCCGGGCCCTTCTGTGAATAATAATGTCGATGACCACAGACCCTTTCCTCTTTGTCTATTGAGAAGTGGGGTCTAAGTCCTCTACCCTGGAACCTATGCTGGCCTTACTGGTTTGTATGACTGATAGAATGTGGTAAAAAGCGCTGGTGCTTCTTAGACTTGACCTTAAGAAGCCTTGATCTTCCACCCAGTCCACTGCTGTGTAAGAAGTCAGGCTACCCTGAGATTTCCATGTGGAGAGACCACATGGGAAACCTTGAGATTATACAAGAAGACAGCAAAGGCCAGTCAGCCCCCAGACAATTCAGTCATCCCAATGGAGACCCCAAGCAATGTGTGAAACAAAGACGAGTCATCCCCACGAAATCCTGCCCCCCAAACAGGCTCATAGGCAGCCTCACATGCCCCTGAGTTTTAGGGTGGTTGGTTACGCACTAATAGATAAATGGAACAGGTAGTAACAGCACTAAAATGCCAGGTACTTAAGAGGTACCTTTTCAATGATTCATCAAAGCAACCCGAGGAGGTATGTATGATTACTGTCCCCATTTTAGGGATGAGGAAACTGAGGCTTAGCAAGATGAAGTCACATGTACAAGGTCACACAACTAGAATGTAGTAGAAACAGGACTTCAACCTCTTGGATTCCAGAGCCCAATCTCTTAACCATTACATTCTATTGCTCCTTGGCCGTGCTGTGAAAAACATCAACATGGCCCACTTCTGGAATTTGGCCAATCCACAGAGATACTGCCTCAAAACAGAGCCCTGGCAGGACCCAAAGGGGAGTGTTTCTTCATAACCTTGTGGACAATGTTCAGAAAAATGAACTAGCAATGGTGCAGAGCCCTCTGGAAAATCAGGAAGATGCTATCTACTCCACTTACACCTGCAAGGTTATCAGAACTTGGTGAAGCTGCAGGAGAGCTATCAGAAGAAATGTGGCTTTTCTCATAGAAAAGCAACCACTGAAAACCTGCCACCTGGAAAGGAGGGAGCCATAGAATGAAGTACACCAACCGCTCTCTCCTCCCTCCCTCCACCTCCTCTCTCTCCTCCCTCCCTCCACCTCCTCTCTCTCCTCCCTCCCTCCACCTCCGCTCTCTCCTCCCTCCCTCCACCTCCGCTCTCTCCTCCCTCCCTCCACCTCCGCTCTCTCCTCCCTCCCTCCACCTCTCCAGCTGGTGCCTCCCATTGGCTAAACCCAAATGGAAGCCAGAGGGCAAAGGGTCCATTGAGGCAGCCCATGCCGGTTAGTTTCTTGGGCACAGAGAAGAGAACAGATCAGACCCGGGCAACAGCACAGCTCTATTCATGTGTTCCCTATTTCCCACACTCGGTGGAAAGGAGCCCTTCCAAAAGTTTGATGAGAATGCATGAGAGGGCTTCCCTGGTGGTGCAGTGGTTGAGAGTCCGCCTGCCGATGCAGGGGACGCGGGTTCGTGCCCCAGTCCGGGAAGATCCCACGTGCCGCGGAGCGGCTGGGCCCGTGAGTCATGGCCGTTGAGCCTGCGCGTCCGGAGCCTGTGCTCTGCAACGGGAGAGGCCACAACAGTGAGAGGCCCGCGTACCGAAAAAAAAAAAAAAAAAAAAAGCATGAGATATACTGTCCTCCTGGGGTTTCTGGAGTAACTAAACCCCAAACTCAACTCCATGGGCTTCTGTCACCTTCCCAGAGCTCATTTCCAAAAGGAAATAACACCTGCCCTAAAGCTCTGCCTGCCACAGCTACCTCTCTGAACCTCCATCTGCCAGGGGCTGACAGTAAGTCACAGAAGCGTATTGACTTCTCAAGGGAAAGATGAGCAAAGTGAATGCAGAATTCCTCCACACACAGGATGAAAACCCTTGTGTGGGAAGGCAAATGAGGTAAGCTGGAAAGGGGGTAGGGAGGGTGGGATAAAAACCTTGCAGCCCCAGCCTTTTCCAAGAACAGGAAATGATCTAAAGAATGTTCTCTATACCGAACACAGTCAACAGTCAACTAAAGAACTTCTAGGCTTTGCCTTTGCCTTCATTATATGCTTTTTGATTTCCTGGGCCAGCAGACTGCTATTAATTAGTTGTTGTTCAGGTTAATCCAGCTTTTCATTCATCGACTTATTTTCTCTCGCTAAGAGTTTAAGTTCGAAATGTCACTAACAACCTAGATAATTTAGTGTCCAAACCCTCAATGGTCGGGGAATTATAACTAATGAATAATATGTTCAACCAATTTAATTCTAGAAGCGGCTCATTAACATATCAAAAGACTTTAAAATGTGCACCCTCTTTGACCCTAAAATTTCCTGTCTAACAAATGCGGGATTTTTTTTTTTTTTTTTGCCCTAAAGAAATAATTATGGATGTGCACAGGTATTCAGTTAAAAAAGGTGCTCACTGAGTTATTGTTTAGGACAGAAAAGACTGGGGGCAATGAACATTTAACAAAAAAATAATGATAATGACAACAGTAATAATAACAATAACAATTATCATGTTAAAAAATGGTTCCCGTGTGCCCAGTTACCATTTTAAGTGTTTGGTCTATGTTAGCTCATTTCATCCCCCACAACAAACCTATGAGGTTGGTACTATTTTATTTGGCCCATTTTAGAGCTAACGAAACTGAGGCCCAGAAAGGTTAAGCAACCATCCAAAGTCACACAGCGTGTGACTATGGAACTATCTAAGGGGAAACATGGAGGCCTACAGACCATTTGAAAAGTTATTTAAAAAGCTAATCAACTGTTAAACTGTTATATGCTTTCTATCCTCTGGTCTGGACAAATAATGCTTTCATGATGACCTGGGAGGTCAACTCAATGTTGAACCCTCACACTCACACTCCCTGGAGTTCTGTACCTGGATATGGTGGCAGAAGGTAAGCCATCCCACAGCCAACGGTTACTCAGTTTCTCTTCCCACCCCCGGCTCCAGCACACAAAATTAAGGGCCACATAGAGATATGTGCGGCCATGATGCCAGCCATCACATCCAAGCTCCATTGAGACCCCTCCATCTAAACAGGGCCCTCCGACACCTCTTAGGTCTAGGGGTACACACACTGGAAGCACAGTTCTTCCCCAGGAAGATGCCAACACAGGCCCTAGAAGCAGATTCAGGGCTGTGAGAGTAGGAATTTCCAGAGTCTCAGGTATCTGAGGTGTGGTTCAGAAGGGAACATGGGTCCTGAAAAAGTATATCTTCTCACTCCACAGACTCGTCACTCCATGGGAAGAGACGGGGTAGGAGGAGGGCCAGAGCAGAACCCTCTCGAGTATGGGTCCAGAGTATAGATTTCTTTTCTTTTCTTTTTTTAAGTTGAAGTATAGTTGATTTACAGTGTTGTGCTAGTTTGAGGTGTACAGCAAAGTGATTCAGTTTTATTTTATATATATATATATATATATATATACACACACACACACACACACACACACACACACACAACAGATTCTTTTCCATTACAGGTTATTACAAGATATTGAATACAATTCCCTGTGCTCTACATTAAATCCTTGTTGCTTTTCTATTTTATATTTAATAGTTTGTATCTGTTGATCCCATACTCCTAATGGGATTTGGTTATTAAATAACCAAAAGTTTGTGTTCTATATCTGTGAGTCTGTTTCTGTTTTGTATATAGATTCATTTGTATTTTTTTATATTTTTTATATTCCACATGTATTATATCATATGATATTTGTCCAAGTATGGATTTCTTTTTTTTTTTTTTTTTTTTTTTTTGCGGTACGCGGGCCTCTCACTGTGGTGGCCTCTCCCGTTGTGGAGCACAGGCTCCGCGGCCATGGCTCACGGGCCCAGCCACTCTGCAGTATGTGGGATCTTCCTGGACCGGGGCACGAACCCGTGTCCCCTGCATCGGCAGGCGGACTCTCAACCACTGGGCCACCAGGGAAGCCCTGGATTTCTTTTACTCAAGTGTAACAATGATATTAGAGCCAGCATTTAGATCCAGGGACCTTGGCTCCAGAGCCTGTCCACTTAACTAAAATAGCCCTCAAAATGAGATTCTCTTAATAAATTATGGTACATCTATAAAATAAAATATGATTCTGCCATTAAAAAGTGTATATGTAGCTATGAAAAGATAATCCAAAAATCTTACAAGTGGTGAGGAAACAAGATGTAAAATTGTAAATATATTATGATACTTTTGTGGAAAAAATTATGGTTCCATAAATAGGAAAAAATGTAAAAAGGATACACAAAAATGTTAATATTATATTGTGGCAATGGTGACATTTGGGGTGATTTTATTTTTGTTCTCTTTCCTTAGCTATATTTTCTGTGTTTCCCATAATAACATGAATTGCTTAATTATTAGAGAGCACAAAGTACAATAAAGGTTATATTTTGAAAAGTACAGTTTGTGCTTCACCGGATTACAAGGGACCATATTGGACCTTGAAGAAAACACCAAGTGAGAGACATAACAGAGTATGGTGAGGTGGAAACACACTTCCTGTGCACACAGGAAAACTACATTTCCCAGATTCCCTTGCAGCTGGATTGGAGCCACATGACTGAGTTTTAGCCAATGGAAAGTGAGCAGAAGCCTTATAAGCTATTTGCACACCTAGACCATAAAAATATCCCATGTGTCTCTCCAGTCATTTCTTCTCCTGTTAGGATCTCAGAAGCCAAGTGAAGGTATACCTACAAAATGGTGGGAAACTGCCCAATTTGTATCATTATTGGATAAGCAGGATGATCAACACCCTGGTTTGCCTGGGATTCAAGGAGTTCTGAGTGTCAGGATTTTCAGTTCTGAAAACTCACAGCTCTGGGGAAACCTGGGACACGTTAAATGGGCAAGAAATAAACTGGTATTCTGATACGCCTCAGAGACCTTTCGGTTAACCTGGTACAGCAACAGAGCCTAGCCTCTCCAAACTACTACAAAGGAAAAATTCAGCACTTAAAGGTCAGATGTCCAGCCTAATGCTTAGCACTCTAAGCACCCTTTTGACTTTTGATAGTTCCCTTTAACTTTCTGGACAACTGTTCTCTGACCCATACAAAAGAGATGCCAATAAAACCTACTCTATGGTGTCATTGTGAGAATTGAATAAAATGCAATTCTGAAATTGTGAAAAATCTCTGTAGCTATAAATCACTGTGCAAATGTGAGCTTTATAATTTTTAAGACAGTTCAGTGGACGGTAACAGACTTCAGCATTTCCATTATGTGGCAATCTCAACGTCCAGGACACAGTCCAAAATCCCTCAAAAGACGAAGCAGTTTGACCTGAAACAAGCCTTCAGCCATTCATTTGTTTTGCAAATATCTACTGGCTCCTCCTATGTGCCAAGCATGTTAGATGCCAGGAATGCAATTACGGACCCAGATCTGTTCACTCATCAAACAGATATTTGCTGGGATCCTACTGCATGTCAGGTGCTCTGCTGGACTGGTATACAGGCATACCTTGTTTTATTGCACTTTGCAGATACTGCGTTTTTTTAACAAATGGAAGGTTTGTAGCCACCCTGCGTTAAGCAAGTCTATTGGCACCGTTTTCCAAAAGCCCTTGCTTCCTTCATGTCTCTGTGTCATATTTTGGTAAAAGTCTCACCATAATCCAAGCTTTTTCATTCTTATTATATTTTTATGGTGATCTGTGATGTTTTGATGTGACTATTGCAAAAAGATTACGACTTGCTGAAGGCTCCGATGGTTTGCATTTTTTAGCAGTAAAGGGTTTTTTAATTAAGGTAGGGACATTGTTTTTTCAAACATAATTCTATTGCACACTTGATAGACTAGAGTTTAGTGTAAATATAAGTTTTATATGCACTGGGAAACCAAAAAGTTCTTGTGACTCGCTTTGCTGTGGTACTCTGGAGCTGAACCTACAGGATCTCTGCCTGCATAGCGATTAAACATGAGGGTAGGCAGCTTAGCCTCATGGAGCTTTTGTTTTTCCAGGAAAGGCGGCTAGTGAACCAATAATTACATAATTAATTCATTAATACCGACTGGGATGCACGTTATGAAGAAGTTCAGGACAGGGAATGATCCGGCAGACTGTGCAGCCAAAATCCCCAGGGAGCCCGAAGACTTGTTCCATCTTGTTAGCGCTTGAATTGAGACAATTGCACTGAACACATCTTGGCCTTTCACTCCTTAGCAGTCATCCAAAGGCCCTGGAGCTTTAACATTTGGGCCTTTCACACATTCCTTTGTACTAAGATTTCTTTTTCTTAAAGAAGAAAAACAAGGCGGCAGGAAACACACACACCCCACACCATCCTTTTTTCTTCCAAAGATTACATAACTGCATGAAAGCCTTCCAAGACTTGCCGTGTAACTCTACCAAACCTATAAACTTCTTGAAGTTTAGTTGGCAGAGGTGTCTATGCCAACAGTACATAAAACCCTCAGTGGTTGGGTGTTCCAGCAATCTGAATTCATATAAAAATGTCTGGGCCCTTAAAACCTACTCAACAGAAGCTGCTAGCTTAGACATCAGTTCTCCCAAATGATTACAGATTGCAAGTCTTCGTTGGAAAAGTAAGGTCATCGTGGGGAGGGGAAATGGGGAATTACGTGGAGAGGGACCCAGGGGACGGGGGTGGGAAAAGAAGAGGTGTAAACTCCAGTCGTGAAGATTGCTTGGGGGAGCGAGGGATTATTTCAAGGAAATTGCACCGGAAAATGTAACCTCGAGTAGGCGGCTGCTGGTGCAATCAGTTTTTAGCGTGGGCAAACGGCTAGACTCAGGAGGCAGAGAGAGAGTAAAAGAGAAACTCTGAGTCAGAGATTGCCGGTACTATGCCAGCCATCTTGGGTGGTAGAACAGGGGCATAAGGTATAAACACTGGAGACGCAGAGAAGAGGTTTGGAGAAGGGAGAGAAGCCCAAGGAAACCACTCTCCTTGGTAGAAACAGCAGACTGCCGTTGGAAACCTGTGGATTTCAGCTGCCCCCGCCCCTCCCTTTCTTTTAGCCTTGCTAAATTCTAAGGGTTGGGAAAAGCCATCATGGGAACAGGACAAAGGAATGTTCTACCAGAAGCAAAAACTGATGCCACATTATTTGCCCCTTCCCTCAACTCGAGTGGTGTTGACGGAACCATCTGATGGAAGGGAGAGAAAGCTACTGATTTGCTCAGACACCCTCTGGCTTTCACACACTGGAACAGAAAGCAGAAGTGAGACTGCCAATCAAAGATAAAACCAGAGAGAACTTACAAGATTAAAGAAAGGGCATATTAGAATTCCATATGGAGGCTGGGAAGACATTGAGTATTGACCAAGAGCTCCTGTGTAGTTTCAAGTTTCCAAATCCACTGCGCCCTACCCAGACTTACCTGCTGAAATGTATAAACATCATGAGTTAGTGCTTCTGGCCACGTTCAGAATGTTGGAGCCTGGGCCTTCAGTCCCTCCCTCTGGGATTTAGGCCAGACTAACAAACCCTGGGGATTCCTGACTGGGTAGAGGATAGAAAGGGCTGGGAACAAGACCCCAGGGCTGCCCAGAGGGCCTCCTGTCTAATTGGGAGGGACAGCAATGAACGTACAGAGATACTGCAAGCACGGGACTCTTCTTTTCATTCCAACTTGAGTCAGACCTGAATAAATATTTACGCTGAGTGTAGAAGGAAAGGTTAACAGGTTTTTTTTTTAGATAGCCTTATCAATAAGATGAATAATAGCTAATAGTAATAACAACAATAACAAATAGCTACCATAAAAGCACAGAACAGTATTTACAAGTACACTACAATTTATATTTAAAAAGGAAGAAAGAGGTGTATGTATGTATTTTCTTGTATGAGCATAAAGTATGTCTAGAAAGATAAATAAGAAATCAGTATAACCAACTGGCTCAGAGAAGCGGGGAAGCGGGTGCCTGGGGATCAGGAATAAAAGACTTTTCATTCTATTCTCCTTTTTAACTTGTGGTTTTTTAGCCGTGAGAATGATTTTCCCCTTCAAAGATAGTTTTTAAAACAAGTGTTAATATTGATATTTACGGAGGCCTGCAGTGTGTCAGGCACGGTGCCCCAAACTGACATTTAGAGTTGAAGAATACAAAATCACGGCCCATAAATATCTGACAGGCTGGCAGAGGAGGTGGCAGGTATCCCATTAGCTGTGACGTATGGCTAAAGGGTGGAGACGCTGTAGAGATGCTGTAAAGCAGAACGGTTGACAGAAGTTGACGGAGGGAGCTCAAGTCAGACTAGGGTTCAAAGCCTGGTTCATTCACTTAGCCTGGTGTGTGAGCTTAAATAAGTTGTTAACCCTCTCCAAACCTCAGTTTCCTTGCTTATAAAGTGAGAATAATAATGATAAAGAAGGAAGAGGAGATGGGGGAGAAAATGATGCCGATGTTAAAGCAAAAGAAGAAGGAGAAGAAGGAAAAGAACAAAGAGGAGGGGGCAGGGGAGGAAGAGGAAATGATTTCAATGGATTGTTATGGGTATTAAATGAGATAAATGTTTGTAAAGTTCTCAGCACAGGATTTGACACAAGTCATCAAATCACCCAAAGCAATGATTAATAAGGCGTAGAGAACAAACATATGGACACCAAGAGGGAAAAGAGGGGGGCGAGATGAACTGGGAGATGGGGATTGACATATATACACTACAATGTATAAAATAGATAACTAATGAGAACCTGCTGTAGAGCACATGGAACTCTACTCAACGCTTTGTGGTGACCTAAGTGGGAAGGAAATCCGAAAAGAGGGGGTCTATGTATACGTATAGCTGATTCCCTTCACTGTACATCAGAAACTAACACGACATTGTAAAGCAACTGTACCCCAATTTAAAAAAATAAAAAGTATTAGTAGTTACAGTAGAGTTACTAAGGAGAGACTCAAACAGTGAATAATTCCGGTGTGGAGGGCTGGGGAAAGCTTCATGGCGATCAGGAATTTGAGTTAGCTCTTAGTAGCTAGAAAGATGGGTCGTTTTCAGTATCTGCAATATAGTCAACAGACAGAACAGCCCAGGCAAAGACTTGGAGCTTGTGCAGTTAAATTCTCTCTGTAGGTGGTGGTCCACAGAGTGAATCTCTGATTCAGGTGGGAGGAGAGACAAGGGAAGGGAGATTTAAATTGGAAATACCAGATCATGCACCTTGGAGGTTACGATAATGTTTTCTTGCCTTTCCGCCTCTCTATCTTAACACCTGGTCATCCTCTTGTCAAATCAAATCCATCCACACTCTGGAGGAACGTTCACATGTGCAAGACACACGTAAACTCATTTGCAATGTAGGAAGCAGATACGGTGCTTTTTTAAGGGCAAAAATCGTGTTATCTTTCTTCTTTTTGCCTTTGATAATAACATGTGAGATAATTAAATATCTTAATTGCTTATGCCACTATTGGTCAACTTTTCTGCTACTTGTATCAAATGCATCTTTACGGATAAGTGGTAGTACTAATTCATTGGTGTTCTGTTTGTTTGTTTTGTCTTGAGGATAGAGATATGTTTGTGGCTAGGATTTGCCTTAAGGCACTGGGTTGCAATAAAAACTGAATGTGGACCATATTATGTTGGGTAACATTTTATTATGGGTGTTTATTACTCTGGAAGTAAATTAAGTTACTTCTCAGCTAACTTGCATGTACAACAAGCCATACTTACTAAATATTTTAGGGATGCAATCTGAAAGCATGAATTTCTTATTGTCCTTTCACTCCTCTAGATCAGGTTGACTGAAGGATACCCTGAGATTGTAAAGTATCATTTTTTTTAATGTTACCATTTTCAGTTACTAAATGTCTCTTAATCCATAGTGTCTTGACATTGTGACAACTAAGAACTCTACAGTAAGAAGTTGAAAGAACTTGTATAAGATTTCCAAAGCCACAGCTAATATCTGATTTCACATTTTATGCTCATCACAACAGCCTCACTTTTCCAGTGTCTGATTTTATGCTTGGTACATATTAACATTTGAATGTCATAAATTTAATCTGTGAAAAATGTTGATTTCATCTACTTTCTATATTGATGTTCCCTGTAAGGTTTTTTTGTATGTTTATTTATTTCTTGAAGAAGGATTCTTTTTTCTGCTAGATGATGACAATAATGATGGTGAATATATATATAGAGAGAGAGAGAGAGAGACACACACACACACACATATACATCTCACATACCACATATAAACATATATATATATGCACATACATGTATGTATAATATATCTGTATTTATCTATCTCTGTCTATTCTCTCTACCTATTCTAGCTGTCAATCTATCTATCTATCTATCTATCTATCTATCTATCTATCTATCTATCTATCATCTATCTATCTATCTCAAAGCAACCTACCAGCATGAACAAGATAGATTTCCATAAAAGCACAGATCTAAATCCTTTGTGAGCACCTCTCTGCAAAGCTGACAGCATCCACATTCTGGGGCTTCTGACCTCCAATCCTCAAGGAGTCTCCCTACATCTTTGTCCAGGTCCTTCAGTTATGGGCGTCCCTCTTCCTCCCTCTGGGACTTAAGCTGTTCTGGCACACGAACGTTTGGTGCGCCTGCCTTTAGCTAGAAGGGGGAACGTTCTTTTGCTAAGTTGAGAACTTGAAGGGATTCATCTGATTTCGTTTCTTTGGTGTTTAGAGATAGTTAATTCTTAGCAAAATATAGTTCCTTATTCCTTAGCAGAAGAATTGTTAGCGGTGTGTGTGTGTGTGTGTGTGTGTGTGTGTGTGTGTGTGTGTACATTTAAAATATATTTTAAAAGGTCTTTTTAAAGACTTTAAATGACTCTTGCAAAACAATATGTTGATGAGTTAAGTGTAAATGAATCAGAACCATGTGGCTTGAATTTTCTTCAAAATACCCTAGGGTTTAAAATGAGGGGGAAAAGGTACTTGAAGAAAAAAAATATGTTTGGGGTCTTCCTGAACCTAAATCATTTGAAAAATAGTTTAAGATGTTTGCTAAATCCAAAAAGCAGCTTTGCTCCCACCATATGGCAATGTCAAAGTGGCTCTTCAGATGAGCTTAAGCCTAATTTTAATTTCTTGCACATGTGGTAAAAACATCTTTGCGGACTCTCTCAAGCCACTGTACAAGGGAGCGCTCAGAGTTTGGGGATTTGTGTGTGTGCGTTCATTTGCATAACAACGGCCTTGGGCCCAGCTTTCTCACTCTCTTCTTGTTGCACAGGACAGGGCCTGGTCTGCTCTATTTTACCTGTTTCTTGGGCCCTAGTATCCCTCTGGGGTCATCGTTCCTCACCACGCTAAAGTCTTTGAGGGCTGGCCCCCAGTCGCCACTCTTACTGGTTTCCATTGGGAGGTTTGCTTTTGCTCGAGAGTACCTGTGTTGGCATTTGGATTATTATTCCCAGGTCGTCACAGAATTTCCTCTGAATCCACTCCCAAGTAATCACTGCAGGCTGTTCCTTATTTAAACAGAATGGGCAAGTCCCCAGGAATGGGGGTCATTAGGCATAGCTTCCGGTGATTCAAAATAGCCCACCATCCTTTGGGGTATCTCTCCAGCAGTACAGATTCAACCAAATGAATGAAGACTGAAACTGAGAAAGGTCTAGAACAATGGTTCTCAATGACAGTAGCATCACCAACTAAGGGGAGTGTCAAAAATTTGTGGGCGCATGTCTCAGTGTTTGTGGGGTGCATAACTGGCACGTAATGGGCAAGGGTCAGGGATGTGAGACGTCCTGTAGTAAACAGGACCCTATAAAAGATTGCCCTGTATCTCACAGGACTTTCAAATCCACCACTAGACATTTCTGTAGGTGAAAAACATGTCAATAATTATCTAAGCCCAGAACCTAACCCTGTTTTTTATATAGAATCGCAAATCCTTTTTTCTCAGTTTCGATGTTTCCTGGATTTTCCAAACACGCTGCTACCATGCAATCCAAGGAAAAATTGGACTTGTCTGCGTTCAGGACAAGGTGGAAATGCCACTAATAGGATCTGAGCTGTCCGCACAGTGCAGCACAACACATTCACATCGGCTGGCGACCGTAGTGTCTGCATTCACAGCAATTCTGCAAACAGGTGTAACACGGGATTATCTGTCATGCCTCCTCTGTGTCCTGTTTCTCAGTTATACTGCAGCTACGTACGTGCGTTTACCAATTATGTGTGCAGGTAGGTTATGTTATCTCTAAATGATATATGTAGTTTTTATAATCTATCATTTTCATTCCAGCATAGGAAAGGGAGATTACAAAACATTGCTTACAAAAGGTGCCGTTAACTTTGACCTGATAGGGGACCCCCTGGATGAGGGCTGACGGTACCACAAAAGGAAGCACACGGAACCTCGGGTTAATAACGCCGGGTCCTCATTGGTGTCCAACACTCGCTCGTTGTATGACCCTGAACAAGTCTCAATTCCTCCCTGGGCTTCAGTTTCCTCACCTCAAGCCTCAGAACATCAGACTTCATCATTGGGACATGAACTCAGCTTCCTCAAACATAGTGAGTAAAAAGGGCTATAGGTCTGCCTATTCAGTTCAGAAAAGCATCCTTCACTCTGTTTCATAGTGAAATGTGCTCTCTCTCGTTTTTTCACAAAAACATGCAACCATTTGAGACGATGTTTTATTTTACCTCTTTATATAGGGATATGACCGCTGATAATTTCTTTGGACTTCGAGAGCACCAGTGCAATGACTCATGACTACTAAGACGTAGCCCTAATGGTGAAAAAGAGAGAGAGAGAGGTAGAAACTGTGGGAAAATGCATCAACTAGTTCTTGTCAAAAAAGGAGGACCCACGGCCCAATTCCTACCAGCATGGTTTCGTGTCCCCAGATCTTTGACTCATCTAAGATTCAACCATCAAAAGCAAATAGTAGCTAAATTTTTTGAAGGTCTTTAGAAAAAAGTTCAAGATCTCACTTGATAAGAGGTGACCCCTCTTCCTTTCATGTCCAAAATAGCAATTTCGTCAATACTACATCTGTTCCTCTCTCTCTCTCTCTCTCTCTCTCTCTCTCTCTCTATATATATATATATATATATTTTAAGAGAACTAGTTGGTAACAATGAAATGTGAGAAGAAAATGATCTGTAACATACACTCACATTGGCTAATGGGAATGTGGGAATGCCTGTTTCACATTTAGATTTCTGATATCATCTCATTATAGCGTCTGGACCATCCCCTTTGGTCAAGACAATGCCAGAAGTCTTGTTGGGAAATGGTGAGAAGGCTTGAAACTGCCAGATGCTTGCTTGCTGGGTTAGCCAAAGCAGCTCTGAAAAGGAAGACGCCAGGCTGCAAAGCCAACTTGGTGTCCCAGCCTGGGTATCTGGAACAGGCCTGCCTCTTTCCCAACAGATGTGTGCCTAGCGCAAGTCACTTAAGTTCTTAGTGTCAAATGAGGAATATGAGCTAATCTATTTCAAAACAGCTACAATTTCCTAATTCCTAAAATCCCCCACCAAGCCCACTGACCCAAAGGAGAATTCTAGAAAATGTTGTACAATGATAGGTCCCAGACAGGACTAATTGAACAAGTGAGTATTGGATGTCTGTTGCTTTGACCTCTCCACTCACTGTCCACTCTCCTTTCTTTACATAACAACATCCAGTGCTTCCTCTGAGCTATCACCCCTCTCCTATTTTCA
Source organism: Tursiops truncatus (assembly GCF_011762595.2). NCBI lineage: Eukaryota > Metazoa > Chordata > Mammalia > Artiodactyla > Delphinidae > Tursiops > Tursiops truncatus. The sequence continues at coordinate 13,524,428 of NC_047046.1, forward strand.
GGTGATACGGTAAACGTGGTCTGACTATCCACCACTGTATTCCACAGTAGGCACATGACCTAGTTCCAGCCAATCTAAGCATTCAGTCCTCCTGGCTAGTGATTGGCTCAGGAGTCGACATGTGACTCAAATTAGACCAATGAGAGTCATTCCCGGGAGGGTTGCTGGAATAATGAGTAAAGTGGCTTTCTTGGTCCAGCCTGAACTGATAAACTGGAAAGATATAAACCTAGGGTTTATGTAGCCATATGTAGCCATCTTTGTCACAGACTGGAGCAAGTCTGTTTCAGAATGAAGCCAACTAACAGGAAGTGAACTGAGGGAGGGAGAAGGATAGATTCAGACCACATGGCTTAAGCCTATGATAGCAGTCATGGCTACAGCTAATTCTACCCCATGAATAGACTTCTTAGTTTATATGAGAAAATATTCCTTAAAAAATTCACGTGACCTTGAATAGGATTTTTTTTTTTTTTTTGCAACCAAAGGAGTCCTGAATTGAGTGGCCAAAGAATAAGGATATGATTTCCTTATAGGATCCTTATATGATTTCCCATGGATTTCCTCAGCTACCACCTTTAGTAGGGAAAAGATTTCAGGCTGTAGAGGACCTTGATTCTTATCTCAGCTTTGCAGTTGACTGAGCAAGTCGTTTACCCACTCTGTGCTTCAGTTACTTTTCCTTTCAAAGAGTAAAACTTGGGTAAGGTGGTGAAAGGCTCAGAGATGATACCTTGATCACTTGGTTACAAGAAGCAGAAACCCGCTGAAACTAACTGAAGTGAAAAGGGACTTACTGGAGGGATCCAGGAAGCCCTCGAATTGCTCAAAGTTAGTAATATAATTGGGCCTCACCAGGGCCTGATTCCCACCATCCTTTCCTCTGGGCGCTCATGAAATCTCCAATCACAGCTCTTCCTTTCTTTTCTCTCTTTGTAGAGGGGTATTCTTTGCTCTGTTAACACTCTCCCCCAACGTGGCCGTCCTAGTCTCAGCTTTCAAGCCTCAGCAGAGCCAAGTCAGTATCTCATAGTCCCCTATTCCAAATTCCCAGGACGGAGAAGTTGGATTGACCCAGCTTGGGCTGGGTGTCCAACATATGATCATCTAGTGAAGTTATGGCATTCCTTCCCGGCACTGGGGAGGGGCAAGTCCTCCAAGGGAAGAGTAGGTAAGAAAGAGCCTCACACAATAAACTGGGCATGGTAGGTGCTTAAGACACACCATTATTTACCCTCCCCCTTCCTGCTTCTTTCTCTTCCTCTTCTTCTCTCCTTCTCCTTCTTCTTCTTCTCCACCTCCTCCTTATTTTCCTCCTCCTCCCTCTCTCCCTCTCCTTTTCCCATTCTCCTTCTTCTTCATCTTAATGTTAGGAGCAGTGGTGTATGTATTCGTTTTACCATAATCACCATCACCCAAAACTTCTTCCTCAATTTTGAATGTGAAGCAAAGAGAAAATAATTTACTCTCTAAACATGGATTCTAGAAAAGAGCCCCTTTAATGCCTAGTTTCATCTTTTAATTTAATCTAATGCTATCCAACCCACTCACCTTGCAGAGCAGTTGGAAGACAGTCGTGGATTTGAAAGAGTTTTGACGACGTAAGCACTGTCATTACTGAGAACATCCCCCTCTGTTCCCCACCCCCTCGAAGTTACTAATGACAACATAGTACTCAGTCTGTTTTTCTAGTACCCATAAAAAGAAGCACCAACCTAAGGCTAAATAATTTCTCAAAAGAAACACCGCAGACATACCCCCCTTTTTATCAACAAGAAATTTTTCTCTAATACATTTAAGTAGGTGGTGGTTTAGTAGACCCCAATGAGTGCCCTAAAACTTTGCTCTTGTCCCTTTGAAACGGCATAATCTGTAAAACCCAAAACAGAGATGTGCTCCTTTTTACACTCTTATTTAATCTGGACTCTCTCCAGACTCGGCCCTTCCAGACAGCAGTGGCATCCAGCGGATAGGGTGATGGGAGGTTGACCTCAGCATAAACACCACGTGATTCCTGGAATTTGGAGGCGGACTCCACTGCCCTCGCACTCCCTTTGTCGGCAGATCTTGGGAGCCGGGCAGCATTATTACAACCTGGCACAGCCTAGGCAGCCACTCAGACTGTCAACAGCCGGCAGCCAAGAGGAGAACCTTCCATCAGGGCCTGACACCTAGCCAAGTCCCCCGGTGGTTGCGATGGGCCACTTCCCCAGTGAGAACGAGGCCTGAACAATTACGCTTCTGTGCTGGTGGTGACCTGGGTGCCGCCCCTTCTGGATTTGACTGGCCAGAGCACAGGAGATGGGTGAAATCTGTTGATGTTCAGGACCCCTGTGCCAACGGCTTTTTTATGGAGGAAGTTCAGAGTCAGGCAGACGGGGTTCAAATGCTGTGTGACCTCGGAGCTGCACTTAACCAGCCGTTGTATCTTTCTCTGGAAAATGGACATAACACCGACTTCTTGGGGGTTTTCTCTGGCTTATGTACAATAATGTACTAAAGCAACTAGTGAGAGCCTGGGACATATCAGCAATTCAGAAACCACCAGCTAACATTCCCATGAGGGAACCTGAGGTTTTAGGCAGAGAAGCAGGTCCCCTATCGTTTTTCCGTTTCATCACGCTCATGCTAGTCAGCTATGCACATTGAGTGTACATATAACAAATTTATGTGTAGCCAAAATTTAACTTTTTGCTTTTTTTAAATTTAGAAGTATAACACATACACTCACTTGTATGCATAAATGATCAATTTAACAATGAAATCAAATATGAATAGGACCATCACCCAGGACAAGGAAAAAAAATACTGCCAGCACCTAGAAGCCCCCAGCAACTACTTCCTGATTACAACCACCTGGATCCTGTCTAGAATTAACCACGAATCTGACTTTTATGATATTTTCCTCTTGCTTTTCTTCATAATTTTGCCACCTATACATGCATCGGTGAGCAGTATCCTTTACTCTGCTTGCTTCTAAAATTCATAAAATGAATCACACGTTATGCGTTATTTTGTGTGTTTTGTACGGTGGTGAGGTTCGGAAGACTTGTCGATGCTTTTGCACGCGGTTGCAGTTTATTCATTTTCATTGTTGCAGAATATCCCATTCATCTTAACTTACATTTGAGGGACTTCCCTGGCAGGCCAGTGGTTAAGACTTCGCCTGCCGATGCAGGGAGTGCGAGTTCGATCCCTGGTCAGGGAGATAAAATCCCAGATGCCTTGCGGCCAAAAGAATACAAAACAGAAGCAATATTGTAACAAATTCAATACAGACTTAAAAAAATCTTAACTTATATTTGAAAGAGTTGTTTTCAAGCAGCGTGCTGGCTCCTATGTGTGAGAAAGTCTCCAACAATGGTCACCGTGAATCCTTCCCATGGGTTGGGCATCCCCTCCAAAGGTGGAGTGTGTTTTCCTCCCCTTAAACCTGCGTTGGCCTTTTGACTTGGTTTGACTGATACAAGATGGAGGAAATGGAGTCCTGGGACTTTTGAGTCCAGGCAGCTTCTGTCCTTTGGAAGCCAGCACCATTTAAGAAGTCCAATGACCCCAAGCTACCACACTGTGACAAAGCCTGAGGAACCCAAGAGAAAGGCCACGTGTGGAGGAGCATGATGGCTAAGTAGACCCCAGCTTTTCCAGCCATTCCAGCCAAAGCACCTGTCATGCAAGTTTTCACATCTGTCTTAGACATTCCAGCTCCAGCAGATCCCACATGGAGCAGAAGAACTGCACAGCTGAGCCCAGCCCAGATCGCAGAGCTGTCAGAAAAAATAAACTGTCCTTTGAAAGCTCCCTAAGTTTTGGAGTGGTTTGTAACACAGCAATGGATAACTGAGAACAACCATTCCTAAGGAGTCAGTTGGGCAGAATGTTTCTCTCTCTCCTTCAGACCTAACAGTCCACGTCTTTGCAAGTTTTACATCTTTGCACTTTGCAAGTGATATTATTTACACCTTCATACATTTTTAAATACATCTTGCTTCGCCTCATTTTCCATCATCCTCTCAGAGTCTCCTTTTAGCCATAGCCTTGTATGTGTTTGTGAAAACAATACCGGGTTTAGATGCCACGACAGATGCCGCTATGAAAGAAAAAGGAAAGGAAAAGGAATAAGAGCCGTGGCTAAAAGCGAAGATCTAAGGTTATTAGTGTGTCTTTTTTCCAATAGATGAATCATGTAGATGTGCACCAGAATTGCCACGGAAAACTGTTCCCAGGAAAACATATTTTGAGATAAAAACGTGAATTTATTTGAGTAAGAAAACTCTTTTCGGTTTCACTTTGAAAAAAAGAGGTGTCATCCTATTACGCTGTCAATAGAGGGTGGGTCTTTGCTGCCTAGAACTTTGATCTGAAATGGTTAATAGCTTTCTTCCTAGTTTACTGCCTTGGGGTGTGTGGTGATCAGAAATAGCAACAATCTTTTCTGCATTTGCACAAATGTAATTGCTTCTAACGCTACTTAAGTTTGAAGAAGCCTTAGCATTCTCATTTTACTGGAGCTTTCAGGTTTGTCTCCTTTCAAAGGCTGCATGTATTGAATGTTCTATAATGGAATGAATGGAGGGGGTAGGATGGGGGAAGAGGCTAGGAAAACTAACAGCTTTAAAACATGAAAATATGACAGTGTGGTTGATTTGCTCCTGATACAATGGAGACTGGAAGTTGGAGGTCTCTGCAAAGAGGCAGCAGAGGCTGGTTGAAATAAACAGAACTGAGTTTGAATCTGGCTCAACCCATGACCTTGGGCAAATAACCTACATTTTCTGAAGTTCAGTTTTTTCATCTGTAAAATAAGGCTAAGGAAAACCTTACAGGACTGAAGAATCAAAAAGAGATAATCTACCTAAGGGGCTTCGTCCAATGTCTGGCATAAAATAGTTCCCCAATGAATGCTAACTCTCTACCACATAGATAATTTATAGGAGATTGTTTTGGAGATGTTGGCAGTTTATCTAGAGGATAGTGGATTAAGGGAACCATTTCATGAAGGAAGACAGAAAGATCCCAGAGAATTCCTGTAAGTCATCATCCCCTTGAAGAAAATGTTTCACGTCTGTGCATCAGTGACACTGCCTGGGGTTTTGGGCATAATCGGATTTTATTGAGCAATCCTGGAAACGGATTCTGTTATTTTTGTGGTTCATTTTGACTTCTACCCACTGGAACCAGAGACCTAAGGGGAGGGAGTGAGGTCTTAAGAAACTTAAATGAGAGAAGTTCAGTAATAAGCCATTCGTTTGGACAATACATGAACCAACATAGATACCATGTCTAGATTTTCTAAACTTTGATTTCAAATCCCCCAAACCTAGCTAAGCTTGTGACTTTCATCCTGAAGATACAAAAGGAAGGAGGAGCTTTTAAAGAATGACAACATTGGCTTGATACTGACTGAGATGTTTTATATTCAATATCTCATTTAATCCTCATAAGACTTGATTTCCCCACCTAAGAGAAGTGAGGTGTATTGGACAAGATCACTCATCTACAAAAATTTAAGAGCCAGGATTCGAATCCAGGACTACCTCTGAGACCCATGATTTTAACCAAAGTACTCTCTTGCCTCACTTAAGGAAATGAGATGGATCCTACTTTAAGATCTGAGACAAAGTGTAAAGGGGGTAGACGGAAGTGGAAACCTATTGTCTGAGGGTTTATGCTGTGATTAAAACATATTGGTCAATGCTATACCAAAAGGAAGAGTTCCATAGGGAGATTAAGAGGGAGGGAGAAGAGGGTCAAGGAAGATCAATACAAGAAAGCAAGTAGCAGGTTAGGAGCTTTAGAGCTTAACAGCTAATCAAGGCTTGGTGTTCAAGGAAAAATGTTCAGGATTAAGACCATGGGGACCGTCATCCTGATTTTGTGCGTTGTGAGGACAAATATGACTATAAAAAGGGCCTACGCAGGACCAGTGAGAAAGCAGGCAATGGCTTCTGATGACTCCAAACGTCAAATTTGCCCTATTGAATTTTAGAAGCCTGTTTTGAGATAGGCACCCAGGAAAGAGGTGAGTGTCAGCCAGGATCCCCCCCATAGGGAATCAGGGATTTGGATGCCTGTGTCAGATGCAAACAGATTCTTTAGTAGACATTTATGCCACCTGGACTTTTCTCTCCTAGGTTCCTTTTTCCAGCTTTCTCATTCTCCCTTTTATATTTTCGGGGCAGTACCTTCAGGTAAACATAAATAAATACATAGGAGAACATTAAAGTCAATCGCTTTGCTGCACAAAAATTTTTCTAAGGCTTCTGCAGTTGACATCCCCCCAAAAGTTCAAACTTTTGAGTTTGGGGGTTACTGTAAACTTCAAGACCCAACCTAATCTGATCCCATCACAACCTATCCAGACTTATCTCCTACCCCTCCCCCACATGCATTATTTCTCATTTGTGGAATTCTTGAAGTCTTTTGATCACTCAAGAGACTCGTGAAAGTTAGCTTTTCATTAGAGTATTATGTACATATTTGTATCATCTCTGATACAGGTATTGAGATTGTTGGGATCACAATTTACATCGTATTTCATCTCTCCACTTCACACCTGGCAAAGGGCTTGACACTGAGGAGAAGACTGTATAGTATTAAATACACTTAAAATATGGAAATAAGTAAGGAAAAGATTGCTGGGATACTAAAGTAGTTGGTTTGTATTTAACACCACAATGGGTTCAAAGTGAGTACCAGAACTGACGGATAATCATGCTTCCTGAACTCTTTCTATCTATAGCAGTGTTTCATCAACCCATTTCTCAGTTCAGGCTACCTGAGTTCAAAAAATATTTGTTGACAGGCACTGTATGCCAGGTTTTGTGTTAGGCATTGGGGATGTAAAAAGGATTAAGGCACAGCCTTTTTTTTTAATTTTTAAACTTTTTATTTATTTATTTTTGTGGCTGTGTGGCATGCAGGATCTTAGTTCCCCCACCAAGGATCAAACCCGTGCCCCTTGCAATGGAAGCACAGAGTCTTAACCTCTGGACCACCAGAGGAGTCCAAGGCACAGTCTTTAACCTGAAGAATCTACAGTCTAGTGAGACAGTTAGGTGTGTAATAAAATATTAAAATAAGATGAGCTACTATTTATTAATCACTGTATCCCTGAGACTTTATCAGTATTATATCATTTCATTCTCAAAACCCTGTGAGGCTTTTGGTTCCAGCCATGCAGACTATCTGACACCAGACTCACCCTCCCTCCTAAATGTGAAGCAACTGTTTTCAGACGTGGGACAACAAACAGTAAAGACCTGAGATCTTTGAGTGAAAGGAACACTTGACACTAGCTCCCCATTCAGCCCACCTTTCCACTAGCAGCAAAGACAAATGGAGACAAAACAGACAGCAGTGATCTTGCTGGGTAGTGCAAACAGAGATTGGAATTTGGTGTTTTACCAATGCAGCTGGAGTTTGTGGGATAGGACAGTACAAACAAAAAACTGCATTGACAAGAAACACCAGAAATCTGCATGGAGGTCCCACTAAGTCTTGACAAAACACTTACATGTCCAAGGCAAGACTCTGAAACTTAGCAGAGAACAACTACTGGAAGCGGTGAGGAGTGGGTGTTGTGAATTAAATAGTGATTCCAGAGGTTACATAGGGCTAGGAGACATTGGAGTTCTGACCAGGAAAAGAAGAGAGTCTGTTGAATAACCCAAGCATTCATTTGATACACCCAGAAAGCTCATGCCTTAGGGATAGAACTATTCTAGCCTTAGAGAAAAAGACACTCTTTACCTACCATGACAAAGTCTAAACGGATCACTAAGGTTCGCCTAAGCCTCCACTAAATTAGCTACTTGCCAAAACAAAACTCAATTCTCTTTAAAAGAAGATAGAATAATTCATATCTTCAATAATATAGTCTCCACTGTTTTCAAATGCAGTTTTTAAAAGTCAGTAGATATGTACAGGACAGGATAACATAACCCATAACCAAAAGGAGAAAGACAACAGAAACATACACAGAGGTGACATAAATGTTAAAATTAGTACATAAGAACCTTAAAGTATCTATTTTAAATATGTTTAAGAAAATAAAGAAAATATAAAAATAGTGATCAAAGAGATAGGGAATCTTAACAGAAGAATGGAAACTATTTTTTTAAAGCCAAATGAAATGCAAGAACTGAAAAATACAGTATATGAATTTAAGAAAAATTGATTGAATGGGTTTTAACATCAGACTGGACACCCCAGAAGAAAAGATTACTGAACTTGAAGACAGCTCAGTACAAACTGTCTAAACTGAAGCACTTCAAAAAAAGAAAAACTGAAAAAAGTTAACAGAGCCTTGGTGATCTAAGGACATTATCAGTCTAACATATATATGTGATTGGCATCCTAGAAAATGAGGACAAAGAGATTGGAGTAGAAACAATATTTGAGGAAATAACGACAGAAAATCCTCCAAATTTAATTGATCATACCAGCCCACTGATCTAAGAATCTCAACAAACCCAAAGAAAGATGAACACAGAGAAAAACACACCTAGTTACATAATAGTCAGACTGCTAGACACAAAACCTAATGAAAAACAATCTTACAAGCAACAAGAAGAGAAAGACACATGCCATGCTAAGAACAATGTAAGAATTACTGCTTACTTCTCATTAAAAAAAAAAAAAAGAAAAAAAAGGAAACCAGAGGCAATGGGATGACATCTTTAGAGTAGAAGAAAGGGTTAACTTAAAATGCTATATACGTTGAAAATATCCTTCAAAAATGAAGACGAAGTAAAGACAAAGGTAAACAAACTGAAAGAATTCATCACCAGCAATCTTGTCTGCAAGAAGTGTTAAAGAGAGTTCTTTAGACAGAATACTAGATCAACACAAAAGGACTTGCATGCTAGAAACTGTAAATATATGGGCAAATACGAATAACTTCAAAAATATGTATTTCTTAATTTCTTTAAGAGACAACTGATTACAGCAAAACATACTAATATGTCGTAGAGTAATGTGTTGTGGGGTTTATGAAGTTTATAAAAGTAAAATAAGTAATACCAATAGCATAAAGGACAGGAGAGATAAATTCAAGTGTATTGTAGTAAGGGTCTTAGATGAGTAATAGTACATTAAAATGAATTCAGGTGATATGGTGATAAATAAAATATTAATTCAGATTATACCATGATAAGTTAGGGATGCATATTGTAATCCTCGATGCATGTGCTAAAAATACAACAGAAGAAATTAAAATGCTATGCTAAAAATATTCAGTTAGTATGAAAGAATGTAGGGAAGGGGGAGAAAGAGCTAGGATAAATATAAAAAAAAGAACTAAGATGGTAGACAAACCCAACCATATGAATATTTACATTGAAGATGAATGAATTAAACACTCTGATTATAAGACAGAGAGCATTTGATTGGATAAAAAAGCAAGAACCATCTATATTGTGCTACAAGAGATATACCATAAATGTAGACACAGATAGATTAAAAGTAAAAAGATGGAAAAAATATACCATGTGTGTACCACAAAAAAGCTAGGTGGTTATATTAATATCAGATGAGGTAGAATTCAAGACAAGGAGTGTACTTAGAGATAAATGGAAGCATATTATGATGATAGAAAGGTCAAAAATATCAATTCATCAAGACAACATAATAATCCCAAACACGTATTGTGGTAGAGTCTCCAAAGATGTTCACCGACATTTCCTTCTTTCCTTATGTGTGAATGCAATTCCACATGTCAAGAGGTGGCGTCTATGTCTCCTTCCCTTGAATCTGAGCTGTCCTGTGACATGTTTTGACCAAGAGTCTCTTCTTGGTTCCAATTCTTGCAGAGCAGCTCTTGCCGTGGATTGAATTCCTGCCAGCCAGCCCTGACTCTTTTAGTTGTTCCTCCAGCCTAAGGATGCTAGCATCTCACTTCTGTTGCTGATCTGTCGCCTTGCCATTGACTGCTTGGCTTCTACACTCTTCTATCACCTGGGTAGTTCATTCTCTATATTAAATTCTCTCCATGTAAAAGATCTAGAATGGTTTATATTTTTCTGGCAGGACACTGACTGAAACAAGGAGCTAATGAAGCTTGTTATATCCATTTGCCAGATGGAAAAGTGGGGTTCACCATCATTCTTGGCGATCCTGTTCTAGCAGGCTGGACACACCCCTCTTTGGCATCCACAAGAACTCATGGTCCAGCAAAATGTCGGCAGACTTTGATCTGCCATTAAAAATTGACTTTTACAAATAGAAAGCCTTTTCCATCTGTATGACTTAAACAGAACAATCAATGTTTAAATAATAAGTGCCCTCATTTTGGGAAGTCTGTCCTCCTCTGGCAGCTCTCCTGGGCTTGTCTGGGTCAAACTCAGCTGCCATGGGTCTCTACCTTTACCACTTCCTGAGGCCTTAGAGATAGTGTAGCAGCTATAGCACTATTTACAGCAGTCAAGACATAGAAGCAACCTAAGTGTCTGCCAGTAGATAAATGGATAAAGAAAAGAAAAATTAAAATTACTTTATTTAGTATATATGTCACATTATATCGTGTATATATAGGCATATTCTCTCTCTATGTACATATGTGCTGGAATATCACATATTCTTAATTATATATAACTTATTACATATAATATTAGTTATATAAAATTAATATAATTGTATACAGTGACATATTAGCCAAAAAAGAAGGACCTTTGTGACAACATGGATGAAACTTGAGGACATTATGCTAAGTGAAATAAATCAGACAGAGAAAGACAGATACTGTTTGATAACATTTATATCTGGAATCTAAAAAATCCTGACTCTTAGAAAAAGAGAGTAAATTGGTGGTTGCCAGGGACAGGGGGGCAGGGCAGGGAATGGCTAAAGGTGGTCGAAGGATACAAACTTCCGGTTACTAAATGAATAAGTTCTGGGGATCTAATGTACAATGTGGTGATTACACTTAACAATACTGTCTTGTACACTTGAAAGTCCCTAAGAGAGTAGATCTTAAAAGGTCTCATTAAAAAAAGCGTTTTAACTATGTGAGATTATGGATGTGTTAACTAATCTCACTGTGGTAATCACGTCACAATAGATATGTATATCAAATCATCACACCGTATACTTTAAACTTACACAATGTTATATGCCAATTATATCTCTGTAAAGCTGAAAAAATAAAGAAATCAATTAAGTAGGAATGAAAGGAATGATGATACTTTGGAGATATGCATGTATGTGTATCCAAAATAGGTCATGCCCGTCTTAATAATATATCTTTATTTGTTTGTGCATTTTGCTTGCAAATAACTTCTTTATCCATCAGATGGAGGCAGCTTGCTAACTGAGCTTGCCTTGTTTTTGAGATCACAGGGGATCCGTGCAATATCGAAAGCAGATGACCCTAGTAAACTTGGGGAGACTCATGCTTACAACACATTTCCTGCTCTAGGTTGAAGGAAGCCTTGCTGGAAAAACAAAAAAAAGGTTTTGAGCTAGATTCCTTTCAGTTCACAAGAGCTTCTTTCCTTTTTCTCTCCCATGATCAACTCCCGGCTTTCGTGAGCTCATTCTACACGCTTTTCCTTTCCTAAAACTGGTGATGTCCTAGCTCTTTACCAAATGCATTTTCACTGAACTGAGTAGCAGCGAGATGCAGGGAGAAGGTTGAATGCTTTAAGATCTATGTATTTCTTACGTTTAAAATTGCACTTTTTTGTTTTACAAATTGAATACATATTATTTTCACACAACATGGTAGAAAACAGAGACTAAACTCCCCATGTGCTACATGATTTATGTACATCATCTTTCATGCTCACAATAATCTTAGGCTATAGATATTGCTGTCTCCATCTTCAAATGGAGAATCTGAGGCTCAGAAGGCATAATTAATTCACCTACATTTTTGAGCAGCTTGCAAGGGGCCAAAGAGAGGGATTTGAATCTAAGTCCATCTGCCTGAGGAATCCTCATTCTCAACCCCTGTGATACTTAACCCTCTCTCCCAGGAAAAAAAAAATTATCTATTGAAAGTCAATTGTGTACCAGGTGCTTCACGATCTTGCTTACGTCTAACAACAAACCTGAAAAGTTGATATTTACTCCACTCGACTGATGGTGTGAATAATAATATCAAAAGTATAATATCAATAATAATATCAAAATATCAAAAATATCAAATCACTGTTTAGTGATTTTTCCATGTGAGGCAGTGCTAAGCATTGTACATTTTCTCACTGAAGTAAAACGGAACAAAATGAAAAGCAATTATATGCCCGCCACCTGGAGGTAACTACTTCTATTTTAGTGTTCATTTTTTGGGTGTTTTTGCTATGCATTTTTTTTTTCCAAAAGTGGGATTATACTCTCCGTCGTGCATTATGGCCTCATTTCCTCACTCAAAGATTCATCTGGGACTTCCCTGGTGGTGCAGTGGTTAAGAATCCGCCTGCCAATGCAGGGGACACGGGTTCGAGCCCTGGTCCGGGAAGATCCCACATGCCGCGGAGCAACTAAGCCCGTGCGCCACAACTACTGAGCCTGTGCTCTAGAGCTTGTGAGCCACAACTACTGAGCTCACGTGCCACAACTACTGAAGCCTGTGCACCTAGAGCCCGTGCTCCGCAACAAGAGAAGCCACCGCAATGAGAAGCCCGTGCTCCGCAACGAAGAGTGGCCCCTGTTCACCGCAACTAGAGAAAGCCCGCACACAGCAACCAAGATGCAACGTAGCCAATAAATAAATACATAAATAAAAATAAATTTTTAAAAAATGCATCTGAACATCTTCCATGTCATTAAAAAGTCTTTTACAGCATCAGTCTGTAATGGTTGAACATTCCATTTTCTGGAGATATCATAATTTACTCAATAATTAGGATTGAGTTAGACATTTGGCTTTTCCCACTTTTACTATTGCAAGTATAGTGGCAATGAACATATTCATAGTTGAACTTTCGTGTTCTATCCCTAAGAAAATTCCTTGCAGTAAATTTGCTGCTTTGAAGCTGTTTCAAATGCTTGATTCTTTTGGTAAATAAAGATTGAGCAATAGTCTCCTTCCATCACAGCTGATCATGTGGTCCATTTTCCCAAACTCTGGCCCCAAACTGGATACTTTAATTCGTTAAAAACAAAAATCGTTACTTTGCTAGGTGAAACATGTTAAGTCATCACGTTGTTTTCATTTTGTGGCTGGGGAAGTTGAATATTTCATCGTGCCTCTGATTTGTCCACTTGAGATCTGCAATTCTATAGCTAGACTGTCCTCCTAACATAGAAGTAATAATGCATTAGGGTTAGGGTAAAGGTTAGGCAGAACAAGGGTCATCAATTTAATATGAGCAGTAGGACATAGCAAATTGAAATCTCCCTTTGTGAAACTGCACCTTTCCAAACTCTATGTGTATGTGATTCTTACTCAATGCCCAAACCATAGACCTACCCAGTGCCATGTCATCTGTTCCCAAGTCAAGAGAAAACACTCTCTCTGGAGAGACCCTTGCCAAGTTAGCAGATGATGTGGTCTAAGACCGTACATGCCTAAGTTGTCAAAATTAATTATTACTGGAAATTTGCAGCCTGCAATTGACAGAGCTTGCAACACCAACTCGAAGACACCAACCAAGTCTTGTTCATCTTTGTGTCCCTGGGAGTGTCCCAAAATATATGACAAGTCATGTTTGTGGCAGAATAAATGAGCGATGAGTACAACACAGGTGGAGGAAGAAATAGGCAGGGATTTTTCAATTGAGAGGAGCAGAGAGCAACCAAATGTACTCAGTTAAAAATATGAAGACTGAGTGTAAGGAAAGCAGCATTCTCACAGAACAGGAGGACAGAAGAGCTGGTCAGGCATTACGGACTGAAACCGTTCCCACTAAAACATTCATATGTTGAAGTCCCAGCCCACAGTACCTCAGAATGTCACAGTATTTAGGAATAAGATCTTTAAGGAGGTAATTAAGGTAAGGCTGGTAAGGTAAGACCCTAATCCAATTGGACTGGTGTCCTTATAAGAAGGGAAGAGGACACCGGAGATGCATGAGCATGAAGAGATGACCATTTGAACACATAGCAAGAGGATGGTCATGTGCACGCCAAGGAGAGAATCTTCAGAAGAAACCAAACCTGCTGACACCTTGACATTGGACTTCTGGCCTCCAGAACTGTGAACGTTTTAGCATCTCTAAATCTCCACTTCAAATTCCAAAGAGAAAAATCTGATTGGCCCTGCTCAGTTGACTTAGACACGGATACTTGGTCCAAATCCTCTTACAGCAAAGGCAGGCTAATATCTGCTGCATGCTCTAAGAACAGCCTACTAATTTGTTTGCTTGTTTGTTTGTTTCTAATGTGCTTATTCACTATCTCCCCCAGCTAGAATGCAAGCGCCATAAGGACAGGGATTTTCTTTTCTGCCTCTTCACCGCTGTACTCACAGCATCTGGCAGGCAGCAGGTATCCCATAAGACCTTGCTGAATGAAAGAAGAGAATTGCACTCAGTCAAAACAAGATCTGGGGCTGATGCCCTTTATACTCAGACCTGGAGGAGGTGTAACATCCTCAAGAGGAGTATATGTTGCTTATGGAAGATGAACTCCCAAATGTCCATGATTTGGAACCCTACCCAGACCAAATCTGCATATATTTGTGTTGGTGAAAAAATAAAAGGATGCTGGGGCAGAAGCTACTCTGTGCTCACCAAATCCATTTTCCTTTTGTCCTCAGCGCAGTTTGACTACATTTCCCAGCCTCCTCTGTGGTCAAGTGGGGTCATGTGATTTGAGGTCTGGCCAATGGAAAACAAGAAGAGGTGATACCCACCACCTCTAAGTCTGTCCCCCGAGAAAACTTCCCTCATGAACCTCCATGCTCTCTCTCACCATCTGTGAAAGTAGAAGCAAGGTACTTCAAGAATCTCAGGATGGAGGGTCTAAAGGAGGGAAGAAAGGAAGGAAAGAAGGAAGGAAGGCAAATGGGCACTGGAGCCTCTGAGCTGCTACTCATTAAGAATCACCTAGAGAAGTCACGCAATCAGGTTGGATTATTGCATCTTCATATCAAGATGTAAATTATTATGGTGTTAAACCACTAACATTTGGTGCTGTTTGTTATAGCAGCCACTGGGCTGGGATATTGGGCTCCTGCTGGAGTGTTTGGAAGACTTCAGAGAATTTTCCTCTGTTATTTCAACAGCCAGCTCATTCTCACCATTGCTAACTATTGTAAGATGCACTGTGGAATTTCACAGTTTACAGCTTTCATTTCAGCCTCTGAGAGGAAGGCAGGGCAGGGCTCACACGTTACAATGTGGAAATGAATCTTTCTTGGTGTCGGAGTGGTCTTCCCAGGCTTGCAGCTAGTCAGAGACATCTGAGCCTGACATCTCACAACCTGGTGCTCTTTCTGCAACATGATGATGTGCTGCAGGAAAAGTGTGATGTTGTGTTACATCCTGTCTGCCCAGAGAGCACGACATGTATCACGGTACACCAGGGCTCCTCCACCTCTCCACTACTGACATGGTGGAATGGGTTTTGTCGTGGAGGGCTGCCCTGTACATTACAGGATGTTCAGCAGCACCCCCGGTCCCTACCGCTAGATGCCACAGGTACCTCCTCCCCAGTTTTGACAAGCAAAAACCCCTCCAGGCATTGTCAAATGTCCCCCCAGATGATAAAAAATCACCCCTAGGTAACAGCCACCCTCTAGAGATTTCTGCCTCTTTGTAAACATTTTGCTTGCCCAGAGTGTCCCTGTAAATGGAAATATAGGCTAGAAAAGAGTTCTCTCTTCCTGGAGAGATGAGTGACGTGAAATATGAAATGAAATTGAGGCAAAACATATCACCTTCCTGTGTTCTGTTCACATATGGAGATCATCTTTGGCAATGGTGTGATCTCACACCACAATGGCTCTTTCTTCGTCTACAATGGAACTTAATTCCTATGTAGATCCCACTGGTCGCAAAAGCTTTGTCTATTCATTGAAGCCAATTACAGGCAATTCAGGGCTTTCTTAGGCCACACTTCTCTGGGGTGATGGCTGAGATCTGCAGACTCTCTAGGCAGACACCTAATCATGGGGGCCACACTCGCTCCTCAGCCACTGTCATTCAACCATTGCAGCAAATGGTGAGGTGTTCTCAGTGCCTGTCACGCCTTCTAGACCAGTCCCTAAACATCACTTCTGCAAAGTCCCATTATCGGGGCTTATCTGAGCCCTGCTATCTTCTTCCTTAGTTACTTCCACGCCACCCTTGAGACCACAAGAGGGCTCTGGCACATCCCAGGCCCATCATGAGTCTATTATCTTGGGCCCACTAGTCAAGCCAACCCAGTGAGACTTCTCTCCTCTTCAACTCCCTGTGAGGGACTTGCCGCCTGCCGGGCTCCCCTGAGGAAGGTCTGTGAGGCACCTAGGGTGAAAAACTGAAGGAGAAACTCGCTCTTAGATGCTTATTCTCATTTGCATGACCCCAAGATTGAGAGCCTTCTTTTTTGTTAATTTTTTATTTTATATTGGAGTACCGTTGATTTACAATGTTGTGTTAGTTTCAGGTATACAGCGAAGTGATTTAGTTATACATATACACGTACCTATTCTTTTTCAGATTGTTTTCCCATATAGGTTATTACAGAGCACTGAGTAGAGTTCCCTGTGCTATTTAGTAAGTCCTTGTTGATTATCTATGAGACCCTGCTTAAGAGTGAAGAACCGAGGAAGATGGAGCAATGACGTCAATGTATGAGCTAAGACCATACGTCTCTTAGAAGAAAGCGGAGGAGTAAATCTTCGTGACCTTGAATTTGACAACGGATTCTTACATATGATATCAAAAGCATGGGCAACAGGAGAAAAATAAATTGGACCTTATCAAAATTAAACAACTTTTGTGCAACAACAGACGTTATCAGGAAAGTGAAAAGACAACCTACGAGGAGGGAGAAAATATTTGCAAATCACATCTGCTAAGGGGGTAGTATCCAGATTATAAAAAGAACTCCTAAAATGTAATAAAAAGATAACCCGATTTTTAAATGGGCAAAGAACTTGACTAGCCATTTCTCCAAAGAACATAACAAATGACCAGTAAGCACAGGAAACGATACTCAATGTCATTAGTCATCCGAGACACGCAAATCAAAACTGCAATGAGCTACCACTTCACACCTTCTAGAATGGCTATAATTTTACAAAACTGCGGGGGCAATAACAAGTGTGAGACAGGATGTGGAGACGCTGGAACCCTTGCACACTGCTGGTGGGAATACAAAATAGTGCAGCAACTGTGGAAAACAGTTTGCCAGTTCCTCAAAATGCTAAATATAGAATTACCATATGACCCAGCACTTCTGCTCCCTTCCACACCCAGAAGAACTGAAAACAGAGACCGAAAGAGATACCTGGGCACCAATGTCCATTGCAGCCTTATTTAGAGCAGTCAAAAGATGGTGACAGCCTAAGTGTCCATCAGCAGATGAATGGATAAAGAAGATGTGGTCTATACACATAATGGAATATTATTCAGCCGTGAAAAGGAATGAAATTCAGATACATATTACAACATTTAACCATTTTAACCATTTTTAACAGTGTAATTCAGAGGGATTCCGTTTTTGAAACCCAGAAGCCCAGATTCCTACAAAGCAAACCTCTGAGTTTGAAAACCATTTTCTAGCATCTCTAAAATGGCCCTGGGATCACACATGCTGCCATTGGATGAGAGGTGGCAGGCAAGCGTGACTAGGATGCAGAAGAAAATCTTGGCCCACTACACCCTCTGTCCAGTGGAACACAAGGACTGACTTCCCGAAATCGGGCCAAATTTAAGTACGCTTTGTTAAACTTATTCCACCAACGTGTATCAGCTGTGAGAGGGAAAGGCATAATAATTATGAATGAGAATAAGAAACTATTACCTTTGTACATTTCATGATTGCTTACAATACACTCTCCTTCTAAACTATAAGCTTTCTGACAGCAAGAACAAATTGTGCCTTGTTCACTGTCATCTCTCTCCCACACCTTTCATAACCTGAAACATCATCGGGACTCAGTAAATCATTGTTGACTGAACACATAAGCACATAGCCTTTTGTTTGAGCCCCCAGAGTAACCTTGTTTCATAGCAGGAGCATCCCCTTTCTATACAGGCAGTAACTGAGGCTCCAAAGACATGAAGTTACATAAGTGGGAAGAGAGGGAATTAGAATTTGAACCTGTGTTTTCCAGCAACAAGTGATTTGGAAATGTCAATTCACTTGCCAAGCGAAACACTACTGGAGGGATACTGAATCAACTGTCCTTTCGTGGGAGTCATCCGAACCGATACACTTTATGGTTTATTACGAATAATGATTAACAATAAAAATGGCAAACCTTATTGAGCTCTTGCAGTATATATAAATTATATATGTGATTTTAGTTAATCATCAGAATAACGTTGGGATTGGTTCCAGGTGAAGGGTGAGGAAGGTGAGGCTCAAAGGGGTAAAATGATTTGCTCGATGTCACTCAGCTCCCAGGGAGCTCTACTGAGATTCAAACCCATAGTAATGTGTGACCTCCAACATCTGTGACACTTCCCAGCCATTCCATTTGAGTAACAGACCTTGATGGGTCTCTACACTATGTATGTACCTGACACATCCTGGGACAGCCACCGAATCCTATGGTCCACGGGAACCACTGGCAACTGACTCTGGGAAAACAAGTGTGTGTGTCTTCAGTGGCAAACGTCCATGACGTTTAGGCTCAGACAACCTGCCAATGTCTGGGGGAAAGGGAAGAGGGCAGTCAATCATCCTGACATTCTGTCATCTGTTTCTGGGGTCTACGGGATGCCAGATAGCCTGAGTTGGAAAGCACCACAGTCTTGTTATCCAGATGTTTGAGGTTGCACTGCCCCGCCCTCCGTATGTCAGAGTTCCTGGCTGAGAGACAGTGACACTGATATCATTCTTGCTACTACCAATAAAGCGTTGCCCTTTTGTGTGTGTGCATTGAGTGTGCGAGGCTTAGTGCAGAGGGTTTTGTTTTGTTTTGTTTTGGCTGCGTTGGGTCTTCGTTGCTGCGCGCGGGCTTTCTCTAGTTGTGGCGAGCCGGGGCTACTCTTCGTTGCGGTGCGTGGGCTTCTTATTGTGGTGGCTTCTCTTGTTGCGGAGCATGGGCTCTTGGTGCGTGGGCTTCAGTAGTTGTGGCACGCGGGCTCAGTCGTTGTGTCGCAGGGGCTTAGTTGCTCCGCAGCATGTGGGATCTTCCCGGACCAGGGCTCAAACCCGTGTGCCCTGCATTGGCAGGCGGATTCTTAACCACTGCGCCACCAGAGAAGTCCGGTGCAGAGGCTTTTATGTGCGTTTTCTTATTCTCTGAATTGAGGTTCTATGAGAGGCCACGAATTCCAGATGAGGTCACTGCTAAGACTCAGCACTGGGTAAGGAACATACCGAAGGATGCTCGGGGAGGACGTTGTGGGGTGAATAGTGGCCCCCAAAAGACATGTCCACCCAGAACCTGTGAATGTGACCTTATTTGGAAATAGGATTTTTTGCAAGTGGAATTAAAGATCTCAAGATGGGATTACTCTGGATTTACGGGGGCAGGGGGTGGGAGGTGCCTAAATCCAATGACTGGTGTAATTACAAAGAGATAAGCGGGGGGAGGTTTGAGAAGCAGACACGCAGAGGGGCGCACAGATGGAAGCGGAGACTGGAGTGATGTGTCCATAGGCCAAGGATTGCCGGCAACCACCAGAAGCTACGAGAGAGGCATGAAAGAGATGCTCCTGAAGAGCCTCCAGAAGGAACCAACCCTTGCCAACACGGTGATTTCATCCTTCTGCACTCTAGAACAGGGAGAGACTGTCTGTTGTATTAAGCAGCCTGGTTGGTGGGAGTCTGTTACAGAAGTCCTAGGAAACGACTACAGTGGTTGAGATAGGATTTGAACCAGGGCGTCCAAACGCTTTACCAGTAACCTAGGAGTCACACCTTTGGAACCAGCTCTCAATGTCTTCATGTTCCCAAATTCAATGACCCAGGGCACTCGAGTTTTCAGAAAGAGTGTACGCACACACACAAGCAGACACACATGCACTTCAAAGAGGTGGCATGAGCAAGAAGACTTCTTAACCTCTTCCTAACTCAATTACTAGCTCTCAAGAACGGAACAAAAAGAAAGACATCCAAATTGCTCCTACGGCTCTGATCAAGCAGGCTGTGGGGAAAAAAAAAACAACAACTGTAGTCATGAAATGTGAAACCAGAGAATTGGCCCTTTTTGGCATTCGTGATGATGTTTTATTAACACGGAGGCTTTTGTCTGTGGACTTCAGACAACTTTAAAAAGTCAGTGAGTGCTGTTCTGGTCCTCACTTGAGGCGGCCATGGGGGGGCTGGAGAGATGGGAGGAAACACTGTGGTTAAGACATTTGCCCTCGTTTTCCAGAGTCAGTTGACAAACCAGAAATTGTCCAAACTTCTGGGCATCAACATTAGGATATTCTCAGAGTTCCTCTTACCGTAATTGATTTTTCCTTAATGAAATTGCCTCTCCTCTTTCTAGACAATCCAGAGAACTCCTACACATCCTTCAAGTCCCAATTCCTATGAGGTCCCTTCCCTGACGTTCCCAACTCCATGCTCTGCCACAACGCAATGCTGATTATCTCACTCCATGTACACACATTCTAGTTTGTATATACCTCAAATACACCATTTATGATACTTTATACTATTTGATTCCTTATGGGTCAGTCTCTCCCTATAGATGAGGGATTCTTAACCCAAGAACTTAAGAAAGTCAATGGAAGGGCTTCAAGGGAAGTTGCCAATCCCTGGAAACCTTTTGCAAAATTTTACACAAATGTGCAACTTGAGGGATAGGTGCTCCATAGCTTTTCTGAGTTTTCAAATAACTTCAAGACTTAAACACCTTTAAAACTCACTGCACTAAAATTTAAGTTCTCTGAGTTTCTTATCCCTATTGCCTGGCATGGCACCTGGCCCAACACAGGCCCATGAAAAATGTCTGCTGCTGAATCACTGCACACAACTTTGATGGAACTGTAGTCAAAGGGATTCTGAGTTGCTCTGATTTTGTGTTGGAATCACTGCAGCTCTGAGTGAAGAACTTCGAAAGCTCTGAATCTGACTCACAGCTATAGCTCTCCTCTCCGAACAGCGGAGGTCAGCAGCCTGTTCTGTGGAGATGCCTTTTCATACCCTTTGCTCTCAGAAGCTTCCTACTCTTTAGTTGCCTCAGCCATCCAGCACCTACAGACATATCGGCATCAATGTACAAAAATACACGGATACAGGGGCTTCCCTGGTGGCGCAGCGGTTGAGAGTCCGCCTGCCGATGCAGGGGACACGGGTTCGTGCCCCGGTCTGGGAAGATCCCACAAGCCGCGGAGCGGCTGGGCCCGTGAGCCATGGCCGCTGAGCCTGCGCGTCCAGAGCCTGTGCTCTGCAACGGGAGAGGCCACAACAGTGAGAGGCCCGCGTACCGCAAAAAAAAAAAAAAAAAAAAAAAAAAAAAAAAAAAATACATGGATACAGAGATAATAGCAAAATAAATAAGCTACAGGGAGATACTGTACAGCACAGGAAATACAGCCAATATTTTATAATAACTAGAAATGGAGTGTAACCTTTAAAAATTGTGAATCACTATGTTGTACACCTGAAACTTATAGTGTAAATTGAGTATACTTCAATTAAAAAAATTAAAAAATGAGACTCAACCTGAATGTATATCAATAGGTGCTATTAACCTTTAGAAGGTAGGTCAGCAAAATATTTGTAAAGAGCCAGGTAGTAAATATTTTAGGCTTTTGGGGACATAGAGCTCGTCTGGGGACATAGAGCTCGTTTGGTGCAACTCCTCGACTCTGCCGTTGTATTGTCAAAGAGGCCGTAGACAATGTGTAAATGAACAGGTGTGGCTGTGTGCCAATAAAACTTTATTTACAAAAACCGGCAGGGGGCTGCATTTAGCCAGCGAGTCATAATTTGCTGACCCCTGCCTTAGAATACTACGTGACTGTTAAGAAAAAGACTTGTGAAAATGTCCAAAATTGATTTAATTTGCTGAGCAAATCACTAGCACATCCATAGCGTGTCCTGCGTGGTCGATTCAGTTTTAAGCACCTTACCTGGGTTATTTTATTTAATCCCCACATACCACCGCTTCACCACCGTGCCTATCGCTTTGTACCGGGAGCGACCAGCTCTGTGCACTTGGACAGGTGGCTTAGTCTCCCTGAGCCTCAATTTCCCAACTGGTAGAACCAACTCAAAAGAGGACTGTTGCTGTTTGTATAAATCAAGTTAGTTAACATTGGTTAAGTCACTGTCACATCATGGAAACACAATTCAAGTTAGTTCCCCATTTCTTACATTTTTTCAATGAGGCACTGTTCAACTAAAAGAGAATATGAAGAAAGGGATGCTTAAATACATTCAGTTCTGAACATTTTCTCTGAGGGTACAGACGTCTATTCAGACACAATGGAGTATTTTTTTTAACACATGGTGTCGTGGGATGGCGATGTCTATTATCTTACGTGTGATTAATGAAAGCTGTTAATGTAAACAGCAAGAGGACAGACACTGGTGTCCCCAGTGGCTGCTAATTAGGGAGGCACGGCTCGTCCTCAGGCTTAAAAGGGAACTGCTCTGTCTTAGCTGTCTGTAATAATTTATCAAGAAGTGAAATTTTAAGGACATGACCCAGAAAGAACGTGATAACAAGAAAATATCTCTTTTCCTTGTAATAATGATAACAGTAGTACTGGAATGTACTAGATGCTTCTATGTGCCAGGGACAAGCTAAGTGCTCTGCAGACGGATCCTTATTTAATCCTCCCAGTGGTCTTCTCCGGTTAATATCTACGTTTGTTCGACTTTCAGATGAGGTAACTAGTCTTCCAGCAAACGAATGATGAGCTGTGGAAATAACACTAAGCATGACCTAGTTAAGGAAGCAAGTTTGGGGTGTGGGAGGCAGAAACGTCTTGTGGAATTGTCCACAGCTTGTAGATTCTGTATATGGGGTGGTTAGGGGAATAAGGATGGAAGGGAAAGTTACAAATACATACACACACACACACACACACACACACACACACACACACACACAAGTATATAATGGTATGGTGAAGAAAGAGTTTGTTTGCACTTACGACAGTGTAAAATCCATGAAGCTGTAACAATTTGGATTCTAAAATATCCCTAGCACTAGAAGACAGCTACATAAACAAGAACCCACGGCTTTGTGTGTTGTGTGTGCACAGGGATCAATGAGAGGCACACGAGGTACCAGCCCGGGGCTGGTTTCCAAAAGCCGTAGGCGCACCGCCATTTACCCGCTCCTTCGCTTGCACGGGCTGCACTCCTTGGGATGGAGTACCAGGATGAGCTGGGGGATTCCATGGGAAGCAGGAGTCACAGAACTGAATGACTGGTGAGATGGGGAGAGCACAGAAGGAGATGAAGTTGAACAGGACCCTGCGACTGTTCTAGTTTGATTGAGTGGCTGAGCTGCAGAACTGAGAGGCAAGGGCAGGTTTGGGGGAAGGTGAGAAGCTCCATTTTGGACATTCCAACCTTGAGGTGTAGATGTGAGAAGACACGTACGGGTGTTGATGGCTCTGAGGATTGGGGAAGAGGCACGTGAACAGCTGAGGGGTGAACAGAGGGTGAGCCCTGAGACATGCTCATGCTGAGGACAGCTGAGGAAGAGAAGTGGGCGAACAGTCTGAGCAGGAAGAAAAAGAAGGGGTTTGTCAGTTTCGCAGAATGGTGGCGTGATTGAGAAGGGGAAGAAGGGGCTGTCAATAATGGGGGGTCTATAAAAGGGCATGGTACGCGAAGACTTCGGGACACTTGTAGTTAATTATAGTGGCCAAGGTCACTTCCCGTAATCTAGGCTACAAGACTTCCTTGATGTTTTTCCAAAGACAGCTCAATGTTTTGCAAAAAGGAAGGGTTTGGACTTAGGCAGACCTGGATTTAAATCGAAACCCCTACTCCCCGCAGCACACAGCATCTACTAAGCATCTCCTTAGTGTCACAGTATCTAAGCACCTACTCTCTCCACAGCACACAGCATCTACTCCTCGCTGGGACAGGCGCTGCAGAATGGCCTCGCCCAGGATCCCCAGCTCCAGACTCCCTCCCTGGGAACTTAAGAAGGATGCCTTCAGCCTCTGCTGACTCAGTGGATCGACAGGGACCTCTGACACCTCCTGGCCTTTCCCGGAACCTTAAGAAGGAAGGGGAGAGAGCCTCTGAGGGCAGGTTTAAAATTAGCAGGGAGTGCAAGGCTGCCTGTGGTTCTTGAACCTCAGCCATTCGGGAGGAATGGGAGATAAGGTGGACAAGAGACAGGAAGCGTTTATTTAAGATTCCTATCACACTGGGAAGCTGGAGGGGGAGTTCAGTTCAGGGGAAGAACAGGATGTTGCCAGGATCCGGGGCGGGGCCGAGGGCAGAGGGGCATGGAGGGAGCGGATATTGGAAAGAGGGAGCTAGGCAGCCAGGGTTGAAGGCGACAAAGTCTGGAGAGGTCCCAGGCAGGAAGTCGGCCCAGAAAGAGGCCCCTCAGGTCTCTTCAGTGGCAGAAGGGAGATGAATCTTCGCTTCCAAGGCCTTGGGTCTTTGAGATGAGGCTGGTGTGTTTCTGGGTGGTCCCAAAGAAGACCTCATTTAACTCTGGTGGGAGCTCTCAGTTCACTGCCCCCCCCCCACCCGGAGTCTTTCTGCTGGTCTCCCAGCTCGGAGGCCACCAGGCTGACCTTCTCTGAAGGGCCTGCAGCTCCATCTTGCCCCTGATGGCTGCAGGGAGTTAAAGTCCAGACTGGCTGACCGAGCCCCTGTGAGCAACTCCCATCCCATGTTCCTGGGGGTGGGGACCCTGGGGCGGAGTACCAGGATGCCCCTTGTCTCTCTAGGGAAACACACAGTTTCTCCCGTTTCCAGAAGACTCTTTATCAAAATGCAAATCCAGGGAAGGAAGTCCACCTCTGGAAGAGGACATGCAAAAAATGGAGAAATACAAAGGAGCAACGAACACCAAGGAGAAAAACTGTCCTCATCGTTAGAATAACCTGTAGCTGCACTGTCATGGCAAAAGCCAGGTACTGCCATGAGCCCTGGACATCCACCAACTTGTTTCAGTCCCCTTGACAACTCTCAGAGGCATTTTCTCCATGTCACAGTACAGCCCAGGAAACCAAGGCACACAAGTGTTAAGTTCCTTGTCCAAGATCTTAGCTGCTAAGTGGCAGACAGGGGAAGAATGAGGATCGTGCTGACCACCTAACTGAGAAGAGCCTGGGTTTGCAGCTGACAAAGCTGGTCTTGAGTAAGTGACTTCACCTCTCTGAACCTCAGTTTCCCCACTCTAGAAAATGGGGGTTAAATCGGACTCACGCCGCAGAGTTGCGGGTCATTTTTAGCAAGAAAAGCTATGATTAGTACAGTGCATTGATGTATTTATTTCAAGTGCAATAACGGTAAACTTTTTACTATTGGTTTACAGGTCCCAAGGACCCACCATACTGACTCTGCCTGCCCACACCTGTCAGGAGTTAGAAAGCGTCCACGCCCGGCAACAGAGGCCAGAGGCCCCACAGAACAAGGCTGAGATGTGTCCCACCCCTACCCTCCTTTTCTGGCCTCTTCTGCAGGCATAGCTGACAAGATCCCGAGGGGACCTCCCACTCACTCACAACCAAGCCTCTGGGGAAGCATCCGGACCACAGGGGCTGATCAGTGATGGTGTATTTGCTTAGCTCCACACCCACGGTCCAGCTGGAGAGACACCCTTGGGTTCAAGGCTAAAGGCTTCCAGGAAATGTGGCGGAGGCTTGAAGCCATCAGTCACTCAGTAACTGCCCCCTTCTGTCTCTGGGGACAGTCTGGAGCGCTGGCTTGGGACATTCTCCCTTTCCATTCCCAGGGAGCCTGTCTGCTTCCTCTTGCTCTCCCAAGCAGTGGCCACACATTATTACTGGTACTGTTATTATTTTTGCTACCACTGATTGAGTTGTTCACTATTTTCAGGGCCCTGTGCTTAGCGCTTTACATGCATGTCCTCATTTCATCCTCACTAGAATTCTGAGTCTTGCAGAGTATTTTTATCCCTATTTTAGAGCCTGCTCGAGATGGAAGTTCGCTCGCTGGAGGTCACACAGCTGGAAACTGAAAAGCCTGGGCTGTGAATCCAAGCAGTCTGGCTCCAAAGTCCATGCTTGAAGCTGTGAGCCTTGTGTGCTTTAACACAGGTTCTCCTGACCAGGCCTAGTGGCCAAGCCAGAGCAGCCTTCCCCTCCTTTCTCTTCCTTGCAGGAATCAAAGAAGGGACATTGGGCGGTCGGGCTATAGGACTAATCAATGTAAGGAGACAGCCAGGGTCACACAGATCACAAATGTGGGGGAGTCACAAAGCTTCCAGGATCTTACAAAGAAACCGGGTGAGAAGTATTTCAACCAGAGGGCATAGCAAGTGCAAAGGTCCTGAGGTAGGAACAGACTCATCTTGTTCACATTTGCTTCTAGGTCTCCTCTGCTGAAATGTTTACCTACCATCCCGTTCTCCACCCATCCGTCCTTTGGAACACAACTAAATGTCACCTCCTCCAGGAAGCCCTCCCTGGGCCTGGGCTGGGCTGGGTCCCCTGTCATTGCTCCCATTGCCCCATTCTTCTTCACAGAATACTGCACATTTATGCTTACCTAACAGCCTGGAATATTTGCTTACTGTTGGCCTCTGGATAAACTCTAAGTAGGCAGGGGATAATGTTTGTTTTGTATTCTCTATGCCTAGAACAGTGGCACATAAGTTATCCAATAAATCTTCACTGACTGCTCTGATTGGACCACATTTAGAAGATTGGATTCAATGCTGGACACCCTTGTTTATTAGGGGAAAGGCTGCATGTCACTTCTCAAGGAGGGGGTGATCACCCTTGGAGAAACACACTCATGCACAAGGAGACATATACAAGTATGTCTATTATGGAATTATTTGTGATAGAAGAGATTGGTATCAACTTAGATGCCCACCAGCAAGGGACTGGATACAGGTAACGTGCTCGCATGTGTTGTAAGACACAGAGCAAAGTAGATGAACCTGAGCTCTAAGCGTCTACAGGGAGATTTCTCAAAAACTTGACAGGGAGAGAACATTCCAGTCATGAAGTGATTCGTACCCCATTTAAGAAATTAAAAGAGACCGAAGAGACCTTCTATATTTTTCAGGATTCATACATAAGTATGTAAAAATCATATTTAAATGGAGTATATATTCGATTTCATAATAGTATGTGTGTGGGGGCAGGGCTGGGGGCACAAGGGGGAATTTAACCGTACTGAGATGCTCCAATTTATTTAAGAACTAGGAATTCATGTATTATTAATTAAAAATGTGTGAATATAAAAAAGGGATAGTTAGAAAATATACCAACGGGTTCGTAATAGCTAATTCTGGATGGTAGGAATATGGGTGGATCCTATTTCCTTCTTTCTGTTTTGTTTTGTTTTTTAATTTTTTAATTTCAGAGCGCATAAGAGGGAGGGAGAGAGGAAGGGAAGGATAGAGGGAGGGAAGGAAGAGAAATAGGAACATGAACAGGGGGAAAACATGGCAAATAAGGAGCTTGGAAATGGGCAAAGGATCAAGGTTGTAGGAATGGTGGGGTCTGATCCAGGAAAAATGTAAACCCCACCGTCACATATTTTCAGGGGGAAAAAAAAGATAGGGCCAACTGAAGAAGCTTGAGATAGGGCACATTCCAGTACAATGTAATAAGAAGAACTTCTCTCTAAAGACTTTCAAATAAATGTGAACTATCTAAACTATACAGTAATATACCGTCCTTAAGCACATCATTCAATGCTACAAATACATTTAGAGTCTTTTTCTCTCCCCTCCCAGCCAGGGACAACCACTGCTGTCAGCTTGTTAATTACCTCCACAGCCCTTTCTTATACCTTTGCACACATATATTTCCCATAGAAAATGTACATCTTGTTTGTGTTGATTTTTTTAAACACGCATAGCACTATGTAGACGGTGTAAAACACTTAGCAGCCAGCTCTTTTCATTCATTGTTGTGTTTCTGAGATTTATCCATAGAGAGATGCTTAGACTTAGTGCTTAGTGTACTCTTTTTTCGTGACTATATAATGCTCCGTCAAAGGAATATATTACATTGTATGCATCCACTCCCCTACTGGGGGACATATAGGTTGATTCAAATGTTTTGCTCTCACAGTGGAGCTGTGGCTACATGTGTACCTACTTCCTCGTGCGTCTCTGGAGAGTAGAAAGAACACATTTTCTATTTCAACAGATTCTGTCCATTTGCCCAAAGAAGTACTAGATAACAGTGAGCTGTGTGAGAATAGATTAGGCAGGAATAAGTTCCTCGTCTCTGCAAGTGTCTAAGCATTGGCTGATAGCCTCTTGGCACCACCATAGTGGAGGGGATGCTGGCCCTACATGGCCATTAAGTTCCCTTCCAACTGTGCAATCCTACGATCTCTCATCTCCCTCCAGTGGGACTCCCAGCTGCACTGAAGGGAAAAAGTCATCTTTTCTGCAGATTTGGAGGAGCTGGGAGGGACGTTTTTGCAAAACCCCATGTTTCTTGCTCCTACTGATGTGTTATATTTCATTCTAGCTGAAGACATCTTAACTAAACCCCTTGTGTTTTGTTGGAGTTTGGAATGAGGTCTGGGTTGAAATCCTGGGTCGGTCCCAAGCAGCTGTATAATCTTGGGCATGTTTGAATTCTCCTTGCCTCAGTCTTTTCGTCCGTAAAGTGGGGTAAATTCATACCCCTTGCTCACGACTGTTGCGATGATTCCCTTGGCTGATGGATGTAACGTGTTCTAATGGCTGGTGAGTTGCATCACTCTCTAAGGGGGTGCGGGGAGGGCTCACTGTGCAAGCCGGCTGTCCTAGAGATGCAGAGATTGGGAGTAGTCTTTGCCCTTGGACAGCCTTGCCCAAGTCCAAGGTTTAACCAACCCGACGCACCCATTGCCGTGGCCAGCACAACCTTTCGTTTGCTCTTTTATCTCTTTCAAAGCGTGTCCATTATCTCATCTGTTCATCAAAGGGCCCTGCAAGGAAGTCAGGCGGAGTGTGGGCCCAAGGAGAGATGACTCAGGAATCTGAAAGTCAAGGCCAGAAGCTTCTCTGACAAGCAGCCCATTGGATTGAGTTTCTCCACGGATCTTGGCCTGGGAGGAGGGCGTGAGGTTGTCCGGGTCAGGACTGAAATACCCACAGAGAGACTTCCTTTCCCCTGACGGTGGCCTGGGCTTCTCAGCCCAGCCAGATGGGCTGCAGATGTGAGCTCTGGGTTGCAAAGGAGTCCAGGGGAAAGAGGCAAGACTCAGCCCCTTGCCTGGAATGTCAGCCCCTAAGCCTGATGCCATGGGAGCATCATGCTGGGGTCCTGAGCTCAAGTTTGTAGAGTTTTGGAAACAGGAAGGTGGTGCTGGAGATACTGCCATGTTTCTACGATGCTAGTGGCTTTCTGTCAGAGAATATCTCGGGCAGCAGCCATCCCATCTCGCAGCTTTCAGGTCAGCTTGGACATAAGCCACAGTCTCGTGTCATCCCTACAGCCCCGGCCAGCCCTGGAAAGCCTGCTAGGTTACCAAACAGCTGCTTCTTCCAAGGAACTGCAGGCCCTCCATGGCTTCCTCCTTCTTCAGCTTGTTCCAAAATTCAGGGTCCCTTCCCTCACGCCATATCTTCAGCGTAGCCAGTGTTGACTTTGATCCCAGGGGACCAATTGCTACTGTCAGTCCGTTCAGCGTGGAACCGTTTATAGAGTCCTGCCTTGGAAATAACAGTTCCCTGATTCCAAGAAAGACCTCAGGGATTTGGTTTCTGGAGACTGGTTGAAGAAAGGGCTCTGGCTCAGCCAGACCTGGGTTCTGCCATCCAGGGCTGTGTGTCTTTGGAAAAGTCACATCACCTCTCTGACCTTAGGCTTCTTATTGGTAGAAAGTGGGGCATCATCCCTATCTTGCGGTGCCATTGGGAAGATTCAAGAAAACACATGCGAATCCTCAGTGCCCGGCATGAAGTCCACGCTTCCTAAGGGACTTTGTTGTTTTGGTTATTATTATTGCTCTTGCTGGGGCCAAGGGGCTGCCTCCCTTCTTTCCTCAGTCCCTCATTGTCTCTATAATCAGATAGACCTGCGTTCTAATCCCAGCATCATCTTATAGCTATGGGGCCTCGATCAAGTTACTTAGCTTCTCTGAGACTGCCTCAGTGTCCCCATCAATGAAGAGACGTTTAGAAAGTTTTCGTGACTTCCCCAAAGTCACCTACCCAGTAAGGACTTTCAGCTCAAACCTGCATACGTCCAAGATCCCTGATGGCTGAACCGTCGTGCAGCTACCTTTTTATCGTATTTCGATTTTCCTTAAACATGGCCCCTCTGTTTCTTTTTTTTTTCCTATGTGCCATGATTTTTAGTTTTTAACTTTTTATCTTACATTACATAGTCGATTTACAATGTTGTGTTAGTTTCAGGTGTACAACAAAATGATTCGGTTATACATATACATGCATCTATTCTTTTTTAAATTCTTTTCCCAACTAGATTGTTACAGAATACTGAGCAGAGCTCTGTGTGCTACACAGGAGGTCCTTGTTGGTTATCCATTTTAAATATAGCAGTGTGTATATGTCAATCCCAAACTCCCTAACTATCCCTCCCCCCACCCTTCTCCCCACCCCATAACCATCATAAGTTCGTTCTCTGAGTCTGTGAATCTGTTTCTGTTTTATAAATAAGTTCTTTTGTATCATTTTTTATAGATTCTGCATATAAGCAATATTCCTCTTTCTCTGTCTGACTTACTTCACTAAGTATGACCGTGTTTCTTCTGTTCTTTTGTTTTAAATATTTTTTTGATGTGGACCATTTTTAAAGTCTTTATTGAAATTGTTACAATATTGCTTCTGTTTTATGTTTTGATTTTTTGGCCGTGAGGCATGTGGGATCTTAGCTCCCCGACCAGGGATCGAACCTGCACCCCCTGCATTGGAAGGTGAAGTCCTAACCCCTGGGCAGCCAGGGCCTGGTCTGAAATGAAGGCTACCTAAAAATGATCCCTTCTTCAAATTCTCAAGTTCTGTCTAAAAGTCCATGTCCAGCCCACTGGGCCACCAGTTTACCCTTCCCAAGGAACAAAAACAAAAAGCTAATAGAAACAGGGTGAGAGAGGTCTTTGGACCGTTTAGGGAGTGTTCCCAAAGGGAGGAAGCAAAGTGGGCGGCTGAGACTTGCCCAACTCCAGGAAGGACCTTGGTGGAATCTGTACATCAAAGGGAGCCCAAGGCTTCAAAGGCAGGCACTCCATTCTGCCCTCTCAGCCACTGGTCACATGGAGACAAAGCCAAAGGATGCAACGTGGGGAGCTGAGGGTTTCGTGACGAGAACCTCGCTGTGGTCAAGGGTGTCTCTGGAGCCTGGCACAGCGGGCTGCCCTTCCCCCAACCCACTCCTCACCAGCTCAAGGGTCCTCACACTGGGGCCCCAGACCCCCAAGGGCTCCATGCTAGAATTCAGAGCTTCTTTGAACTTGGCCAGCAGGAAAATATATCACACCTTTGTTGTCACTAACCTTGAACCGAAACTGAGCATTTCTTTCCATTATGATTGCAGGTAACAGATGTGTGCCAGGATCGGCAGTCCCTGCCACTTGGTCACCAATAGAAATCACAGATATTGGCACGTCACCTTACGAGAGTCACAGAGAATTTACCATCCCTTAGTCTCACGACACTTCTGCTGTCCGGGTTGTTATTAGAACTGCTGCTATGACTTATTTCAAGAGTTGATAAAGAAACACAAATATCACTGTATCTTTCTTTCCGTTTGAAGTGGGTTTCCTCTGTAATCCTACGTATTTTTGTTAATTTTTAAATTTTTTTTTTTATTTTTTTATTTTTTGGCCATTCTGAGGCATGCAGGATCTTAGTTCCCCAACCAGGGAGCGAACCCATGCCCCCTGTAGGGGAAGCGCAGCGTCCTAACCACTGGACCCCCAGGGAATTCCCCCTAGGTATTTTACATTACGGATTTTAAAGCACTGCTCTGAGAAGGAGCTCCTAGACTTCACCATACTGCCAGAGTCTCATACTCATGCAATATTAAGAACCCCTGTTGTAGCCATTCAACTCTCTCAGTCTCAGTTTTCTGGTCAATGCATTAAAATCCCTTTTTTAAAGTGCATTAGTGAAGATCACATATTGCAAGGCACGTGAAAGCACCAGGCATAGAGGAGATATTCAATCAACACTACCTTCCCTCTTTCTTCTTGACAGCCACCCTCTTACAACCTGGAGCCAAGAACTGGTGTATTTACCACCTGCCTTCCGTGGTCTGCCACGAAGGGCCTCTCGCCCACCGCACACTGGCTCACCCTGGTCTCCAGAAGCGAAATGCCCCTCCTGCCCCACCACGACACACGTCCAGTGAGACGGAGGTTGACAAGGCCACAAATATTTGAACTATCCTTGGGCTAACACAGGGCACTGACCCCAAAGTATGTGCTACATTGGCCGAAAGTTTATCCTAGAATAACAAACGTGACAGCTAGCAAAGTGAGGGGAAAGGGCCCGATAAGATAAAAGGCACCCATGGAGTCCAAAGGCACAGCCTGTGCAGGGAGGAAGAAATTCGGGACCCAGAGTGACATCAGGGGAGTGAGGCCATCGAGTCAAACAGTCCATTTTCTAGAAAGTTCTGAGCATCTGCATAGGACATGGTGCAGAAAGTACCTATAAATCCAGCCGTGTTGCTGGGTGACCCTGAGTAGCTATGGCAACAGGATGCTAACATTACGGTACGGCTGAGAAAATTCAGAGAAATCATTGTACTGCACTGAACAGGTGCTTGGAACAGAGTACGCCTTCCGCAAATGCGGCTATTGCTACTCCTACTACTAACATCATTATACTGATATGTGGAGGCTAGAGGTTAGTTTCCCAGCCTCAGTGGTCGGAGTGTCTGCTTTGCCAATTAAACTCAAGTGACATTGGGCTGCTTTCTCTCCTCGTGCTAGTTCCTTCACTGGGCTGAGGGATAGAATTAGGACCTGGTAGGGTGGTTGAGGGAATTAATTGAAATAATACGTAGAAAGGGCTTAGGCCAGAGCCTGATGCAGGGCAAACATACAATAAATGTTCCCAATAACTGTTAATATCACTATCATCATCATCATATATCATTACAAACTGGGCATAGAGACAGGAAGCTCTTGGGAAGAAACGAATCAAGGGAGAAGCTCTTGGTGAGGCAGAGATCTAGCCCAGGGGTAGGCAAACTATCTGGTGCGTGTTTTTGAAAATAAAGTTTTATTGGCACACAGTCACACCCATTCACTTATGCATTGTCTACGGCTGCTTTCATACACAACAGCAGAGCTGAGTGCTCTCTGGCCCTTTAAGAAAAAAGGTTTGTCACCTCCTGGTCTCTGGTGTGGAGGAATGATGGTATCTTGACAAGATACCCCTGGAGGTGTGGCGGGTGTGTGTGTGGGGGGGGAGATGTTAATGAGCCTTTTGACATAAGTTAATTATTTTTTTATAAGTTAATTATTATTTTCCTATGTTGATTGATTTATCCTGCTGGAAAGAAAAATTTCCTTTCTTCTATCCATCCATCTGTACATCCATCCACTCATCTATTGATTCAAGAAACCCTCAGATACTGTGTGTTAAGTGCTAGGGATGGAGAAATGAACTAAGTCTGAGAGAGCTGGACAGAGCATGGATAACTACAGTTCAGTGTGGCAGACATTGGAGAGCAGTCAGCGCCATGCTTTCTTTGAATTAGAAAAAGTTGCTCCCCACAAAAAAAAAAAACACCTTTGCACATAGTAGATGCTCAATAAACATTTGTTGAATGAAAAAAAGAAAAAGTGCCTTGTCTGAGAAGTCAAGATTGGACAGATCAACGGATCTCAGACCCCATCTGCTACTTTGGCCAGACCATTTCTGCAGTGTGCGACCTGCACAACCTTGTGTGGCAACCCTGAGAGCAATCAGTACAGTGTGCAAAAGGGATCTGAGAAGGGCAAGCCGCGCTAGGGAGGAAACCAGTGTAGTGGTGTCAGGTGAGTCTTCATGGAGGAGGAATAAGAGCTTAGTCTTGAAAGGGGATCAGGGCGAAAGGGAGATAAAAGAGGCCAGGGACAGGTGGAGAGAAGCATGTGAGTGGAGAGGGGGTTGGGATGAGGGTTGGAAGGGTCTGGTGGGTTCTGCTACCACAAAGAGCACAGTGTGACTACATCACAGCCGGCAGAATAACTTCAGACCACCATCATCTTATCAACTCCCCTCAATTTTATATTTGGACCCAGGTAAGATCTGCTCACTCCTCTCCATCCTCACCACCACCAGGCCATTGAGGCCTCCCCTGGACAGCAGCCAAAGCCTTCCCAATGGTCCCCACAAACACCTCCTCTGCTTTGCAGCCAGAGGGTTCATTCTGAAATCAGTCTGATCATGACACTCCCTCGCTCTAACACCTTCCATGGCTCCTCTGTGCTCACAGAACAAGACCAAACTCATTAACCTGTGTTCCTGGCACAATCCCTGCTTCCCTTCCTCTGGATTTTTTTTTTTCCTCTTATTTTATCTCCTCACACATGGGAATTTCTGGTTCTCGCTCTCTCTCTCTTTTTTTTTTGCATATATAGATTGATCTGTCTATTGATCTATCACTCTGTCTATACGTCTATCAATCTATCAATAGATCGATCTCCAAATAAACACTATATAAATACTTCTCTATATATGTGAAGTCTATCATCTACCTACCTATCTAATCTATCCATTGTATTTACATAGTTATATATATATAGTGCATGTAGAGAGAAATAGAGATAGACGGGATAGATATAGATATAGATATTCTTCAAGCCATCTCACTTTAGGGAAGCCCACCTAGAAACTTCCTAACTGGTCTCCCAGCTTCTACCTCGACCTCTTACATTCTATTCTCCAAAAAGCAGCCAGAAGGATCCTCTTGAAACCTACGTCAGATCATGTCACTCCTCTAGCCAAAACCCTCCCACAACTCTCTGCCTCACTCAGAATGGAAGCTAACGTCTGCTCCCTGGTCCACAAGACCCTACAGACCCTGGCCTGCATTATTTCTCCAGCTGCATGTCTCACTGGCCCCTCCCTCATTTCACTCCACTCTACTTTCAATAGCCTCCTTGCAATTCGTCAAATATTCCACATGCACTCCCACCTCAGGGCCTTTGCACTGGCTGTTCCCTTTGCCTGGAAGGCCCTTCTCATAGATACCTGTGCACTCTTTCTCTTGTTCTTTCAACTCTTTCAGGACTTTTACTCAAGTGTCACCTTCTTATAGACATCTTTTCTTATAAGCCCATTTAAAATTGCATATCCCTTCCCAACTCCGTAGACCTTCTTTTCTGTTATGTTTCTTTATTGCACATTTTAAAATACAATAAAAAATTTTAACATCTTTATTGGAGTATAATTGCTTTACAATGGTGTGTTAGTTTCTGCTTTATAACGAAGTGAATCAGCTATACATATACATATATCCCCATATCTCCTCCCTCTAACACATATATATGGAATCTAAAAAAAAAGGTTCTGAAGAGCCTAGGGGCAGGACAGGAATAAAGACGCAGATGTAGAGAATGGACCTGAGGACACGGGGAGGGGGAAGGGTAAGCTGGGACGAAGTGAGAGAGTGTCATGGACTTATATACACTACCAAATGTAAAATAGATAGCTAGTGGGAAGCAGCCACATAGCACAGGGAGGTCAGCTTGGTGCTCTGTGACCACCTAGAGGGGTGGGATAGGGAGGGTGGGGAGGGAGACGTAAAATACAATACAATTTAATAATTATTCTTTTAATATCTGTTTCCATTACCTTGAAAGCTCCATGAGAGCAAGGATTTGTGTGTGTGTGTGTGGGGGGGTGTTTGTTTGTTTACTATACTATCTCCAGCAACTTGAATAATCCATGGCACGTAATAGATGCTCGATTAATACTTGGGAAATGAATGAATCGCCTCCTTTACTGCACTCAGTATACCTTTATTAATGCATCCACAGGTCATTTTGATGCATTTTTTAGCCATGTCACACTATTAGAGTACAGTGATGTTTTAGTTGTCTCAAACCTTACGTTTTTTGTTTCTCTCTGTGTGTTGCATACCATTATAATTTGGTAAACAGGGGAAATTTCTGTGCTCCCATAAGCCAACAGTGCAGACAGGGTTAACCGTAGGTCCCACCACCCACTGGGTGTCCCAGAGATCCTCCGCTTGTCCTGACTTGTTGACTTTCCATCTTCCTCTGGCTCTCCTGTAGTTTAACTTGGACCGTGCTTCCTCTGTTTTCTCCCTGTTGTTTGCTGCCCTGGGCCTCTGGTTTGAAGTCAGCCGCCCAATGGCCTCGACACTGTCACCTCAGCTGTGCTCCACACGCCACCAACACTTTGGCCAGGGGGAGAGGACAGATGGCTCAATCATCTCATTGCAGGTCGGCACCCAGCCTGGACCAGCCTGATGGACGGCAGTATTGACAGTCTGGCTGACCCTTGTTCAACAGGCTGACATCCCCCATATTTCACAGACCAACGCTGGATGTGGATCAAAGAGACTGTCAGGTCACCAAACAGCTAATTAAAGCAATAAAGAGACAGGAAGACTAAGTGGTCCCTTTCCCCCTTGGGAAGCTGAGACCCCTTGTAGGAACCTGCATGCTTCCTCCTTCTCTAGAAGTACAGTTGAGGAGGATATTGGAAAAGGATATTATTGGGATCAGAAAAGAGACAAGGATAAATTCCAGATACTGGATTCATCTCCCACTCTTGTTCCAGTCCGCCTCCATCATCACTTCAGTGTTTAAGAGTCCAGCCTGAGTTGTGCAAGGTAGAATCCCCAAAGCTCGTTCCTCTGGGGAGGAGTGTTTAGAGAGAGGCCACTTGGACTCCGATGGCATCGATCATTCCCAGGTCTACGTGACCGAGGGCCATCAGCGGTGAGACTGCAGGTGTCCAGAGGGCCAGCTCACCCTGGCCACCTCGGCAGTAGAAAGAGCACCACAGCTGGAGTCAGACACTCCCGGGCATGGATCCCAGCTCCGTCACGTGCTGGCTGTGCAGCCCTGGCTTAGTTTCTTAGCCTTTCTGAGCCTCCGTTTCATCATCTCGAAAATGCAGGTGCAAATAGTGTCGCCCTTGGAAGGTTGTTACAAAGAGTCAACCAGTTGATTCTTAACGCCAGTCTCATAATAGAATCAGCTGAGGTGCTTCTGAAACAGACCTTTGTCAGGGCTCTGCCAAGGCCAACTGATCCAGATTCTCTGCGGTCGAGTCCTGGGCCTCCTGTAGCTTTTAAAAATCTCCCTGGATGGTTCTTACGTGCCGGCAGGGCTAAAAACCACCCGAGTGAATGATATTAAATGCTTGGTAAGCTCTCCGCAGGGCTGGCACATAGTAGGGGATTCGTGAAGATTGATCATCTTCCCTTCGTCTCTCTGGCATCTGTCATTTCTAAGCCTCTCTTGTACTTGCCTTAAGGGAGGTACGGGGGACATGACATTGATCTGACCAGGGATTGAACCCAGGCCCCTTGCATTGGGAGCACAGAGTCTTAAGCACTGGACCACCAGGGAAGTCCCACATTTAACACGTTTCAATTGGATGCCTCCTGCATGTCAAGCAACAGGTAGATCTGAGAGGTACAATGAGGAAGAAGACAGAGGCCCTGGCTTCGCCCTCCTCGTGGTATAGTTGAGGGGACAGATGCATAAAGAGGTAATAATAATAAAGGGCCACTGATATGTTTTAAGAGTCTACTGGGTGCCGCCACTGTTATAAGCTTTTGAGATGCACCAGCGAGCAAAAGAGACCAACGTCCTTGTCCTCTAGGAGCTTATATTTCAGCAGAGAGAGACATTCGGTCAATAAGAAAAATAAAGAGGTAAAACACACAGTGTGATAAGTGCAATGGGAAAAGGAAGATTCAAAAAGAAATAGAATAAAAGATTCTCTGTGAGTCTAGTGAGTTGGATGGCAGCCTCTCCAAAGATGTGTCTACCCAGGACCTGTGAATGTGTCCTTATTTAGACACAAAGTTCTCTGCAGATGTACTTAAGTTCAGGGTCTCAAGATGAGATCATCCTGGGTTAGTCAGGTGGACCCTAAATCTAATAACAAATACCCTTAGAAGAGAAGAGAAGGGGTGAGGATGCAGAGGGAAGAAGCACATGTAAAGACG
The DNA here is from genome assembly GCF_011762595.2 of Tursiops truncatus. Lineage (NCBI taxonomy): Eukaryota > Metazoa > Chordata > Mammalia > Artiodactyla > Delphinidae > Tursiops > Tursiops truncatus. Next base: position 13,562,716 of record NC_047046.1, read on the forward strand.
GGGACACAGGTTGGAATGATGCAGCCACAGTCAAGGAATATCTGGGGCCACCAGACACTGTAAGAGACAAGGAAGGATTCTCTCCCGGAGCCTTTAGAGGGAGTGTGACCCTGCCGATGCTTTAATTTCAGACTTCTCCCTGGCAGAAAGGCGCACAAATAAATTTTTGGTTTTTTAAGCCACATAGTTTGTGGCCACTTGTTATGGGAACCCTAGAAATTTAATATGGAGCAAAGAGAAAGGGCACTGCTCTTCGCTGGCAGAGAAATCAGGAGATCGTTGCTCAGTCCCTACCTGATTCCCCCGCAGCTTCCTGACTTAGAGATGGGGCAGGAATCCGTCCTCCCATTGAACAGATGAGAAAGCTGAGGAAATGGGCACATCATGATTTCATCAAAGACCTCCTGGGGATTTGTCAACTGGTTCAGAAACAAAATAGATTAAGAAGTCGAGCTTAGGTCTATCACTTAGCAGTTGTAGCTTTAGGAAAATCACTTCCCCCCGTGAGTCTCAGTTTGCTCATCTGTAAAATGGAGATAATACCTTACAGGTACATATCTGACAGGTCAGTATGAGGCTCCAGTGAGCTCAGGTTTGTGCGGCACTTGGCACCGTGTCCGGTGTGTGACAAATACTCCACAGATGACACTTGAGTTTATTGTTCAGACCCATTGCCTAGTTTTGACTCTGACAATGTACGTGTAAAGATGTATGTATGTGTGTGTGTATGTACATAATCTCATCCAAAGATAAAAAACCAAAGATAATCATATATGTGTTTAGGCAAGGGTGTATACACACGGGTGTATAGTCATGTGTGTATATCTATGTACATGTGTATTATGTTATATGTGTATTATGTTGTATGTAAATGTATGGGTTTGGGGGGTGCATGTGTACACATATTCTCATCCAAAGATTTTATATATGTGTACATACGTGTGTATGTGTGTGTTGCATGCATACGTAAATGTGTATGTATATGTACATAATCTCATCCAAAGATGATCACATGTGTCTCTGAGTGTGTATACACATGTATATATATTCATGTATATGTGTGTATCTGTGTGTTATGTCGTATGTATGTGTGTGGGTGTGGGGTGCATATATACACCCATAGTCTCACCCAAATCCAAATATTATATATATATACACACACACACACACACACACACACACACACACGTGTGTGTGTGTGTTGCATGCATATGTAAATGTCTATGTATGTTGTATATGTATACATGCGCATGTATACCTAGTCTCGTCCAAAGGCGATATATATATATATATATATGCATATTTGCATGTTCATGTATCTATGTATTCATGTACCTGCACACTATATAGGTGCAGGTGTATATGTATGTATATATGTGTGCATACTGACTGTGTGCACGTGTGTCTGCATGCGTGTGTATGTGTGCCCATGTACGTGTGCTTGCATACACACACACACACACACACACACACACACACACACACAAAGTGCTTTCTCAAGCTGCCTTTCTCTGCAGGAGACTTGAAGAGAAAAATTCTCACGGCCACTATGATTTCCACCTTACCTGGCCCAGAGCAGACAGTCCTTGGTGTGCCCGCCCAGCCTCAGCCCCCGCCTGGCTGAACCCCAGAGCCCAGCCACGTCTAAGGGGAGGCGGAACCCTCTGACTTACACAGCAGGTGACAACAGAAGAGTGAACAACTTCAGTGGAGAAGCCCGAGATAAAAATGGGTTAAAATATTTGATTTTTGCAATTCCATATGGTTACACTCAGCTTTCAGTCCTTTCCCTCCCTCTCTCTCTCGCACCCTCTTTTCCTGCCCCGCGATGAAAAATCTTCTCGGGCTTAATAGAATTACTCCCAGAGCCATCAATGCAAACGCTGTTTCAGGGCAATCTCATTCGAACAAATGTATTTTTATTTGAACAGTGTTACTTGAAAAATTAAATCGCGGTATCTGTTCCCTTTCCCCTCCCCCCGACCATCCAAACAGCCCTCACAATGGGAAGGAGAGGAGAGCAGAGCAGAGCTGAACCTTTTTAAAACGAATTTGATCTGATGTAATGATTCCTCTCTGCATTAATTATCAGTGAAACCAGCCAATATGTTGTGTCAATCACAGATGTATCCACGGGCATCCTTTCTATTTTGGGAACCGACTGAATGTATTGCTATTCAAGCTTATTGCCTTTGAAAAGTTCAGAGCTGGGTTAGAGAGGGGCTGGTGGGGACGTGGGCTCTGGACGCATACACGTGTGTGCAAGTCTGTGCTCAAGTGAACGAGGGGAGATGCCCAAAGGTCAGAACCAAAGAGACAAGGGTTCGAATCCTACCTTGAACTCTCAGGAACTGCTTGCTTTGGGGCAAGTCCTGTCACCTCTTTCTGCCTCACTGTCCCCGTCCGTAAACTGGGAACAGTAATGGTAACTCACAAGGAGCTTGTGAGGGTTAAAATGACGTAGGCACCGGATGCAAAGTTTGCCAGGGACTGGAAATAAAGATGGCATCAGCCCCTGCCTCTCTGAAGTCAGAGGCTGGTTTCCAGGGAAGCAATAAAGCAGGAGAAGGCTTCCCCCTGCCAGTCTGTTCTGGAGGTTTGTACCTCAGTCGTGTTACAGAGTCAGGGCTGGCTTCACGTGCTACTGTCACCACCTTAAAATTAGAATAACTTTATGTGTGTGTGAAGTCTGATGTGACAATGAGTGGAAGAAATAGGCATGATATTCACATTTCCCCATCATTTCTTGGTTCTGCGTTTGCATGTAGCATCTGCAATACCTGGGCAGTGGGTTTTTTTTTTTTTATTGAAGTATAGTTGGTACATAATATTATGTAAGTTACAGGTATACAATATAGTGATTCACAATTTTTAAAGGCTATATTTATAGTTATTATCAAATACTTGCTACATTTCTGATGTTGTACAATACGTCCTTGTAGCTTATTTTATGCCTAATAGTTTGTACCTCTTATTCTCCCACCCCTGTAGTGCCCCTGCCCCTTCCCTCTCCCCACTGGTAACCACTAGTTTGTTCTCAGTACCTGTGAGTCTGCTTCTTTTTTTATATAGTCACTAGTTTGTTGAATTTTTTTAGACTCCACATATAAGTGATGTCATACAGTATTTGTCTTTCTCTGTCTGACTTATTTCACTTAGCATAATTGAGCTGAGTATATTTTTGAGCAAGGGACCCCCACCCCCCATTTTCATTTTGTACCAGGCGCTGCAAATTCTGCAGTCAGTTCTGTACAGAGAAACTGCTCTGGGGAGATACTCTATTTAAAGGAGCTCGGCTAATATTCAAAACCTGATTATAAAGAAGGTGGGAACACTGTTGAGCGCCTATGTGTTGACCCTCATACTTGGTGTCCCATGCAGCATCTCGCTTAAGCCTTGTTGGAAGTTTTCTCAAGTAGGTATTTTCTTCTAGTTTTGTACGTGAAGGAACTGAGGTTTGGAAGAATTAAGTCATACACTTAGGATCACGCAGCCAGGAAAAATGGCTCCAGATGAAACCTTGTGCATTCAGGGAACATATGCCCACCCTTCTCCTGTCCTATTTCCTCTCCATTCTTTCTTCATCCCTGCACTCCCTACTTCCCTCCTTCTCTTTCTCTGTCTTCCTTTCCTCACACAGGAAGTCTTCAAAGAGTGCTGGTATATCTCAAGGGAAAGAGAATGAAGTGACTGTAGGTATAAGGGTGGGCCAGTTAACGTTTGAAACCCCTCTTTGGCCGGCATCTACACTTCCTGGGTTTGAGATCTGAGCTAAGTGTCAGGTACCATGCACCAGTCAAGAATTACGAAAGAACCAGTTTGGTGCACGAGCAGGAAAGTGATGAGTTTAATGCGGAGAGATTCCTAACTCTTTAAGCCATAAAAGAAAGCAGATGGTTGCGTTAAACGAAAGTTTTTTATCTTTATGATTTCAAATTAAGCATTGCTTTCACTTAGTGCCTTTTAAATACAGAAATTGAAACAATTTTCTTGAAAATGTACACGGAATCGTAAGAGGTTTGTTGTTCGATCTTTTTGATCACTAGAACAATGCCACTTTTCTCTATAAATATTGTGGAAATCAAAACACTTATGAATCCCTTAAAGCTTAATAACTGCTCTCTTTTCCCCATAGAAAGGTCTGGTTTTTAGAACAATCTTCACGAAACTGTACCCAGAAAAGACAAAAGAACAGGCCCAGGCAAAGAAGTTTCAGGTAACAGAGTCTAGTAATAATTAACTTTAGCATCTAATATGTGCCAGGCACTTTAAAGATTTTATCTCACTTAATCCCAACAACAGCCATAGGTAGATGCTGTTGTTACCCTCATTTGCCTGATGAAGAGATGGAAGCTCAGAGAGGGTAAGTAATCTGCCCATGGTCACACAGCTAGAAAGGGGAGACACGGAACTTCCTAGCTAGGTCTTTTAGATTCCAGAGCCAATGTTCTTAACCACTACTCACTCTGAATTTCCTCTTAGAAGGGAACAAAGAATGGCTGTTCCCGAGGAAGAAGTAAATGATGGCATTACCATTCCTCCAAAGGAAAAACCCTTCCTAGCCAGCTAATTATTTTAATGGCAGAAACAACTGTTATTCACTAAAACGTCTCCTCTGGTTGATGTATTTCTTTATCTGTTTCCTCTTCCCTCCATGGTTCTCTGGGCTACCTACCCTACTGTCTCCTTTACCCAATAAAGTGGGCAAATACGCCCCCTGATTTATGTCTTCTGGCAAGGTCTGAGTATAACAAGAACAAAGCAGATTGGGAGTCCAACGGACTCAGAGTTGAATGAGTTGAATTCAACTCAATTCAACTCAGAGTTGAATGCTTTTCTTTACAAATTATGAGATCTTGAGCAATTTCTAGCACCTCCCTGGGCCTCGGTTTCCTCACTTCTAATAGCAATGACGCTATCTGTGCGGGATGCTGAGGTGTGCTGTCCAGGTCCTCCTCCAGGAATGAAGGACCTGTTCCCTCGCTGTTAGAAGTGCTGTCAGCTGCTAGACCTCAGCTGTCAGACTCTTTGGCAGCTGTCCCAGCTCTGAGAGGAGCTACCTCACCCAAGGATGCCCCACCTTCCCAGGGCAGCTGCGTCCCTCACCCGATAGGAGAAGCTCTGAAGGGTTATCCTGGCTTTAGGCTCCCTGTGGGGTTGACAGAGGACTTTGTTCAGACTGTGGCAGCCCAACTTCTTCCTCTGCCCATTCCTGCATCCTTCCTGTCACTTCCCCAGGTATTGATTCTGAAGCCTCCTCTTAAGCTTCCTGTTTGCTGGTCTGCATCTCGGGGTCTGCTTCCTGAGGACTCTGACCTATGACAGAAGCCCTTAAAGTAAGTCCTAATGCCTTGTTAACTACTACTACTATTTATTTTGGAAAATACACACTTAATAGCTTCCTTCTAGGTACCAACGTGTAAAAGGTAAGGTGTAAAAGATAGAAAGTACTTGAATGGGTGACTTGAAGAAGCAACAATGTAGTCACACTCTCCTCGGGGAAAGGAGGAGAGCTCACAAACATTATACACACACACACACACACACACACACACACACATATATGTTCACTGAATCTGATTTCCCTTCCACCTTGTCTAACCTAAACTTTCTTCTTCAGCGTAGGAAGAAGAAAGTACAGACTCAGACAAGGGGTCAGGGGTTGACTTGTCCAGGGACACGCAAGAATTGGTGCTGGTTGTGCAAAAAACAGAACCAGGTCCTTTAATTTCCAGGCCTGTTCTCCTTGTGTGTGGTCACCAAGTTCTATCTGAGTTGGGACACCCAGTGAAGTTCCTCTCATGTCCTACCAGGGATGGCTGTGATGAAAACGATGCTTCAGCATAGGTCCTGGTATTTCGGCAATCAATGACGGTGACTGAGGATGAATTTTGCCAAGTTATCACATCACCATCATCATCATCACCATCATCACTACCACCATCATCAACATCACCACCATCACTACCACCATTATCACCATCATCACCATCATCACCATTATTAGCATCTTCATCATCGCCATCACCATCATCATCATCACCATCATCACCACCATCACCATCATCATCACTACCACCATCATCATCACTACCGCCATCATCATCATCATCACCATTATCACCATTATTAGCATCTTCATCATCACCATCGACATAATTATCCCTAAGGTCACCATTATCATCTCTACCATTTAAGCACTTTAAGACATTATTTCACATAATCCTCCCAACAATCTATGACATCGTTAACACTACGGCCCATGGGCCAAACCCCACTGAGGCTTGCTTTTGGAAGTAGTTTTATTGGAGCTTTATTGGAACACACCCATTCATTTACATATTCTCTATGACTGCTTTCTGCTACAATGGGTCCAAGTTTAGCAACCAATGGCAAAGCAAGGACCCATTCTCAAGGCAATTGACCCCAGAACGCATACCTGTAAACCCTGGGCTTCGTCAGTGCACTAAGAAACGCCTGAGCAACTGAGCAGTTACCTCTGCAAGGAGAGAGGGCCTGTCAGGCTGCAAGGCGGAGTGTTACTGATACAAAACGAGCCAAGCCTCTGTGTTCCTCACCTCGCCAGCACTGGGTCCAGCGGCCACTTAATATGTTCCCCCTTCCCTCCCGCAGCAGGGTCTCTGATCTCTCAGCTGGAGTGCTGTCAAGGAGTGGAAGTCCATCCATCTTTATGGGAAGTTATCTCTCCCAGCAGGACACTGCGTCCCCAGCTGCTGAAGCAATAGAACCCTGACAGGCATGATGCATTGTCCGCAGGTCACCGTCACAGTGCAGGGCTGGGCTCCTGTGTAGGGAGTCCTGAAATCCAGAGGAGCCAGGATGAGAGCACACTAGACAGCCCTTTGTATTGAGTGGCACAGGGGCCAGTGCTGGCACCTGGACAGGGCAGGAGGATGGAGACAGGCCAGGCCAGCAAAGTGCAGTCTTTCCTAATAATAATAATAATAATAATAGTAATAATAACAATAATATTAAACCCAGCGTCCCTACTATGTGCCCAGTTCTCAGTGCTGTGCATGTATTAACACTTATATGTCTCATAACGACCCTATTATTATCTCATGTTACAGCTGAGAAACAGAGAGGTAAGTCCTTTGTCCCAGACCACACAGACAGTACGGAGAAAAGTCAAAATGCAAAAGCCCAGGCCGTGTTGCCCTGAACTTCTCCCGAGGGCTGCAGGCTCCTGTTGAGATGAAGGTGAGCAAAGTACAGCAGGTAGAAAGTCACATGCCCTGACCCCACTTTACAAATGCGTTTTGTTCCATCTTCGCTGGAAAGGTTCTGACGCTTACAGAAATCTGAAGGGAAGATCAAACACCAGAAAGGGTTAGGCCTGCCTGTTCATTCATTTATCCACAAGTATGTACTGAGTACCTCTGATTCACCCAGCGCTGTACTATATTCGCTGGGGAGATGAGGGGAAGACCAAGCAAGTTTCCTGCTCCCAAGGGGCTTAAAACCTAATGGTGCAAACAGACATCAATACAACGCTCAGCGTGTGATTGTAAACTTGACAAAAGGGGAGGGATGCAGTGCTCTGAGCACCTGCAGTGGGGGTGTCCAGGGCCTTCCCTGCAGGAATGATACTTGCACTGAAATCCGAAAGACGTGTAACAGTGAACTCAGGGAGGGAAAAGCAGCCCAGGCAGAAGCAACGATATGAGCAAAGGCCTGGCATCTGAGAGCACGTGGTATTCAAGGAACTGAAAGGCAGTCAGGATGGCTGGAATCCGACAGCATGGAGGCGCAAGATGAGGACAGAGGGGTAGGCGGGACCCCCAAGACTTCGTGGGCTCTGGGAGGGGTCATGAGAGTAACAGGAAGCCCTTGGAGGGTTTTAAGTTGGCTGGTCCTGGGCTCAGAGCAGCAGAGCCCTTTGGCCTGTCAGTGAAGTGTTGGTTTGGGTTTCAGGGTCCTGCGCTAAGCGGTCGCCATCCACGGCCACTCCCACCAAAGAGATTCAGGACAGGAATCTGGGGAAGGATCAGAACCAGAGACAGGCAGGGAGAAGGGGGCCAGGCTGGCTGGACACAGGGCAGCGGATGAAAGGAAGAGAACCAGACATGGCAGAGAGAGGGCGCCAGGAATGCCAGTCGAGTCACTGCACGCAGGCGACACGGCAGACAGAAACCTCAAGACCCTCGAGTAGAGTCATGCAAACTCTTCTTGCCCCCTGACCCAATCCTCTGCCCCCCGTCCCTGGGAGCTGAGCCGAAGTCGGGGAGTCTTTAGGGCAAAAGCAAGGCTGATCACCTTTACTTGGATGCTAGCTCAGGCCTGGGGGACAGAGGTCTGGTGAGGGAGGCAAAGAGCAGTCCAGACAAGTCCAGGGAGAAGGAGTAGATGAGCTCTCATCCCCTGAAACAAGCTGGCTGAGGGTGCGGGCTGGGTTAGCAGCTGCATCCCCACCCTCACCCCACCGCAGAACGTTTCTGTATAAGCTGGGACAGCTGTTGAGTTTCTACATAGGAGTTAACCCTACCCTCTTATTGCAACCCAGACTCTGGGGTACAACGCAGGGTGGGGCTTTTCCTTCACAAGCTGTCAGTGCCAAGGGTCAAGATAGCAAGTTTCATTCAAAGCATCCTCCCACCTCTCGTCTCTGTGGTCCTTTCTTTCCTAAGATCGAGTATCATCCTTCATGCACACATTAGGATTCTGGGGCACAGAGAGGTCGTATGATTTGCCTAAAGTAACACAAGGAACAAAATAGAATGGGAAAAAGGGGGGAAGAGCTTTTGAAGCAAAAATCAACTCTAGCTCTTTCTGTTTTCTTGGGGAGTGGTATTGTTTGGCAACTTGTCTCTTGGGATACATAATGCTTAATGGCAGTTAATAATAATTGTTCTGCTTGCTACTAAGGTACAACAAACCACACCAAGACTTAGTGGCATAAAATAGCCATTTTATTTATGCTCACTCATTCTGTGGGTCAGGAATTTGGACGGGACATGGTGGGAAGAGCTTGTCTCTGCCCGTGATGTCTGGGGTCTCAGCTGGAAGGTCTGACAACTGGGGGTGATCCAGTTGGGGATCTGGGATCATCTGGGGGTGTTTTGACTCACATGTCTGGCAGCTGATACTGGCTGTTGGCTGGACCACACCTGGGCTGTTGGCTGGGACCACAACTGGGCTGTTGGCCGGAACATCAACATGAGGCATCTCCATGTGGGCTTTTGAGCTTCCTCACAATATGGCGGCTCACTCCAAGAGTGAGTCATTCAAGAGAATAAGGAGGAAGTGCATGACACTTTTATGAACTAGCCTCAGAGGTTCCAGAGCTTCACTTCTTCTACGCTATTGGTCAAAGCAGTCACAAAGGTTCACCAGCTTCAAAGAGACGGTGTCCCCACACTCAGTGGGAGGAGTATCAAGGTCACATTATGAGACAAACATATGCGATTGGAGGTATTGTTGTGGCCATCTTTGGGAAATACAAAATGCCAGAGCAATCGTAGCTAACACCTAAATAAGACCAATCACAGTTCTAACCGTTTAAATACATAAAATAATCCTACCAGTTAGGTGTCTTTACTATCTACATTTTACAGATCAGTAAACTGAGGCAAAGGGATACGTCCTGTGTTTGTGATGGAGTGGAATGACCCTTTGGGTTGAAGAAGAGGAGGCCATAATATGAGGGATGAAGGGCAGGAGAGAGACAAATTGTTCTGCACCAGTGGTACCCAAAGTGTGGTCCTGGAACCAGCCCGCATCAGCACTGCCTGGGAACTTGTTAGAAATACACATCCTCAGGCCCAATCCCCAGACCTGATGAATCAAGAACTCTGGGGGGATGCCCAGGGATCTGTGTCCGCACGAGCTCTCCAGGTGATTCTGATTCGGTGCATGTTTAAAATAGCCCCCTGATCTACATAATAAAAGAAGGGGTTTTTGTTTTCTGCAAGCAGACCAGAGACAGGAGGTGAGGTACCAAGTGTGGCTTGAAATAATGAGAAGAAAGAAGGGGTTGCAAAGAAGGGGCCCTGAGGACATGGCTGGACGCAAGAGAAAATGGAGAGACAGAGTTAGAAAGAAGTCTCCTGGGGCAGGTGTGTTGGTTACTGAGGTTCAGGTTGTTTCCTGTTTCAGGATCTTATGACTCTCAGTAAAGTCCTACTACACTGAAAGCCACCAGTGCTTCTGTCCTCTCCCTTCCAGCCACACTCACCTTCTTTATTTCCTCAACTGGACCTCTCTCCCTCCTGACTCAGGCCCCTAGCATGTGTCCCATCTTCTACCTGGAAAGCACTCTTCTCAACCCATGACCTTACTCTCGGTCTGGTTGAATTCTACTCATCTTACTCATTTCAGCCAGGATCCACTTTCTCAGGGGAGCTTGCTTGACCACTGTGGACATTATCAGTTCTCCCTCTTATACCCTCTCATAACTCTATACATATTTCCTGCTTGAGTTAGAACTCTTTTATTTTGTGAGTAACAGAAACCCAAGTTAAACCAGCTCAATCCAGAAAGATGCTGTATTAGCTCGTGTGACAGCTAAGTCCTAGAGATAGGGCTACCCACAGACCTCTGGGACCTGGGACTTGAAATCTCTCTCTCTCCCTCCCTCCCTGCCCAAATCTTGGTTTTGCTGCTTTTTAATATGTTGACCCACTTTTTTTCTCCTAAAAACTGGTTCTTCTCCATGTGGCATGTGGAGTTGAGAGGGTATGTGTGCAGACAGACGGACAGTTCCATCCATATTTACTTCCTTCCCATTTCCTTTTTGCCCATAGACATTTCCAAGGAGGAACTCCAGTTGGCTCTGTTTGGGTGATGTGCCCATCCCTTAGCCAATCAGTGCATCCAGAGGGATGAACAACTATGATTGGTCAGCGTGGGTCACATGTCCACCCTCGGGACCATGGAAGTAAGGATGCCAGATATTCCCAGCAGTCCTAGCAGAAACCACACGGTACGGAGAAGCAGCAGCTCTCCAAAGAAAGCATGGAGCTTTGGGCAGAAGAAGGGGGAGTAAGATATTGAACAACAAAAGAGAGCAGATGTCTATGTCAGCAGCTATCATATCTATAATTAACTGTTTGGGCGATTATTTATTTGACCATTGTCTCCCCCATCTATAGTCTCACACAGAAGACCCATTTTCAGGAGGAGAAAATGGGGTCTTTATACAAGAGGGTAGGAGAACCAAGACGTGATGGAAGGAAGAGAGAGAGAGATGCAACAAGTCTCAGAAGTTCAAAGGCAAGTGTCCCAAGCAAGAGAGCCAGGCGAAAGCTGCAATGACTTCCTTGCCTACCTCAAAAGTCATGGAACATCACTTCTACCATATTCTATTCATTAGAAGCAAATCACCAGGCCTGGCCCATATCCAAGGAGAAGGAAGTTAGACTCCATCTTTTGGTGAGAGATGTGTTAAGGAATTTTTGAACACCTCTCCTGCTTCTCCTTTCTTCGCCCAAGTCCATGTTCTTATATTCATTCCAAGGCTGATGGACCTTCAGAAGCAACCAACATCTCAGAACCCAGAGCAGCTGCAAGTCATTCTTGAGAATCTTTTAGTATAACACGTAGAAATACTGCCTAATTCTGACCAGGAGAGAGGGTGAACAGGAAAGAGAGACGAGGTCTCTAATTCTTTCTGGATTCTTCTGAGAGAGGAAACAAAAAGAAGTGAGTGGCCACCTCTCCCATTTGTAGACACCATGATACCTGTCATTATCTGTCATATCCAAACAGCTCTGTGAGTTGGGCAAGGTAATTGTCCCCATGTCCCAGAGGAGGTACTGAAGCTTAGAGGGAGAGAATGAATTGCCGTGATTGTGCATAACCAATGAAGCCAAATTCCCAGCACTTTCATCTGGGGGTCCATCCTCTGATTTCTAACCTTGTGCTTCTCCACCTTGGGAACTATTCATGTCTCTTAGTTCGTAGGGAAGAAGCGGGTCTCACCAGTGAGGTTTACACCCATCTTAACTGCTCAATAAAACCTCATGAGACTTCCTCGAATCCAGAGAAGTTAAGCCCTGACACTTTAACAGCTCGTTGACGATACACAAACCAGATGGACCTGGGCCTTGAATCCATTTCGCACCATCAGGCAGCAATCACGTTATAGGCTCTGCGCGCTGGCCGGGCACAGAAACTTGCTTTGTTCTGCCCGCAGACACCCTGGAGCAGCGGTGAAGGGTACTTATTTCCTGTCTTTGCATCTGTTCATAAACGTGCCACCAAAGAAGAAGGGCTCTTGGTCTTTCCCTCTGGATTTAATGCACACTTTCAGCTCTTCATGAACTAAGACAGGTAAGATACTAGGTAACTGACATTTGCTGAAGAAACTGACTAGGGCGTGACGTCTTTTATTGAAAGATAGAAGTGTAGCCTTTGGATTTTATGCTTCTTGGAGAGAAATGGTGTGGTTTAGATCATAGACTCTGGATTCATGAAGACCTTGGTTCGAATCCCAACTCTGCCACTCATTGTCGATTTAGTCGGAGACAAATGACTTAATCTCGAAGCCTCCCTTTTTTCATCTGTAAGATGGAGATTGTATAAAGTTGTTACATCTAGGGTAATCATGAACATAACGTGACTGGTGCCTAATATGTGTTCAGTTTGTGGTTGTATGTGAAGCTCCAAGAGCTCAGTAATGCAGTGAAACAGGTGATGGCCTTGTTAGGAATTCCATCCAGGGAGTATACAACTCAGCACTTCCCAAAATTTTATCCAAGGGACACTGGTTTCAGGAGATATTCTGTGAAGGAAAAATACATGGAAAAGCGGGTCTGTCTTCAACTCAGTTTGGGAAATATTGGTTAAGACAAAAATAAACAGGCTTTGGTTAGTTGTGTTTCCACTGCAGAGCCTGTAATATGCTAATGCACTCCGTAGCCAAGGTGAGGGATATGTTAGGGTGTGTTTAGGATGGGGAAGTAGGTAAGCTCCCAACATATTCAATCACAGAAGATCATAGAAAGATACATGAGAGAAAGTTAGGTGGATGGATGGATGGATGGATGAGTGGATGTAATACATGGATGATGGGCAGGTGGATGGATGGATGGATGGATGGATAGATAGATAGGCAGCTGGATAGATTGATAGGTAGATAGATAGATAGGTAGGTGGGTGGGTAGGTAGTGTTTCCCCCCTCAGAGCCTCCTTTGACATGTTCAGGCCACTAGTATTTTGCAGAACACAATTTGGGAAAATTTGGTGTAAGTGATGCTGCAAGATGCCTATAAAAAGTTAAGAGAGGGTGATACAGGTGCTCAAGTAAAGGGAGTCACTTTGTACTAGAGAAGGGACATCCCTTTTATTTTGGCAGAGGGAAAGGAAGAAATGTTAGAATTTTAGTTACGGTTGGAAGTAGAATCAAAGTAAGAAAGGAGGAAGTTGACCCAGGAAGTCATGGCTTTCATTTTCTCCCTGAAGCATCCCACAGGGTGGCCTCTGAGAGCACAGGAGGAGGTGAGAGGGACCTTGGAGCAGAGGAAGGTGATGGGGAATTGAGGCTCAACAGGGCAGAGGGGAAGGCAAACACAGTCCCTTGAGTTTTTAGAGAGAACTACCATCAATTTTTACCAATGGGTAACCCTATTTTTTTAGTCCTCTAAGAACTTATTTTAAAATAACTTTACAGAATTAAGTGGTCTATATTTTCGAAAACTATAACTTTCTTTCAGCTACAATGTATAAATAGAAGTGCTCTGAGAGCTTTCCTATCTAGATACTGAGGTTGGTTAGAAGAATCAGAAATGGTGTCTAATCCCCAGTAAGAGTAACTGCTTACTTTTGAAAAGATACGTATATATTAGACTGAATAAAGACCTCAAACATATACACGTCCTAATCCTTGGAACCTGTGAATGTAACCGTATATGAAAAGGGTCTTTGCTGATGTGATTAAGGACGTTGAGATGGAGAGATTATCCTGGATTATCTTGCCTAGGACCTAAATGTAATCACAGTGTTTTTATAAGGAGGAGGCAGAGGGAGATTTGACTACAGAAGAGGAGAAAGCGATGTTATAACTGAAGCAGAGACCGGAGTGATGCAGCCACAAGCCGAGGAATGCCGGCAGCCACTGGAAGTTGGCAGAGGCAAGGAACCGATTCTTCCCTGGAGCCTCTAGAAGGAACCAGCCCTGCTGACACCTTAATTTTAGCCCCATATAATTCATTTTGTACTTCTGCCTCCAGAACAGTAAGAAAATAAATTTCTGTTGTTTTAAGCTACTAAATTCATGATAATTTGTTACAACAGCAAGAAAACAAATACATTATATATGCACGTATGAATGTGTGTGTGTGTATTTGCACACCACCCTATAATAGAGACTATTATTACTAACTCCACTACGCAGGTGAAAAATTAAGAGAAAGAGAGTTTAGATATTTGGCTTCAAGCTACACAGCTAGGAAGGGGTGAACCCAGGTCTGAGACCTGGAGAATCTTGTTCCAGAGTCTACCCTGATCCAAACTATGACGCCCCTCTGGGGTGTTGGGGAAGGTAGGAGAAGGAGGGTTGATCAAGAAATACAAAATGGATGAGATGGTCTTAAGAAGGAATGGAATTACAGGATGATTGGATAAAGTGCTGGATGCAGATTAAACATCCAAGAATGGGAGATGGGTTAGGTACCCCGTGGCTCTTGACACTAATGACAATATGATGAGTATCATGAAGCACCCGGGTGCTGCATTCGAGTTCAGTTCCCATCTCTAACCAACTATGAGGCTTTGGATAAGTGACATCACCTCTAAAGCCTCAGTTTCCTCTTCCGAGAAAGTGGCATAATAATAGCAACTACTTTGTAGGGTTGTTATAAGGATTAAATGAGATTATACATGAAAGAGCCTAGCTGAGTGCCTGGCTATCAACCCTCCAGGATAAGCTGTTATTATTAATTTTATTATTATCACATACTATCACACAGTCATCAACAATCATGTTGACTTTTTTATGCTAAAAATTAGTCATGATGTATTAGGTAGAAAAGTAGGTTAGAAATTAGTACACTCCGTGTATTAATGCAGAGAAAAACATCTCCAGGGGAAAAAGGTGTTTTCTCTGAAGGACGCAATTATGATTTTTTTCTTTTGTTCTTTTTTATTTCTTGTAATTGTGGCCAAATGCATGTAACATAAAATTTACCATTTAAACCATTTGTAAATGTAGAGTTCAATAGTATTAAGTATATTCACATTGTCTCTTCTGTCCCTTTTGTTAATTTTTATTTTCTCCATTTTCCTCCAATGAATACAAATTGCTTTTGTTAACATATTTCAATATAGTTTTTAAAGCAGAAGAAATGGCTAAGAAAAGAAACACAAAGACAAATAAAGGAATAGGGTGGGTGAAAATGTTTGCAACATGTTAAGATAGTCAAAAGGACAACAGCCATAATCTGTAGAGAAAAAAAAGTTTACAAATCAATTTAAAAAGACAAAAAGCTGATAGAAATAAATGGATAAAAGATGTGAATAGTCAATAAAGATATGAAGAGATGCTCATTCTTATAAGAGGTAGCCCACTGACAAACATTTCAGTCTTTATAGCCACTGGTGAGGGCTGAATCATTTTCTCTTCACCTTCACCAAATTTAAGAATAAGTGCTTTACATCTTTTCAGAGAGCAGTTACTTTCTACCGGGCAACATTTAAAGTTTTCTTTGCTCTGGCAGTTTCAATTCTAGAAATCTGTTCTAAAGAAACATCCTTATACATACATAGGAGCACTAGTGGTTTACTGCAGCACTGACAAAATTTGGAAAAGAACCTGAAAGTACATCAGTTGAGGAGTGGTTAAATAAATTATGGTACATCTATATTATGGGATATGAAGTTGCTGTCTAAAAATAAAAATGAAATATGTGTATGGACATGGAAAGATGCCCGTGACGTTAACAGGAAAAAAATGCAAATATCAGAACAATGAGTGTAGTATGTGCCTGTCTATGTTGAAAAATAAAAATCATATAAGGACTGCAGCGTGTGTATGTATGTGTGTGAATGCACATTCAAAAAAGGCTGTCAAAATTTACCCCAAATATTCACAATAGTTATCTACAGAAAGGGGAGTGGGATTTGCAGAGAGAAGACAGACGTTTTCCTTTCTACTCCATTTCATCTCGATTATTCGGATTTTTTAAAAAATTTACAGTGAACATATAGTCATTCTATAATACAAAAAAAAAAAAAAAGTAAAAACATTAAACCTGCTGTCAAAGGGGAGTTTTATCATCGCTGAGCATCTGGGAATGACCTCGGAAGCAGACGCAGCTGATGCACCGTCTCCCCAAAGGGGTCAAGGATCCGCGCAGACAAGCTGGCAGGACTGAACTCTCGCAGACCAATAACTATCCATCTTGGTCTCCAAGTCAGGAAGTCACTTCCACCACCTCTCTCAATAACTCATTCCAGGGCTTAATAACCTTTCCTTGCAGGAAGTTCTTCCTCTCATCACAGCTAAGTCCTTCCTGCTGCCCTGTCAGCCTTAATGGATGGGTCTCCTTTCCCTCCCCGACTCTTTGGAGTCAGGAACAGGACAGGGACCACATGGGTTTTTCTGCAGCGTCACTTCTGCCCCACGCAGTGGCAAGGCTGTTAGGACTTTGGCATGGCAGTGACCATGACCGTCTACGATTACAGCCGAGATTGCCAAAGCTTCTCTCTGCAGCCCGAGGGTCCCCAAGGGCCTTCAGTCGGCCCATCCCCGCCACTGGATGCTGCATTCTGCGTAAACTCTGCCTCCCTGGCCTCTTTCCTGTCGTATTTCACGCTTCCTGATGGTCACTCAGGCCAAGATTTACGGAATTCATATCCTTTCGAGCTGGAGGAAAATGGGAAACACAAGATTTACTATCCCCCTAGGAAAAGCTAGGAAGACGTGGACCCAGGAGCTTGGGGGTAGGGGGTGGGTACGGAGGTGAGTTGGAGAGACAAGCATTTCTTTGGTCACAGCCTCATCAAGGTGGGGCCTGGGAATCTGCCATCCCTGATAGCAAGCATGTTTCTTCTAGAGCCTTCTCCCCTCAGTGGCTCCTGTGGAGTGTGGGGCACAGGAGGAGTGACCACAGATGACAAAAGACCAAGAAGACAGAGCTCCTGCTTTCCAAAAACCTGGGATTCCTGGAAGGCGATAAACAGGTAGACCACTAATTCCAATGCAAAGCAAAGATGTTTTGCTACAGGAAGTAGGGGTCCCCACGTCTCCCCCATGCCTGGCAAGGGAGCTGCTTATTAAGTTATTGTTACTCAGCTTCAAACCCACCCTGCTTTCCTCTGCTTTGTGATGCTTTGTGAAATTCTGCAAGCCACATTGCAAATTGAATAAAGCAGTTATTCTGTGACTTTTGACCTTATTACTTTTGTCTGTTAAAACGTGGTATAGGGCTTCCCTGGTGGCGCAGTGGTTGAGAGTCCGCCTGCCAATGCAGGGGACGCGGGTTCGTGCCCCGGTCCGGGAAGATCCCACATGCCGCGGAGCGGCTGCGCCTGTGAGCCATGACCGCTGAGCCTGCGCGTCCGGAGCCTGTGCTCCGCGACGGGAGAGGCCACAGCGGTGAGAGGCCCGCGTACCGCAAAAAAAAAAAAAAAAAAAAAAACGTGGTATAATTGCTGCGCTAATAAATGGTTGTATGTGTATATGTTTAACATCCGTACTTGACAAAATAAAAATCAACAAGCTTAAAAACGAAAACAAAGCAAAGATGTTTTAGACTTCTCTTAGGACAGTGGTGGAAATCGGTAGAGTCCTCTTTTCGTGCCTCACCAGTAGAGATATTTAAGCAAGTTATTCGAACCTGGCCAAGTCTTAGTTTCGTCATCTGTAACCTGGGATAGGTACCTACACTTTCTTAGTAGGGACTGTGTGTGCATTTAAGGAAATGGAGCGTGTGATGGGCTTTAAAGCCAGGTCGTCCAGGTTTAATTCACAGCATTGTGACTCACCAGCTGTGTAACCTTAGGACACTTAACCTCTCTGTGTCTCAGTAGTCACATGTGGACAACGGGAGTGATCATAGGAATGGTACCAACGTCATAGGGCTAATATGAGTTAGTATACGAGAGGTGCTTAGAACAGTGTCTGGACCATAATAAATATCATATGGTTTGCAATTAGTGCTAACACAGTGAGTATGTGTGGAAGATAAATCGGGAAGTGTGAAGCAGCATCAGATCATTCCAACAACATCCAACTGGGGCTTAGATCATCATGGGTGAGTGGCTTAATAGCTCTGGCTTGTCTAGTGGTGGTGAGCACATAGGCGTAAAAATTCACTGCAACTCGTCACCACGTGTGCACATTGCTGTGTAGCATACATTTTATCTCCATGAAAAATAAAAACCTCCTTAATAAGATTTTTTAAATAAAAATAAGAACATATGGTTATCAGGGGATAAGGGGGGGAGGGATAAGTTGGGAGATTGGGATTGACATATACACACTACTCTAGGTTAGATAACTAATAAGGACCTACTGTGTAGCACAGGGAACTCCACTCAGTACACTGTAATGGCCTATATGGGAAAAGAATCTAAAAAAGAGTAGATCTACGTATATGTGTAACTGAACCCCTTTGCTATACACCTGAAACTAACACAACGTTGTAAATCAACTCTACTCCAATAAAAATTAAAAATAAAAATATAAAATAGATGGGAGAGGAAAACACAAACTTTTTTTTAAAATAATAGTAAGAACAGTGCAAGCTATGGAGTCGAGTTGCTTAGGTACGTATCACAGATGCACGACCAATCAACTATCTGACCACGGCTGGGCTACGTTATCCTGGTGCCTCTTTATCTGAGTCTGTCAAATAGAAACGAAGTTAACATCTACCTCCCGGCACAGCGGGGGTTAAATTAGATAATACGTGCAAAGCTCTTCAAAGGGTGTCTGACAAATACTATGCCCTCAATATTATAATTTTACTAAACTTGAGGTAGAAGTTAACATCTACCTCCCAGCATAGTGGGGGTTAAATTAGATAATACATGCAAAGCTCTTCAAAGGGTGTCTGACAAGTACTGTGCCCTCAATATTATAATTTTACTAAACTTGAGGTAGAAGTTAACATCTACCTCCCAGCATAGCGGGGGTTAAATTAGATAATACGTGCAAAGCTCTTAAAAGGGTGTCTGACAAATACTGTGCCCTCAATATTATAATTTTATTGGTAAAATCAGTGGCTTGAAGTTGGCATCTTCCGTTGCAGCTAGCTCTGTCTCTTCCTAGCTGTGTGGCCTTGGGACAGTCACGCTTCCTTTCTCAGCCTCATATTCCTGCATTATCACATGCAAAAATCAGGTCTCATTCTCAGGGTTACTGCAAGGGTTGGAAGACATGTACGTGAAACTGCATTGATAAGCGCCCAGCCCATGGTAATTGATCATCACCATCATTGCCTCATCTTCTAAACATCAACAATGTCATCCTCCTCCTCCCCATCCTTGGTCAGGAGGGAGTTAGTTCAGGTTCAAGTTAAGAATATGCTTCATCAAGATGGTACCAGGTGAAGACGTGGAAGACGAAAGGGGCCGAAGCGGGGCCGGAGATGGATTAGACGACCCACAAAATCCCCTGCCGCTTCTTAACACGTCAGTCAGAAATGACCCGAGGAGGGAAAACCAAGAGGAACAAGTGATAGGAGCAGCGGTAGAAATAAGGTGCTGTGTTCCTCATCTCCTCTCTCCTTTACAGGGATCTGCAAGACCCATTTACCCACTCAGTGGTGGAGCTGCCTTCTCCACCTCCAGAGTTCAAGTGTCCCAGACACCTCTGCTCAGTAACTTCATCACACGCACCCCCTGGACTGAGAACCAACTCAAGTCACAGTACACCTCAGTGAAGTCCAAGGACATGTGGTCTGTGGGTCACCACGAAACAATAATAACAATTGATATTGATATCCAGAGCTTAGAACTGTGCCTGGTATGCAATGAGTGTTTAGTAAATATTCGCTAAATGAATAAATTATTTCATCTTTCATTTATGGAGCGCTTATTATAGGCAACATTCTAAGCCTCTTACAAATGTGCTCTTAAGTAAGCCTCACAGCCACCCCATGGGTAGCTTTCTATTACTATCCCTATTTTATAAATAAGGAAATTGAGTCTCAGAGAGGGGAAGTCACCAGCCCATGGTCACACAGCAAGAGAGTGGCCGAGCCAGTCTTCAACCCAAGTTGAGGCTGCTTTCCAATCTGGTGCTCTTCCAGTTTGCCTCATTACCCCTCAAGTGACTCCTGCTTTGTGAATCCACGTGCTATGCATCCGCCACCCCCCACTCACCAACCCAGGACTCACCCAGGTGTCTGGACCCAACCAGACATACAAAGGATTTTCAATAACTGCCTATTGAATGAATGAACAAATGTCACAGACCATCTGCTGAAGTCTCCCTGGGAACATACATCTTTTTCAACTTTCTAACGAGTTGAAGCGTCTTTCCTCCCCAGCTCCCTTGGGCCTCTTAAAACTTCAGGAGGACGCAGCAGCCCTCAAAGTCTAGTCTCTGTCCCACAGCCAACAATCAATGGGAGATTAACATCCATAAGTTACAAGACACTGTGATTATTTTTCCTATTCCGCTTAAAGTCTCAGGATCCATAATGTTTTCTCAACGTGACCCCCAAACGAAGTCACTTCGTGGTCATGAGCTCCATTTTTTGCACCTGGAAAGGAGCAGCGAAACACCTGCCAGGTCTCCTTCCCGGGGTATGGGAGGCTAAAATGAGAACGTTGGTTAAGAGCGTAAGCTTGGTATCAGAGGATCATAGTTAAATCCCAACTCTGTCCTTGACCTACCTTCTGACCTTGAGCAACAGAAGCTTCCACAGTCTCCATTTCTGCATCTCAGTAAAGCGAATGTTAAGATGTTAATGTGTATAATGTTAATAATACTGGCTTTATGGGCTGCTGTGACAACTTAGGGCACTTGAGAATATACTATGTATTAAATAAATGGAAACTATTCCCCCTCTTTGTTTTATTCTGAGGCTTCATGGATTTGAAAACCGCTTTTGTTTGTCCAGGAAAATAGGAGACTTGGCCACCTTAACTGTGTACCGTGACTATAAGGCACATCTTGGTTTCAGAAACAATAGAATATGAAAAGTAGTGTGCGTTGGCATTAAGGAGAGAGGGTAGGGCTATTATCATGATGAACAGGCATGCACTTTGTCACCTATTAAAAAAAAAAAAAAAGGAGGGCAAAGAAAGTAACCAAAATGGGAAGGTAGACCTTCTCACGCCATTTATAGGTCATGAAACGAAGGCTCAGAGAGGTCATTCACCTGCCTTAGGTCACACAGCAAGTGACTCTCAAGGTTTTTTGTTTGTTTGTTTTTGTTTTTTTACTTTATTTACTTTTTGTTTTGTTTTGCTTTTTTTTTGCTTAGCTTCACTTCATTTGATTTAACTTTATATTTTATCTTATATTTTACCTCTGCCTGGTTCTATAGTTGGGTCTTGGTTAAATTCCCTGCTCTAGAGAAATTGATGTCACACCTTCTATTATTACCTGGGCCAGGGTTGACCTGTTGGCCCATGTGCTTGTCTGTGTGTCAACGCTAAACAATTGGAAGCGGCTGCCTCAGAGAGCTCTGTGAAAAGGGATTCTGAACTCATACTTGGGATCAGCTATTGTGATCCGCTGGTGATGTCTGTCACAGGTATTCCTTGGCAGTGCCATGAATCTGCTGTATCTGAAGCAGGCATCTGAGATCTTTAGAGAAGCGTAGCTCCAAAGAACAAAAAAAGGCCTTTGGAGATCGCCTGGCCCACCTCAGACGTTTGCATGTGAGGAGGAGACCCAGAGAGGGTGAGCCCTTAAGGAAATACAGAGAGCTGTGTCCAGAGTCAGCCGAGCGTCCTTTCTGCTGCACTGTGACAGAGGCACCAAAAGGATTACGGATCACAGGTGCTGGTCCATCTACAGCAGCTCCGTCAGCGACAGGCCTTGAACAGAGACCACCCAGAGAGCCCATTATGGTCCCTGCTTTCCGATTTGGTCCCGTCACCCCTTCTAGCCATCACGGTCACACAGAGTTTCCCGCAGGGGTGGTGAAGGCTCTCCCCACCCCCAGGCAGAGGATCCTAAAGGGACTGTCCTCTCTTGTCCCCTCTTGCAAGGTTTGGCTGTGTTTACTCTGTTCACAAAGTGGCTTCCTGTTTCGAAGAGGAATGAGTTTTTTAAAGGGTTATAAATGCGACTCAAAAGGCTTTTTGGACATCAAATGGCTCATAAAAAGAAGGAACGTTTAGACAATTTCAGCATAAATGAATGAAAAACATACGGTGTGTGCCTCCTACCCTTCTGTTGCACCAGAATGTTCTGGCAAAACAGGAAAGTAGAAATGGTGAGTGGTTTGCATTTCACTGTATCTGGGGCTTGAGTTTCCAAAGTCCAAAAATGTACTTTTTATCGCAGACCAGAGCCTGTTTGAGTAGAGAAGTTGCCTCGTATTAAATTAGCTAAAAATAAAATAAGGGAAAGTACTTCCAGAGATATTTTTAAAAGTCTGTTTTAACTGTCTTGCTGACTTTGTTTCTATCATAGGTTTAATTCATTCTCCTAAAGCTGGTTTCTCAAAGTCTGCACTGTTGACATTTGGGCAGATGATTCTTTGCAGTGGGAGCTGCCGGATGCACTGCAGGATACTGGGTGGCATCCTTGGTTTCCACTTGTTAGATGCCAGCAGCACCCTCCCCGCACCCCAAGCTGTGATGATCAAAAGTGCCAAGTGTCCCCTGGCAGGCAAAACTGTCCTCCTTCCATTGAAGAAAACATTTTCTAGAGTCATAATTCATTTATCTAGTGTTCTAGAGTCAATAATGTTGGAGTGAGGATGGAAATAGGTGACTAGAGGACCTCCAGGCAAAGAAAACAAAATTAAACTCTAATAGGAAAATTAGAATGAAATTATTTAGCTTCTGTACTTCCATGAAAGATATATGCAAATTATTGTTTGCCATATTATATCCTTTGCACTAGAGTACACTTAGCCAACCCACACAAATGTCTTCCTTCCTTCCTTCCTTCCTTCCTTCCTCCCTTCCTTCCTTCCTCCCTTCCTTCCTTTCTTCCCTCCTACCCTCCTTTCTTTTTCTTTCTTTCTTTCTTCCTTTCTTTCTCTTTCTTTCTTTCTTTCTTTCTTTCTTTCTTTCTTTCTTTCTTTCTTTCTTTCTTTCTTCCTTCCTTCCTTCCTTCCTTCCTTTCCTTCCTTCTTTCTTTTGGGGGGGAGTCCAAGTGTTTAAGAAAACTTCTATCAAAACACTAACTGAACACAACTCAAAGGAACAGAGACTTCAGAGACCATACATGACAAAGAAGACAGAATTTACACAAACAATTTATAAAAGTCACTAAGCAAATAAACAGCTACAGCCCAAAGCAAGCAACACAAAGAAACACCAAGGAGGAGGAAGAACTTGCTTTCCAGAGTTACGACATTATACTATTCAAAAAGTCCAGTTTTTAAGAAAAGTGTAGGAGCTAAAACCGTAAAACTCTTAGAATAAAACATAGGCATAAAACTTCATGACCTTTGATTTGGCAATGGTTTCTTAGATATGACACCAAAAACACAAGCAACAAAGGAAAAAACAGATAAATTGGACTTTATCAAAACTTTAAACTTTTGTATATCAAAGAGTATTATCAAGAAAGTGAAAAATCATCTACAGAAGGGGAGGACATATTCACAAATCATATATATGATAATGGTCTAGCATGCAGAATATATAAAGAACTCTTAAGCCAACAACAAAAAGACAAACAACCCAATTTTTAAACTGCAAAGAACTCGAATAGATATTTCTCTAAAGAAGATACACAAATGGTCAGTAAGTACGTGAAAAGATTCTCAACATCATTAGTCATGAGGGAACTGTAAATTAAAATCCAAAGATACCACTTTACACCCAATAGAATGGCTATAATAAGAAAAAAAGAGAAAGGAAAAGAAAGAAAGAGAGAGAGGGAGAGAGGGAGAGGGAGAGGGAAAGGGAGGAAGGAAGGACGGAAGGAAGGAAGGAAGGAAGAAAGAAAATAACAAGTGTTGGAAAGGATGTGGAGAAACTGGAACCCTTGTACACTGCTGGCGGGGATGTGAAATGGTGCAATCATTGCAGGAAAAAGTTTGGTTGCTCGTCAAAAATTACTATACAATCCAGAAATTCCACCCATAGGTGTATATCCAAACGAATTGAAAATGTTTACTCAAACAAAAATTTTTAAACAACTTTCAAATATGCAACACAGCACTATTAGGTAAGTATAAAGACAAGAAATAATAAAGCTTATAGAAGATCTTCTAGGCAAAATGGCTCAAATTACAGAATAATAATATTTATCTGAATACTAAAGAACGCAAGTCATAGTTACATGCAATGTTCACCTCAGTTAGGAAACAGTAAGAAACCGAGACAATTGGTCAACAAAGGTGAGGGAGCACGAAAGTCCAGCCAGGTCGCGCTGACCTGAAACCCCACTCTGCATGTAGTAAGCATGTAGTAAGCAAAGTTAACTATACTTACTTCTGCTACTGCCTACCCAATGGTCTTACTAGGCAGATTCTTGGAGAGAATTCATGTAAAGCTTTCTGTACATATCTGTCACATAATAAGCTATTATCATTTGTTTAATCAGTAACTCAAAACATATAGTCACCTATTACGTGTCAGGTGCTACGGCAGATCCCGGACATACAAAGTCAGTAAGATATTGTTATTGTTCTAGGCAGCCCACAAGCCTTGTTATGCACTAAATCTTCAGAACGTCTTGGCCAGCAGGCACTGCAATCTGACGTTAAACCTATCCCTGCTTCTTTGATAGTATCACTGCAGGCAAACGACATCATTTTTCCGGGACCTTCACTGTCTAACATGGTAGCTCCTAGCTACATCTGGCTACTTAAATTTAAAACAATTAAATTATTAAAAAATTGACTTGCACTGGTCACATTTCGAGGGCCCAGTATTCACACGTGACTAATGTCTACCATACTGGACAGCTCAGCTGTCGAACATTTCCATCATTGCAGAAAGTTCTACCATTGTTCAGAAATGTTATACCTCCAGAATTCTGAAGTTAGATGGACAGTTGTGTAGCTCGTCTCTTCTGGTTACCTTCCCATGTCTTGGTAAATGTGTGTCCGGTTGTAAGGGTGGAGTCTATCATGCCTAAGAGATTTGGGCTAACAAACAGAGCTGATCCGTAGCAGTTCTGAACAGGCATGGTACCAATACTCCAGGCCCTGAGTTGATTTATCTTGATATTTGCTTGAATTCCTCACATTTTGGGTCTCTTTGGTAACCTTTTCACCCTGTTCTTTTTTTAAGGTGGCTGGCTGGCTATTATAATTCATCATGAACGCATCTCACTCCAGGCCTGGTTCCCCTGACAGAAGGAACAGCCGGTCTCTAAGAGGTCAAAGACATTTTTCTCTCTTCGTCTTTCTCAGTTTCCAGCGTAGATTTGTCACTCTGAGAAAGCATGAATTCTGGATTTGATGTACTTTAATTGATTTCACCCTCGACAAGTCAGACTGTCCATCAGCTTGCTCTTTGGGCTTCCCTGAACTTTGCTTAAGGCTCCGGCTTTCATCTGTCCCTGGACCCAAGCTGTCACCAAGCAATTTACTCCCGTCTCCAGCCCCCAGGAGCCGTCTCATTTTCATTCCTGTAACTCTCCAGTGGGAGGAGGAAGAGTTGTGGGAGAACACAGGGGAGGGAGGGATGGTAGATGAAGGAAAATTAGGACAGGCTGAAAGAAGGAGGGGTGGGAAAATCCTCATCAACTGTCACCTCTTCTGGTGAACTCATCCGACTGCTTTTTCTGAATTGTTAATGGGGTGAAATCAGGGGGAGAATGAGTAGATAAATGGATGGCTGAATAGGATGCATGGATGGACAGACAGACAAATGGACACTTTGATGGGCAGGCAGATAGAAGGACACATAGATGAATGTCTGAACAAACGAAAAAATGGCAGGCACAGTCACTAATAATTGGATACATCCAATAGACCCAAGATAACTTAAAATGTTTATGCATTACCTTGCATGTGCTAGAAACCGTGATACACACTCGAAGGATGAGAAAACATACACAGTCCCTGTCACCAAAGAGCTCCCACTCAAAAAAGAAAGAAGAACATAAAACAATAAGAAGTCACAAGTTATATTATATTCAGGGAATTTACAATATAGTAAGAATAAAGGAAGAGGGCTGAGTTTTAGAGACATCTCATCGAAGCCCAGTAAATAATCCATCAAATTAATAAATTAATAAATGCTGAAGTATTTTCTGGAAGCAGAAACCCAAAGAGCCTATTCAGGACTGTTCCCATGACTAATTATAAAGTAAAATACGTGGGTTCCCCCCTGAATTCCCTCTGTTTCCTCCTCACCCATGCAAAGAGGATGGCTTTATATTGACCTAGCTCTCCTCTCATGAAGAAACATTAAGGTGTAAGGGATTGGTCAGTTATATTACTTCTCCCAGGCTTTTGTGTATTTTGAAAGAGGACTTTGGGCATCGATGAAATAATTGTGTGAGAGACCAGAATTATATACTCAGTTTAGCTTTCAGTGTGGTTCTAACAAACTAAAAATACCCAGTGATCCAGAAACAGCGGATGATTTGCTAGATGATGTCTAGCCATGAGGTTGACAAACCAAGTCAACGTCAAGAACTCCACGGTTGGTGATGTAAAGCAGTTACTTCAGCATAAACCTCCAGATGGACCAACTTGTTTTCTCACCCACAGAGCCTGGTAATGGGATCGTTGGTTTGGTTCATGATGGAATGACTCTCCACCACCTTACTCCTGAAACCTGGGTGCTGTCCATGGTTCTAGACAAATTCAGGTGTGTCGTGGATTTCTACTGTGAGAAATACAAAGGGCACTAAGCATGACAGTGATCTCTTGCACAAAGTTCTTCTAAAGGGACGACTTTAGATTGGCTGCCAGGAATTCCATAAAGCATGATGACTTTGGGTATGAAGATAACTTTACTAAATAGAGATGTTAAGACTTGATTTAGTCCTGGATTCAAATCCCACCATTATCACTTCTCCCTTAGCTTTCTGTTCTGTCATGTAGTTATCATTGTAATAATTAACCAACATAGTGAGAGGTAGCAGAGAATAGTGGATAAGACTGGGAACTGTGGCCACAGTCTGCATGATTTTAAGCTCTAAAGGCCACATTTAACTTTGTGACTTTAAGAAATGTACCGCATGCTCTTGTGTGTCTCTTTCTTCAACAATAAATGGGGATGTGGTGATAATATTCTATATTCATAAGTTTATTAGATGAGAATGATGTAAGTTAGCTCATGTAAAGCACTTAGAGCTGTACTTAGCACATACTGAGCGCTCATTAAATGTTCGTTGTTGTTTGCTGTTATAGGATTATTTCCACATCAGGGGCTATCATGTGTCTGGACCCTTCACTAGGAGATCTGGCTTTATCTACAGTTTTATTCCTTCAGTTATTCCTTCATTCATTCACTCAAGTCGGAAAATATTTACCAAAGACACAGTCCTGTTCCTAAATTCTCCAAAGAGCAGAGGCAGATATTTATATGGTAGAACTCCTTGACAAACATTTACCAGATTAAAGATTAGACCTTGTTAACTTTAAGGACTCTTGCAACTTGATTTCCATAAATTGACTTACACTGGGCTGAACTGAATTGAACTGGATATGCTAAATATCCATCAGTACAGAGTCTTTAAGCTACCTTTGGTTCTGCTAACATTTTTTTTCCTGCTTTTATCTCTTGAGTTTTTCTTGTGGGTCCCACTTCCAGTGAGATCTTGAGAATTTTACAGCTGAATAGCACATTAAGCATACACTGAGTTTCCTCCATCTGGGCCTGAAACACAATAGGTGTGCGGCATAAACATTCAGTGTAGACATGAATGGAGGATTTTCAATTACGTTATAGTTTCTATATCTACTTTTGTTTCTTACCAATTTTCAGATGCTGGAAGCAGGAGGGCAGTGGTGGTGAGTAACTCAGCAAAATTCCAAGTTGGCTTTTAAAAAGAGTAGGGGGCTGGGGAGCTAAATAATAACGCACCCAAACCCTCCTTCATTGACTTCCTTATTTCTCGAGCCGTCCATTCAGGGACTAATCCACTCAATTTATCTGCTTTAGCCTCAAAAAGCAGCCCCACTTTCCATAGGGACAAAGCTTTAAAATCGCTTGAATGAATAGCTCTGGCTAATTGTTGTATCCAAAGTCTGTCTGTCCATCAGCAGTTCCATCTCTCTGCCTTTGCTTAGAAAGTCACTTCCTTCCTTTAACTCATGTTTTTTGTACCTTTTCCATGAAATGGTTCTACCTATTGGGAGAAAAATTCTGGTTGAACACTTCCACCTTCTTTCTTGTTTAAAGAAGAGAAAATCATCTCACACAGTCAACTTGGATAGAGGTGTACCTTAGGAAGATCCCATGAACCCACCTTCTGCACCACAGCAAGGCATCCACTGCGTAATTTCCTGCCGTTGCTGAGTCTGCAACCCGCTGGCATGGAAATCACAGCCCAGGAACTGGTGGCATTTTTTAATGGATCTTGATGTTGGGCTGCCTAGCTATTTTTTTAAGCGGATTTATGTCTCATTTTAAAAATCCATTATGCTACATTATGGGCTTCTTGTCAATCCCGGTAATGCTGATCAATTTCAGCCTTCCCAAATCTGCATTTATAATTGTGTCATGTAATCAAACTTTATTTATGTATGTCTATTTATAAAATTATAAATCAGAATTACTGGTATGTGTCACAAGATACTTGATTATTTTCAGTGTCCAATTTATACCAGCGCACACTGTCATTTTTTTCTCTTCATAGACCGTAAGTCCATAAGGTGACTTTACCTTTCCTTATAGAAAATAGTTTTTGGACAACCAAAAATTAATGTGTTCATAACTGGTAGTGTTTATTATAGAAAATTTGGCATTTGAAAGAATAAACTGAGAAAAATTAAAATCAACCCTAATCACATCAGTGATAACCTCTATTATTTTGGTCTATTTTATGTTTGTCTGTATGAGTGTACATGGTGTGTGTGTGTGTGTGTGTGTGTGAGTGTGTGTGTATGTGTGTGAGTGTGTGTGTGTGTGTTTGTGTGTGCCATTTGCAACAAGTTGGATGGACTTTGAGGATACTGTGCTAAGTGAAATAAGTCAGACAGAGAAAGACAAATACTGTATGATCTCACTTATATATGGAATCTTAAAAAGCCAAACACAGATAAACAGAGAGTAGAATGGTGGTTACCAGGGACTGGGTGGCAGAGGAAGTGGGGAGGTATTGAACAACGGATACAAACTTCCAGTTGTAAGATTAACAAGTTCTGAGGATCTAATGTACAGCGTGCTGATCACAGCTAATAATACTGCCTTATATGCTTCAAAGTTGCTAAGAGAATAGGTCTTAAAAAGTTCTCACCACAAAAAAAGAAATGGTAATAATTTGACAGGATGGATATGTTAGCTAATGGTGGTCATCGTATTGCAATATATAAATGTATTAAATTAACACGTTGTACACCTTAAACTTATACAACGTTATATGTCATTTATACCTCAACAAAGCTGGGGGAAAAAAGTATCTTGGGTACAAGCAACGCAAAGCGTAACACTAGAATGTTTTAATCCATATTTGTTACTCTGTAAATTTGTCCACCAGTTGCTTACTGAGCATTTACAATGAACCAGATCCTGTTCTGGGTACTGAAGACATAGCAATGAGCAGGATAGCCAATGCACCTGGCATTCAAGTTAGGGAGCAGATAGGGAAGAAGTAAGAAAACAAGAAAATACCAGTTGATTCCTGGGGTCCACCCATGACCTACGTAATCATGAGATAGATCTGGACTTGCAAGAAAAAACAAGGGAGACAGGATGTCTGCCCAGTGACAGGCCACTGACCCAGCAGACATCAATGTAGCCAGACCATCAAGGACAGTAAACAAGCAGGTGGTTGAACTGAGCTCTGAAGAAGTGGGAGCAACCAGTGTTTCCACCTTAAGCAAACTTCCAGCCGATCTCTTTTTCCACCCTGGCAGGAAGATGCCCTTGCTTTCTCAACAGCCGCCCTGTGTGCAAACTAATCTTTGAGTCTGTATTCTCTGAGCTGCTCAAAAACACGAAGCTTGGTGATTGATCCAAAAGCTGTAGAAAGAGCTCTGATGCCAGGTGGAAGCATATTTTTTGAAAGGCGGGAATACTTTGAAAACTAACCCGTGGGGACAGCCAATTAAATTTCCCAATGAACAATGCATGGGCAAATGGAGGGCTGGATGCCTCTGCTTTGATTCTTACTCAATTCAGATTGGTCACAGGACCCAAAATTTTGTCTCCTTGACCAAATGGTACTCATCACCCCATTATGAGGACTTGCACTTGTTTTTAAAGGGACCGAAGCTGCCAGCTCCCCTCACCCTCTTTTGAATGTTCTTGATCAGCTCTAATTCTTAAAGCCCCAGACTTTCTCAGCTTAGATTCCCCACCATTTGGTGGGCAGAGGGGAGTGTGCTCCAAGTGGCCTGCCAACACAGCTGCAACACTCCACAGACACTCGGCTGAGGAAATGCAAGGAATTTTACCAAATAGCCACCCTAACCTCACATAGTCTGTGAACTCACGTCCCTCCTGTTCTTTCCTGTTCTTTCACAGGAGATCGGATTTCTCTCTGACTCATTCTTTGTCAGGGTACAAGGACAACAGACTGGCTTCTTAGACTCCTAGAGTCCCAGATGTATACAGTAGGCAAGGAAGGACACACACACACACACACACACACACACACACACACACACACATCTGTGCCCGTGGCAGACATCAATAATCAATCACAGATCATTTGTTCCAGGTCAGGATCCATCCTCCAAGTTTGCAAAAGTGCTCAACCAGCACTAATAAACCTCCACGGGCCCCTTAGACCTATTTGCCATTCTGATTTAAAACAGCCTCTTTACATTAAACAAAACAAAAGCCTAGAGAAGAGAAATGACTTAACAATCTTCAAATAGCATGTGTGAGTCACAGCTGAGATTAGAACTCAAGTGTCCCCAATTGCTAGTACTATGCCCTTCTGTGGCAAGAGTTCATCATGCTCCTTGATGTCTCTATAGATCCAACCCACCTCTCCAGATTAAATAGGACTAAATAAATGACACTGTAA
The DNA here is from genome assembly GCF_011762595.2 of Tursiops truncatus. Taxonomy (NCBI): domain Eukaryota; kingdom Metazoa; phylum Chordata; class Mammalia; order Artiodactyla; family Delphinidae; genus Tursiops; species Tursiops truncatus. The sequence goes on from NC_047046.1 coordinate 13,593,917, forward strand.
TGTTCCAGTGGCCAACCTTCATCTCCCACCAGCATGCAAGATAAATGGTGTATTAGTCAGCTATGGCCATAGTAATGCTGCCTAACAAATAACTCCACAATCCAGTGGCTTAGAGCAAGAGCAGTTATTCTTACATTCATGGGTGTGCAGTCAACTGTGGTTCAGCTGACGTAGGCTTGGCTTGGCCGCGTGGCTCCATGTCTGCTCCACATGTGTTTATCCTAGAGCACTGGATAAAAGGGCAATGACTACCTGAGCAACGCTTTTCTCATGGTGGATTAAGAGAGCTCAAGAGTCAGGCCAATACATGCAAGCATGTTTAAGGACTCTGCTTACATCATATCCCCCCTCCAATGCCGCCGTGACCAAAACATGTCATGTAACCAAGCCCAAACTCAGCAGCATGGGGGAAATATTCTCTGCGGACAGTGGGAGAGGGAGAGGAGTGAATATTTGCTGCACAATAAGATAAACTACAAAAAAAATGGCTTTTAAGATTATGAAGAAATCCTCCAGTGAAGGTTGGGATAAACAAAAGCCTTTTTTGACAGCCAGATTATACCAGGCTCTCACTAGAGAAAGTTGATAAGCTTCTATGCACCACGCTTACTCCCTAAGAAAGTTAAATCATGTGTTGTGTTAATATTGGCTCACTGGTTTTGTTGCTGATTCCCCTGCTTTAAGGAAAGCCTGACATGGAAGTTCTCATCCAGTGAAAGATCATGAACATTTTAATGGCTAGACACTGAATTCCCTAAGAAAAATCTTTCTGTCTTTCTTAATACTACTTTGCCCTTGCTGGAGTTTTAAAAATATAGGGTGCTTCTGAAAGAAAGTGTTACATTTTTTTTTATTGGTGCTGAAGAGTATGGACACAGGAGAGAGAGGGACAGCCAGGTTCAAAGTTAAAGCCATCACTTATTGGTCAGATGACCTTGCGCATTTGTATAATCTTTCCAGTCTTCAGTTTTCCACTCTGTGAAATGGGCATAATCGTATGTATCTTCCAGGGTGCATATGAAGTAAGATAATATAAACAAAATGCTCGGCCAATGTAGGCAATCAACATATTCTATTTTAATTTTTCTTCAAAGATTCTCTTAAATTACTGAATTCCCTTGGTGCACTAGCCAGTCATGCTACTCATCAAATATTTCTAATGCTCTGCTTTCCAGGCACTTGGAAGAACTGCACTCCTCTGCCCCTTCTGAAGTCAGGCATGGCCATGTGACTTGCTTCGGCCAATGAAATACGAGCAGAAGGGACATGTATCACTTTGAGGCTTTAAGAGCCATGATAAGCAATTCTCCATGTTCATTTCCCACCGCTGTAGTGACCATGCAAGAACATGTCAAGATAAACCCTATATCATCCTGGGTCTTGGAAAGATTTCAAGGAGCAGAACCCCTGCCCCCACCCCCAGGCGAACATGCATCGTAAATGAAGCGTGAGAGAAAAAAAGAAACTCTTGTTCCCTTAAGCCACTGAGATTTGGGGCTTAGAGATTGCAGCATAGCTTACCCCACGCTGCCTCTTACACTTGATATTATTAAATATTTACAGAATATTACAGATCATCTTTTCGGAAAGGTTTCCACTGCACGTAACCCAGTTATACCTGCCCATTTACTAGTCTTCCCCATATCTTCAGGGTAGCCCAATAACTCAAGGGACAAAAAAAGTGGCCTGGGGGTCAGAGAATGAGGGTTCTGACTTTAGTGTGGATTTACATAACCTTGGACAAGTCATTGTCCTTATCAAGTCATCAATCAGTATCCTATAAATATGAATTTTATGATGAGTTGCAGAAAAAGGTGCAGAGGGAGTGTGTATAAGTAGCAGGAACTCAGATTATAGAAGCTCAAGATTTAGCAGGAAATAAGGAATACTCTGATTTACATAACTAAAGCCTTGAGAAGAGAAAGGATGGAGCTGGCCTCAGAGACCAGTGGGTGCAGGGATTCACACACGGCTCTCTCTCTTTCCGTTTACTGCTTCAGTCTGCTTCTCCCTGCATGCCCCTTTCTTCTCTCTTCCTGCAGACTGACTTTCTCCACAAAATGAGAAAGTGCCCACAGAGGCTCTAGGCTCATGCACTTTTAGCTTCCAGATCCTGGAGCAATGCTTCTCTAAGTGTGTTCCAAAAACCATCCTGTGGCCAGTATACACATGAAAAGATGCTCAACATCACTAATTATCAGAGAAATGCAAATCAAAATTACAATGAGGTACCACCTCACACCAGTCAGAATGGCCATCGTCAAAAAAAATCTACAAACAATAAATGCTGGGGAAAGTGTGGAGAAAAGGGAACCTTCTTACACTGTTGGTGGGAATGTGAATTGGTTGAGTCACTATGGAGAATGGTATGGAAGCTCCTTAAAAAACTAAAACTAGAACTACCATATGACCCAGCAATCCCACCCCTGGGCATATGCCCGGAGAAAACCATAATTCAAAAAGAGTCATGCCCCTCAGTGTTCATTGCAGCACTATTTACAATAGTCAGGACATGGAAGCAACCTAGATGTCCATCAACAGAGGAATGGATAAAGAAGATGTGGTACATATCTACCATGGAATATTACTCAGCCATAAAAAGGAATGAAATGGTGCCATTTGCAGAGACGTGGATGGACCTAGAGACTGTCATACAGAGTGAAGTTAAGTCAGAAAGAGAAAAACAAATATCGTATAATATCACTTACATGTGGAATCCAGAAAATGATACAGATGAACTTACTTGCAATGCAGAAATAGGCACACAGACATAGAGAACAAATGTACGGTCACCAAGAGGGGAAGGGGGGGGGGTGGGACGAATTGGGAGATTGGGATTTACATATATACACTACTATGTATAAAATAGATAACTAATGAGAACCTACTGTGTAGCACAGGGAACTCTACTCAGTGTTCTGTGGTGATGTAAATGGGAAGGAAATCCGAAAAAGAGGGGATACATGTATACGTATAGCTGATTCACTTTGCTGTACAGCAGAAACTAGCACAACATCGTAAAGCAAATATACTCCAACAAAAATCAATTAAAAAAATAAAAGACCATCTTGGATGTGAGTGAGATATGCGTATTTTCCAGCACTTCCCCAACTTGCCAGGCTGGTTGGGGGGTGTGGCCAGGAAGTCTGCATTTTACCATGTTTCCCAAACAATTCATAACCAAATTTGAAACACATGATCTAATAAGTGACTTTGAAGAGCCTGGCAGGGGTGGAAAAGTAGTATCCTCGGCACCCCCACTAGGCTTACCAGGGTGGAGGGAGGGAGACACAGATTCCCCAAAGTTGGGACCAGAGGAAGGGATACAAGAATTATCAACATGACCATGGGGAGAAATTGTGAGTCCAGAAAATGTCCCAGCCTGGTTCTTCCAGATCTGGGAAAATACCCTGAAATCTAATGTGCCTTAAAACACAAAGCAGAAAAAAATCCTATTTCTGCCTTTAAAGCCACTATTAAATTCCAAGTTAAAGAAGTACATTATTGTGGAAAGTAAAAGTAACCAGTTCCTGCGAACCCATTCTATGCCAGGGATCTTTGGATGCTCTACGGAAAACACCATTGCTCGGCTAACACACCCTCTGCTCCCAACCTCATCTCCTGTTCATGCCTCCAATTCTAAAGGATGCTAATGGCCAAATACTTCCTTTCTCAGCCTCCCTTGCATATATAACTCATCATGAGTCACAGACCAATGAAATCTAAGGAGAGGCTGCAGGTAGCTTCCAGGAGAGACTTTACTTTCCTGAAGAGTCTGAATTTCCCCTATCTGGTACCTTGAATGTGAATATAATTTCTGGAGCTGCAGCAAACACTTTATGACCATGAGGTAAAGGCCAAGAGAATCACAAAGATGGTACCCTGATCATTTCTTCCTTAAACCAATCCCAGCAGATGTTGACCTCCAGATTCCTTGTATACGATAATGAAATGTCTTTATGATTTCTGTTACTTGCAACTGAATGAATCCCTATCTGATTCATTACCTGATTCACTCTTTATAATAAGATAGAGATTCTCATCCCCATTTTTCAAGTAATTAGACTGAGGTGGGTTACTTGTTTAAAATCGCAACTCTAAATAGCTGTGGGGGGGATTCCCTAGTGGTCCAGTGGTTAGGACTCAGTGTTTTCACTGCCAGGGCCTAGGTTCCCTGGTCGGGGAACTAAGATCCTGCAAGCCACGCAGTGTGGCCAAAAAAAGAAAAGAAAAGAAAAGATAGCAGTGGGACTCCAAACCAAGTCTGTATGATAGCAGGGATCTCTATAAGAAGCCTGACTACCTGAGTGGCTATGTTAATTACATTTCTTAGGGTAATGCATGTACTTAACAGATGGGAGAACAGCTAGTACAGTGCCTGGTACACAGAAGGTGATATGTCTTTATTCAAATGAGTGTTCACTATCGAGTTTCACTAAGCAAAGACAGGAGATTGAAATCAAATATTGAGGGTGGGAAGGAGTAGATTCAACACTCTCCACCACTGAGTCATTAAGTGAATAATCCTTACACCCCCTACTTGAATCAGTTAGCTACTGCTGTGTAACATAAACCCCCAAAGCTTAGTGGCTGAAAATGGCAACTGTGTATTAATTTCTCATGAGTCTATGAGAAGGCTGGATGGTCTTACTGTTCTGAGCTGAGTTTGGGTGATTTGGGCTGGGCTTGTTTTTGTGAATACAGTCAGTTGGGGGGTTAGTTGGGGACTGGCTGGTGTACGTAGAATGGCCTCAGTTCATCTCCATATGTTTCTCACATGCTTCCAACAGGCTACCCCATGTTAGATCACAAGGTGATGGCAGGGGTCTAAGAGTGAGCAAAGTAAACTGAAATCAGTTAGTGCTCTTCAAGCCTTGGCTGGTATCACATCTGCTAAGTCCCCTTTAGCCAAAGCAAATCACATGGCCAAGCCCAAGCCCAGAGTCAAGGTGTGAGGCAAAAGGCCTTTGCTCTAAATGGGAGAATTGAGGGCACCCATGCAATAGATCTCCCATAAATCCCTGGGATGCATAAGTAAGAAGCAACTATGTCTATTATCTAGGCCTACATAACTGTTGACCTTCCTTGGAGAAGCTGAAACAACAGAGAAGGAAGTGAGAAGTTATTCCCTAAGCACCATGTTAGAGTAGCAGAAACAAGGGCTGTGACTTAAGAGAGCTGACTTTTGGACTTCCCTGGTGGTGCAGTGGTGAGGAATCCGCCTGCCAGTGCAGGGGACATGGGTTTGAATCCTGGTCCAGGAAGATGCCACATGCCGTGGAGCAACTAAGCCTGTGAGCCACAACTGAGCCTGCATTCCAGGGTCCACGAGCCACAACTACTGAGCTTGTGCACCACAACTACTGAAGCCCGTGCACCTAGAGCCCATACTCCGCAACAAGAGAAGCCACCGCAATGAGAAGCCCGCACGCAGCAACGAAGAGGGGCCCCTGCTCGCCGCAACTAGAGAAAGCCCACGCTCAGCAACAAAGACCCAACGCAGCAAAAAAAAAAAAAAGGGAGAGCGGCCTTTTGAGTCTTGATTCTGTCATGCATTCATTTTATGTGATCTTGGATGGACAGACCCCTTCCCTTTTCTGGTTTGCAATTCTCTTCCTGGAAAATCATGGAGACATATTGTTGGATGTTCAAAACTAGAGGCTCACAGGGTGGATCAGGCCTACCCATTGGTTGGCTTTCACAATATTCTATTTTTAATTTAACATACATTTACATGTTTTAATTTGGGACATTTCAGACAGAAGCCTGGATTTCTGATTTTGCTCAAAAGATCTGGAAGATCCAGCAAAGTTGGGGCCTCACTCCAATATGTCGACAATGGATGCAATGATGGTGGCTCCTCACTGGGGACGTGCACTGTTCTTTACTATCTGGTTTACTACAGTCTCACTGATGCCATATCATCTCCTGGACACTAAGAGTCTTCTTACACTTGGCTGGAGTCATTTGTTTACATTCATGTTGCGTCCCGGTAGGTATTTGAAGTGGGGTCTTTGGACCAAATAATATGGTGCTTGGACTCTGTGAGTCCATGGGATTTTTCCTTGGTCTTTCATTTTCCTAAATCACTTCAGAATTTTTCCTTTCAGCTTCCCTTGACGTTAAGCCAGTGGACCTTGACCCCAATGGAGACTCAAATCCATTTGAAATTCTGATGACATCCATGAAGCCTCTGGCCAGAAAAATGCCCAGATGAGCACACAACTTGTGCAGGCACACACACCAAGCATGCACACACACAGATAGACACAATATCACACATGTTTTGTCTGTGAACTTCGATTCGTTTAGGAAGTGCAATTTGTCTGTCCTGCAATCTATGGTGGACCCCAAATTCCCCATCAAAATCCTTCCACCACAGTCTTGCCTAGACAGCTTTGACACCTATGCAGGACTCTAGAAAAGCACCCTCTCCAGTAAATTTCTTATAGTCAGAGGTCACCGTCTGGTCCCAGATCCTTCTCCAGCTCCCACTGACGCTTTCAAAGAACAGAGAGAAAAACAAGCAAGCCACAGTCAAGTGACCTACGCTGAGAAAAGTGCAAGGGCCAGCAGGGCCCTGACCTTCCTGTGTAGGTAACAAATTGGATGCCGTGTTTGCACCGGGCCCTGGAGGGAGGGAAGGAAGGGGGGAAGCGGGGAGGAGGAGGGCAGTGTGGGATGGAATTGGGGTTACAGGGGTCAGCAGCCTTTGCTTTAGGCATCCACACAGCAGCTCCGTCCACCCCTTCCCAGTAAACAGCCACCGCTGCAGGGCATGTAGAGGGTAGCAGCTGGAGGTCAGCAGAGGCCAAAGCATGCGCACACAAGCGTGTGTGTGTGTCCATACCCAGCCATGGGCGGGGGGTGGAGGTAGGGGATCATTGAATAGAATTCTTTTAAGAGATCTCTAAAGACCCTCTGACCCAATCCCTAGTTCTTAAACACATAAGGTATCATAGAATTCTTTTTTCTCCAGCATCACCAGAAGACAGGGTACTTTGGCCTTTAGATGCACGGTTTCTGAAGCTAAACTCCCTAGGTTCAAATGCTACCTCTGCTACTTAATAGCTGTGTGATCTTGGAAGATAACACAACCTTTAGGTGCCTGGGTTTCTATTTCAAAAGAAACAAAGAGGGTAATAATGACTTCCTCATGTATTTCTGAGAACTATATAAATTAATGTATATAAAACACTTAGAAACATAAGCACAAACATCATTATTCATTCAACAGACACACACAGAGGACCCTATACATGATGTATTAAATTTCTTGAGCATCTACTTAAAAGCAAAGCAATGTTCATTTTGCATCAATTATATCATTTAATTCTCCCCCAAAGCCCTGGCAAGACAAATGCATTCTATCCCCATTTTACAGAAACTGAAGCATGAGAGTTTGGGTCTTTTGCCAACGCTTACCCCAGTAACGAATGACGGAACCAGCCATATCCATTCATTCCAAAGCCCTTGTTCCTAATCAATTCATTATGCTCTCCAATTTGCCCTTGGATTTAAAACACCTAGGTCAATGTTTGACACACGAACAAATGGGTGGATTGATGCAGGAGTGAATGAATGGACGGATGGATGAATGGGAGAATGGGTGAATGAATGGGTAGTTGATGAATGAATGAATGGGTGGATGGATGAATGATGAATGGGTGGACGGGTGATGAATCAATGGGTGGATAGGCGAACGAATGAACGAATGAATGGCTCTGCCATTCTCCCTTCACTTAGTCTTTCCACTTTAACCTTCCATCCAGAGACACATCTCTTCTCTCCTTCCTGCAGCCTGGTCCTATCCCATCAGCCTCCATCTTCACCACTCATCCACCATCCATCTCTCCTCCTGGCTTCTCCTCTGAAGCAAGGCCCCAAATATTTCTCTGGCGCTGGAGGAAACTCATTCTTCCTGGTTTAATTTGCACCGTCTGTCCTTAATTGCTTTGCCCTGTTGTAAGAAGAGACCTCCCATGGCGACAAGCCTGAGGATGGGCTGGGGGGACTGGAGGACTGGGGAGGAAGTGGGGGCAAGCTGTTGAGTGGGGAGTGGATTAGTCAGAGGCCAATGGGGCAACGGAAGTCGGGGTTCTCCAAGCAGGAGGCTCCAGGCCCACCCTTGGTTGTGACGTTTACAACTGAATTTGGGCAGGACCATGTGTCTGGGGGCCGCGTCGGCCTCCCTCGTCTCTACCCTGAGTGTTTGGTCCTGCAGCTCATTAAGCAGTGACACTTAACACATCATCAAACTGCTTTACAGGCAAAGCCCACACAGCTGCTGGTCCCTGGAGTCCCCAGGTAGTGGGGGACGATGACCTCCCAACGACTGGAGCCGGGATGCAGTGGACACACAAGGTGATCAAAGCTCTCGTGGGAAAACCAGAGCAAGGACTGGATTAGGGTGCCAGGACCCCTGACCTTCCACCCCCGGGACCGATTAAAAACTAAGGTGTGTAGAGAACATGGGGTCCGGGCCTCGCGTCATGGGACAAGCCTGGCACCTGACGTCATGTGAACAAGGCTCAAATCCTGAACGTGTCACTTCCCGGCAGCTGTTGAACATTGGCCAGGTTTTTAACTTCTCTGACCCTCCGTTTCCTCCATGAGGCTAATAAGGTCTACCCCAGGGGGTTGTTGCTAGAAATATTGGGACAAGGCATATAAAGTGCTTAACAGAGGGCAGGCAATAAACAGTGCTTATTTGAATATCCAGTCCCGTTTCTCCACTCTCTGAGGAGCAGAGTTCAATGGATCAGGCTGACAGTTCTTAGTTTCCTCCACCCAAGTTGTCTTCCAATATTACCAAATCACGCTAAGAAAAGCAATAAAGGTAAGAGTAGTCCTGAGCTAGCAAGTATCTGCTATGAAGCAAGGTCTATGAGCTAGCAGGTATCCGCTATGAAGCAAGGGCTTTACATATGAATATTATCTTATTGTTGTTTCACAACACTGGGAGATATTTACAATAATTATTTCCATTTTATAGATGTGGAGACTGAAGCTCAGAGGGACAAGTGATTTGTCTCACGCGTCCTGGCGACAGAGCTGGGATGTAAACCCAGATCCGTAGACTCCCGAGCCCTTGTTCCTTCCAGCGCTGGGTAAGTCTTAGCAGGGTTGGGGGGAACAGCCACAGGGGAGATTCTCTGGTGCATTCAGGGGGCTCCCGGTCCACGACTCCTGCCCTGAGCTCTCAGAGAGGTCCATCCGAAGAGTCCCTGATTTCCAGCCATTCTTCTGGAGTCTCAAATACTTCCTGAATCTCCTTGGAATAGTCCTGGCCAAGAAGAGACTGCTTTCACGGCCGATGTGTAGTACTGAGGCGGGGTTAACACCTCATTAGGTCACGGTCCCGTTTTGCACTTCATGGATATTCAGTAACACAAGCAACAACAAACATGTGACTTCCTGGGCCCTGCTTTCTGTGGGGGTGGAGAGCACAGGACAAGGGCTCCCTGGATGCGGGCACAGGATAAAAGCTGGTACCTGGTTGTCATGACGCGTGGAGAAGATACTCCAGCAATTGGGATCTGTGGTCCCATCCTCCTTCCCACCTCTGAGCCTCTTTAAAGGGTGTGGGTTTGTTTAGGGCTTAGAGCTTTGAGAATAAGCAATTCCCTTGGCCTGCCTAAAAAAAAAAAAAGCTAGAAGGTATACAGTGGTCTTAGAAGAAAATAAAAAGTAAAACGGGATGCACTGCTTTGAGTAGTATCCCCCCAAATTCACGCCCACCAGAATCTCATAAAGTGAACTTTTGGAAATAGTCTCTGCAGATGTAATCATGTTAAGATGAGATCATACTGGTTTAGGGTGAGCCCTAAGCCAATGACTGGTGTCTTTATGAGAAGAGGGAGATATGGACAGAGACGCATATAGAAGTGCATGTGATGATGGAGGCAGAGGGTGGAGGTACGCATCTACAAGCAAGGAACGCCACGGATTGTCAGAAACCACCAGGAGCTAAGAGTGAGGCATGGAAAAGGTTCTTCCTCAGACTTGTGGTTGCCAGGGGGAGGGGGGTGGGGGAGGGATGGATTGGGAGTTTGGGATTAGCAGATGCAAACTCATATATAGAATGGATGAACAACGTGGTCCTGCTGTGTAACACAGAGAACTATAGTCAATATCCTGTGATAAACCATAATGGAAAAGAATCTGAAAAAGAATGTATGTGTATGTATAACTGAATCACTTTGCAGTACAGCAGAAATGAACACAACATTGTAAATCAACTAGACTTCAATAAACTAAATTTTAAAAAAGAAATAAATAAAAAGAAAAGATTCTTCCTCACAGCCTGCCAACACCTTGACTATGGTCTTCCAGCTTCCAGAATCGTGAGACAATAAATTTCAGTATTTTAAACCATTCAGTTTGTGGTGCTTTGTTGCAGTAGCTACAGGAAATTAATATACTGGTAACACAGATCAGGAATGGAAGGGGTGTTAATAGTTGGCCTGATGGAGAAGGTAACAGTTAACAAAGACATGATGGAAGTGAGGAGACCATGCTGGTCTTGGGAAGAACATTCCATGTGGAATGGCTATGCAAAGGGGCTGGAGAGGGACCCAGGAGGCCAGTGTGGCTGGAATGATTTGCGACAGGGAGTGAGCAAAAAGGGATGAGGTCAGAAATGACATGGGAGCCATAATTTGTAGGTCTTGCAGGCCACCATAAAGACTTTAGCTTTCACTCAAAGTGACATGGAGTGACACAGTATGATATTCCAGAGGGTGGCATGGTGTGACTACACTCCAAGCCAGGTGGACCATGATTAAGCTAAAGGCAAACATGACAAGCTTATCCTTCACTTTCACAATCTTCCTTGCAGCTAGCATAAGCTCAAAGATGACCAAGCGCAGACCAATACAGTATAAGTATAAGTCTACTGAAGGAGGTGGTAGTGTCTAGGAAAATATTTGCTTTTCTAATCATAAGGGATTGACATAGCTAACACAGCCCTTCTTCCACCCCTCTTCTTTTCCTTCAACGTGGGCATATGTCTGGTGCTTCAGCAACCATTTTGAAACATGAGGCAACAAGCCTTGGGATAAAAAAATCAACCCATGTGGTGGGAATGTAAACTGGTGCAGTCACTATGGAAAACAGTATGGAGGTTCCTCAAAAATGAGAAATAGAACTACCCTATGACCTAGCAATTCTGCTCCTGGATAAATATCAGAGAGAAAAAAAAAAAACACAGTAATTAGAAAAGATATATTCACCCCAATGTTCATAGCAGCATTATTTAGAATTGCCAAGATATGGAAGCAACCTAAGTGACCATCAGTAGATGAATGGATAAAGATGTGGTGTACATATGTGTGTGTGTGTGTGTGTGTGTGTGTGTGTGTATATACACAATGGAATATTACTCAGCCATTAAAAAAGGATGAAATTTTGCCATTTGCGGCAACAGGAATGGATTTGGAGGGCATTATGCTAAGTGAAATAAGTCCGACAGAGAAAGACAAATACTGTATGATGTCACTTATATGTGAAATCTAAAAAATACAGAAAACTAGAGAATATAACATGAGAAGAAGATTCACAGGTATAAAGAATAAACTAGTGGTTACCAGTGGGGGGAGGGAAAAGGGGAGGGGCAATATAGGTGTAGGGGAGTAAGAGGTACAAACTATTAGGTATAAAATAAGCTACAAGGATATATTGTACAACATGGGGAACACAGCCAATATGTTAAAATTTTACAATAACTATAAATGGAGTATAACCTTTAAAAATTGTGAATCACTATATTGTACACCTGTAATTTATATAATATTGTACAGCAACTATACTTCAATTTTTAAAAAATCAACCCATAAAGCAAAGGAAGATAAACAGAATCTTACCTACAAAGTAGTTGAGCCAAGATTAACTACCACCTACCCTCTCATTTCTTGTGATGTAAGGAAAATATGTTTAAGCCATATATTAGGTTCCCTTTTACTTGCAGCTGAACACTTTCCTAATGGATATAGTAGAAAATCAGACCTCAGAGAGTCAATAACCAGAAGGTCATTTAGAAGCCAAGGCCAGGACCCCCCTGGTGGTGCAGTGGTTAAGAATCCATCCACCTGCCAATGCAGGGGACACGGGTTCGAGCCCTGGTCTGGGAAGATCCCACATGCTGTGGCGCAACTAAGACCGTGCGCCACAACTACTGAAGCCCTCACACCTAGAGCCCATGCTCCGCAACTAGAGAAACCACTGCGATGAGAAGCCCACACACCACAATGAAGAGTAGCCCCCACTCGCCACAACCAGAGAAAGCCCGCACGCAGCAACAAAGACCCAATGCAGCCAAAAGAAAGAAAGAAAGAAAGAAGGAATCCAAGGCCATTCTTACTTGGGTCAATCTTTACTCCAACACTGGAATTTTGTGGGAAGATAAAGTTGAACAGTTTATGAGAAAAGGCTCTAATAACTGGAAATTATGAAGCAGATACAATGAATTGCCATGAATTATCACTCAAACTTGAAAAGTAGTCAAGTAAGATCTGAGGAAGCTGTATGTAGAGGAGGAATAATCATTAGTTCCCTTCTCTGATAAATGTGACAAAGCCCTGTGATAAACAGTCAATAGGAAAAGAAAATTATGCACTGAGATTTGACTGTCCCTTTGGGTACCTGCTTGGAAAAGGCAAGATGCCTATTTTGTGTCTTCTCAAATACTGGGCTACCTAAAACTGAAATGACTTCCATTTTAGGGCGTCAGTAATTTTTTCTTAACAGGTTTGGCTTTTGGACTCCTAGGTTAGCGTGATGCAATCTATGGACCCAACACCTCAAGTCAATTCACAGAGACACATGCATAACATTTTACATGATTTCAAAGGGTTTGTGAGCTTCTGAAACACGAAGCCTATATCCACCAGATCAAACCTCTGGCAGGATGTCCTGAGGTCAAAGAGAGCAAAGTGGGCAATGGGTAATGGTCTGGAAAACAAGACGGTAACCTTGATGAGTTGAAAGTGCAGTGTTACCATATTGCATGTCACCAGGACAACATCCAAGTACAAATTGCTAGCTTGGAAGGGAGTTTGGGGCTTAAAATTCAGAATCCTTTATTTCTTCCTGTGTTTCTCTCTTCTTTTTGTCTCTCAAAGATTTCTTGCCTGCCCAATAAATGCCAGCCTCTGTGCTAGATGCCAAGGATATCAAAAAGAATAAGAACATATGTGTCCTCAATAGGTGGGAAGGATGCGGAAACCCTATGATGTAACATGTTAGATAATACATCAGAGGACAGCTGACCAGAGACAATGAGTCTAGTGATGTGATTGTGCATTTAGACGCTGATTTAGTGACGAATGTGTGTAGCACAAAACAGTGAAAATAAATTAATGCTGCAAAGGAGAAGTGAGGATGACATGAGTCTTCCTATTTCCAGAAACAGCTCTCCCCTATTTTCAGTCTGTGTGATTCTGGTTAAACTAAGCCCACTGTCTGAATCAAGAGGGAATATGTAATCCAAGGCTGGCCAATCAGACCATCAGGTTCTTCCAAGACCAGTGATTGGTCCAGGAATGGTCATGTGACTCCAGTCAGCTCAATCGGAGCGGGTGAGAAGGAATTCTGGCACTTCTGTTCGAGCCTTTGGCAAAACAAACTCTGTTCTCTTCGAATGAAAGTGAGAGAATGTGGGACTGGTGCTACTGGGGGAATCTTGTGTTCATGAGGAGATATGATGTCTGAGAATGGAGAAAACCAAAGGAACGGAAAGTGAATGATGGATGACTCTCTGTGAGACCTGGAATAAAGCCAAGACAGAAACCACAGCTAGCTCCTGTCTTAGTTATGTGAACATATGAATGTGTATATATATATGTGTGTGTGTGTGTGTGTATATATATGTATATATAAATATATGAACATATTTATGTAGATATGTATATATGTAAGTATATGTGTAGGTATATGCATACAAACACAATTTTAATTGGATTTTTCTGTCACTTGTTATCCCAACAGTCCTGATGTAGGAGCTTCACAAGGTCAATTTGGAAAGCCATCTACTCAGAAGTGGATGCTTAGCAAGGGAATGGAGGGATTACTCAGGAAGAACATATATAGAAAGAATGACTGAACTAAGTCCAAGGATAACACTTGGAATCATGCTTGCCTTGAAAATAAAGTGCCTTGAAAATCAAGAGGATTCCTTGATGAAATAGAATGGGGGCCACTTACAACCAAATGATTTTGGAAGCTGAAGACAGGGTTACAGCGTTCTTGTGCAAGTGAAGACTCGGGGGCCCAGGTAGATTAAATTACTTGTTAAACATTTTACAATTAACTAACCAAGCTGAGCCAACATGAATACATTCTAGGACTGCTGGTGAAATTGTTTGAGGGGAAAAATTGGGGCTTTTTTTCCACTCGGGCTTCTGAATTGGATAAAAGCATATAGCTACTGGCAGGCAATGTACCATCATGTGAGCAATCCCGCCTAAGAATGGAGCTGATGTTGAGAAAAGAAAAACCAATAATGAAACGCTACAGACCAAGTCCTGATAACGCTCTGTTACCCCCTGGATCTACCCATGCCTGAAGCTAGTCCAAGCTTGAACTTTTCAATCAGTGAAGTCGATTAGTACTTACCCCGCCCTGGCCGGTGCTACGGATGGTATATCCACAGGTCCTCGGCTACCTTTACATGCTGACAGTTCTTTACAGAAAACAGCTGCAGCCCTCTGCCTGAAGGGTGCCTCCACCGGTCCCTGGCCACAGGAGTACCCATGGCGTCATACAGGAGAAGCCAGGAATGCCAGAGAATAAACACCCCAGCGGCAGCCCTCAACCAATGACTGTGGGGATTGAATGAATAACTTTCCCGGCTCCCTTGCCTCTCAATTTGAAGAGATGTTCTATAATATCACCCAGAGTTTGGATCCAATAAGTTAAGCTCTATCTGTCCGCACTTCAACTAGCTTGATAATGAACACTCTTCATCATCTTCCTTCTCTTCCCTCATGTTTCCACTATCTAACCACAGTTTCCTGGGATCATCTCCCAAATAAGCTATTTGT
This sequence comes from Tursiops truncatus, assembly GCF_011762595.2. Classification (NCBI taxonomy): domain Eukaryota; kingdom Metazoa; phylum Chordata; class Mammalia; order Artiodactyla; family Delphinidae; genus Tursiops; species Tursiops truncatus. Next base: position 13,608,958 of record NC_047046.1, read on the forward strand.
ACACATCTCTTCATCTCAAGATCTGCTTCCAAATAAGACCAATATACTCTGGACCAAGTCTGAAATAAGACCCACACTCCATTTTTTTCTCAGTCTTAGGCCGTTGTGAACTCTGCCTCTTTAACTCACACCCAACAGAGCCCTGGCTAATATACCAAGTTAGGAGAAAAATACCCCAACCACTTGAAGTCGCTGGTACCATGTTCCACGGATAAGGACGTCAACATCCTTTCATAAACAGAAACTTCTCCATCCCTGGGAGAATCAGAGCAGACGCCCCTGATCCCCAGACCTCAGTTAGCAGAGATGCCACTCTCTTCCTTCTGAAGAGTGGTTGGAGTGCTACAGAGAAAGGGGCGGTGCCTGGGTCTCGCCAATGAGTGTTTCCCGAGCCTATAGAGAGCAGAAACCTTGGATCTTGTGAAAGGTCCCATTTTCTTTTCTCATAAATGTTGCAGGCTCCCTGCTCCATATATTGCTGTTAATAAATTATACCCCACCCCCCTTTTAAGGCCCTTTTGTTATAACTCTGGCTCCCAGTTCCATTAACTCTCCATTACTGGAACACTTCTTGATGACATATTTTTTTGCAAGCTGAGAGCATGGCTCCTGACACCCTCAGCCAGGCAGCAGGCAGAGACCAAAATGGCCCATTAAGTTCCTGTAGCCAAGGCACAATTTTTTTTTTCCCAGAGTCTATTTTCTGCTGCTTTTAAAGTAATGGACTCAAATGTTCCCCTTCTCTAGCAAATTCCCCAATAGCGTGCCAAGGACAGAGCCCAAGATGGAGAGGTTAGAGTGGACTGAAATGCAACTGTTTCTTCACATCCTTCCTTTCCACCACCCACCGCTCCCCCACCACAATGGAAGGTTTAATCCTCCTCAAAGTGAGGCCACACTCTTGGGTCATTGACTGAAATGTGCAACCCAGGCCATTATGAGTCATGCTTTGAAGCTGCAAGGGTTTGTCTCAAATGTCTGATTACAAGATGTTGAGTAGGAGAATGTAGGCATTGGAAGGTCGGGAAAGCTAATTCCTCCAGGGTCTTCCAAAGCCCAGGTTGTCCAGTGCTGTGCTTCCAAGATACCATCTTCTATTTTTTGCTTCTGATGGTTTACTTGGGGAATGCAAGCCAAACCACAGGGAACAAAGCAATTTGCAAAATGTGGAAAGAAAGACGGCACATGGCATTTGCACATGCTTCGTGCATAAAATACACATAAAATAGACAGGCACGTACATAGCTGGTATATATAGCTCTGTCCTTCACATGCATTTAATCTTTCCATCAACCCCAGGAAGTAAGTTTTAATATTATACCCATTTTTCAGAAGGAGAAATCAAGTCACGGAGAGGAGAAGTTACTTGTCCAAGACCCCACAGACATTAAGTGTTAGAGTCTGGTGGTGGCTTTGAGCAGTCCTCTCAAGATCAGGTGCTTATAAACATATCACTCTGTTGTTTCTTAAATTTCCACTTAAGCTGAAACTGAAACACACATGTACTACACTCATCATGCATTTTCACAAATAGTCACCCACAACCTCATTGCCAACACATGATATCAGATGCCTCTGCCTTTAGCCCAGCTGTAATGCTCTCAACTGCAATAGTATAAAAATAAGTCCTTGTATTTGGGCAATGCCTTGCCATTTACAAAGCACTTTCATATACATTAACTCATCAGCACTGAATTCGCTGACAGGGCCAAGACAAGAAATGGACAAGGGAAGTGTAATACATCATTGACCAAAATAATAATTTGGCCCTTTAGATAGAGGTTTCCATCCAAGGATAAATTACATCTTTTAGCCACACACAGGCAAGATCAATAGTCATATAATCTTCATCCTGGAAAGGATCGTAGAGATGACTACCTTAGTCTGCTTGGGCTGCCATAACAAAATACCACAGATATGGGTGCCTTAAACAACAGAAATGTATTTCTTACCAGTCTGGAGGCTGGAGGGCTGAGACCAGGATAGAAGCTTGCTTGGGTGCTGATGAGACTTTTCTTTCTGGCTTGTCCACAGCTACCTTCTCGCTATGTCCTACCATGGCAGAGAGACAGAGAAAAAGAGAGGGCTCCAAACTCTTCCTCTTCTTATAAGGACACTAATCCCATCATGGAGACCCCACCCTTATGACCTCCTCTAAACCTTATTACCCTCCAAAGGGCCCATCTCCAAATACCATGACATTGAGGGTTAGGACTTCAGCATATCTTTTATTTGGGGGAAGGGAGGATACAATTCATCCCATAACATACTTAGCCCATATTCAACCATAATTCAACAGAGATATGCTGTCAGTTTCCCAGCTCCAAAGAATCAGGGGTTTACAAAAGAATAGATACATGTATATGTATAACTGAATCACTTTGCTGTACACCTGAAACTAACACAACATTGTTAATCAACTACATGCCAATATAAAATTTAAAAATTTATAATAAAAAAAAAGAAACGGGGGAAAACCATACAACTGATTGGACTGGCCACTCTGTAATCAATTGATTAACAAGTCATTGGATTCCTGCTTGCCCTACTTGACTGATCATTAAAGTCGATGGTCATAACTGTACTACCAACAGTCCCCTCTTCCCAACCCTCCCCCAGCTCCCAGACACACACATGCTGTTTTCTCCAAGCTTTCTTGGGAGCTGGATCGGACAAGCTAAAGTGACAGATGGAATCGTCAGGGCTCAGCTATTGGGATGGTCAGAAGTACAGCTTTGGATATTTGGATATTTGGATATTTCTCTATGCTGTTCAGCAAACTTCAAGACAGGCCACATTTATACACAGTCCAAACTGACATGTCTTTGTCTAGCTATCGTGGGATGATTTTTGTTTTTTTTGGTCAAATTAGTGGTTGCTTTTGGTGCCTTTGATCAGCTCGCTTCTGATCTCAATATTGCCCAAGCAACTGACCGGTTTGGTCCATTTACACAAACACCCAGTTAAAAATAAGTCAACCGCACCATCTGTGTGGTATTGTGCAGGCAAAAGCAAATAACAAAACGCTGAATTTTCCATGTGGCTCGTTTTTTCTCTCCCCCTTTCCTCTCTCAACCAGCTGTGTAGACGCAACCGCAGAAGAATTGCCATTCTGGGCGGGGGGAAAAAAGGAGAAACACATACACACCAATTCCATCCAGGCATTCGTGTGATCTTGCAGTTTGCCCCCAGTAAGCAAAAGCCCGACACCTTAATGGTTCACAACACAGTTCATACCAATGAGAATGTGCCGCGAGCCAGGCTGTTGTATCAGCCTGGGTCGGGGGGACAGCGGGAGGAGGTGGGGGATTAAATCAGATTGAAATCAGTTTCTTTCCCAGGCTGGGCCCAGCTTCTGAATTCTAGGATTCCTCAAACCTCAAAAATGGAATCGCTCTTCTCTCAAGTCCCAGGGTGGCTGGATTCCAAGCCCCTTGCAGCCAAATCCTAAAACGTGGCTTCACTTTGGAGAATTCAAATGTGGCTTTGCTTTTAAGAATTCAGCCCCGGCATGACGGGGACCTGGTGAATCACTTGGAAAACTGAAATTTGAAAGTTCTAAGGGGACTGTGCATGGCAAACTAGCCTAAGCGGCTGGCCCGTTTGTTCTGAGGGTGTCTGCCTGGTCTTCCAGATGCCTCGCTTTAGGGAAACAGGCATGGCCCATTTGGGGGAGCGCTCAGAGGTCCTTTTTACTCCTTCCCTTTCCCCGCCCCAACCTGGAGATGAGGCCACAGCTGGTTATGTACTTAACTTTACTTGGGATTTTTTTTTTTCCTGAGGCCCCATGCCTTGTTCGGCCCAACAAGGTGTGCTAAATGTCCCCATATCTCCCTGCACGTGTGCCATGTGCCCACTGTGATAGTCCAGAACACCCAGGACATTAGAAGACTGGCTGAGAAATGAGGGGCACAAAGGTTTACTAAAAATAAAATTAAATTAAAAATTCCGACAATGACTTTGAAAAACAGCTGCGGGCTTCCTGATCAAAATGTAGCCTTCTGGGGTTATTTGCAGTCCAGGCTGCCTGCCAAGGGCTGTGATGAATTCTAGGCTCCATATGGTGTGTCCCGTATAACAGGAATGAAGCCCAAAGTCTAACCTGCAGTTCCAAGGCCCGCCCTCCTAGAGATGTGCGTTTGTAAGCACTGAGTTCCAAGACCATCTTAGACTAGGGTTCTTTCCCCTGTTTTGAAGATTCACATGCAGACCGGACACTTCTACCGTGGCCTGGTGAAAGGCCTTGGGCTTCGGAGCCACGAGTTCAAATTCTCATTCTTTCACTAACTGGCAATGTATATTCAAATAAGAAAGGTAACTTCTCTGAACATCAGTGTCTGCACGTGCAAAAGGAAAATCATTGAGCCTAATCCATAGGGTTCCATGAAGTTACGGAAAATCTAATTAAAGTGGGCTGGTATTATAGCTGATACGTGTGAGATGCTCAAAATCTAGCACCTATCCTTATTATTATATTCGCTCCATTTTTCCCCAGTGGGACATGAAGCCAATTGCCAGTATATAGTGTCTCATGCTGGGCACTGAGGTCTCGAGAAGTCAAAGGCAGCAACTGGGAAATCAAGGTTGCATTCTAGAAACATTCTTTAAGCGTCCCTTTGTGTTGAGCCCCATTCAAGGCCCTGGGGCTGCAGAGATGAGTCAGACACAGAGACAGTCCTTAAGGAAAGAGAAAGAGGGAGACGAGTGTAACAAAGAAAATATCTGTGTGGGTGTGTATGACTGTCTATTGACACACTTTTCTTCTCTCTCTCTAATTAATTCTGCCACATCCCTTCTGCCATTAAGTCAAAGTCATAGAGAAATTGCACCAGAGGACGGGCAGGTGGCCACCACCTAGAATAAAGAAGTCAACAGAGTAAGAGTAAAGGAGAATAGGGCATAAAGGGAGCTCTCATTAGACAATAAGGGAAAGAGAAGGTTTGTTCAGTGCTGAGTGGTCAGGAGTACAAGAGTCTTTGGTCAACCCTCAGCAGCGCTCCACACCCTGAAGGAATCAGGGGAGGTAGAAACATCCAGATGGGTTTGGGGGAATCTGACCACATCTGGGATTGCGGCCCCAGTTCACTGCAATACAGATGGAAAGTCACTCAAATCCTGCCCATGCTGGTGGCCTTTGGTTCCGCAGAGTCTGAGCATAGCATCTAAGGAATCTGGAATTCCCCATGTGTTCCAGTGGGAAGTGATAAGAGTCTGGAAAACCAAAAAGAGCCTGAGATCAGAAGTGGGTAATGACAAGGGTCAAGGACTGCACGGCAGCATGGCACCCGTGGGACAGGCCAGGCCAGCCACCCTACAGCAGAACAGAGCGAAGGGCCAATGGAAGCTGGTCATCCTGTCACTACACCCAGAAGCTGTATTGGAAATGAGGCAGAGGAGCAGGGCCATCTCGAGAAGGAAGGCACAGCCCTTACCAGCAGTTTGAATTCTGAATTGGCTGAATATTTACTAAAGAAATCACTACCTCTAATTGGCAAATTTATTTTTTTTCCCTGCCATTAACGGAAATGGGGACTCAAGGGCAAAATGAAATTACTTCTAGAAAATGAAGAAAGCTGAATTTATTTATTAAGTTCATCTGGGCACATCTGAACCGCAGCTTGTGTAACTGAGCCCTCCTACACGAGTTCATTACAATACATGGTGATCAATGTGATAGACGCCGCCGTATGAGTAAACAGAGGGGTTAGGTGGGAGGAACTTTTAACCCAGATGAGCTATAGGAGAGCCTCTTGGAGTAGAAAGAGACCTGAATTCAGTCTTGAAGCATCCCTAGGAATGGGAAGAAGGGGCGGTCGAAGAGTTGCAGAGAATTCAAGGCAAAGAAAACAGTATATGGACAAAGGTGGAAACAGAAATATGCGCAAGGGAGACCAGTTGTCCCATTTGAAATCAGTGGAATGCAAAGTGCAGTTCTTTCAACACTAACTGATCACCTACAGTGCGCCAGGAACATAGTAGGAGGATCCTGATCATTCGAGCGTATGACAAGAATGGGAGAGTCTTGGCTAGGGTCTCAGGAGACCCCATGACCCTTGAAAAACACAATGGGAAAGTTGTGCTACCCCAAAACACCTCAAACTCCAGGAGTGGGGCAGAGATGCATGATGGGACATCATATATTTCCATGTAAAATGTCTGCGTATGCCTGGATGCAGATAGTAGTGGGGTGGGCTGATTAGACTGAACAATAATCCCCTGTCTCGGAGCTGTCCCCGCCGACTCCTGGACTGACTCGGACCACCTGTTAAAACTAGGGCATTGGCTCCTTTCTCTCCGACACCATCATCTTCCCTGGATGGTACTCCCTTGCCCACCAAGGCCTGTGTGTCCACCAAGCCCTGCCTGCCCTAAGGAAACACATTCGAACCAGCCCCGTGCAGGCACAACTCATGGAGAGCAACCTGGGAGCTGAACCTCACGTTATCTCCCATGAAGCCCCTTTTTGCACCCAGCCCTCTCCTGGCCCAGATACCCCTTAAAGGGGTATCCGGATACCCCTTAAAGGGGTATCCAGATACCCCTTAAAGGCACCATTTATCCGTCTAGACCTGGGCATGGAAGGAGAGGCAGCATCGCCTATTGGGAAGCAATGGAACATTATGACTTGGCCACTTTGATACAGTATTTCAACTCAAGAATTCATATATGACTGAGAAATAATAGTAAAATTATCTCTCTAAGATTACTTTCATAAGCAAGAAAATACGTTTAATTCATCTCTGAGCCTCTTCTCCCAATTGCCTACTCTTCCCATACCAGTCCAGGGATAGGGGTCGGGAATGCGGTGACATCCAGGCATGAAATTAAAAGTGAAGGGTTATAGGATGTGACAGACCTGAGAACGCATCATAGAAATGTGTCTTTCTAGCTGTGTGACTTTGGGCAAGTCACCTAATCCCTCTACAAAATGAAGACTGGAGTACCTAATTGGTAAGGTCATTACGAAGAAAATAAATGCATGGTAGCCTAGCTCCAAGCTAGACACTTAGCTGGCGGGAACTATCATTACCAATTGTGCTAGTTCTTTAAAATAGCCACACACGTTTTGACCCCCGCTCCCATCAAGAGGTTGGGTCTGTGCCCTCCTCCCTCAAATCTGGGTGAATTTGTGAATTCTCTGACTGAAAGAGTATGCCAGAAGTGCTGCTGTCTGATTTCCAAGGCTAGATCATAAAAGTCCATGCAGCTTCTGCCTTGTTTGCTAAAACACTGGAATTCTGGGGCATGAAAAGAGTATGACTACTCTGAGGCTGCCATGCTGTGAGGAAGCCCAAGCCACGGGGAGAGTCCATGTGTAAATGTTCCGATGGAAAGTCCCAGCCAAGCCCAGGCATCAGTCTTATGAGTGAAGGAGACTCCAGATGCTTCTAGCCCTCAGCCTTTAAGAATCTTCCCAGCTGAAACCTGGTCGTCACAGAGCAGTGCCCAAACTCTCCTACTGTGCTCTATCCATTTCCTGATCCACGGAGTCCATGGGCGTAATAACATGGCTCTTTCTGGGGGACACTAAGTTCAGGGTGGTTTATTACAGGGAATACCAACCATCATTGTCATTATCATCATGGCTTTTTGTTCTGGGCGCCATTTGGTAGAGATGCGCAGTTGGTGCATTCTTGCATACCAAGTGGTCGCACCCCATACTGTATCAAATCTGGAAATAAGTACTTTCAAGCAAATATCAAATATTTCTTCACCCTACTCACACATTTGCAGAGCCCGCAAGCAACAGATAAAATGGTACGCGTTGGCGTTGCAGCCGCCAGCAAGTTCTTGCAGGATTTTTTTTAAATAAACTGTGAGTATAATAACTGATTTTATAGTTATCTGTGGCATATAATTATGACCCATATATGTGTCAGCAGCTTATTGTTTGAACTTACTTCTCCATTAACAAGAATGCTGTGGATTTTATATGAGTTATAATAGGGATGAATGGTTACTTCTAAGGACTTTTTATCTGCAAAAGGACATTTTAGACCCCATTTTGTTTGCATGTCAAGGAGCAACAATATTAAGCCATGTAGGTGACATAAGGGTATTATCTTTCTTCCCCCCTCTCAGGTTCTAGTACAGTCCTAGTACATAGCAGGTAGAGAAGGATGTGGTAGTCACCAAGATGTGATGCTCAGACTTCCCTTCAAGAAAGAATTTTCTACTCAGCTGCAAGGGGTGCAGTTAGCAGACAGCGTCCAGCTGCAGTGCCTTTGGGATCCAGCTAACCTTTCAAGTCAAAGCCACATCCTTCCTGGGAGGCCCCCATCCAAACACTGAGCAGGGCCTGGCCATTTCTGCCCAGCACAGGACTACTTTAACGGACGATATTTGCTCTGGACCTCCCCATCCAGTGAGCTGAGACTTTCTCTGATCTTCCTTGTGGTCTGAAGCTCTTCCTACCTAATCCTGCTTCTCTCCATCTTCATCTTTCACAGGTATTACCCTCCAATAAATTTCTTGGATTTCTCCCCACATCTCAGCATCTGCTTTCCATAAGACCCCACTGACACAAGCGGGGTGCTCATCAAATTGATTACATAGGATAAATATCTATTGGGGGAGATAAAGCTTTGGTCGAGAGAAGAATCCAATGACTTTGCTTTGTCCAGATCTGGGGTATATACTGCTGGTGGATAGAGTTACATGTCACATGTCTCGTAAAATAACCATCTGTGCTAGGTTTGGGGTGTTGACACAGTTACCGGGCTGCCACTCAGCATCTATTCACATCTATAAAATGATATTGCAAGAGAAGACTCCTGGGAAAAGAGGGAGGAAGACTCTGTAACTGTCACTGTTGGTGGCCTAGCCAGCATCCGTTTTCCCCATCCTTCTTCCTAATAGGATCTCAGGTTGGTCCATGTGTCCAACCCTCCTCCGCACAGGTCGTGTTCCTCAAGGGATGTCAACACCAAACCCAGCTCCGAGGCTCAACTCTAAGAGTAACTTGGTTCTACTCTGAGTGATCGCTTCAGGAATGGTCATTTGATCCATTCCGGACAATGAGATGCAAGAAGAGGTTTACTGAGGGCAGGGGCTGGGTGTTCTATGAAAGTTCTTTGATCTCCTAGCAGACCTTCCAGAAGCAGCCCACTCTCTTACTCCTCTGAGTGAGACCATGTGTAGACATCAGACCACCTTACCGGCAGCTGAAAAAAATGCTGGTTCAAGACTGAAGCAGCTCAGAAAAGTAAAACCAGAGATATTGCCCCAGAATTTCTGCAACAGATGCCTTTTAACTAAATGTGCACAGAAAGGAAGCAAACCTCTCCCCTCTCCCGAAAGAACTCAACCCTCCACGTAAGCCTCCACCATAAGAAACCAGAATAAAGGAAGAGGGGAAGGAAGGGAAGGGGCGAGGGGAGAAGGAGAAAAGAGAAAGAGAAAGACAAGGGATGCTGAAATGGTTCTGAGCCAGGCAACAAGTCAGAGAGTCAGCCTGGAGGGCTGGACTCCCATCGCCCCAAAAGTGTCCTGTGTTCCTCTGGGACTGGTGTTTGTTTACGGAATGCCCCCACATTCTTATTCCTTTTTTCCTGAGAGTAGTCATGCTGACCTCTCTGCTGGAGCAGCTCTGGGAACACTGTCCACTTCCTGAGGGCTGGGAGGGTCTTGGTATCCATATCCACAGCTGAAGTTTTGAAGTAGGTCTTTAGTAATCAGTTGGTAAATGAATGAACAAATGAATCAGTGAATGAATGAGTGAATGAGGATGTAAGGCTTCTTGCCAGCCATGAAACAGTCTTTAGCTGTTCAACAACAGTATAGCAATTAGGGATCTTTGGAAGGCCTGCTTCTTGCAAAATCCACGTCTTAGCCACAAGGAAGGAGGCCTGGGAGTTATTAGAGAGCGACTTGTTTGTTTGTTTTGCGAATGAAAATCACAGTGTAGGAAGCTCTCTGCAGCCAGCTGTAGGGTTCAGTGTTAATCCCTTCAGAATCATGGGAGCCAGCATCTGCTCTTCAGAATTACATCGTGAAGGAGATGCACCCCGAGCCCTGGGAGAATGGATAGACTGAAGTTTACAGAGACCTGGCTCTGCCTCTAAGTAGTTCTGGGATTTTCAGAAAAAAAAAAATCCCTTAATTTCTGTGCATGTTAGTTTCTCTGCCTAAAAATCAGAGGATCGGGTCCATTATGTTCCAATCACCTCTCATTCTCCCCACTCCAACACCAAAATCAATTTGTGTCTGGGGTAGAATGTCTTCTGGCTCAGAGTGAGGGTGAGGGTGACACCTGTTTATGGCATCTGTCCCACACTAAGAGGTTTTCCCTCTACACCTAATAGTAATCATAATATTGATGTTAACGTAATAACTATTCACTGAACGTGTGTGTCAGGCACTGTTTCAAAACCTGACCTGGATTCTGTTTTAATCCTCACTATAACTCTATGAAGTAGGTGCTTATATCCTTCCCATTTTACTGATGAGAAAACTGAGGCACAGAGAAGTTCAATAACTTACCCAAGGTTTCCCAACCCATAAGTGGTGGAGCTGAGATTCGAACCTAGGAGTGTGGTGCAGTATGCCTTAGCCTCTACCCCTTAGGTTCCCAGTGAGCTGTTCTCTCAGGATGGCCTGAGTGTGTTCAGAAGTGCCTCAGTCTTTCAGGAAGTGGGAGAGACAGTGGAAAGGCTCAGTCTGAGAAGGCATAGCATCCAAACCCCAGCTCTTATCCTCACCATCCCCATGACTTTTGAGTCCTTCCACTCTTTGGTCTTGGATCCCAGTTTCCCCACCTGTGAGTTGGGGCAATTGCCCACGGGGATATCCAGGCATGTTCCTACTGTGATTAGTGCATGGAGAACTCTTTAAGCTTGGAAAAGAACTTCAGAGAGTATGCAAACTCCAAGAAATTGTATGAAAAATGTGGCACGTGGTCATTTAGTTCACAGGGTAAGTGGTTCATAGTTCCCATCGGTTTCTTGAAAGGGACCCTCCAGGGATCTAGAATACAACAGTGCCATCCATGAAAACAGTCAAGAGCAAATGAATCTGAGGCAGGCCACACCTGTGGTCCTGGTGTCAGGGTCTTTGATGGTGTCCAACATCTGGTTGTTTAAAAAAAAAAAAGCCCAATGATTAGCTTCTTTCCATTGTCTTCCAATGTCTAGGCACTTCCAGAATAGAGAGAACGAATCTGACATCCTTAGGCTCAAAATCTCTCTCTGCACACAGCCTCTTCTTTCCCTGGGGAGGAACGTCTCCTTTGCACTCATTCTCTCCGGAGGAAGCCAGAAACCTGTTGTCACCTGCAAGCATTTACAAGTGCACCCAGCAGAGAAATGTCAGTTGGAGGAGGTGTATGAATGTAGAGGCTGCAGAAACAGCCAAGATTCAAAATGTCCTCATCCAAATAAACATGGTGTGTGTGTGTGTGTGTGCGCGTGTGTGTGTTGTGGTGGGCTAGGGTGTGCAGACATTTGCAAGTGGGGGAAAGCAGTGGGATGCTACAGTAAAAACGCCAGATGGAGAGTCAGCCAGCTGTGGGTGATCCTCCCAGCTCCTCCTCTTATCAGCTCTGTCATTTGCACAAGCTCCTAACCTCTCTGAGCCTCAGTTTCCTCCCCTGTCAAGTTCCAGCAATTTCTCAGCGCTGCTGTGGGGACTCAATCCAATACCTCACGTACCGAAGAATTCATGCATTACAGCTTCTCCATTAATAGTAGGAACTCAGTGTATGGGTCATCCGGATGCTTGGGTGACCTTGGACAAGTCTTTTTTGCTGTTGTTCCTTTCTAAGTCTTGATTCCTTCATTTGTAAAATAGAAGTGGACAGGCAGAGGAGGTTGATTCTTTAAGCTTTCTTTTTGTTATGAAGCTCTTTTTTCCCCAGTAACGGAAATAAAAACAAAAATAAACAAATGGGACGTAATTAAACTTAAAACCTTCTGCACAGCAAAGGAAACCATAAACAAGACAAATAGACAACCCTCAGAACGGGAGAAAATATTTACAAATGAAACAACAGACAAAGGATTAATCTCCAAAATATACAAACAGCACATGGAGCTCAATATCAAAAAACAAACAATCCAGTTAAAAAATGGGCAGAAGACCTATATAGATATTTCACCAAGGAAGACACACAGATGGCCAAGAAGCACATGAAAAGATGCTCAACATCACTAATCATTAGAGAAATGCAAATCAAAACTACAATGAGGTATCACCTCACACCGGTCAGAATGGCTGTCGTCAAAAATTCTACAAATAATAAATACCAGAGAGGGTGTGGAGAAAAGGGAACCCTCCTGCACTGTTGGTGGGAATGTAAATTGATACAGCCACTGTGGAGAACAGTATGGAGGTTCCTTAAAAAACTAAAAATAGAACCATATGACCCAGCAATTCCCACTACTGGGCATATACCCTGAGAAAACCATCATTCAAAAAGAGTCATGTACCAAACTGTTCACTGCAGCTCTATTTACAATAGCCCGGAGATGGAAACAACCTAAGTGTCCATCGACAGATGAATGGGTAAAGAAGATGTGGCACATACATACAACGGAATATTACTCAGCCATAAAAAGACACAAGTTGAGTTATTAGTAGTGAGGTGGATGGACCTAGAGTCTGTCATACAGAGTGAAGTAAGTCAGAAAGAGAAAAACAAATACCGTATGCTAACGCATATATATGGAATCTAGAAAAAAAAAAACGGTACTGATGAACCTAGTTGCAGGGCAGGAATAAAAAGGTAGCCATAGAGAATGGACTTGAGGACATGGGGTGGGAGGGGGAAGCTGGGGCGAAGTGAGGGTAGCATTGACATATACACACTACCGAATGTAAAATAGTTGGCTGGTGGGAAGCAGCCGCATAGCACAGGGAGATCGGCTCGGGGCTTTGCGATGACCTAGAGGGGTGGGATAGGGAGGGTGGGAGGGAGGCTCAAGAGGGAGGGGATATGGGGACACGTGTATGCATATGGCTGATTTGCTTTGTTGTGCAACAGAAACTAACACAGTATTGTGAAGCAGTTATACCCCAATAAAGATCTGTTAAAAAAATAAAGAAGAATAAATTAGAATTTTCTGACCCTTGCGGGGGAAAAAAAATTTTATGGGAAAACCCAATGCATACAACTGTTAGAGTCTCAGGTTCAAGAAGAAACAACACACTCCAGCAGACTAGAAACTTTGTTAACTACCCTCTTCCTGGTACATAGCACAGGCGCTGGGCTCCTGGGAACAGTGAGAAAACCAGCACACCACACCAGTGATTCCCAATCTCCCTTTGTCTATACAGCACCCTCACCCCATTCACCATGACTGTGTACCACTTGTATTATTTATTTACCTAATATTTTTCTCAACTCAGCCACCTGCTGTTGGCTTACATTTTAGTTCAATCCGAAAGGAAGCTATACCTCACGACCATAAATGAAAGACCAGTATCTGTTTTCAAAAATAGGCGGTCACATGGGTCAGACATGTGATAACCCATGAATTGCCTGCTGTAGGTTCTGAGCCTGAAGGCTGCCCTCTCCCTTCCTTAAAAAGGAGGATTAGCAAGTGGCAAGAAGGTGTTTAAAGACACAGTAGTGGGACTTCTCTGGTGGTGCAGCGATTAACACTCCATGCTCCCAAGGCAGGGGGCCCAGGTTCGATCCCTGCTCAGTGAGCTAGATCCCACATGCATGCCACAACTAAGAATTCGCATGCCACAACTAAGGAGCCAGTGAGCTGCAACTAAGACACGCAAACAAATTAATTAATTAATTGATTTTTAAAAAGACACAGTAGCACCAGCTGGGCCTTTCTCCTTGCAACAGTCAGGACTGGAAGGGAAGTAAAAGGAAAGCACAGCTCAGCATCTCTCTAGCTGTGTCTCTTTTTTTTTTGGCCACGCGGCATGTGGGATCCTAGTTTCCCGACCGAGGATTGAACCTGCGTGCCCCTGCATTGAAAGCGTGGAGTCTTAACCACTGGACCACCAGGGAAGTCCCTAGCTGTGTCATTTTAGGTTGGCTTCCCCGCATGACATTGAGAAACACTCTATGATCACTGTAATGGGTTTAATGATCCCCACCCTACCAAAAAAGATATGTTCAAGTCCTAATCCCCTGTACTTGTGAATGTGATCTTATTTGGAAACAGGATCTTTGCAGATATAAGAATCTCAGGATGCGATCATCCTGGATTTAGGGGGGCCCTAAATCCAATGACGAGAGTCCTTATAAGAGAAGGAAGAAGGAGATTTGATAACACAGGGACCATGTGAAAACAGAGGCAGAGACTGGAGTGATGCAGCCACAAGCCAAGGGACGCCTGCAACCATCAGAAGCTGGAAGAGGTCAGGCAGGATTCTCCTCTAGAGCCTTTGGAGGGGACACGGCCCTGCTGCCACCTTGATTTCAGACTTCTGACCTCCAGAACTGCATGAGGATACAGATCTGTTGTTTTTAGCCACCTAGTTTGTGGTAGTTGGTTGTGACAGCCCTGGGAAGCTAATGCAATCACTAAGCCCGTTCCTTATATGACATTTGCCAGTATGAGCTAGTAAGTATTTTCTCCTTTCTCCTTTACTGGTGGCCATGAGGTGCCTTTTCAGAATCGGCTCTTTTTTCCTCTAAGAAATCTCCTCTCCCTAAGCATGTGCTTGGTTTTTCCTAAGAGGGATGGTAAAGACATTGGATAGACCTAGCTGGAAGATTATCCTGTGTTCTCAGGACTCCCTGATTTGGGAATCCTTCATCTCCATTTCCCATCCCCCTTTCTCCCAGTCCTACATGAAAGATCAAAGAAAAAGGAAAGTTGGGTCTCCATCTTGGTACCAAAGTACAACTTTGGTTGCTATTAAAAAAAAAAAAAAAAAAAAACCTCATGAATAAACCATGTTTTGTGATTAAAAAAGGCATACTTCCAGAGCAAATCAATGGTTGGAACTTTCCAGCTTAATGTGAGCCAGATTCCTGCCTCCTGTTCTTTCTGCCTCTCTCCTGCCCCTCTTTTCTTTCTTTCGCTTGTACCAAAAGCTGTCTGCTAAACTTCTAAAACACCCTTTGCCTTTTTGACCCTTCAACTTGTCTTGAACTTCAGAAAAAATTGGGGAAATGGCACTGAGTGAACTATATATAAGTCCTGGGCGTGCAGGGAGGAAGGGGGAGGGGGGCCACATGGGGGAGGAGACTCACCATGAACTTGGGGCCTCGGATATTTGCTTGGAAAAAAAAAACCCTCTTCTGTTCATGGAATTAGTAAATATTTGTTGCTCTGTTCTAGGCCGGTGCCCCAGGGGGATATCTGGAGGAAGGGGAAAAAAAAAAGAGGGCAAATAAAAATAAAAGACAAGCTACTTTTCTACTCCTTTCCCCTCTCCAAAGACACTAAACAGACAAGTCGCAGGATTAGAATGAGGCCTTGTGAGGCTGCTGCAAGCAGGAAGTTGTGAGGGGGCTTTGCGGCGGGGAGGGGGCCCTGGTAGGGAAGAAGCAGACCCGCTATCTAATGGGAACGCCATTCCTGCTTAATGAAATGATTACTGGCAGAGTTCCTGAGTTGTGGTGCAGCCTGCACAGTCTCTGGCTGGCTTCCTGGAGCCCAGAGACCCCCGGCTGGGGTTGGGCCTGATGTGCAAAGAGCCTTCGGTGAGACAGGGAGCAACAGAGATGGAGGTGGGGAGGTGGGCAAGGGGCAAGGGGCAGAGAGACGGGGCAGAAGAGCAGAGGTCCAGTGCTACGCGGGGAGCAGAGGCCTGGGCAAGAAAGAGGAGGATGCCAGAGGGAGGAAGCTGGGGGGAAAGAAAATGGTGGAAACAAAAGCAACTATCCTCCAATAAAAATTAACTAAAAAAAAAAGAAAGCAAATGGTAGAAACAGAGAGAGGCGGAAGGAAAACAGAGGGAGGCCAACAGAGGAAGAGGCAGGGCAGAGTCTGTCTCAGGTTCACAGAGGTGGATGGAAGAGAGAGGCCAAAATGAGGAGACAGAGGCAGAGATGCGGACGGAGCTGGGATGAGGCTGAGAGAGGATGGAGAAGAGACCCGGACACAGACGAGAGATGGAGAGAAGGGACAGAGAGACGGAGAAAAACAAAGACATAGAGACACAGAGAGAAAGATGGAGCAAAGGCAGAAATCCCGATGCTAGAAAGAGGGGACAAGGGGGAAAGGAACCAGGCAGTGGGAGAGACACACCCGGAGACAGGGCTTGAGATAGAGAACCAGAAGGGTGTAAAGAGGCAGAGGAAAAAGGACAGAGGCAGAGAGAGAAGGCAGCACCTCTGTGCACCTGGGGAGTTAAGTTTCAGTGAGTCCATCAGACTCCATCACCTTGACACAGAGTAAGGTCCAGCTGATGATACAATAAAGATTATATCAGGACTTCCCTGGCGGTCCAGCGGTTAAGACTCTGCACCTCCACTGCAGTGGGTGCGGGTTCCATCCCTGGTCGGGGAACTAAGATCCTGCATGCCTTATGGCGTGGCCAAAAAATTTTTAAAAATAAAAACTTAAGATCATATCCAAAGGCAGCCAAATAAAGAAGGGACAAGACAGGAGAATGAAAGGACCTAAGGTCTTTCAAGGTCACTGAGATAACTCTGACTTCTCCACCTTCCGGGAGATTTGAGGACCAACACACAGAGATGGAACGTTTTCACTTATGTAGCTGGTCATCCAGCAGCCCTGTAGGGAAGATTGTAGGAAGAATCTGAGAATCAGGGAGGTGAAGTTACAGGTAACACAGAAAGAAAGGGGTACGGTTGGAACTCTAATCTGGCTGGGACAAAAATAGTATAAATGCCAAAAAGAGTAAAGGTTGGAGGTTAAGAGTTCTGGGGCTTCATTTTGTTCAGGACAAGGCTAGATGAATTATTATAATGATGGTAGTGATTGATCAAATGATCAGTAAGAATTTAATGTACACATTGAACCTATAGAACTTCTAAACAAGGAGGGGGGAAAGTTTGATGGAGAGGAGGAGATAGAGAAAATCCTGTCTAATACACATGAAAAAAAGGAGAAAGAAAGAAGCAAAGACAAAAAGAAAATTATGAAAATATGACAAGTAGAAATCTTAGAAGATAAAGTCCAAACTAATCTGTAATTCCCTTCATTATAATGGGATTAAACTCTTCCGTTAAAAGACAGAGACCTTGGGAATGGATTATATATTTTTAAAGATCAGCTGTGTGCTTTTTCCAAGGCATGTATAAGTTAATAGAAAAGTTGAAAATTAAAAATCGGGAAAAAATATTCTAAGCAAACCGAAAGAAAACTGATACGGTAAATGAATTTCAGACAGAATAGAGTGTGGGACAAGCCGGCTAGCTCCCTCCAACACCCAAGCACAGGCCGTCACTGCCCACTCTGGTGTCCAGGCCTCTATGGCCACCAGGGCAGACCCTCTGCAGCCTTGTAGGCAGGCATTGGACTTAAGCTTAACAACTGGGTTTTTTTGTTTGTTTGTTTCTTTGCTTTTGGCCATGTCGCGTGGCATGCGGGATCTTAGTTCCCCAACCAGGGATCGAACCCACGCCCGCTGTATCGGAAGCGTGGAGTCTTAACCACTGGACCGCCAGGGAAGTCGCAACGGCTGGGTGTTTACAAGGCACACTTTGAGCAGCTGCTTTCTTGTAGCTTCGCCTTTCTGGTTTCCTACCCTGAGCTTCGAGACGGATTTCTCTGTAATGATGTGTCACCAGAGAGGGGAATACAAGAAAACCACCTGTGAACCGGCGGGTCACAGAGGCAGCGGAAAAAATCCTATACGGGAAGAGAAACAGGTGGGAACAGGTTGGAGGGGTTCCGGCCAGCTTATCCTCATCCCCCACCTCCCGGCAACCCCGTGCAAAAAGCCTGCTTTTCGCGGCAGCGAAACATACTGTGCTTTCATGTTTCCCACTTCTCTTCCTCCAGCGACCTCATCTTACTTCCTCTATCTGAAAATGTCCCGGTTGCCATGAGTGTGGGTAGCAATTTCCTATTTCTTGTTTTCATTAAGAGAGCGAGGGCCGAGCGTCTTGGTCACTATTCTTTGGGTTCTCGCAATGTATTCAATCAAGAGGCAAGGGACTGCCAAACGTCAGCCTCCCACCTCTGTCCTTATCACTGTGCCCAAGATGCAGGACAGCATTGGAGGAAGTCAGAAGAGAGAGAGCTGGGAATTCCCTGGCGGTCCAGTGGTTAGGACTCCGAGCTTCTCCTGCAGTGGGAACAAGTTCAATCCCTGGTTGGGAAACTAAGATCCTGCAAGCTGCGCAGAGAGGCCAAAAAAAAAGAGAGAGAGAGAGAGAGAGAGAGAGAGAGAGAGAAATAGCTGTGGCTGCCGACACCCTCTCTCTTGTCTGCATTCCCAGGTGCATCTTACTAACTTCCCGCCTCAATGCCCCTCTCTTCTGTAGTGTCGAACAAGGGTCTCCCTTCCCCTGAAACCCCTTCCATGCCCCATGTCCCCCATCCCACTTTGCTCTTTTTATCACCCCTTTATTCCTGCCAGGAAGCTTCCTAACATCTGAGTCTGAAATAAAAGACCCTTCTCTCAATGCTCTGTACTCATTCCTGTTAACATGCTTGTCACTCGGCATTGTAATTGCCCGTGAACTTGTTTTCACCTTCCCGATCCCCTTTCCCAAAAGATACAAAATCCGAATCGGCAGAAAGAGCATCTCTTGTCTCCTAACCCTTTTACTCAACACCAGGCTAGGTATGCAGACAGGGGCCCGACCTGTAGCAGGAATGAATGATGGAATAATTCTGCAGTCGAGGACCTTTGCTAACTTAGGTAGCATCACCGAGACCTACTGCTTAATTCACAGAGCTCTGAGGTTTCCAGGGACTAGATTCTCAGAAACATCCGACAACAGAGCTAGAAAGCAACTTGAGTGAAGCCCTTGTCTTGCTGGTTTGTGAACGAGTTCCGTAGAATCCTGGAAGTTCTGGGGACGTGTCTCAGGGAAGCAAACATCGGCTCTGTGAGCATGACTTTGAATCACTCCCCTTCACCCTGCATCAACACAGCAATCCCACTTACCTCTTGTTTACATATCAGGCTTCATTGGAATAAAGAGTCCACCATTAAAAAAATAAAATCCCTAAACCATCATCAATCTGGACCAAAGCCCTCATTTTACAGAATGGACCATCAAAGTCCAGAGAGAGGAAGGGACTTGTGGCAGGTCATGTCTTGCAGCTACATCTCACCCCTGACACAAGGTGTGAAATCTTGAGGAAGTGACTTTATGTCCTTAAACCTTAGTTTCCTCATCTGTAGAATGGGGAGAAGAGTGGACCTGTCTCATACAGGGTTGTTGAGGGGATCAGTCAGGTGAGTTAAGTCAAGAGTAGAGGCACTCCATTAAAAAGAAAGAAATCATGCCTTTTGCAGCAACATGGATGGACCTGGAGATGGTCATATTCAGTGAAGTGAGTCAGACAGAGAAAGACAAATATATGATATCGCTTACATGTGGAATCTAAAAAAAAAAAAAAAAAATGAACTTATTTGCAAAACAGACTCACTGACTTAGAAAATGAACTTATGGTTACCAGAGGAGAAGCGTATGGGGGAGGGATAGATTGGGAGTTTGGTTGGGGGTTGGCGCTATATTTAAAACAGATAACCAACAAGGACCTACCGTATAGTACAGGGAAGCCTGCTCAATGTTCTGTAATAATCTAAATGGGAAAAGAATTTGAAAAAGAATAGAGATACGTATATGTTAATAAAAAAAAAAGAGTAGAGACACTCAATGAATGTTATCTATGATGATGTTGACGGTGGCTATTATTATTATTATTATTAGGCATTATTATTTTCTCTCTACCCAGGGCTCTTTTTACTCCACACAGCTGGCTCTGAGACATCACGTCACATGCCAGTACCGCAGCCAGAGGTTGAGGAAATGAAACACAACTGTCCCAGAAGCCTAGTTCTCCACCTACGGTTACCCCATTAACAGCAGACCAATCTCAGTCTAGACCTTCTCCATCTCCAGGCAGCCAAGTCTCAGACCCAGGACACTTAAATTGCCAAACTGTCCTAGAAGGAAAGATGAAGAGAAACTCCCTACAAGCCAGTTGGAGGAACTGAACTCTCTTCTCAGTTTGTTTTTCCCCTCCCTGCCTACCGCCCTCTTCCCAATACTGACTCTCACTGTGACCTGAAACCTCCCACTGTGTCATGAGGTGATGCGATGACATAAGAAGCCCTCAGCTTCCACGCCACCCACAGAAGAAGGTAGGGCCCAAAGAGCAGCTTCGTTTAAGGGGTAACTGGGGGACAGTTTAGTGGGACCCAAGCCTGAACCCACTCCCTTGCCCAGGCCTTAGCCCTTGCCAAAAACGTTAAGACCACCTGGCCCACCAACCCCCAGGCCACCAAAGTAGCACCCACACCACAGTAGCACATAGCAGAAATATCAGTGGCAATAGATAGATTTTTTAAAAATATATATATGTGTATATATATATATATATATATACACATATATATATATATACATATATATATTCAGGTGTACAAAAAAAACCTATGACCAGCACACTAAATCCTCAGTTTAATAAATTTCGTAGCTTTAGACAAGACTTATTTAAGTTGCAAATGTGTGGTGATCTACAAAACAAGTGTACAATACATTTGGTCGTTTGCCGATATGACAAATCTGGAAACGTCTGGGAAATTCTGTTCTCATTTTACAGGTGGAGAAGGAGGCATACAGGGTCCAGAAGACATGGGCCAGGGTCATGTGGCAGAACTGGAGCTGAAAGCCAGGCCTCCTAGCTGAAGTTTGGGGTCCATCTCTACCTATCCTCACCACCATGTGACAAATTCTACTGACTGAGGCTCCCAGTGTCTGGGGAGACTTTGGGCAGCCATGGAAGTGTGTGAGACGTGGGGATTACTGTCCAAAAAGTGTGAGTCTTAGCTCAGTGCTGTCCGCCTTCAACAGATGAATCTTCCTACAGATTCAGACTTTTAGCCCAGGTCTTGAGGACCCCATGCCCATGCAAGAACAGTCAATCTAGTGATGGAAAGAGCGGGCCATGCTTTCTGGGTTCAAGTTCATGTTCCACCACTTTGCTAGGTATGCAAATTGGACAAGTCACATTCTCTCTGTGCCTCATTTATTCTCACCTGTAAAATGAGCATAAAAGCTTCCTTCACTGGATTTTCGGTGAGGTTTAAATAAAGTAAGGTTTCAATAAAATAAGGTATAAAAACCCCATACCACAGAGCCTGGAACTTTGTCGGTGCTCAGTAAATGTGAACTGCTGGGGATGGATGTGTATCTGGGATTTTTTTTTTCCTAGGGGACAATGTTTCATTTAGCTAGCGCTGTGTAATAAACCTATTCAAAACTTCAAGGCTGAAAATGACAATGGTTTACTATTTCTCATGATTGTATGGGTCAAGAATCCAGGTAGGGCACAGCTGGGCAGTTCTCCTGTTCTACAGGCTACTGGCTGGGTTGACTAACTGCCTTACCCCGGTGGCCAGCCTGAGCTAGAAGGTCCAGAAAGGCATCGTCAGTGCTTCTCCATGTGGCCACTCTGTCCGTATGGCATCTTGTCATTCAGGAGTAGCGTAAGCCTCCTTACAGCCTGGTGATGGGTTTCCGCAGTGAAAGCCTATGTCTAGAACTGACACAGCATCCTTCTATCGGCCAAGGCCAGTCCCAAGCCCAGCCTACATTCAGAGTTCAGCGATGACGTCCTCAATGGTTGCCTTTGGAAGTTACATACCACGGAGAGGGTCCAAAGCTTTCCGGATCATGCAGGTGGTCCAAGCCACTGCCTCTTGCCTTACAGGCCCCTTTATGCCACACTCCCCATCTCTCCCAGAGTCTCGTCAATTTCCCTACCATGCCACGCCCCCTCCAATAGCTACCTCTTTGAACACATTGTTCTTTACCTGGCTAACGTGTCCTCATCATCCTTTGGTCCTAATGCAACCATCACTATCTCCAGGAAGCCTCGGTTAACCCCTAGACTGGTGTCAGGCCCTGTTATTTGCTTCCCAAGCATCCAGTACCTCTCCTTCTTAAAACTCATCACCCTTGGGGCTTCCCTGGTGGCACAGTGGTTGAGAATCTGCCTGCTAATGCAGAGGACACGGGTTCGAGCCCTGGTCTGGGAAGATCCCACATGCCGCGGAGCAACTAGGCCCGTGAGCCACAACTACTGAGCCTGTGCTCTGCAACAAGAGAGGCCACGACAGTGAGAGGCCCGCGCACCGCGATGAAGAGTGGCCCCCGCTTGCCAGAACTAGAGAAAACCCTCGCACAGAAACGACGACCCAACACAGCAAAAATTAATAAATTAATTAATAAACTCCTACCCCCAACATCTAAAAAAAAAAACTCATCACCCTTGTAAAGAAGTGTAAATTCAACGTCTGTTGTCCTTCCGGACATGGCCCCATGAGGGCAGGGACCCTGTGAACCTGTTCATCGCCTCATCCTCAGGTTCTGGCTCAGTGCCTGGCACCTAGTAAGTACTCAGCAACTGGCCAAGCATGTACTGAGCACTTGAATTCCAGCCCCACCTTGGCCCCTTTCACCCGGGGTGACCTTGGTGTTACAGGTTTCCTGAGAAGCAGAGGCTGGGATAAAGGGCAGGCAATTCACTGGGGATGGAAGGGAGAGAATCAGGGTTGCATAGAAGGAGAAGCTGAGCTGTGACGCAGTCTCAAGGAAGGCCTCAGCTGATCTCACGGGAGTCCTGAAGATGAGATCACCCTGCTATAGGGGCCAAGGGGCTGAGCTTGTATTCCCCTGTACTGCCAGTCTTTGGATGTGGAATGTCCTTAGAAGGGGTGGTAATCTCGAGTAAGGTGGGTCTCTAGCTGAGGGCAGAACCCCGAGAGGGATGGGAGATAAAGGCATTTAGAGGACCACACTCTTAGACCCTGTGGAGAATAAGACTTTCAGCCCTGAAAGAGATCTGAGCAGTACATCATGCGTCCATGACACTTGACCTTAACCTTTCCGTGCCTCCTTTTCTTCATCAATCAAATGGAGATGAGGACACCCTTTTCTCAAACTCCAAGAAAGCACCTAAGATAAATAACAGATATAAAATTGCTTTGAAAGGTTAAAGGAAGAGAGGAGGAAAAGAAGGGAGAACTCTGCAAATGCCACAAGATATCAAGGGGAGGAAGACTCTCTGGTCCCTGCTCCAAGTCTGTCAATGATGAAACTTGAGGGACTCGAACACATTCCATAGACTATTCAAACGGAAAGGCGTTGAGAACTTGTTCAGCGAGTTCTCAGTGCCACCAGCTCCCAGTTCAGCCCTTTGGAGAATGACTTGGAGGAGGGCTTGGCCAACCCTAAGGCCATCCTCCTTGGACCTCAGGGTCGTTCTCCTTGTCTTCAGTGATTTCCTAAGGAGAAATTCCAACCTGGATTTCTTTGGTCACTGCAACAACATTTACATCAACGGGCACTGGCCAGGGAAGAGTGACTTCAGGCAGGAACACCAGTTCCTGGGGACATAAGGAAAGGAATCTGGATGGTGTAGAGGTTTATCTTGATGGAAAAGACCCCTAGTGTTGTCTCAGCAGTTCCTCCAGGTTCCCCAGTGGCTGGAAAACCACAGTAGAAGAATTAAGACATCAGAGCTCAGATCCACAAATTTCTACTGTCACTTCTCCTCCCAAGCAAATGACGTAACCAGGAGGCTTTTGTCTGGGTATGTTTGTGGTAGGCACTGGCTCCTTCAAGGAACCACACCACAGCAATGGTATTGCTCCCTAGTAACCAAGATGCCAGTGGCTGTTGGCATGAATACTGCGGCCACTCTCTGCCTTGTCTATACTGGCAGCAAGGAGAGTGAACAGTTCAGACTATGGGGCAGGGTCTGGGCAGAAGAGGCCAGAAAGAGGAGGGAGAGAGAACCACAGATGGTCTGAAAGGATGGCAGAGTTCCCAGGCTCAACTCGCATGTATATTAGGTTTCACTGATCACTTACTATACACCAGGCACTGGGCGAAGTACTTTACCTTGTTTGACCCTCATGACTACCTTCTCCTCATTTTACTGATAAGGAAACAGAGGCTCAGAGAGGGGACAGGTCTTCCCCAGTGACTGAGTCATTGCAAAAGGATTTGAACCCAGGTCTCCAAAGCACAGGCCCTTAACAACCAGCTACATTGTGTAGCCCAGCCAATCTGCTTAAATTGAACACATTCTAAAGTGAACTCGGCTTGACCTTAGGTGCAACTGGATGTCTATATTCCATCCCAATACAATTATGCCATGAACGATGCAGCTCAAGCTGTTTCCTGTTCTTTCCGTGCCTTCTTTCTTCTATCTCCCGCTTTCTCCTTTCCCTTCTTTTCTCCTCTGTTCTTTCTCTGCCCGTTCACTGAGCTCCTATATTACATCAGACACTGCAAATATTGAGAAACGTATACCATTGGTCCTGTCCTCTGTGTGTCTTCTGGGAGATGTTCTCTCAGGAAAGCCAGACACAGAAGCCAATTATTACAATGCAGTGAGACACTTGAGGACTTGGAGATTGAAAGAGAGGCCCAAGGGAACCCAGAGAGGTGACTCAGATGCCCGGAAAGACTTCAGCAAGGAGCCATTTCAACTTCGACTTGATGGATAAAGAGGGAGTAAAGAAGAGGAACAATGGGCTTCCCTGGTGGTGCAGTGGTTGAGAGTCCGTCTGCCGATGCAGGGGACGCGGGTTCGTGCCCCAGTCCGGGAAGATCCCGCACGCCGCGGAGCGGCTGGGCCCGTGAGCCATGGCCGCTGAGCCTGCGCGTCCAGAGCCTGTGCTCCACAACGGGAGAGGCCACAACAGTGAGAGGCCCGCGTACCGCAAAAAATAAAAAAAAAAAAAAGAAGAGGAACAAGGGCAAAGCTGAAGGAAGGTACAGCATACGCAAGGCTAGGAGTTTGTAGCCTGGGGCAACAGCAGGGTTGGGTGGAGACCTAGGAGGAGACAGGAGGACGGCAAGCCTCCAGAGAAAACCTGTTCAGACGCGAAGGCCTTGAATGTCACGCGAAGGTGTTCAAACTCGATCACACAGGCACTAGGGAGCCCCACCGGATACTTAAGGATGAGGCGGCAAGGGGGGATGACATGGGCTCTGTATTTTAGAAAGATTATCAGGCAGGCACGCGCATATGCGCTGAGGATAGACTAGCGTATTGAAGAGACTGGAGTCAGGGGAGCCAATCCAGAGCTTGTACAGACTGTCTGGGTGGAGTAGATGAAGGTCTTCCGGTCACCAGTTCTCTTGGGGTGTCCAGCGCCTCTGATAAACTCATTATCCCAGTGCATCGGGGATGGTATCCTTTACCCTCCACAGGCATCTGCTTTTGGAAAGGATGATACGGAGGGGGCAATGCTTAACTGAAAAGAGTGATTGAAGAGTGGACTTTCGGGCCGATGATATAGTTATTTCAAAGAGCTCGTAACACCTTCAGGGCACACCGCTTATCTTAACTTGACTCTTCCCGGGCTGATGTCTTCCTATTCAACTTTATTTGCACCCAAACACTTCATCCAAATTCAACAGGCCTTTGGCTGAGATCTGGACCTGCCCTTCATCCTCATGAACAGATCCAGGGCTAGTTTTACCCCCAAAGTCCTAGAACAGAGAGGAAAGTGTCTGGCAACAGTTTCTCTCTCCCAGGCTGCAATAAAAGAATTTGGCTGGCGCGTTCAGCTCTCAATTTCTCCAGCCACCCTCTCCAGCAGAGTCCCGGTCTCCATTAATACTATTACTTGGGATGACATTTCCTCTGACTGTCGTTGTCTCTTTTTTTTCCTCCTCCTTAATTCTCTAATTTGTCCTAATATGCCCATTGCCTGCGTATCAAGTCATCCGTGAAGCCGCCCCATTTCCAGGTTCCTTCCTCTCCATCAGCCGAGTCTCCGTCTCCCACAGAAATTAGAGGAAGGCGGCTGCAAGCCCGCAAGGGCAGGAAATAGAATTAGGGGACGTATTAATTGGGACATCAAGTCGGATTTCGTTCCAGGCACTTCCTTCCGTTAACCACTTTGAAGCTTCCCCTCCGTGGCTCTGTTTCTCATTAGATGGGGCTCTTAATGGGGAGCGGTGTTTACGCATGGTGCAAATATGTCATGTCTTGGTCTTCAGACTGGCAGGCCCAGCCGATTGGTGAGGGCAAGAGGAGGAAAAGACCACGGCCAAGGGGGTCAAGATGGCCAAGAGTGGAAGTGATCCTGAGAAATGGCGAGTTTTTAGTCACGCTAAAAAAAAAAAGAGGTGTGTTTTAGGCTAAAGGGAGAGATTCCACCAAAGCACCCTCACTTTAAACTTTCCCGTATGTGCAGTTTCCAGGCTCTGCAAGTTCATTTGCAAAGCCAATCCTTTTCTTCTTTTTCGTCATGATTGCGCTTTTCCCGGCAGCTGTGGGTTTATTGGCTGCTAGGATTCGGGATGCTCTTGCCAATACCTAGGAAGCTGGTTGAAATGAAAGCATCTGACCTGATCCAGAGAAAGGTGCCAGGGTACCTTGTCCCTCTGTGTCCTCCCTAGCTCTTAGTTTTGACAACGTCTCCAGTTAGGGACACTCACAGCCCCCTTTGCCCCCAAACGCTCCACCCGATCCATCCACCTCACCTCTTTGAGGTCTTCTCTCTTCAAAGGTGTGGCTGGCTTGCGCCTTTGTGGAATCCCCACTCAGAGGTGTTTTCGCCAACACTAACTCAAGGCTGTGAGAAGGACTTATTTGTGGAAGGGTATTTGTTTTTTCACCAAGGCGGCCAAAACCACCAGCCTCCCTTGCAGAGGAGGAGAAGAGAGAAGAAGCATTTGTTTCTCGTGATCCCAAGGGATAGCACTACAAAACAAAACACTTCCGGGAGACTCCCATCAGGCTTTACTGAGATTCAAGTGTGGGCGCATTTTGTCCTAGTCCCCGGGACCCAGAACCCCAGAAAGGAAACTCCTGATGCACTGAAGGCCGAGGTCAGGCCCTTCTGCTCCCTCAGCAGCTCAGACAGCCAATACAAATACCACAGCCCTGCCCCGAACACCCTTCAGCGCTCTTGAGCTACCAGAAGCCAAGATAAAGCAACTGAAACCCACGCTAAACGCAGGGGAGAGAAACCTCAGTACTGAATGGAAACCAAGTCAAACAGGTCCCCACCAAGCCGCTTAAAGTGCTGAGGACAGAGGTGCTCCATTGTTTTCTTTCTTCTTCTATATATTTTTTTCATCTTTAATCCCAAGGCATGAAGAAGTAAGAAAGAGACTGGAAACGTAGAAAGCCAGTCTGTCCTTACACAGACAAAGACCGTGAGGTCTAAAGTGTCTCATCTCTGGGCATGCGCGTTAAGACCATTTTGGCTGTAATGACATACATCAATTTGCGCTAACTTGAGGGAAAATGTTGGGGGAATTATGAAGACTCAGGGTCATGTCCAGGAACTAGAAGAATCTCAGGAATCCAGGGATTTCTTTTTGTCCATTTCTCTTCTCTAGGTGTCTCTCTCTCTCTCTCTCTCTCTCTATGGGTACTTACTATTCTCCTTCATGGAAGACCATCTTTTCCTTCTTATCTCCTTGGGGAGAGAGAGACGGCTCCCTGTAGGAGACTTGACCATATTCCAGTATCTTCCCCTGCCTGGGGAAGATACTTTGTTTTGTCCCCTGGCACTAGATGCCATTCTTGGTTCAGACAATTGTGGTCAGAAGGGATGAGTCCCATTGGACAAAGGCATGTATGGAGAAACCACCCCTTCCAATTGTGGGACGAAAATGCAGGGCACCATCGGCCACAAAAAGACACCTCACAGTTCTCTCGCACACTCAAACTCAGTCATTGCACAATACTTAATCCTGGGGGAATTACTATACTTTCATTCATTTATTCATTTATTTGTTTATTCCTTTATGTATTCATCAATATTTGTAGAGTATCCGCGATGTGTCTATCATCATTTGTTCTTTTCTTTGCACTTATTTTTTTCCCAATTTTTTCAATAACTATTTCTTCAAGAAATATACCTATCGTGTGCTTGGGGTTACTAGGATATGCAAGACACACTGGTAAATAAATAATACCTTCTAACTTTCCTCTAGCAAAGCAATTCTAACCATGCACTCAAAAGGAAATTTAATTTCTTGGGCCGTCCTCAAACTGGAACACAACTTTTATACTCCATCAATCCAAAATGACTTGACCAGAGAAAAAGAAACACTTGGCCTGTTTAATTTGTCTCTTCCTGAAAACCCAACTGGAAGGCTTCTATGTTCTAACATGACAGGATCGGCGGCATGGCTGTGAGAAGTCCTTCCCACTCTGGAGCTGAAGAATCTTAAATCAAGTCTATTCATCAGACTAATGACAAAACCATTAGCCAACAAGAAGACAGACACTTCTCAGCGGATACAAGAGTCTTGCAGCCACTAGTAAGCATGATCCCCGTGGAAATGAATTAGGGGCGGAAATAGTGTAAATTCATAACCTCTTCTCGTGGGAGGGGGCAATGGATGTAATGCCTTCACGCTCTTGTTTCTGAAACAGCTCAAGGATCTGACATGTAAAACACCAATGCAATGACTAATATCTAACAGGTGCCCCTCAAACATTAATTACCTAAGGACCTTGATGTATTTCCACCCTGACAGACCAAAAACAGACTGGTTGATACAAGCAGTAAGCAAGATGGGTCAACAGGACAGAACTTCCCAAAAGTTATGATTGACCTGAAGTCTGCAGGCGGAAACTTACCTAGCCAACATTTGCCAGCATCTACGCTACACCAGCCACCATGCTAGACACACTCAGCTACAACTGAAGAACCACAAAATGGCATCCAGCCATGTATATCTGGTTTCAGAGTCCACAAATACATCTGACAATAAAATGTCTCAAGGAAGCCAACAGAGGAGCAAAAATCCATCCCAAAACTGTGCACATGAAAGGGGAAAAAAACAAACAAACCTGTGAAGCGATGAGATTTTCAGCTGTGCTATAGGAAAAACGACTTCCTCTCTTCCTCTCTGTAGGGCTTGTTTTTTTTCCATAAACCTGAAGTCATGGCAAAGTGACCATGAGACTCGGCCAACATGGCAGCAGACGTGTTGGTTGCTGTTCCTTTGAGGAACGTTTCACTTTTAACTCTTCCCTGACTTTGCTGCTCCATCACCACCATGTTACTCTCTCTCCTTCTCAGGACTCAGTAAACAAACAAGAAAGGTATTATAAGAACTGGAGACCTCTAAGGAGGAAGCCACGGAGAGCCAGCAGGGCAATGACAAAAGAAGAATTATAGCCATAGCCGGAGTTGGGTCATCATTATTAGAAACCCTAATCACCATCGCAATTCTTTGCTTAATATCTAACTTCACTCGGTGTAAGTTCCAAGTGGGCAGGAGCTGTATTTGCCTCATTTACTGGTGTGCTCTCAGAGCTCAGCTCCATCACTGGCACAGAATAGATGTTCAATAACTATTCGTTGAATGAAAGGATCTCTATACGTTTGCCTGATTTAATTTTCCCAGCACGATCATGTACCTTTGTCCCCATTTTCCTAGTGACAGAACGAATTGATTTCTCTCACTGGGTAGGTATTAATAGCCTATATTATAGGTCAGGAAAGTGAGGCTCAGAGAACTGAAATAACTTGCCCGAGGACACAGAGTTCAGAAGACTTTGCTTATGAAGCAAGACTTTGCTTACGAATGCGGCTCTATTTGTAGTAACCAGGACAGTGCTTGCCACGTAGAAAGGACTCACAAATAATGTTCAATAAATTGAGTAGGGCTTCCTTGGTGGCGCAGTGGTTGAGAGTCTGCCTGCCGATGCAGGGGACGCGGGTTCGTGCCCCGGCCCGGGAAGATCCCACATGCCGCAGAGCAGCTGTGCCTGTGAGCCATGGCCGCTGAGCCTGCGCGTCCGGAGCCTGTGCTCCACAACGGGAGAGGCCACAACAGTGAGAGGCCCGCGTACCGCAAAAAAAAAAAAAAAAAAAAAAAAAAAAAATTGAGTAAATAGAAGTACTGAGCTGGGATTCAAGCTGTGGATTGTCCCACTGCACCACACTGCCCTCCCCCCATCCCCCGCCTTGGGTACCATTTCTCTGCTAATGCTCCCTAAATTTGTCTTCTGCAAAGAACCACATAGAATGCAAGGGTGTTCGCACCCACTGAAACAGCTACAGCGGCTCAGTGCTCAGGCTTTGGGATCAGATAGACGTGGGCTCGAGTTTAAACTCTACCGTCAGGTGACCTTGGACATGCTGTTTTTAACAACTCTGAATCCTAATCTCGATGTGAGATGCTTCTAAGAGGGAGTCCAATTATGATTTCACTGAACTGGGTTGGGGTGGGGCGGTGAGGCTGCCCTTTGGCTTTTGAGACTCTTTATGTCCCAATAAAAACAGAGAGGTTTAGAGTGCCGGCAGGCTGGGATTCATGACCTTCTCTATCAAAGGAAAACAGAAATTCTGATTCACAAAAGGAGCTAGAGGAGTATGAATGGAAATCAGGCGAGGTCCCAAGGATCTGCTGCCCCTTTGTAGCTATGGCCAGTGGTCAAGGTTAATAATAGAAAACCATGGCAACTTTATACATTCCAGGACACCAAGAGAAACAGAGGTCCTGAGAATAAAGGTTTGGGTCGTCTCATGGGGCAAACAACCTAACCAGGGAATCTGAAGTGGGTAATGTAGGAGTAATAGATATTAGCCACAACCTTATGAGTAGTGACAGAAACTGATTATATTTTGGTTTTCTGTGTGTGTGTCAGATACATATTTACATATTTTTAAATTTTTAATTTTATATTGGAGTATAGTTGATTAACAATGTTGTGTTAGTTTCAGGTGTACAGCAAAGTGACTCTGTTATCTATATACGTGCATCTATTCTTTTTCAAATTCTTTTCCCATTTAGGTTATTAGAGAATACTGAGCAGGGTTCCCTGTGCTATACAGTCGGTCTTTGTTTATCTGTTTTAAGTACAGTAGTGTGTACATTGCTTCTCTTGCTTCCCCCTTTCACCCCCCTATGGTATATGGTAGCGGTTAAACGTACCATTGCACAGGTTGCAAGATATCAAAATAGAGTCACAAAAGCACAGAGGACAACTAAACATGATCCAGAAAACACACACTCTGGCTCCCTGCATTCACTGACAAGATACGGGTTATTTTCCTTCAGGAAGAAGGCAGATTTGTCTCTGTTTGTACAGGGATGTGTGGATGTTTAGTTAGAGCATACTTAAAAGTGTGCATATGGAAAAAAACTCAAGTTGGGTGAGTGCAGAGATGGACTGTATTAGTCATACAACATTCTTGATGGCCTGGTATCCATTCCTCCTTCCAAGATGCATCCTGTCTGAGGTCAGCATTCCTAGAAGCAGAAGTGAGATGAGAATTCTTGTGCAAATTGTTTATGGAGGATGTGTTCTCGACCTGTCAGGGAGTGAGGGGAGCAAGGTAGGGAAGGGGAGAAACAGCAAAGATGTGTTTTCAAACGCAGTGTGGCTTCAGTTTGATCCTGTGGGGAGCTCTGGGGTGTAAACTGCACCACAGAGTCAAATATTAGCAGCAGGCTATACTAGGGGTGGAGGGTCCGGAAAGACATCACTCCCAGGTCCCTAACAGCACCTGCAACAGCCAGCTGAGTGACGCACTGTTACAGTCACCTATTATCATGTAACAACTTATTTCAAAACTCAGCTGCTTAAAGCAATAATAAATAGTTTTTGCCGCCTGACTTTTGTGGGTCAAGAATTTGGGAGCGGCTGGGCTGGGTGATTCTGGCTCAGAGTCACTCTTAAGGTTGCAGTTTTGATTGGCTGGGACTGTGGTCTCATCTGGAGGCTAGACTGAGGCCGGAGGATCTGCCTCCAAAGTGGGTCATTTGCAAGGCTGGCAAGATGATACTGATGGACATCATCAACTGAGGCTTCCTTGACGGGAAACCTCAGTTTCTCCCCCACAGGGTCCCCTCCACATGCTGCTTGAGTGTCCTCATGACGTGACGGCTACTTCCCCCAGAGAAAAGCAAGCCAGGAGGCCAAGGAAGACGCATAGCGCCTTTCATGAACTAACTCAGAAGCCAGGAACAGTTTCCTGCGGTATCATCTACTGGTCACACAGACCAGGTCTGATTCAATATGAGAGGGGGCTACACAAGGGTGTGAACACCAGGAGGTGAGGGTCATGGATCACTGGACGAGCCTGGCTGCCACAGGCATCAGGGGTGTCTGTTCCACAACCAGATTTTACCTTGAGGGCTTATCTCTGCTTTGTTGTGCACGTATGGTTGGGTAGTTTCCAGGTGTCCACCTTTCACTACAGAAGTCAAGAGGTACGCCCTTGACACAGTCATGTGGCCTCAGTTCAGCCAGCTGGATGTCCTCTCTCAAGACCCTGCATCCTTAGCGCATTAATTCGCTAGCGGCACCATAACAAAATTCCACG
Source organism: Tursiops truncatus (assembly GCF_011762595.2). Lineage (NCBI taxonomy): Eukaryota > Metazoa > Chordata > Mammalia > Artiodactyla > Delphinidae > Tursiops > Tursiops truncatus. The sequence goes on from NC_047046.1 coordinate 13,641,343, forward strand.
GACTGGGTTGCTTAAACGACAGCCGTTTATTTCTCACATCTCTGGAGGCTGGAAGTCCAAGACCAGGGAGCCCACAGAGTTGACTCCTCTCTACTTGGCTTGCAGGTCTCACTGGTTCCTCATGTGGCTTTTTCCCTGTGTGTGGGTGCATCTCTGGTGTCTCTCTGTGCGTCCAAATTTCCTCTTCTTACAAGGACACCAGTCAGACTGGATTACAGCCCACCCTAGTGACCTCCTCTTGACTTAATTACTTCTTTAAAAGCCTTAACTCTAAATACAATTATATTTTGAGGTACTGGGGGTTGGGGCTTCAGCATATGAATTTTGGAGGACACAGTTCAGCCCATAACACTCAGTGAGTGTTGCAATGGAAACAGCAGTTCCAGGTTCTTGACCGTGGCAGAAGTGGGCTGTCCTGAATCCTCCTACCATGACGCTGCAGCTGTGGTCCCCGCTCCCCCACCTCTTTTAGTCTCCACGACTCATTCCCATTTTCTAAACCTAGTTTGCAAAACCTCCTGCCAATTCTGAGAGATCCAGGCTATGCATTGAATAAATTAAGCTCTGCTTCAGCCAGTCGGAGTTGGCTTACGTTTCTTAACAGTCGTGTCCCCTGACCGATACATTGCTTTTTCCATATTTTCAGGAATGAATATATGTTTCTTTTATACTCGGGTGGGGGCAGGGTGTGGAGAAAAGTCACTTTTAAAGTACGAAAGGACTCAGGCTAAATTAAAAATCTTCCTAAGCATGCCTTTCTTCTCGCCTGAATAACATCTCTCTCACCTCATTCCGACACAGACATACACAAATCCACTAAGTTAAAAAGAAGGGGGAAGCTGTAAGACCTGTGGGGTTTCGGCAGTGAGTCAAATTACCATTCAGTCCGTTGATTGTTACCCAATACTATGCTTTTCTGACCACTGGCAGAACACCGCTCATACCGATGGCTGGAGATGGAGTATAATATCCCAGAGACAGGGCTTCCCTGGTGGCGCAGTGGTTGGGAGTCCGCCTGCCGATGCAGGGGACGCGGGTACGGGAAGATCCCACATGCCGCGGAGCGGCTGGGCCCGTGAGCCATGGCCGCTGAGCCTGCGCGTCCGGAGCCTGTGCTCCGCAACGGGAGAGGCCACAACAGTGAGAGGCCTGCGTACCACAGAAAAAAAAAAAAAAAAAGAAGATCCCAGAGACGTGAGAACAGTCTCTCGGCCCAGTGTCTACCTTCCCCCTAGAGACGGTCATCAGACTAAAGCCAGAAGAAGCTCAACCCAATGAAACTGTACAGTCTGTGCCTGCCTGAGATCTGAGTGCTGGAGATTAAACACAGTGAGGTGGTCCAATTTCCATAGTTATTATAGGAAAATCCAACTCTATGCTGTGGGACTAGGAAGGGAAAGAGCGAGAGAGCTAAAATAGTGAGGGCTCTGAGCACATGCCCCAAAGTGAATTTGGTCGTCATTCAGCCGGTCCCCGTTCCAATGTTCTCCGGGTGCTGAAGCATCCGCCATAGCTGAACGTCATTCTGGGCCTTAAATATATTCATTTTTTATACAACATGCCCCTTATACAGCTCCTTCTTCTGTTTCTCAGTACAGAAAGAGATCTTCGATGGTGGAAACAAAACTGGATCTCATGGGCTTGTGGAGAGAGGAAACATCAGTCTCTAATATGGGGACTATTACATCCTAGGGGACAGACACTCAAGGATGTCCTTTGACTATGCACGTGTCGCCTTATGCCTTCACCCTGCATGGAGTTAACCCCCATGGAAGAAGCCTCTCCTCTGTATGCTGTTGTTGTTGTTTTGTTGTTGCTGTTTTTTCTGATCTGCCCCAAACTTTTAACCTGTCTTTGCCAGCCCTGCAGGAGCCCACAGACCAAATGAACCCTGAATGAGTACTGGGTCTCCCCTGCCCCACCCCCAGATAATCTGGGGTGCTTTTTTCCCTTTTCTTTAGCAAACTCACAAAGGACCCCAAGAGGCAGGTGATGTGGAACCTGATGAGAGACACTCTTCCCAGCTGAAAGGACAGGATGCGAAAGTTCAACCCAGACTGAAGTAAAGAGACATGCTAATGCTCGGTTTAAAGAAAAAGAGGAAGATTTAGAGGGAGAGAGAGAGAAAGGAATATTAAAATATCCCAGGGCAACTGAAAATGATCAACCAAACATATGAAAATGTTCCAGATAGTTTAGTGATAAGCAGGAAATAGCTGGAAAAACCAACAGTCATAGAAGGAGAAAATTGCAGTTAGAAGGGGGGATTGAATTGAGCTAAGTGTCTGTGTCATAAAGTTTATTATTTTATTAGTTTTAATAGTTGGGTAGATAAGCTAATAGCAATAGGATTTACTTTAAAACTCAACACCGTAGACTCTGCTGTTTATTATTTCGATAGTAATGTGTCTCCAGTGAGGGGAATATTAAATCTCATAAAAACCCATTCCTGCAGTCAACCCAGGCCCTTTCTGAGTTGCACACACATGGATTTTCCCCTATTAGTTCACTTCTCTGGCAGGGATTTTGTTTGGATAATACTTCTAGGGACATTCCTCCTTGGGGGTCTGTGAGAGCCCTTTCAGCTTCCAGTTTGGGTCCCATGACCACTGCGTGGAACTGGAGTTCAACTTCGTCAGAATTCTTTTTTCTAATTTTTAAATTTTTCATTGTTATATAATTTTTAAAGGTTACTTTTCACTTACAGATTATTACAAAATATTGGCTCTATTCACCACGTTGTACAATAACACCCTTGAACCGATCTTACACCCAGTAGTTTGTACCTCCCGCTGCCCCCCTCCCCACTGCTAACCACTAGTTTGTTCTCTGTATCTGTGAGTCTGCTTCTTTTTGTTCTTTTTACTAGTTTCTTGTATTTTTTAGATTCTACATATAAGTGAGATCATACAGTATTTGTCTTTCTCTGTCTGACTTATTTCACTCAGCATCACACCCTCCAAGTCCATCCATGTCACTGCAAATGGCAAAATTTTGGTTTTTTATGGCTGAGTGGTATTCCATTGCATACATACCCCACATTTTCTTTACCCATTCATCTGCTGATGGACACTTAGGTTGTTTCTATGTCTTGGCAATTGTAAATAATGCTGCTATGAACATTCTCAAAATTCTTTTAGCAAGAGATGAAGGACTCATCTGGGTCCTGAATATATAGCATCAATATAACGTAGATGAGGGACTGAGGGTTATAGATGGGACACCCACAGCTCTGGAAACTATTGTGAGAGTTAAAAGAAATAGCACATTTACTTACTTAGAACAGTGCCTGGCAAATCCTGAATGAATGCCAGCGATGCAGGGAAATGTTAAGTGTAGCAGATGACTGTGAGTTCTGGGGTCAGACGGCTAGGTCACAAGTCCAGGCTCTGATCTTCATGTAGTTTCAAAGTATTTCCCCACAAGATATGAACTACAAAGGGAAAAATACATACTACCTTCAGTGAGTGATCAAAGCTAACCTCACCAGTCACGGAACAAATCTTGACGTCACATGCCTCCCGCTATGACGCACTGAGAGGTACACATCACTTCTATGGAGTTCCTGTCCAAAGGACATCACATAAGTCTAACGTGACACATCCAAATGCTTGAACGTTCTACAAAACAACTGGCCTGTACTCTTTAAAACTGTCAATGGCACGAGACACAAAGAGAGACCGAGGACTCTCCCAGATTCACAGAGACTCAAGAGGCAAGTAAATGCCCTAAGTGATTCAAATTTTTTTCCCTTTTCCTTCTCTTTTTTTTCTTATTTTATTTTGTTTTTTGCCTCTCTCTCTCTTCGTCTCTCTCCCTCTCTCCCTCTCTCTCGCGATACTATTTCTTTTCACTTTCAAAATATAAAGAACCAAATAAAGACAAACGTTGCAAGTTTTTTAAAAATTCAAAATTTTTTTCTTTCCTTTTTCTTCTCTTTTTTCTTAGTTTACTTTGTTTTTGCCTCTCTCTCTCTCTCTCTCTCTCTCTCTCTCTCTCTCTCTCTCCCTCCCTCTCTTCCTCCCTCCCTCCTCTTTCTTATTTCTTATCATTTTGCTATAAATGACATTATTGGGACAATCTGTCAATTGGTAAAAGATAAACTAAGTCTACAGACTAGATAGTAATATTTTATCTGTATCTATAGCAATTCCCTGATTTCAATAGCTGTACTGTGATTATGTAAGAGATCATCCTTATTTTTAGGAAATAAACACTAAAGTATTTACAGGTAAAAAGGCATTAGGTCTGCAACTGAATCTCAAATGGTTTAAAAGAAGTTGGGGGAGAGTAAAGTAAATGTGACAAAGTATTAATATTGGGGGCACTGGGTAAAGAGTCTACAGGGATTCTTCAAAACTTCTGTGCAAGTCTGAACTTACGTCAAAATAAAAAGTTGAAGGGGGGAAAAAAAATCTCAGCTCTGCCACTTTGGAATTCTGTATAACTTGACTTCTTTGAGCCTCAGTTTCCTCAACTCAAATTAGGGATTTTAGTACCAGCATGTGGGACATATTCTTTCGGGTGACATGGGTAAAGCAGTAAAACATTAAATCCTTAAGCTTTTTCCTGAGTGAGGAGATGGGTTACAGAGACAGGAATAGGATAGAAGTCTGGGTATCAATTACACACGTTTCTTAGTAATAAGAACCGTGATTTCACATTTGGCCATGGCTATTCCGTCCAATGAGCTGTGTCAAATCAGATAAAGTAGAGGATCCTTCTTGAAATCGCGCACCCCTTTCAAGGCTGTTGTGGGAATTAAATGAGATCGTCCACGGAGAGGGCTGATGGCAATGCCCAGCACATAGTAGGAGGTCGAGTCATGGTGGCAGACACTGTTGCCATGATCGGTGCTTTCGTTAATTCTTCAGCCTCAGGCTACTCTGATTCACGATTCCTGGAGGCTAGGAAGCTTCCACTGTGCCTCGCCACCGTGTGCTTTGCTCTTGCCCGCTGGTCGAGCGGAAGTTCTTTCCAGAAAGTCTGGTTTGCCCAGAGAGTGACATTCTGGCCAGGCTGCCGGACAAATGATACCACCCACCAGCCTCATCGAAGTCTCAGCTGGGTGGCTGCTAAAGCCAAGACTAGGACTCAAAGCACTTTTTTTGAAACCCGCACACCTGGCTGAGGGTTCATGGTGAGTAAAACCGAGCCAAAGTGACTGCGGAAGGGAAACGGGTCTGAAATGAACAAGGTCTTGATCTAGCTCTTCTGAACCAGAGCACTGCAATTTTCTGCCTTTTCTAAGAATGCCCTGTGGACTTCTTCCTGCCTCTTCCTCACCAGCTCTCCTGATCCCTTTGCCACAGCACACACACCCTGGCTCTCTAGGCTCTGAAAAACCATTCACTTGCTAAAGTAATCCGAGTCCTAATTTCTCTAGCCCCTACGTTTCCAAAAATTCTCCAAGAAAAGCGCCTCGCCACTACGGCGTGGCTAGTCATTCTCAGGCCACCCCGAGAGAGGTCTCAGTGAACTGGTCTTGGGCCATAGGGAGTTATAACATCCAAGGGGCAAGGCAAAGGATGGTCTGAAAGGCTGAGCCCCTTCATGAGAATCAGGAGTTCTGCAGAGACAAGAATCCAACATCGCTCACAAGGCACCAAAGGAAAAGCATCAGAACATTTATGCAAAGGGGCTCTCAACCCAGCATTTCAGAAGGAAGTCCGTCAAAGCTCACCATGGTTCTACACCTGTGCATTCCCTCTGCCTGGAACCTCTATCTCCACCTTCTTTGCTTGGCTAATCACATGTCCTCTTCTTCAGGGAGAACTTTGTCTCCTAAAGCCCTAAACTGGATTCTCTCCCACTGCTAGGGACTCCCACCCCCTGTGCTTCCCTTTAGGGACATCCATTATACTTAATTGTAATTGCTTATGTAACGAATTGACACTAGGGCTCTAAAACTCATAGCCAGTGTTTACCGAGCCATGTTCTTCGCATATATTAACTCTTTCAGTCTCTTGAAGACCCTCTGAAGTTGATGCTATTGTAACTATCCCGCTTCAAGGATGAGGAAACTGAGGACCAAGGAAGTGAAGCAATTCGCCCAATGTCCCACAGAGAGAAAGGGACTGAACCCAGGAGCAAGACTAGGCTGTCCTGTTACAGTTTTGCATGAATATTCACTGTACTCTCTGTGTTCACACATCCCTCGGGAAGGTGCCTCCCCTCAGAATCTGGAAGAAAAGAACAATGGGAGAACACTGGCTGGGAGACAGCAAATAACGGCAGTGTGTAGCAAGCATCCGTGCTCTTTACCAAATATCTGCATTTCCCCACTCCCGGTCACGGGAAGATTCTCACTTCCTGGGCCCCTGTGGTTAGGCGGGGCCATGTGACTAGTTCTGGCCAACGGCCTGTGAGCAGAAGTTCCATGTGTCATGTCCAGACCACGATATTTAACAGCCAATGTAAGAACATTCAAAATTCTCTTGCTCTCTGCCATGAAAATTGACCTTGTTGGAGATGGTGGCTTTCCACCAGCCCGGGTCTCTGAGTGATTCCAACGAGCAGAATCCCCCTGAGATCCGTGATAGACAAACAAGTCGTGTGAGTATCAAGTACCGTGTGACGGTCAGGCCACTGGGATTTTTTTTTTTAGGTCAGCATAATCTAGCATGTATCCTATCCAACACATGATGAAAGAAAACAATATAATTAAATGAGAGTTAGATGCTTTTAATTGTATTAAAGTTAATATAATTAGAGTGATATTCGATTTCAAGCCTCTGAACCCAAGCTCTCCTCTCTCTTTGGCAAAAAAGGGGTATAGCAAGTTATAGAGGGGAGTTGAGCGCTAACACCAAACTCCCTGGTGTTATCAGAATGATTCAATGAGCATTAAAAGGAAATCATTTCTCACTTGGGATTCAACTTTAACGTAAATACAACCTGAATCATACAGTAGCTAAAATCCCACAAATAGGGTTGCTCACAATTGGGACATCGCTCCTTCCAATATTCTGTGACCCACATGCCAAGGATAATTTGGGAATGTGGGTGGAAGCCGAGGGAACAAATGACGTTCCTTCTTCATCTCTTTCAACGCTTCCTCACTCTTTTCCAAAAGTTCCATGGATGCACTCCAGAAAAGCGTAATTAGAAATCCAGATGAAATTTTCTCTTCCAAGAATTCAAAGGTAATTACGAAAAAGAGAGTCCTATTGTGCCATAACAGATTAAAACTCTCCCCTTCATGGACCGCAGCATTTCCCTGATGGCCGGTGGCCGCTTGAATACTCTTGAGCTGTCGGACAGCCAGGTTTTATAGCCTAGAGCAGCATCCCTTAAAGTATGATACTTGATCAGCCAAATCAAAATCACCTGGGAAGTTTGTAATCCATGCAGATTCTCTGACCTCCTGAATCATACTCCTCTAGGTATGGGGGACTGGGAAAGTCCATTTTTATCAGATTCCTCGGGGGTTCTGGTGCAATTAAAGGTTGAGAAGTTCTGCTTTAAACTGTATCTTCTAGGAAAACAGGGCACCAGTTATCTGGGTATTTGTGGAAAAGTCCAAGTCCAGCCCACCTTGAGGATGCTGTGAAGATTTGTAAGTTGGCTCACCGCTTTCCAAGAAGAGCCAAGGTAACCGGGTGAACAGAAAGGTGGTCAAACACATGTAAACCCTTCCGCCACAGGGTCCCACCTCCATTCCTGGAGTAGACTGCACAGATCAGCCAATCAGCACACAGTTTCCCTCGAGTGCTGGTATCGGTCCAGCAGTGAACATCCGGCTCAGGTAGATGAACGAGAATGATCTAGAGTCCATGCCTTGGGGAAAGTTTCAAGGTTTTTCATTCTCTCCTTCCAGATGGGACAATGGTGCACATAGACTCGCTTGCTATTGGCAGCCTTGTTGTAACTAAGAGGAGAGAGAGAATGAGGAAGAAATAGGAGGAAGAGGAGGGGTAGGAATCTTGCAGAGCAGAAAGACAGAAAGCACCCAGATTCCCAATTATATTACTGATCACACTGAATCTGCAGCCTGTCCTTCCTCTGATCTTCCAGGTGCGAAAGATAAGAATTTCATGTATTGTTTGAGTCGATGTGAGTCAGGATTTTCTGTTACTTGCTGCCCAAAGCATTCCTTCTGATATTTACAATTGTTGTCACCAACGATAACGTCATTTTTAAGGGCCAGCGTAGCATTCGCTTTTCTCCATGGAAAGCATGAAACTTAGTGTGTCCCTACTCAGTATATACAGCTGTTCAATTCTGGAAAACTGACACTGTTCTGGAATCTGTACTGCGAAGGAAAGAAAGGTAGAACTCAGAACTGGTCCTAATCCCAGCTCTACCCCTGACACCATTGTATGTGACTTAAGATGAACCCCAAGGTCCATTTTTCACATCAATAGAATGAATGGGTAGAATTAAGTGCCCTCTATCTACTCCAAGGGTCTTAAATGAGGGACCACAACGGGCAGTCCATGACCATCATTAGTGGTCCCATTAATGAGAGAGGAGAGAGCCCCCAGACTACTTTTAAAACTGTGCGTTCGATGACAATCTTTTTGAAAGCAGATCGCTCATGAAAATCAAGGTTTTGGGATTCTTTTGATGCATCAGAACAACTGTCAACAGTGGACCCACATGTCCACGTGGCAACCAGTGGCTAGGGGTCAGCAGCTGCTCACTTTAATTGAGGTATGTCCCCTGACTCCCCTCAACTCCCCATTGCCTCCCAGTACTGAGACTGAGTGTCAGCTGTCTTTTATCATCTTACACTCAGCTCACTTGTTCACTTACATTTCCTGCCCAGCCTGGGTGAACATGGACTGTGCAACCCCAGATCTAAGACCATCGTCTAATGCTCTGGGATCCAAATTCCAATTCTTGTCTTCACATCACATCCTCATCCAGAAAGCAGGACCCCAGCAGCCTTGAGAAGCCATCAGGAAAGACAACCTCCGACTCCACTCACCCGAGGTCTTTCTTGAGGGTCAGCTTGTTTCTGGGTGGTGTTTTCCATTTCTTCTTTGGACACGTCTGTTTCTTTCCTGCTTTGAGGTCTGTTTTCCAGCTCACTGGTGGTCAGTTCCTTGGGCTAGATGAAGCAGGATTTTCCGTAATCGCCACCTCTCCTGAGCCAGTTTGGACGTTGGGGTTTGTATTTGGGGCATTAAGTTATTCACTTCTGGGGAGTTGGCACTTTAAAAACTTGTAGAATAAACAAACACGTCTGCCTCTCTAGCACGGATTTCAACAAATGTTCTGATTCCAAATCAGAACGTTTTTGCCTAAAAACAAGTCTTAAATAATCAATGTGTTCCCTTTATATATCTGAAGCTTAACTCACAATAACTTAACTGGAACCTCCTAGTCTTGAGTTTGGGTGACTTGGTTGAAAGTATATGCTAGCCCTCCCAGAGACTCATAGCATCTATTACTGAACTGGACAGTGGGACATCATCTGCATCTCTTATCTAGGCTTGGGCAAATCCCTTCTGGTGTTAGCCTCAGCTTTCCCCTCTGTACGACAAGAAGGGGGTAAACTAAATTGATGGTTTACAAATTGTGTTTCACAGAACCTCAGAATTGTTCAAGGAACCCTTGCAGAAGTGCTGGGGAAACATAATAGATAAGTACTGGGACTGCTCTTTTCAAACACTGGGGCTTTGCTGTGTTCTGTTCGATATGTTACAATGATTTATTAGGGGGAAAAATGTGTCGTTCAGTGAAAGAAAAAAGAGAGGGGAGGGAGGGAGGGAGGGAGGTACATTGTAGTTTCAGTGAATTAGGGCTTCAAGTATATCTTGGGGATACCCAAGAGGAGAGCTTTGGGATCTATATGGTTGGCATTTAGCCAGTCTAGAGTCTACAGAATTATCCAGGATTGAGAAGCAGGTCACTGTAAGGACCACGCCTTTCAAGTTATAAAACCACCTTTGCCAATTCAACGAAGTTTTGTAAACTGCACCACAGTGAGCCTAGGGCACAAAGAACAGATGATAAAAGACACCCCCCCCAAGTCATCAAACAAGAGATATCACACACAATGCCTGCTCCCCACTCCAGTCCAATCAATTGTCCTTCACGAAAATCTTATTAATATAATCATCATTATTGATACGATGGCTGTCACTTGCTGAGACCCAGCTTTGCATATCCTCTACCATATTATATTTTCTTATAAGTAGCTGTTTGAATCCCCATTTTACAGTTGGTGAAACTGAGGCTCAGAGAGGTTAATTAACTTTCTCAAGGTCACAGAGTTAGAAACAAAACTGGGAATCCAAATTGTTCTGATGCCAGAGCCCTGCCTCCCTTATAAAGGAATGTAACCCAGGAAGATCTAAGGAGACCGATGTCATTGCTTCTGACCACTTTCAGGAAAGATGCAACCAGCCCAGGGTTGTTGGTAATTGGATCTCTGCTTAAAGCAGCCCTTTATCCCCAACTCCCTGCCTCCTGGACTTCTTTCAGAAAGAGACTATATTTTTCACTTGTGAAATCACTGGTGTGTTGCGAATGGCCCGAGGTCTCTCTCATGTCTTAAAGCCTGGCAAGTGAAATTTAAATTCTTTACCCTCCTGGTCTCTGGACATTAGTGGACCAAAGCCAGTTGGCTGAGCTTGGTCTCAGGCTCTGCCCCTAGTTCTCAAGCCCGACCCCATCCTATGAAGACCAGTCCTGGGATGCCTTTTTGAAGATGAGCCTACACAGAATCCAATCCCACTCTACTTCTCCCCAACCCCTCAGCCCACGATGGACCCCAGGTTGACTTTGCCCAAGTAGCCCAAGGTCCCATCCATGACATTGCAATAGCCACCCCCATTCCCCACTGCCCATCTTGGCCAGCTCTCAGCCTATAATTCTTTCCAAACTCGCCTGTATAAAATAATCGTGTACATGAAGTAAAACAGGAGTGTCATATACACACTTAATAACTCTTGTGTTCTATACAAGAGGGAATTCCACTTTATAACCCCCAGAGCCTTTAAATGGTTCTCATTTAGCTTTGCATTCCCAGTGCAAAATCTAAAACTTCTCTCTCTCTGTCCCAGCCCGTTGCTGCCTTTTGAAACCGTTGTGTCTCCAGATTCCTTGGGACCATTTCGTCTCCATCTCTGCTTCTAATTGGGGGATTTAAGTATTGCTGTTTAGCCCTAGAGCTAAATGTCAGGGTTTCGCTTAAAATCCCATATTTTGGGAACTGAGCACATTGTACTGGGAAAGTTTCAAGTGTGAGCATGTCACAGTACATGGAGTTAAATGGATCATCTAATCCTTTCAGCCGCAAGCTCAATCGCAGGGTGAGAAAGTGGGTTTCCACCCCTGACATTCGACAAGTGCCCTGTGTGACCTCAACCACATCACTGGTCCTTCTTGGACCTCTTTTCTTAAAGGGAGTCCTTCGGCAGTAGGTGGCAATTCTGCATCTTCCAGGCAGTTAATCGGGCAATACTTATCATCGAAGTCTTAGGTTTTAGGGGGATAGTCAATATCAAATCGTCTCTTACACTGACCCCATGGATACATGTCATACTTACCAAAATAGCAAAAACAATATCTGGGGGGGGGGGTGGTAATTAGCTTTATAAAATATGCATAAACCGTGGCACCTAAGATTGTGGAGGACAGGAACCAAGGGATGCAATTAATTCACTGTATTAATCTGTACACTGAGCAAATATCCGTGACTACCTGGTCTTTGCCTGATACGGTGCTGGGTACTGAAAAGATAGATGAGCCGGATGCAGCCTCCTGGATCAATTCAATTTCATTTCACTCCCTAGCTTGCTCTACTCTGGCCACAGCGGCTTGCCTTATGTTCTTGGAACACACCGATGTTGTTCCTGCCTCAGGGTCTTTGCACTTGCTATCCCCTCCACCTGGGATGCCCCCTCTTCTAGCTGTCAGTTGCCTTTGGGACCTCAACTCAAATGTCTCCTTTCAGTAGAGACCTTCCTTTACCACCCCTCCCCTTAACACTCCCACTTTTCTCTTGCTGCTCTAGCATCTTCACAGCGTGTGCTTCTATACGGAATCATGCTTGTTATGGGATTGTTTTCTGGTTTACTAACCAGTATCCTTCTCTCCCGAACTGTAAGCTCCTTGAAATCAGAGACCTTCTCTATCATACTACCTGTCTCTTAAAGGTCTAGAAGAGCACCTGGCATATAGAGAAATTCACTCCATAATCCAAATACAGAGAAATGACTCCATAGTCAAATGAGTTTTACAGCTACATTTTTTCCCCCTAAAACACATCTAGTTAATCTGTCAAACCCAACTTTGATTGTTCCCTTCACTGGTATCAACATCCCCAGGGATGCAATTCCTTCTAGAACAGTGTATTTCAAATATGGTAGAACCACATAACTCTTAAGTGAAAAGAAATCCTAATAAATAAAGCAGTTACCATGGAGGCAAGGGTGCTCTGGTTGAGACAAAGTTTGGGGGTCTGGAACCCCATCCATTTCCCCGTTCCCCAATCCTACCTAAGACACCTTTGTAGCCCCACCTGGGACAAACTGTGTTATTTCAGTTTGAAGGGAACTTCATTTTTGCAAATGCTGGTAGGTATACCATGTACCAAAAGGGAGCTTCCGTGACCAAGTTTAGGAAATATGTAATTATTTTTAACAAATATGTATTAAGTGGACACTACATCCCAGAAATTGTGCTGTTTTCTGGGATACAGTAGAGAAAAAAAAACAGGTACAAGTCCTGTACTCATGGACCTCATAATCTAGGGATTAAAGAAAAGTCTACTGGTTAAAGAGAATAAATGGGATTCTTCCCTCATGGGCCATGCAGTGCATCAGTTGGAAGGTACACTGGGAATATCTGGATACACATTTTGCCCAAAGCTACTGGGCATGTCACGGATCTAGTGTTCCACAAAGCAGGCTTTGGGAAATGCTTGTCAAGACCAACTGCTGTGGGCATCACCGGGAAATGAACTCTACACCGTTGCCAATTTTCAAAGCATTCCAACATTTTAAAAATATATATATAATCCTAGATGACTCAACTAATTTGATCTCTGACGATTCATAAGGCATTTTGAGAACTCCTGTGTCTCGGGTCATCCTCTGGACATGGGTCATCCTTGTACTTGGAGTATGATGACATATCCACTATGAGACACCCCTATCTGGCTGGTCGGTGACTGGAGGGCCTTGTTCTGTATTTACATCAGTGTAGCGTTCTGTCTTTGTAGTCAATTCTTATAGGAAATGCACTTCTTAGACCGGAAATGCCTGTAGAGAGATTTCAGCCATAAAATATACACTCTCCCCACACTCAAAACCGGCAGAAAAATCCAATCAAAAGAGAGATCCGATTTCTCTCATCCCTGCCTGCGGACACAATTAGCTGCTTCTTCCTATGTATTTACAGAGCACTGTACCTATAACTATCTGTAGCATTTATCACAGTAGCTTTTTTTTTTTATACAGCAGGTTCTTATTAGTCATTCATTTTGTACACATCAGTGTATACATGTCAATCCCAATCTCCCTATTCATCCTGCCACCATCCCCACCCCCTACCGCTTTCCCCCTTGCTGGCCATACGTTTGTTCTCTACATCTGTGTCTCAATTTCTGCCCAGCAAACTGGTTCATCTGTACCATTTTTCTAGGTTCCACATATATGCGTAATATGCAATATTTGTTTATCTCTTTCTGACTTGCTTCACTCTGTACGACAGTTTTTAGATTCAGCCACGTCTCTACAAATGACCCAATTTTGTTCCTTTTTATGGCTGAGTAATACTCCATTGTATATATGTACCACATCTTCTCTATCCATTCATCTGTCGATGGGCATTTAGGTTGCTTCCGTGACCTGGCTATTGTAAATAGTGCTGCAATGAACACTTTGGCACATGACTCTCTTTGAACTATGGTTTTATCAGGGTATATGCCCAGTAGTGGGATTGCTGGGTCGTATGGTAGTTCTATTTTTCGTTTTTTAAGGAACCTCCATACAGTTCACCATAGTGGTTGTATCAATTTACATTCCCAACAACAGTGCAAGAGGGTTCCCTTTTCTCCACACCCTCTCCAGCATTTGTTGTTTGTAGATTTTCTGATGATGCCCATTCTAACTGGTGTGAGGTGATACCTCATTGTGGTTTTGATTTGCATTTCTCTAATAGTTCGTGATGTTGAGCAGCTTTTCATGTGCCCCTTGGCCATCTGTATGTCCTCTTTGGAGAAATGTCTATTTAGGTCTTCTGCCCATTTTTTGATTGGGTTGTTTGTTTTTTTTAATATTGAGTTGCATGAGGTGTTTATATATTTTGGAGATTAATCCTTTGTCCGTTGATTCATTTGCAAATATTTTTTTCCCATTCTGAGGGTTGTCTTGTCTTGTTTGTAGTTTCCTTAGCTTTGCAAAAGCTTTTAAGTTTCATTAGGTCCCATTTTTTTATTTTTGGTTTCATTTCCATTACTCTAGGAGGTGGATCAAAAAAGATCTTCCTGTGATTTATGTCAAAGAGTGTTCTTCCTATGTTTTCCTCTAAGAGTTTTATAGTGTCCAGTCTTACATTTAGGTTTCTAATCCATTTTGAGTTTATTTTTGTGTATGCTGTTAGGAAGTGTTCTAATTTCATTCTTTTACATGTAGCTGTCCAGTTTTCCCAGCACCACTTATTGAAGACACGGTCTTTTCTTCATTATATATCCTTGCCTCCTTTGTCATAGATTAGTTGACCATAGGTGTGTGGGTTTATCTCTGGGCTTTCTATCCTGTTCCATTGATCTATATTTCTGTTTTTGTGCCAGGACCATATTGTTTTGATTACTGTAGCTTTGTAGTATAGTCTGAAGTCAGGGAGTCTGATTCCTCCAGCTCTGTTTTTTTCCCTCAAGACTGCTTTGGCTTTTCGGGGTCTTTTGTGTCTCCATACAAATTTTAAGATTTTTTTGTTCTAGTTTCCTAAAAACTAGGAATTCCATTGGTAATTTGATAGGAATTGCATTGAATCTGTAGATTACTTTGGGTAGTATAGTCATTTTCACAATATTGATTCTTCCAATCCAAGAACGTGGTATGTCTCTCCATCTGTTGGTATCATCTTTAATTTCTTTCAACAGTGTCTTATAGTTTTCTGCATACAGGTAGGTCTTTTGTCTCCTCAGGTAGGTTTATTCCTAGGTATTTTACTCTTTTTGTTGCAATGGTAAATGGGAGTGTTTCCTTAATTTCTCTTTCAGATTTTCCATCATTAGTGTATAGGAATGCGAGAGATTTCTGTGCATTAATTTTGTATCCTGCAACTTTACCAAATTCATTGATTAGCTCTAGTAGTTTTCTGGTGGCATCTTTAGGATTCTCTATGTATAGCATCATGTCATCTGCAAACAGTGACAGTTTTACTTCTTCTTTTCCAGTTTGTATTCCTCTTATTTCTTTTTCTTCTCTGACTGCTGTGGCTAAAACTTCCAAAACTATGTTGAATAATAGTGGTGACAGTGGACATACTTGTCTTGTTCCTGATCTTAGAGGAAATGCTTTCAGTTTTTCACCATTGAGAATGATGTTTGCTGTGGGTTTGTCATATGTGGCCTTTATTATGTTGAGGTAGGTTCCCTCTATGCCCACTTTTTGGAGAGTTTTTATCATAAATGGGTGTTGAATTTTGTCAAAAGCTTTTTCTGCATCTATTGAGATGATCATATGGTTTTTATTCTTCAATTTGTTAATAGGGTGTATCACATTGATTGATTTGTGTATATTGAAGAATCCTTGCATCCCAGGGATAAATCCCACTTGATCATGGTGTGTGATCCTTTTAATGTGTTGTTGGATTCTGTTTGCTAGTATTTTGTTGAGGACTTTTGCATCTATGTTCCTCAGCGATATTGGCCTGTAGTTTTCTTTCTTTGTGACATCTTTGTCTGGTTTTTGTATCAGGGTGATGGTGGCCTCATAGAATGAGTTTGGGAGTGTTTCTTCCTCTGCAATTTTTTGGAAGAGTTTGAGAAGGATGGGTGTTAGCTCTTCTCTAAATGTTTGATAGAATTCACCAGTGAAGCCATCTGGTCCTGGACTTTTTTTTGTTGGAAGATTTTTAATCACAGTTTCAATTTCATTACTTGTGATTGGCCTGTTCATATTTTCTATTTCTTCCTGGTTCAGTCTTGGAAGGTTATACCTTTCTAAGAACTTGTCCATTTCTTCCAGGTTGTCCATTTTATTGGCATAGAGTTGCTTGTAGTAGTCTCTTAAGATGCTTTGTATTTCTGAGGTGTCTGTTGTAACTTCTCCTTTTTCACTTCTAATTTTATTGATTTGAGTCCTCTCCCTCTTTCTCTTGATGAGTATGGCTAATGGTTTATCAATTTTGTTTATCTTCTCAAAGAACCAGCTTTTAGTTTTATTGATCTTTGCTATTGTTTTCTTTGTTTCTATTTCATTTATTTCTGCTCTGATCTTTCCTTTTGCTAACTTTGGGTTTTGTTTGTTCTTCTTTCTCTAGTTCCTTTAGGTGTAAGGTTAGATTGTTTATTTGAGATGCTTCTTGTTTCTTGAGGTAGGCTTGTATAGCTATAAACTTCCCTCTTAGAACTGCTTTTCCTGCATCCCATAGGTTTTGGATCATTGTGTTTTCATTATCATTTGTCTCTAGGTATTTTTTATTTCCATTTTGATTTCTTCAGTGATCTCTTGGTTATTTAGTAATGTATTGTTTCACCTCCATGTGTTTGTGTTTTTTACATTTTTTCCCCTGTAATTGATTTCTAATCTCATAGCATTGTGGTCAGAAAAGATGCTTGATATGATTTCAATTTTCTTAAATTTACTGAGGCTTGATTTGTGACCCAAGATGTGATCTATCCCGGAGAATGTTCCATGAGCACTTGAGAAGAAAGTGTAATCTGCTGTTTTGGGATGGAATGTCCCATAAATATTAACTAAATCTATCTGGTCTATTGTGTCATTTAAAGCTTGTGTTTCCTTAGTACTTTTCTGTTTGGATGATCTGTCCATTGGTGTAAGTGAGGTGTTAAAGTCCCCCACTATTATTGTGTTTATTGTGTTACTGTCAATTTCCTCTTTTATAGCTGTTAGCAGTTGCCTTATGTATTGAGGTGCTTCTATGTTGGGTGCATATATATTTATAATTGTTATATCTTCTTCTTGGATTGATCCCTTGATCATTATGTAGTGTCCTTCCTTGTCTCTAGTAACACTCTTTATTTTAAAGTCTATTTTATCTGATATGAGTATTGCTACTCCAGCTTTCTTTTGATTTCCATTTGCATGGAATATCTTTTTCCATCCCCTCACTTTCAGTCTGAATGTGTCCCTAGGTATGAAGTGGGTGTCTTGTAGACAGCCTATATATGGGTCTTGTTTTTGTATCCATTCAGCAAGTCTGTGTCTTTTGGTTGGAGCATTTAATCCATTCACGTTTAGGGTAATTATCGATATGTATGTTCCTATTACCATTTTCTTAATTGTTTGGGGTTGTTTTTGTAGGTCCTTTTCTTCTCTTGTGTTTCCCACTTAGAGAAGTTCCTTTAGCATTTATTGGAGAGCTGGTTTGGTGGTGCTGAATTCTCTTAGCTTTTGCTTGTCTGTAAAGCTTTTGATTTCTCCATCTAATCTGAATGAGATCCTTGCCGGGTAGAGTAATCTTGGTTGTAGGTCCTTCCCTTTTATCACTTTAAGTATATCATGCCACTCCCTTCTGGTTTGTAGAGTTTCTGCTGAGAAATCAGCTGTTAACCTTATGGGAGTTCCCTTGTATGTTATTTGTCGTTTTTCCCTTGCTGCTTTCAATAATTTTTCTTTGTCTTTAATTTTTGCCAATTTGATTACTATGTGTCTCCGCATGTTTCTCCTTGGGTTCCTCCTGTATGGGACTCTCTGCACTTCCTGGACTTGGGTGACTATTTCCTTTCTCATGTTAGGGAAGTTTTCAACTATAACCTCCTCTAATATTTTCTCTCTCTCTTCTCCTTCTGGGACCCCTATAATGCGAATGTTGTTGTGTTTAATGTTGCCCCAGAGGTCTCTTAGGCTGTCTTCACTTCTTTTCATTCTTTTTTCTTTATTCTGTTCCGCAGCAGTGAATTCCACCATTCTGTCTTCCAGGTCACTTATCCGTTCTTCTGCCTCAGTTGTTCTGCTATTGATTTCTTCTAGTGTCATTTTCATTTCAGTTATTGTATTGTTCATCTCTGTTTGTTTGTTCTTTAATTCTTCTAGGTCTTTGTTAAACATTTCTTGCATCTTCTCAACCTTTGCCTCCATTCTTCTTCCAAGGTCCTGGATCATCTTCACTATCATTATTCTGAATTCTTTTTCTGGAAGGTTGCCTATCTCCACTTCACTGAGTTGTTTTTCTGGGGTTTTACCTTGTTCCTTCATCTGGTACATAGCCCTCTGACTTTTCATCTTGTCTATCTTTCTGTGAATGTGGCTTTTGTTCCACAGGCTGCAGGATTGTAGTTCTTCTTGCTTCTGCTGTCTACCCTCTGTCACAGTAGTTATTATTCATGACAACCATGTAGGCTTCCCTATTTTCCACCAGGCACTTTGCAAAAATATTTTCCATGTATTATTGCTTCTTTTCCCAACTCATAAGTGGTAGATACTATCACCACTCCTGTTTTAAAGATGAGAACACTGGGGCTCAGAAAGGCTAAATAACTTGCCCTAAAAATATGATGAGTAAATGGAAGACCAAAATTTGAAACCAAGCTAATCTGATTCCCAAGTCCACACTCTCTCCTCTACATTTCCCAGTTCATGGCTTAAAGCTTAGGTCTTAGAAACTGAAGCTTAGGTCTTCAGTTTCTTGAGTGATTTCTTTGAGTTTCAAACAACACTTAACACAGTTCATGATACCTCATGAGGGCTCAGCAGAGACTAATTGAATAAGCTGCGAGAGGCAACATGGTACCAAGGAACGAGCTTTGGGTTAGAAAGCAAGAAAACTGGATCCTTCTCCAGGTTTTGTAACTAATCCATGATGTGACCTGAGCAAGCCCCTTCCTCCTTTCCACACCTTTGTCTTCCCATCTGTAAAATGCAAGGACTGGAAGAGATGATTTCTAACATGATCCCTCCGTCTTAGTCTAAGTGACCTACAGTGCAAGCTGCGGCCACAATTTTTTTTTAATGGGAATTCCCAAGAGGATAGAGATGGTGTTGTCTATTCCCGACATCCTTAGCGCTTACCAGAGGGCCGGGCACAGAGTCGATGCTCAGTCGGTACTTGTTAAATGAATGAATAATGAATGAATAAATGAATGAATGGATACTGACACCCACTTGAACCTCTGCTGAGAATAACCTAGAAACACCTCCCACATCCCAAATCCCAGAAAGAAGCAAAAGCCATTTCCTTGTAAGGGAAGATAGATCCACCAGTGAACCGCAGCACAGACCCAAGCCTTCAATAATTGGAGTGGCTGGAGGACAGCCAATAGGGGCAGACGGAAGCTGGGGAGGAGGGGGAGGCCTCTCCGATCCCCCTCCCCACCCCACACCCCACCCATGAACTTCAAATTCCTGGGTCAGATTTTTCATCACTAGCATGGAACCTCCAGAAAATATACATGAGAAGGGTCCAAGTCTAGTTTTTGCAAGGTCCTTGCCCCATCTCTCACCCTCCCCTGACGTAGACGAAGAAGGGATCAAGAAGCCAAGAGACAGAACACTGTAAAAACCCCTTTGTGCAAAATAAATAAATAAATCGATCCAAGACCTCATCTTTCTAGTTATAAAAACATGTTTTCCTTGCTTTCTGACCCTCTGGCATTTTGGAGTTTGGGGAGTTCACTGGGTGCCTAGTGTCAGTGAACACTTGGAAAGCTTATCACCCTGACCCTTCTTGGCATTCAAATCTTAACACTGGTGGCTGGAAGGTACTTTGACCTTGGAAAAAACAAAAAAATCTGTTTTTGTTTTTGTTTTTGTTTCCAAACATCCTCATCACTGAGCTCCCACTTTGGAACTTTGTGCTGGGTTTTCTCTGATAGCTTATAGATTCGCAAACACATAGCCAGAGTTTTCCTTTTCCCATGGACTCTGTGGAATTCACCTGCAAACTTGGTGATTATTTATGTTCTAACATACTTTCGGTCAAGCCACCCAGGACTTCATATCCACAGGAAAACTGACAAATCCAATCAACTCTCCAAATACCGTTCTGTAAAGTCTTATTCATTTGGATGCCATCGGGTCAGAATTTTTGGATAATTCAGACAGTCTGGATGGAAGTTGCTTTTTGCACAGCTCTACCAAAAAAAAAAAAGAGTTTCTTAAGAAATTGATAATGCAAAGCAGACCGTTGGAGCTGAGAATAAACTGTCTTCAAGTTCTTCAGAGTGGCGTTCACTGACAGGCAATCAACGATTAATTACAAATTATTTTTATCAAATAATTAAAATGAATTCCAGGCAACTCACCACAACCTTGGGAATAGTACAGGATAGAGGCAAAAAAAAACAAGAAAAAAAGAGTTTCAATCCATCATGCATGGGCTCAAATTCCAGCTTTGCAACTCATGAGTTTCCGTTACTGTGCATAAACTACTTCACTTCTCTGAGCCTTAATTCTGACATATGGAAAAATGTGCAGGATGGACATAAGAACTGGAAATCACATAGGTGAAGGCAGAGTTTCCAAAACTATGCTCAGAAGGATTGTAAGTTCACAAGATGTTAACACATATTGCATGAAAAAGAGATCCATGGTTGAATAAGCTGGGGATAAACTAGGCTAAACAAAATTAAGTATGTTTGCTTGCTTTTTGCATTTGATTATTTGTAGACCTTCTCAATGCCTTTAATATGCGCTTTATGTTGTGAATTTCCAAAAGGAGGATAGACTAAGCATTTTTTTCCCAAATTTCCTTCACCAGGAAACTCTTTCTGTTGAAACACTTTTTGACCTCTTACAGAACTCCCACTGAACACAGCTTGGAAAACAAAGCCCTACGATCTGTGGTCTGAACTTTGTCTCCAGTAGGGGTATTGAGCCCTTATGGAGACATTCATACTCTATCCCCAAATCCTCTTGGGACCAAGGCCAAACCTAGAAGATAGAGTTCATGACCAGGAAACCATATTTTGGCATATGAAGCCATGTCTTACAGACTCCGCACAAACCATCTTAGAAAAGGTAACTTACAGGATTTTTTTTAGATGTACCTGGAAGCCATTATATCTGGATGCTAGGATCTTCAAGGTCATTGACTCAAGGCCCTAAAGGTTTCAGAAGATTAAGGAAATGGACTGGAGAGAGAAAGCATGGGAGGGAGGCAAGGATTCTAATTCTGGCACTTGATAAGTATGTTAAGTAAAGGAGAGTTCGGGAAATCACTAATGTAATGAAAAAGAGAAACCATATAGAATAAAATTCGAGTCTTGTTATCAGTTTTCCTTCTGGGAACTATGGTAAATGCAGCTGTCCTTATCCTCAAGGGATGAAGAGAAGGACATGCAAGGAACTTGGGATGGTATTAAAAGGTGGGTCCAAAAAAATGTCAAGATTAGCCCTTACCCTAATAAGGTTGAAAATGGTATTAGCAAGACAGAGTTCTCCCCCTCACAATGATCGTTACAACACAGCTCATAGCTACGAACTAAATGAACGTTCCAGGCTGTAAGATGTCGTTCATTCATGTCTTCATTTATTTGTGCCTTCAAGACTTCCGTGTGTTTAGCATGTGATAGGTGCTAGGGAGGGAGTGGTGACGAGGCTAAGTCAAGTCCCTTCCCTCCGGGAGCTTACATTCTAATAGGGGAGTATGTCAGAGGCAGTGATGGTCACCAGCTCTCTGTGTGTTCCTCAATATTTCCCAGCTGCCCTTGAAATTAGGTTGGGGTCACGTGACTGGGTTCTGTTTGATGGGAACGTGGGCAGAGACGGCCCCACCTTTAAAAACACTCTCCCATGTGACTCTCCAGCCTTTTCTTCCTCCGCTGTGATGACCTTAGGGGTCATGTGCTCTTTTGGAAGAGTAAAAAAGATGGAGAAGGGCTGTCCAAGTACATAGGACTCTGACGTGAGAGAGAAATAAACTTTTATTGAGTTAGGCACTGAGATTTAGGGGGTCTTCTCTTTAGTACGCATGAACAAGAGTGGCCATGTCTGGCCCACGTGCAAGTGAACAGGGAAAAACAGACAAGAAAGAGAGGAGTTGACATACAAAGACAGAAAACCGAGGTGAGAAGCCACGTGAACCAAGACAGATGAACAAAGTCATCTTGGATCCTGAGTTGGGGGCTCCGGCTTCTAGGTCCTTGTGCGGTCTACCATGTACCCTTGCCCTTGCTTTCTTCAACATACCCCAATGTCCTCCAATCCTTCCATGTTTGGGGTACAATTTACAGTAAACTTTTGCTCCCGATGACTAAAAAGTCCTTGGCTAACTCAACACATTATGGCTAGAGCAGTGAATGGGTAGAAGAATGGAACGGTCTTCCCTCTTAAACCAAAACAGAAAAAGCACGTATAGGGCACTATATTAGCATGCCATAGCCTGGCCTTCAAGTAGCACACAGTAGGCTCATAAAAGTTTGAGCAAATTGTAAAGGGAGGGACAGAGAAGAACACCGAGAAGGTGAATATCTTTTAAATAAAAGGCTTTTTACTAAATGTTGTTCGAAAGGTCACTTTACAATTTAATAAAACAAAAATAATAACGTAGTGAAAAACTGCCAAGATTACGGAGTTAGGACTCATTATGTGCTGAAAGAGCTTGAAATAAAAGACAACTCTTAAGTACCGTGCATTTTAATTATTTGCTACTTTAAAGAACCACAGTCGGTCCGGCTGACTAACCTCGACTCTGTCAAAGAACTGGAGATAGTGTTGGGAGGATTGTCTCATTCTGGGGCCTGGCTTCCTCTGCCAGGTTCCCCCAGGAGCCTGTCTGTGTGACAAGGATGGCTGCATCACCAATCTCTTCTTTGACTCTCCCTAACCTTGGTTGGCAGGGAAAGGGGCAAAAAATAACAGGGAACAATAGTGTGAGTGAGAGAAATAACTGAAAGATCATGGAGAAAGAAATCCAGCAGGTGAGTTTCTTAATGAAAGGATCTACATGTTTCTTATCATTTCTTTGTTCCCCCTCTAGGGTAGGGACTGTGTCTGGGCGCTTCACCATTGTACTCACAGCCTCCTGGAGCAGCAGTCCTGGGCACAGAATAGAGGATCAATGATCACCTGCTGATTGAATGAACAAATGAATGAGAGTATCCTTTACTTTCTTGTTTCTAGATTGATGTCAGTTCTGAGATCTAAGACTATCTCAATATAAGAAAATAGTTCAGGTCATAAACTATGGAATCTCTGACCAAATGTGGAATAGCCAGGGAAGCCTCTCACATGAGTTGGAAGATTTCGGCAACTGTGGTGAAGCCCAGAAAGGGAAAAATATGTCATTGAAGTTCTGCAGAGATGCTTCTTTGTTCTTCCGATGGTCATTAAAATGAGGACCTGGTGTGAGCTAGGTTCACGCTAAGACCAGAGGTGATTAAGAAACAGTATTTCTTCTTACATACAGATAGCCAACGAACACATGAAAAGATGCTCAACATCACTAATCATTAGAGAAAGGCAAATCAAAACTACAATGAGATATCACCTCACACCAGTCAGAATGGCCATCATCAAAAAATCTAGAAAATTTAAATGCTGGAGAGGGCGTGGAAAAAAGGGAACCCTCTCGCACTGTTGGTGGGAATGTAAATTGATACAGCCACTATGGAGAACAGTATGGAGGGTCCTTAAAAAACTAAAAACAGAACTACCGTATGACCCAGCGATCCCACTACTGAGCATATACCCCAAGAAAACCATAATTCAAGAAGAGACATGTACCACAATGTTCATTGCAGCACTATTTACAATAGCCAGGACATGGAAGCAACCTAAGTGTCCATTGACAGATGAATGGATAAAGATGTGGCACATATATGCAATGGAATATTACTCAGCCGTAAAATGGAACGAAATTGAGTTATTTGTAGTGAGGTGGAGGGACCTAGAGTCTGTCATACAGAGTGAAGTAAGTCAGAAAGAGAAAAACAAAT
The DNA here is from genome assembly GCF_011762595.2 of Tursiops truncatus. Classification (NCBI taxonomy): domain Eukaryota; kingdom Metazoa; phylum Chordata; class Mammalia; order Artiodactyla; family Delphinidae; genus Tursiops; species Tursiops truncatus. The sequence continues at coordinate 13,665,365 of NC_047046.1, forward strand.
ACTGGATGCTGACACATATATATGGAATCTAAAAAACCTGGTGGCAGGGCAGGAATACAGTCGCAGACGTAGAGAATGGACTTGAGGACACGGGGTTTTGGGGGTGGGGAAGGGGAAGCTGGGACTAAGCGAGAGAGTAGCATTGACATATATACACTACCAAATGTAAAATGGATGGCTAGCAGGAAACTGCTGATTCACTTTGTTGTACAGCAGAAACGAACACAACACTGTAGAGCAATTATACTCCAATAAAGATGAAAAAAAAAAAAAAAAAAAAGAAAAGAAAAGAAATGGTACTTCTTCTTCAGCAGAAAGGACAGACCTGTAAAATGGTCTATACTCTAGCCCAGCACTGTCCAGCAGAAATCTAAGGGAAGCCACATTTATCATTTTAAATTTTCGAGTAGTCACATTTTGAAAAAGTGAAAAGTAACTTGTTAAATAAATGTAATATTATTAAATGTATTAATGTATTAAAGGTACTACTAAAATGTATATTTTTAACCTAATACAGCCAAAATATGATCATTTCATCACGGGATCAAGATAAAAATGATCAATGAGCTATTTTACATTCTTTTTTCATCCTAATCCTCCAAAAAGAGGTATATTTTATACTAACAGCCCTTCTTATTTGGACGTTAAATTTTCATCGAAAATTCCTGATCTATATTTAGGAGTCATAATATTTACAGTTGAAAAGTGCAGATTCACATACTAAAGTTGTTTCAAACACACTTAAAAGCCTTCCAATAGCTGAATCATGTCAGTTTTAAAATTTGAATTGAAATTAATCAACATTAAATAAAATGAAAAATTCCATTCTTAAGTTGCATAAGCCACTCTTCAAGTGCTGAAAAGTCCCAGTACCTACTGGCTACCATATTGGACGAGTATAGATCTAGAATAGTTCCATCACTGCAGAAAGTTCTGTGGGACAGCATTACTCTTGGTGATCTAAGAAACCTACAAACATTGAGGATAACCATGTGTTTTGCCCTTTTTTATATCCCTTAGAGCAATGATTAATTCATAAGATTCTGTAAATGATTTTTGAAATAATGAATGAATGAATGAATGACCGTACTGTCACATTACAGAGGCTGGAGGGTTTAAAGAAAACTTGACAAAAGAAGGGACATTTATGATAGGTCTTAATGGTTGAATAGAAGTCCACTGGGCAAACAATAAGGCAAAGACAGAGGAAGAGCCTGGTACATAGGTGCTGGATTACAAAACGATCTACTGTGTTGTTAAGAGCATGGTTTTTCATTCATTTGTTTTGCAAAATCAAGATGAAATTGAACTTTTTCTGCACTACTTTCCAGCTGGGTGTCTTTGGAAAAATCACTTAACCTCTCTTAGCCTTGGTTTCCTCATCTGTAAAATGGGAGTACTACTTTCATTAGTTTTGAGGACTCAGGAGGTTATAGATGCAGAGTGTTCACCACAGTGCCTGGTACGTAATAAACAGGCAAAAAACATTAAATGTCAGTCATTATCGTGTCCAGTGTTTAGTGAGAAGTGGACTGTGGTGGCACAGTAAGGTGCCAGATAGCCCCTGACCCTGACATCTCTTCTCCTCCCCTGTCTTAGTGCCCTGATTTTTAATAGTGTAGTTATGTCCCAGTTAAAAGCCCACTTCTCTCAGCCTTCTTATAACCAAGAGAAGCCACGGGCCCTAGTGTAGGTCAATAAAGTTTAAATGAATGACCTGTGTGTTATTTCTGGGAAGTTTCTTAGAGGGAAGGGGTTTCTCTTCCGCCTTCCTCCCCTGCTGTCCCGAAAGCAAGTGACGCACTAAGTTTGGCAGAGCAGGAAATCAGAAGGCACCTGAGTCCCTGATGAGCGAGTGGTTCTAAGTGAGAGAAGCAACAGGTAATGTTTCCCGTCTTCCTTGTCCTCGGAACCAGTTCGTCAAGGACCATCGCTTGGGATGAGAACAAAGTTTGGGCAACATAGTTCAGGTGATGAGGATGGAATCGTTAATAGCTGAGATGCCAGTGGACCAGGAAGACCGTCTACAAAGAGTGTGTGCACTTTCTCACGCTCTGGGATGCTGGAGGGATGGTGAGGTACCATCAGGGCCAATAGTCCCCTTACAGCTACATGGCTGGACCTGGTCATCAGCTCGTGAGGTCAAGGGGACCAAAGGTGATCTGTTGGTCAACAGCAGTGGTGACTTCACCATCTGGTGCGGGCTTGTCATTTTTCTGCTATGCCTGCAGCTGCGTGTTTATTGTGGTTCTCCTGCTGACTGTCAATTGACATTACATGCTAAGGAATGTTGCCGTGTCTCTCAAATCTATTGTGTTTCTCGTAAACTGTTGTTTGTTGTGGCCGAAAAATTGGATGATGGGATTTTTTTCAGGCTGTATTTTTGGAGCAGTCATTTGATGTTTGGAAGAGAACATTTGCTTATGTGTTTTTAAACCATCAAAAATGGGAATAAAGTCAATAAATTACTCCTTGCTGTCCTTCAAAGAAACCCAAGCATGGCTCTGGACATCCTTTGTCTTAAATACTCTACCAACACTTGGTACATTGAGCTAAGTAGACTGGGATGATTCACAGAGAGCAAAGTATCTTATAATCCCCCAGCTAGGTTGTGGTATCCTTCATAAAAGAAATAAAGGCATCATTCCAGAGACTCACTGTGAAGTTTTGTTATTATAGTCCAACAGAGAACTTAAGTGATTCTATATTCTTGGAGTTACTTCATCAGGAATTGGGCTCCTTGATTTGCTGCCTATGCAGGTATGGCTTTCAGATGAAATGAAATAGGTCCATCAGTCCCCTTGCACTTGCTGGGCGAAGTGAGCCTTGAGGTTATCAATAAATTGGAATTATTATTGTTAACTATAGTTATCACAATGATTTTTTTAAATTTTTTTTTGATGTGGACCATTTTTAAAGTCTTTATTGCATTTGTTACAATATTGCTCCTGTTTTATGTTTTGGTTTTTTTTGGCCACGGGGCATGTGGGATCTCAGCTCCCCGAACAGGGATTGAACCCGCACCCCCTGCATTGGAAGGCAAAGTCTTAACCACTGGACCGCCAGGGAAGTCCCTACAATGATTTTTGAATAACCCTGACAGCTATATTTTCTTCATGATAAGAATAGATATATTCCATCGGCAACCTCCTATAAGTGCGGTGCTAAGCGCTTTACATGTCATCTCAAACCTCCCAACAATCCTAGAGGCAGGAGTTGTTATTAATGGCATTTCACAGGAGGAAACTGAGGCTCAGAGAAGTTAAGCAATTGCTCAACGTCACACAGCTGAGACCGGTGTCAAAAACAAGCCTGCTAGACTCTGAGAGTCCTGAACTTAATGCGTTAAGCTATGTTGTGCTTAATGCTTCATATTTAGCTACTGTAAAACCAGGTAATGAGCCTCTTCCTCCATTGGCCAACTATATTGTTTAGTATTACTCCATGGGCCAAGCATTTGGGAAAATATTTTTTCTGCCATGCTTTAAAGCAATGTATTCTTGGACCTTGCTTTTCTCATCCTCAAAATGGGGTGTTGACTTCAACAGTTTGTTCTGAGGATTAATGAGGCAATGGATAAGAAGGATTCAGAGAGATGGGAATAGGTGCCTGAGTCTTGGCTAAAGGGATATGAAATGGTAGGGTTTCTTCATCTGAGCTAGTTCCCTCCATTTGCATTTGAACTCAAAGGGGGAAGGAATACATTTTCAAAATGGAACCCAAGGCTGTTTAACTCAATCCTTTCCTATCATTACAGGCCTCTCCAGATGAGGTTAGTGGCCCCCCAGTTATTCACAATTAATTCTGTAAACCGTGCACATGTCAAAAAATACAACTGCCAAGTTTTGCGAGTGGAGACGTTCCCTGTTCCCACTCACAATCAAACATCTGTGGAAATTCCAAAGAGGGTCTCCAGGCACAGCTGAAACCTCTCACGTGGGGCTACTCTTGCCGACAGGAATGACGCTGGGCCAGCCCGCCCTGGTTTTCCAGAAAATATTTGGGCTTTCCAAGTCTTGGGCAATTTTAGCCAAGGATTGTTTATCTGTTTTGATGGTTGCGCTCTTTCCAAGTTGAAGACATCTGTGAAGTGTTTTCTTGATTACAAAAATGGGCCCTGTTTAGTTTGCGTGTGTGTGTTTTCCTCCATGTAGAAGAAGCACCAAAGAGAATGAAGGTCATCTAGAGGGCAAAGAAGTTCCCCCAACGGGAAATAAAATGAGAAGGAAAAAAATGTGCTCCGCACACAAGGGTGCATTATTGGCTGATAGGAGCTGGTAGAACCTTGAGAAAGAAAAGAACACATACTAAAGCCAGGCGGAGCTGTGCGAAAATCTCAGCTCTGCTCTTGTAAGCTGTGTGACCTTGAGCTAGTGACTTCCCCTTTCTGAGCCTCCGTGACCTTTTCTGAAAATTGGGAAGAGGGGTGCTAAATAAAAATTACTGGTTGTATTTGTGGAACGTTTACTATGTCCTCTTAATTCTCACGACACATCTTTGAGCTCTGAAATATCACCACCATTTCACAGAAGACAAAGACTTGGAACACCTTCCCCATAGTCACAGAATAAATGGTAGAACCAGGAAAGGATCAGTATGCTATCTGGCTCCGGAGAGTAAGCTCCTAACGTGGTTTTAACACAAAGCGTTGATGTGAGAATTTAGTGAGAAGATTCAAGTAAAGTGTCACCTCCTAACAGAATTATTCACCAAGAGTATTGGCAACAAAAGCAAAAATAAACAAGTGGAACTATATCAAACTCAAAAGTTTCTGCACAGCAAAGGAAATCATCAACAGAGTGAAGAAACAAGCTATGGAGAGGGAGAAAATATTTGCAAACTGTATATCTGATAAAAGGTTACTATCCAAAATATACAAGGAACTCCTACAACTCAACAGCAAAGAAACAACCCAATTTAAAAATAAGCAAAGGAACCAAATGGACATTTCTCCCCAAAAAAGACATACAAATGGCCAAAAGGTCCCGGAAAAAGTGCTCAGCATCACTAATCAGGGAAATCAAAACCACAAGGAGATATCACCTCGCGCCTGTTAGAATGGCTAATTATAAAAAAACAAGAACAAAAAATAGCAAATGTTATCAATAATGTGAAAGGGAACCTCGCACACTGTTGGTGGGAATGGAAATCGGTGCAGCCGCCATGGAAAACACTATGGAGGCTCCTCAAATAATTAAAAGCAGAACTACCACATGACCCAGCAATTCCATTCTGGATATTTATCCAAAGGGACTGGAATCAGGACCTCTAAGCCGTATCCGCGTTCCCATGTTCATTACAGCATTATCCGCAATAGCAAAGACACGGAAGCAGCCTAAATGTTCATCAGTTGGTGAACGCATAAAGAAAATGTGGTGTTTACATACGTATGAATATTATTCAGCCTTTAGAAAGAAGGAAATCCCACCATTTGTGACAACATGGATGAGTCTGGAGGACATTATGCAAAGTGAAACAAGCCAAACACAGAAAGACAAATACAATAGATCGCTTATATGAGGAATCTCATAGAAACAGACAGTAGAATGGTGGCTGCCAGGGGCTCGAGGGAAACAGAGAGGTGTCAGTCAAAGGGTGCAAAGTTATGCAAGATGAAAAAATCCTAGAGCTCTACATACAGCAGAGCGCCTGTAGTTAGCAATGCTGTATTGTATACTCAAAAATTAGTTAGGAGAGTAGATCTTATGTTATTATTATCTTATGAATAGTCAAGGGAAGGAAGGAAGGAAGGAAGGAGGAAGGAAAGAGAGAGAGAGAAAGAAAGAAGGAAAGAGAGAGGGAGGGAGGGAGGAAAGAAGGAACTTTTGTAATGATGGATAGGTTTACGGTATAGATGTAGAGATGGTTTCATGGGTATATACTTATCTGCAATATCATCAAGTGGTATGTATTATATATGCACAGCTTTTTGTATATCAATCATACCTCAATAAAATTGTTTTTTTTAAAGATTCTAACTATTTACATACCCCCCCAAAAAACAAATACTACCTCCTAGGCGACATACTCAATTAAAATAGATCAATGGATATAGAGGTAGATTCATTAAAACACACACACACACACACACACACACACACACACACACACACACAAAGAAACTTCCACCTCCAGAGCTAAGGGAAAAAAAGAAAGGTGAGCAGAAAGGAACTCTCAGATAATAAGAGCTTCCCACTACAATGAAGCCATTGATATCCAACAAAGAAAGGTCCGAGGGGGGAAGAGATTTGATGGAAATGTGATAGATGTGGGAAAAGACTAATAAAGCCTCTATTCTTCCAATGACCCTGGCCACTGAGGCACCAGGATGTGACAGGGGTTGAACATCAGCTCCCAGGGGGCCAACAGGTCACGACTGTCAGGAAATTCCTGTGGGTCAAACTAGCAGATACATGGAGAACCTTCCATGTTAGAGACTGCGTCAGTGAACAAATGCAGAGTATCGATTAGACCCTTGGAGCGAGCTTCAGAATCCATCCCTTCTTATTCCGGATTCCCAGAAGGCATTTGCATGTTCAGCCGTGTAGGTGCAACATCATTTACTGAACCACTGCTATGTCCAAATTCCAATCTGGGGGCTGTGGGAAACAGGACTCTGGTCATCACCACCACCGTACTTAGAACACAAATGGCCACAATTTGGAACCCATGTGGCAGAATTAGAAATCACAATGAGATGAAGGTTGTCAATGAAATTGTCAAGTATACGAAAGACACAACATAAACACTATAAAAAATGAAAAAGCATGGAACCGAAGTTCTGACTTGTTGGAACCTACAGTTAATCAGAATTCTTTTCTCCTATTTCACTTTTAGGAAAAGACATGGATTAGAACAGCGATCCCCAACCTTTTTGGCACCAGGGACCGGTTTCATGGAAGACAGTTTTTCCACAGACCGGGATGGGGGAGTGGGGCTGGAGGGGCAGGATGGTTCAGGCAGTAACGCGAGCGATGGGAGCCATGGGTTCTTTCGCCACTCACCTCCTGCTGTGCGGCCCGGTTCCTAACAGGCTGCGGACAGGTCCACGGCCCGGGGGTTAGAGACCCTTGGATTAGAAAAATAAATGAAGGTGGATTCAGAAATTTAGCCAAAAGAGGAGTCAGAACATATTCAACTTAATTTTCAATACCTTCTGCATCCTTTTCACCTATATTCACTAGATTGTGAGTACCATGAAGACAGAGGCCACATTCTTCTGTTCACTGCTGCATCCTTAATACCTAGCCGAGTACACAGCACTTAGTAGGAGTGTAGCGAATGTTTATTGAATAAACGCTGACCCCCGCCCCACCCATGTCCCCTAGATATTTAAGCAACAAAGGAAGATTTCAGCTGTGACCATCATTGGCCAAGGCAAGAAAGGAGATGCACCTATTTTAGAAAATTTGTCAAAAACGAGGTGTGGTAGCTTCAAGACGGCCATAAATTATTTGCTACTCCTCCTACTGAGAGGTGAAAACTAATTCCCTTCCTTGGAATCTGTTCTGATTCTACTGAACTTTCTGACCAATAGAATCTGGCACAAAGGATGCTCTCAAACTTCTGAGACTAGGTCATAAGAGGCCTTTTGAGTTACACTTTGGCCTCTTGGAACATTCTTTCTATGAGCCCTTAGCTGCCCTGGAAGCAGCTCAAGTCTCTCTGCTGGAGAGAGGTCACTCATAGGCAGTCCAGTTAGCAGTCCTAACTGAGCTATCCTTCCAGCCGGACCCTCCAGAGGAATGAATGAAACCTTTCTGGACACCCCATCCCGGGGGTCAGAACACCTTCTCTATAAAATTCCAGATACTGAAGGCTCTACAGGCCACCCAGTGTCTGTTGTAACTAATCAACTCGGCTGTTACAGCATGAAGGCTATCATAGACAGTATATAAAAGAATGGGCATGGGGCTTCCCTGGTGGCGCAGTGGTTGAGAGTCCGCCTGCCGATGCAGGGGACACGGGTTCATGCCCCGGTCCGGGAAGATCCCACATGCTGCGGAGCAGCTGGGCCCGTGAGCCATGGCCGCTGAGCCTGTGCGTCCGGAGCCTGTGCTCCGCAACGGGAAAGGCCACAACAGTGAGAGGCCCGCGTACCGCAAAATAAATAAATAAATAAATAAATAAATAAAAAAAGCAGATTTCGTTTTAAGCCGCTAAGTTTTGAGCCATTTGTTATGCAGCCATAGATAACTGGAACAAAAGAATTACAACCAAAAAAAAAGGTAGGGGGTGGGAGGGAGGCAGGGATAGCTCTCAGTCCATCCCCACAAGCACAACAGCTGCTCTACGTGAGGATGGGGTAGTAGAAAATAAAGGCGTTATCACCCAGGACTGGATTATTCTTAGCCAGAAGTAAGGAAATTTGAGCTCAGAATGGAAGAACGTGTTGAAGATGAGGGAAGGATGCAGAGAAGAGAAGCAGAGTGTTGTGCATGGTTGCAGGACCTCCTTACAGCAGGAGTCCAGGGGGTGAGGGAGGGCACTGTTCGTGCTCTTTCCTACATGGATGGTGCCCCCAGGAGGCATTCATCACGGTAACCCTGGTTGAGAAAGAGCAGGAGGTCGTCCATTAAATAGGCTTTGGAGTCAGATAAACCTGGGTTCACATCCAGCTCCATCTCTTACCTAGGGCAGGAGCCTGAACAAGTTTTTGAAACTCCCTGAAGCTCACTTTCCTCACTTTAAATAGTCCTTAGCTCTCAGGGTGCTTGTGAGAATACATGAGGCGCTCTAAGTTAAATTTAGAAAAAGGATAGGTCTTCAATAAACAGAGTTTAATATATATGTATTTGTATGTGTGTGTGTGCACGTGCGCACCCCCCCCTCACACATATGTTTATAAAGAAAAAACCTACGGGTGCAATAAGACACCATTCGATGGAGCCGAGGGTAGTTGAAAACAAGGGTTTTCCAGAGCACGAGTTCATAAAAGTCATCAAGCATGCCTGGAGCCCTCACTCAAAAATTGTGAGGCACTTTAACATATTATCTGATGTCAGTGTGGTTAAGAATCACCTTGGGGTCCTTGCTGAAATGTATATCCCTTTCCTTCCCCCCACCTCACATCCCCAAGAGATTCTGATTCAGCAGATCTGGGCTGGGATCCAGGGATCTGAGTCGTTAACAAGCACCCCAGGGTTTGCTCATCCAAAAAGTCCTCTGGTCGCACTTTGAGAAACTTCTTTCTGTAAGACTCATGCCATGAAGAAACAGCTCAGAGAGGCGAAGGGGCTTGCCCGAGGTCATCCATCTGCATAGTGGCAGAGGCAGGTCTTTTAATCCATGTCCTGTACTCCAGGCGCTCTACAGCATCTGCCTGCAAACTAGGTATGATGACTGGCACTGTTCTTCACTGTATCCCCAGGTTTCTAGCAAAAAAAGAAGTCTGGCTTTGGGAATCTTCCGACCCAATCATCCTATTGTACAGATGGACAAACTGAGATTCCCACGGTGGCAAGCAGTTACCTCCGTTTGCACAGAGAGCAAAAGCTTGGATTCTCAGCCCAGCACACTTTCCTGCCCTCACTTTCAGACTTTGCACCAAAATGATACGCTAAATAAACCTGGCATGGGCTCTGGTCATGGTAAACTGAAGCCAAGTGTGATCAAATCCCAGTAGTTCCCATTACACTATAAATCTCGGCATTAACGTCAAACGTGGTGGGGAAGCAGAGTCACCAAAACCATTGTGAAATCAGTCCTTTCTTGGTCTGGCAAAATCGGTCTCAACCCATCACTCTATTATTCTATGTTATGGCCCCGAGATCAGTCTAAACAATCCCTTTCTATAATTTAAAAAAGCATACTCATTGCTAATGTCCCAGGCTCCTTTTAGTGAAGGGGAAGTTGCCAGATGGGATGACAGAAAGCCAGATGTGTGAGATGGCTCGGGCCAGCAATACAACGAGCCATTACAAGTTCCGTTTATTTTATTTGGACAACACTTCTCTCAAAAAGGGAATTAAAGACTGGAGTCCGTACCCTCTAAACTTTTCTGGACAATGCATGGTCCATCCTTTTTAACACAAAGGGCTGTTTTGTAATCCAGCTACACACACACACACACACACACACACACACACACACACACACACACATACATACATCCCTCTAGAAGTTTATGTTATGGGTGGAATTTCTTCATCAAGTGTATATGTTTAAGGCCAGCTACTGTGTAACTCTGGATAACATATAGAAAAGCACTCTTAGGCTCAATTTCGTAATTCTAAAAATGAGAAAAAAAAACAATATCTACAAGGTTTTCATAAAGAGTCAATAAGTATAAAGATTTTGCAGGATGTCGGGCACATAGTAGATGCTAAATAAATCACAGCTGGTCATGACAGCAGCAGGGACAGGAGGGCATGGTTTTGAGATGCTCGGCATCAGGAACTAGACTATTTGGGTTTGTAATTATAGCTGCCGCACTTATTAGCTCGGGAATTTGGGGGAAATAACTTAGCTTCCAGGTACATCAATCCCCTCAAATATAATACGGGGATGGTAATAATAGCATCTATCTTCTAGGATGGGGAGTTTGAAAGGAATAATCCACATAAAGTGTGTGGTACAGAAAAAGTGCTCAGTAAATGTTAACATCTGGTGCTGCGTGTAGCTAGAAACGGGGTTTCTCCTTTAGTTCTTCTTTGAACTATAAACCCAAAGTCTATAGATTCTCCAGTGTATTTTCTGGTTGTTTTCTGGCTCTGGTTGTTTCACTAAGGGCCCCCAAAGAACCACTGTCTCTCTTTCAATAGAGATCAGAAAACCCAGACATCTGTCCCCAAACCATTCTAGGAGAATGTCAAAGCTGGTAGGACCATGGGCTGAGCTAGTTGGGTGATTTCCAGACCCAGCTTTGAGTAAGAATCACCTGAGGAAGCCTGCTAAAAACATAGGTTCATAGGCCTTGGGAAAGAGACTCTGACTCCATAAGGCTGGTGCCTGGGGATCTGCATTTTAATGTCTTTTGCCCCTGGTGATTTTAGCATGGAGGTTCTAGGAAGGCCTTTTGGAGTCCCTGATCCAGCTCAGTTGCAACAGATGGAGAAACTGAGGCTCAGAGAAAGAAAAGGACTTGTCCAAGGCCAACCAGTGGCATAGATGTGACTTTAACCCATGCTTCTGAATCTTCTAGACTCTCCCTGTATTTTTTCTTTGGTTGCCTTTGTCCTTAGAACAAACAGGGGGAATCCCAGCCCCTTTTTCAATCTCTAGGTCACAGAAGACCCTGCAGCCTCCTGCAAGAGACCAGCTGGGCCTCAGTCCATCACCGCTTCCCCATTTTTCCCAGAGGTACCCTCTCCCACACTCCATCTTTCTCCTTGCTCAAGCAGAGTTCAGAAAACAGCTAAAACCAAACTGAGGAATAGAAGCAGGGTGGGCCTCTTGTTTCTGTTTTGCCTTGTTTTTTCATTTGTATTTTATATTGGAGTATAGCTGATTAACAATGTTGTGTTAGTTTCAGGTGTACAGCAAAGTGATTCAGTTACACATATACATGTAGATATTCTTTTTCAAATTCTTTTCCCCTTTAGGTTATTACAGAGTATTGAGCAGAGTTCCCTGTGCTAAGCAGCCCTTAGACCTATTAGCAGACCATTAACAGTGGATTGACTGGGAATTTTTTCTTTCTCTTTTTTCTTTTTTTTGGAATACCGAAATGGTTTTAATACCTCTGATTTCAGTAACATTGAGGATGTGCCCTGGTATTTATCTGCATCTACTGGTGCAGCAGCTTAGTCAAATGGCTATTAGATCTTCAATGGCTGGACACCACTCTGTGCTATCGATATTTTTCATCTCCAAAAGCCACAAGACAGGGCTCTTTCCCTGCTCTTTGCATGAGGTGATGCAGGATTTAGGAGCAAATGGGATTAATGTATCAAAGCTTCAGGAGACATATGGATAAGTACACCTGATAGTCTAGATTCTGGGGCTCAGGAGACAGAGTTTATGTGTACATACTTTATGGGGCAGACTTTGTTATGGCCCTCCTAATGGAGGTTCCAATCATGGCAGGAAATAAGATTGTATACAGAAACCCGGAGATGAGGAGAGTATCTGGTGACAGGCCATTCTCCAAGCCAAGCTGGCACGCTAGCAGATTGGCTGGGAGGAAAGAAGAGCTAAAAGCTCAGAGTGAGAGCATGACCTTTCTCTTGTCTGTTTGTTGACCTCCGCTAACACCTTGGTAATGAAGTGACACTACAGATGCTCAGTGAGTGTTTAGCAAAGTTCAACTCATACCTCAGTCTATTCAGTAGGGAACTTCCAACTCCTAAGGCAGGAGCAGTGGAAAGCTGACTACACAGAGTCAGGAGACAGACAGACCTGAGTTTTCTGGCTAGTCGCTCGCCAGCTGTGTGGCTTTGGGCAAGTTGCTTAACCTCTCTGAGCCTCGATTTCTGCATCTATAAAATGGGTTTAATAACAGGGCCTCAGGATGTAGTTAGTGATGTGCTGTATGGAAGCATTCAATAAATTGTTGCTGAAGTTTTTGTAGTTTTTATTATTTGGATGGTTCAAGATCCCAACATCTCAGATGCCTAGAAAGAGAGATCCTGGGCTATAGCAAGGACTACGCCCCAAAGACATTATTAATGCTTTAGTTAAGGCTTTTATGTTTGCAAGGGAGAGAAACCCAACTCAAATGGGTTTTAGGAAATAAAAATAATATATTGATCCACATAATTAAAAAGCCTAGGAGTAGAGCTGTCTGCCGTCAGGCATGATTGGATCCAGGTACTCAAATGATGTCATCAAGATTTAGCCTCTCTCTTCACAGCATGTAGGTTCCTTCAAACACTAAAAATAGAGTTACCATATGATTCATTGCCCACTCCTGCGCATATATCCAGAGATAACTATAATTCGAAAAGGTACATGCACCCCGATGTTCATTGCAGCACTATTTACAGCAGCCAAGACGTGGAAACAACCTAAATGTCCACCAACAGATGAATGGATAAAGAAAATGTGGTATATTTATACAATGGAATACTACTCAGACATAGAAAAGAATGAAATAATGCCATTTGCAGCAACATGGATGGACCGAGAGATTATCATACTAAGTGAAATAAACCAGACAAAGACAAATATCATATGATATCACTCATGTGGAATCTGATACAAATGAACTTATTTACAAAAACGAAAGGATAAATTAGGAGTTTGGCACTAACAGATGCACACTGCTATATATAAAACAGATAACCAACAAGGACCTACTGTATAGCACACAGAACTATACTCAGTATCTTGTAATGACCTATAAGGGAAAAGAATCTGAAAAAGAATATACGTATATATTTACAATGTTGTGTTAGTTTCAGGTGTACAGCAAAGTGACTCAGTTATATATAACTTATACAACACTGTAAATCAACTATACTTCAATTTTTTTTGAAAAAAAAGTGCTCTTGGGCTTCCCTGGTGGTGCAGTGGTTGAGGGTCCGCCTGCCGATGCAGGGGACGCGGGTTCGTGCCCCGGTCCGGGAAGATCCCACATGCCGCAGAGCGGCTGGGCCTGTGAGCCATGGCGGCTGAGCCTGCGCATCCGCAGCCTGTGCTCCGCAACGGGAGAGGCCACAACAGTGAGAGGCCCGCGTACCACAAAAAAAAAAAAAAAAAGACACAAACAGCTTTTTAGAAACTATGAATCTCCAGACCCCATCCCTTGAAAGTCTGATGTAGTAATTGCCACCACAAAGAAACAGATGTGGAAACATATCAGGTGGATGAAGGCGAAAGAAAAAGGGCTGTTTTGTCCAAGCTACAGCATAACAGAGAAATCCAAGTGGATTTCTGCCAACGTGCATGCACCATCTTAGTGCTGACAAGGTTGCAATAGAGGAAGCAGAAAACTAAGACCTCCACTCGGTAAAGGCAGCAGAGGGAGAGGGTCAGAAGAGTAAAAACAAAGTACGAGCTTACTTTAAGACTGGGATTTCAAAACCAGCTCTCTTGAACTGGTTAAGTAAGTGATAACACAGCTACACAAATGGCTAGTTGGCTGCTGTGAAATGTGATGAATTTGTTCTAAATTCATAGACATGGAAAGACATCCAGGACATGGTGAAAAAAAATCAGATTGTGAAAGCGTTTGATCCTGTTTGCATGTAGTGTGTGTGTGTGTGTATGTGTGTGTATATATATATATATATATATATATATATATATATATATAATGTATAGTGCATGCTATATATAATGTATGTGTATATATATATATAATGACATATATGTAGTATATATGTACACTGTGACTCTATTATGTATGTTCATAGCAGCATATAGAATAGTATTTATTATGTGTATATAGAAAGTACGAACATATAATATTATTATGAATATAGTATGATTTTGCCTGTGTATGTAGTTTGACTATACGTAAATACATAGATGGATGTTCACCAGAATATTACTAGTGATGGAGTACGGGGGATTTTTGTTTTCCTTCCTTCCGCAAATACTTCTTGAGTTCCTACTTTGTACCAGACACCATCTTTCTTCCTCATACCTATTTTTAATTGCTTGAAAATTCTAAAAACATGTATTAATTTGTATCTAAATTAATCTGACAATAAAATGATCTCTTGTCAGTATTCCCTGATAATCACCGATGGGGACATGGGGGACGTTTAGAGGAGACTCAGGAGAAGAGGACAGACGGAAGACGTGAAGGCAGATAGAGGGAAGCCTACGATAGAATCCCCTGACCCCTCCCCGCCTCTGCACACTAGCTTGTTTTGGTTTGCTTTGGGTTTGGTTTTGTTTTTTTCACCAGGGGTCACCACCTGTAGATGTGTTCTCCACAAAAATAAAACCATCCATCTCCCTTACCGTGGTGTCATGTAAGCTCAGGAAAAACCAGAGCACTCAAGGGGGACGGGGGGTCGGGGGGAGAGTCACTTATCTGCCTCAGCCGGGTTCAGAGCTCCCCCGAAGGCATCCTTCCCTAGACTCGGGGGGTGGGTTTTGTTTATCCCCCTGGCACACAATGAAATGTCGGAACACATGCTCACGGTGAGGTGGGGCCCGATGAAGGTTAAAAATGGAATGGCGGCTTTGATCCCCAGCCAGCAACAATGACGCTTGGGGTTGGGGCCAGAGAGAAACATCATGTTCCCTTGCTGTCTCCACAGAAGGTGCAAACAGTCCCCTCCTGACTCCCAAAGCAGGCCGAGCCCCAGAACGGAAAATGGAAGGAAGGCCGCAGACAAGGAGAGTTAGGAGAAGCAGGCCTCCTCTGGGTGGGCGGGGGGCTTTCTCCACTTCCGAGGGGAAGCCTCAGTCAGACCCTTTGTTATCTGACAGCGCCACGATTTGAAATGGAACCTTCGCTGGAAGGCCCACCAGAGACAGGACAGGTGTTAGCAGGCCAAGGAAGCTCAGTCCCCCTTCTGACCAATCTGCGGCCACCATTTTGTCATCACTTCCCTAGACTCTCCCTGTGGTGCCCGGAACTTCTATTTATCTGCACCCCCTTCACTCAAGCAGCAAATGTGTGTTGAGAGTCTGGTCTGTTCCAAAACTGGGCTGGGTGCTGGGGACCCAACAACGAGGAACACCTAGGGTCTGTCTTTCCAGACCTTGAGGTTTGGTGGGAAAGAGGGGCATGATAGTTAAAGGGTGAGGTAGGTGAGTAGAGCGTGCAGGAGGACACAATGAGGGTGGTAATCCAGGCTCGGAGGGGGAGGGCAGGAGAGGAAGCCTGGAGAAAGATAGAGGTACCTAGACTGAGAATAAAAGTACGAACATACCAAGATTTCCCTGGCGGTCCAGTGGTTAGGACTCCACGCTTCCACTGCAGGGGGTACAGGTTCGATCCCTGGTCAGGGAACTAAGATCCCGCAGGCCACGCGGCCATAAAATAAAATTTTAAAAAAAAGTAAAAAGAAGGAGCATACCATGTAAAAGAAGTGAGGGAAGCGTGTATCAGGTGGAGGGAGCAGCAAGTACATAAGCTCTAAAGAAAGTAGAGATTGGAGGGAATGAACGGGCAAAACACTGGTGTGAGGCGAGAGAAAAATGCAGACTGTTTGCAGTAAAAACACTGGCGGGGGAAGGGGAAGCTGTGACAAAGCGAGAGAGTGGCATGGACATATATACACTACCAAACGTAAAATAGATAGCTAGTGGGAAGCAGCCGCATAGCACAGGGAGATCAGCTCGGTGCTTTGTGACCGCCTGGAGGGGTGGGATAGGGAGGGTGGGAGGGAGGGAGACGCAAGAGGGAAGAGATATGGGAACATATGTATATGTATAACTGATTCACTTTGTTATAAAGCAGAAACTAACACACCATTGCAAAGCAATTATACTCCAATAAAGATGTTTAAAAAAAAACAAAAACAAAAAACAAAAAAAACTGGCTGCCCCCGTTCTTGGTTACTTTTACTATTAAACGGACCAACTGCTTCTCAGGAGGTTGGGTGAAAAAAATCATTGTTTTAATCAGAATCATCACTTTTATTGAGCAAATACTATGAGCCAATAACTCGTAAACGTAGGATCTCATTGCATCCTCTCACACACACACAAAATATTTTACCAGTTGAATAATCTGAAGGTCAAAGAGGTTACTTAAACCCATCAAGACCATATAGCAAGTAAGTATATATGGCAGAAGGGGACAGGATTTGAACCTAGACCTTTGAATACCACTTATAGTACTCATTCCATTCTAGTAGAGATGGAGTTCCTTACTGAGGTCCACTTTGGTGACTGAATCACGCCCTCGGTCAGAGATGAAGGCTTCCTCATCCATCCATCCACTCATCCGTGCAATCAGTCAAGTATTTGCATGTTCATTGGTACGTGCTGCGGCAGTTTCTCATCTCTCCTCCTCTACATTGCCTTGCCTATCTCTCAAACTGGCTCCCGGAATAGTCTCACACTCCAGATTATCAGAGACTCCCTTAGTCCTCCAAAACAAGATGGTACCTCGGAGCTGAAACCGTTTAAGGGTTTTCGCTGCAGCTCTATTCAGGGTCATATTTCAAAGTTCACCCAGTTGCTTTAGCTGGTGTTATACCTCAAAGACCATTTTGGAAGTCCCTCTGAGCTAGGAATTAGAAAATCTGAATATCATGAGATGGTTTAAGGTCTAAGACATCAACCTGAAATTTTAGGAGTAGAAATGAACTTTGAGATTATCTAGTTCACCTGGTTTCACAAATTACAGAATTAAGGGATAAAGAGAAGAGGCACTTTCCTGAAAGCATGTGGATATTTGATGCAAAACTTTGCTCATATGACACTGGGGATACACTTTGTCATAATCAACTAATTCTTGGTTTATAAAAATGTTTCCTATTTATGGGTATTCAAACTCTTAAGTGTTTTAGAGAATGAAGAGCCACGATAAGTCTTTTTATTTTTCCTTTTTGATAACAATGATGATAAAAGTCTCCATCCTTCCTCCTCCTAAGTCTCTAAAACTGTGGGAAGACTGGATAGTTTCTAATAGCTCTTAAACCCTACAAGACAGAGTAGTTAATAGGCTACATTACAGCTATCATTTAGTAATGAAGATCTGAGATACAGAGAAAAAAAGAGGACACATGCCTCCCTCCATCACTGAATACTCACGTATAAAATAGAAGGTTCTATATGGCCCAGCAATCCTACTAGTGGGCATATACTCAGATAAAACCATCATTCAAAAAGACATATGCACCCCATTGTTCACTGCAGCACTATTTACAATAGCCAGGTCATGGAAGCAACCTAAATGCCCATTGACAGATGAATGGATAAAGAAGATGTGGTACATATATACAATGGAGTATTACTCAGCCATAAAAAGGAATGAAATTGGGTCATTTGTAGAGACATGGATGGACCTAGAGACTGTCATACAGAGTGACGTAAGTCAGAAAGAGAAAAACAAATATCGTATATTAGCGCATATATGTGGAATCTAGAAAAATGGTACCAATGAACCAGTTTGCAAGGCAGAAATAGAGACATAGATGTAGAGAACAAACATATGGACACCAAGGGGGGGAAGCGGAGGGTGGCGGTCGTGGTGGGATGAACTGGGAGATTGGGACTGACATGTATACACTGATGTGTATAAAATGGATGACTAATAAGAACCTGCTGTATAAAAAAATAAATTAAATACATATATGCAAAAAAATAAATAAATAAAATAGGTTTGCTCTAGATTCAACTATCATGTCAGGATGGAAAGCAAACTTCAAAGAAGATTTGTTATCAAAGATTTGATATCACCTCTGGGTGTCAAGATATGATGGATGGTCCAGAGCTAATGGGGTTTATCATTCCCGTCATGGTCATGGAATCTTCTGGGTTAGAGAATTAAGCTTTCAGGTGACACCATTTAAGCTTGGGTCTAGCAGAATGGAGAAAGAGGACATGGTGCAGAGGGATCCAAAGTCACTTCATACAAGGCATTTTCCCTGGTCCCCAAAGTTAAGATTCCCTCTTATAAGCTCCCTCTTACTATACACCCTTCTTCATTGGACACTATTTATTAAATACTGTCTGAATGTTTATCCTTCCCAATGGCTTATCAACTCCCTAAGAAACAATATCTGTCTGGTTTGTGCTTGTACATCTATGACACTGCCTAATATGTAGTAGGTAATCAATAAAAACTTGTAGTATACAATAAAAAAACTTATTAGAATGACACATAATTGAAGGGCATCACCAAAGAGCATTCTAGAATTTTCTCCTCCACAGTTTTAATATTGGTCTTTTGTTAAGCATTAGTGTTTTTCTTTTTAAACTTTATCACATTCTTCATAATTAACATTGTTTGCTCGGCGTTCATAAAACTAGTTCTCATTTATCTAAGGGTACACAGAAGATAGGCAGATAAACAATAAACTGGTCATGGTTTCCTCAGTCCCAAATTTCTGGTCCAGGTGAAAAGGGAAAACATGTCTCCTCATACATTCTGCTACCTCTTTCTATGAAAGCTGATGGGCAGAGTCAGAAATCGCCCTACTGTGCGAAGCCCATTTTCTCAGGAGCAACAGGCAGAAAGATGAAATCATGCAAAAGCCACTGGAAATAGGTATCTTATATCCCCAAATCTCAGAATGTGGTGTTCATAAAAGAAATCTAGAAAAGAGCCTTAAAAAATAGCCCGTGCCTTTTTTTTTTCTTAGATTCCATATATATGCGTTAGCATACTGTATTTGTCTTTCTTTTTCTCACTTACTTCACTCTGTATGACAGACTCTAGGTCCATCCACCTCACTACAAATAACTCAATTTCATTTCTTCTTATGGCTGAGTCATATTCCATTGTATATATATGCCACATCTTTATCCATTCATCTGTGGATGGACACTTAGGTTGCTTCCATGTCCTGGCTATTGTAAAAAAAAAAAAAAAAAAAGGTCATGAAGTACCTAGTGGTAAGACGGGAATAAAGACACAGACCTACTAAAGCATGTACTTGAGGATATGGGGAGGCAGAAGGGTAAGCTGTGACAAAGTGAGAGAGTGGCATGGACATATATACCAAATGTAAAATAGATAGCTAGTGGGAAGCAGCCGCATAGCACAGGGAGATCAGCTCGGTGCTTTGTGACCACCTAGAGGGGTGGGATAGGGAGGGTGGGAGGGAGGGAGACGCAAGAGGGAGGAGATATGGGAACATATGTATATGTATAACTGATTCACTTTGTTACAAAGCAGAAACTAACACACCATTGTAAAGCAATTATACTCCAATAAAGATGTTAATAAATAAATAAATAAAAGGACTACGATTACTCTGAAAAAAAAAAAATAGTCCACGCAACCTGTTAGACAAGAGGCAGGATCTGAATAAACAAGGTCAGTGACTCCTAAGGAGCTGTCATTCAAAGAGAGAGGAACACAACTTTCTTTGTCTCCCAGTGACAGGTGACACCACCCCACAGGCGCCTCCCCAGCAAGGAGCAAATCGCGTCATATTCATTCTTCTGTGACTAAGCCACCATCAGCCTTTTTAAAACAATGCAACTTTAACACCCAAGGAATTTGGCTTCAGGGGAAAATCTTATATCCCTTCTATTGTAGTATCTGGGTGGCATGGAAGCATGCCAAGGGCTACATGTGAGAAAAAGAAAAGAAGTGAAAAACAATTGGGGTGATTTTCCAAGAAAAATATTCCCAGCCAAACTGGGAGACAGGAAATTATTGGTCTTGGGATGTTCCTTGGCTGGGTACATATGGAGCTTTACCTCTTTATCTCAGAGCTGGGTGCTCTCTTGGTCTGTAAAGAAGGTAAGGAAAGCAAAGCGAGCCACCCTGGGGGCTAGTGCGTCCCCTTCACCAGGATGCTCATGGAGCCGCACCCTGCAAATCCATCCTGGAAATTTCATGTGCTGCCGTCTTTACCGGATCGGACTGAGCCATCTCTTTTGTTTGTTATTTTTCTTCATGTTCCCTCCTGGGAAGGTTGAACTCTTGGGTTGGCACTGGCAGCATGGCATCCACTCTCTGACACTTTCTGATCGTTCTACGCTAGGCAAGAAACTTTGCCACTGCTTAAAGTCCCAGTGTTCCTGTCTGTAACATGGAGGTGATAAATCCCAACATCATTGGATTATTTCAAAGATGTAGTGAAATCAATTATGTAAAGGGTCTGATGCAAGGAAGCAAATATTAATTTCCTTCTTTATTCCTCTGTTCCTTCCCTAAATCCAAATTCTCCTTATTAACTGACAGGAACAACTTGGTGAAAATTATTTTCCTAGGCCAAGTCTGCAAGATGAATAAAAGAAGAATTTCTCTCCTTGCAGTGAGAGAAGATCATAGGTCTAGGCAGCTCCAGCATCAACCAGCTAGAAGGTTCTCACCCTTCTGTGATCTGTACAATGGGAGACCTGCATCCTGTTTCTCCTCCCCTTTCTTCCCAGGACTCCTCTCCAGAACTCTGGACCTTCACTGAAAATCCTGAAACAATCAAATCCCCAAATCCCTTCCAATTCTGCAGTTATGATTTTATGTAAAATTATTAATAATGATAATAAGAATATTGAATATGGAAAATCTGAGGCCAAAAGAAACAGTCATAGCACATAATCCAAAACCAAAGATCAACGACACCTTGGGTATTCATTGTTGTATTATCTGTGCTGAAACGCCTCATCGGGGGACATGGGTAATTAGGAGTTTCATGATGTGGATTTGGTCAGCCTTCAGTAATTTGTACTTTTGCATCCACAAACTCAACCATGGGAATATCCCAGATCCCAGCCATCTGACCTCACGTCAGACTTATGGTCAGGAATCAATGGCTGGGGCACTAAGAGACAGTCCCTATTACAAAATGCCATTATATTTTCTATATAAAATATTGTTTATCAGAACACAGTTGCTGGTGCCCTCCAGAGTTTGCTCATCGATAACTAACAATGCATTGGCGGGGGCGGGGGTCACACCTGAATGAGTCTCCTCCTGATTTCATTAGACACCAGTTCGTTTTCCAAATTCAACTATTTGCTTTGGCATCTGGCTTGAGAAAGTAGAACAACTCTGTGGACCCTTGTATAAATAAACGAATTTGCATTGGGCCAGACTTTGGGAAGCTAGTGGCACCCAAAAGGATGAACCGAGTCAGAGAAGCAGAGAATATATTTCTTGTTTGAGCCTTCAGGACTGAGAACATGCTACCTGCTTCTCTGGTTTGGCCAAAACTGAGGAGAAGCAATGCTACACCACAGTTGTTATGAAAAACATGGTTAGTTACAAGTGAAATTACGCCTGCAGACAAGGCAAGAAAACTCTGACTCAAAAGCAAAATGGTGGTGTTCAAAGTAATCAGAAGAACTGCAAGACATATGCTGAATGTAGCACCTCAAAGTGAAAACAGATGGACTAATGTGTATTGATCTCCAATGGCTCGTTGACACCCTTCTGAAACTGAGGCAATAAAGGGTATTGAAGGAGTACTTTAAGTGGAGAGAGGTAGACCATGGGGGATTAGAAAATCTGGGGCAAGGACTCCTTGGTGAACTCTGAGCTTCAGTTTAGAATGTCACCCTGAAGTCTTTTTTAGCCAACAGCTGGAAGGAAGGAAGGGAAGATGCCTGGGGGAGGAGGGGTGGGTGTCTCCATCACCACCTTGCCAATTTCTCTACTCTCACATGTTTATTTTTACTCTTTCATTATCTCAGCTTCCCTCGTTCCTCAGCCTCTGGATAGATCAACAGCAGTAATGCAATAACCCAGTTCCCACAGGCTATTTGGGCAGGACCTCAGCCCTCCTCCCAAGAAAATGCACTTTACCTTTTCTTACAGGGTCTCTATTTTGTGTCTCGAATGTGATTAGGGACCACACAATTCAGGTGCCACAATCTCCCTCCAGGCATTCCCCATGCACCCTGATCATATCCAAGGGGCACTGCCACCTCCCTCTTCCCTGATGTTCTGGAGCCCTTGAAATACCATTATTAAGAGAAGGGCTAGAGAAATAGGCACTCGTTTTTTACCTATAAAAATGACTATTTCACATGGTTCAAGCTAATGGATAGGAAGACATTCTCAAGCAAACGTTTTGGTTTTGTTTTAAAGTCCATGTTGGAGACCCAGGGAGAACTTTGGTCTTTACTCCTAGAGTTTGTGACTTATGGATTTGGCGTCATCTGGGGAAGTGACAATCCCTGAGGTGTCCAGTCTGCCTCTGGCCCAGATGTGAGATGAAGCTGGGGAGAAAGAAACATTCCAGAATTTCATAGGTTGAGGGAGGTGGTTGTAGCTTCTGTACATGTTCATTTCTTTTTATTGCTTTCCTTTTTATTTCCAACTCATTTGGGTTTGGGTTCCAGATTTGTTTTTCTCTTTGTAAACTAGATTTTGAAATTATTATCTGACGTATATGTTTGCTTCTCTCTTAAATGAAATGTAAATTGGCTTACTTTTAATTTCAGGTACTTTAGTTTTCATTCTACTTTTCGTCTCTGTTTGGCCATGTGTTTTGCTGCCAAGAACAGAGAAGCCTTGATGTTTAGAATCTTCTTCTTTAAATAAATGTGCATTTTAAGTATTAAAAATACATAAGTAAACAAATACATATCACTCACCTTATGCCTACATAAGAATAGACTATCCACTTTAAAAAAAGAGAGAGAGGGACTTCCTGGTGGTGCAGTGGTTAAGAACCCGCCTGCCAATGCAGGGGGCATGGGTTCGAGCCCTGGTCCCGGAGGATCCCACATGCCGCGGAGCAACTAAGCCCGTGCGCCACAACTACTGAGACTGCGCTCTGAGAAGCCCACGCACCACAACGAAGAGTAGCACCCGCTCTCCGCAACTAGAGAAAGCCCACATGCAGCAATGAAGACCCAGCACAGCCAATCAATCAATCAATCAATAATTTTTAAAAACATAAAAACCCTCGGAGCTTTTTTTAAAAAAAAAAAAGAAAAAGAGAGAGAGAGAGAGAAGGGCTAGCGAGAAGTGAGAAGGAACATTCCTTGGGCGCTTTTTTTTTTTATGTTACATCAACAAACTGTGCCTTTGGTCTAGGCTGGCTGATGTATAGATGGCATGGGATACTAAGCCATCCAGGAGGGAGGGAGTGCTGTTGGATTAGCACTTCCCAACTAGTAGAAAAGGCACCTACAACAGAAGGAACTATAGATAGTGAATGGAGTTAGCCTTATGGAAATATTTAGGGCTATTAATCTCAAATAGTAACTCTCATGGCCAAAGTCAGGCTGGAAAGAGACTTTGATCATGCTTTCTGTTTCCATTCCTTCTTCCTATTTTTTTCCTTACCCTTTCCTTGATGGGTGATACAGGAAGACAGTTTCTTTGGTCTTTCGTCCACGGCTGTTTCAAAGTATGGTCAAGGGGTTACTGATGGAACCAACAGGTATTGCCATATGGGTTAGGGGGTCTTTAAAGAGGGTAGACGAGCTGGGGGAGCATGGGGCAGGTACATCTGAGAGTTAAATTGCTAACAAAAACAGATCAGGCTATATGTATGGGTTGGGCAGATGGAGAGGAAATCTTGGAACTTTGCACAATGATAATACCCCCTAACTGAACTCAAACCATCCAGTGACCTCCCCCGATTCCAGACCCCCAGAGCTTATTCTATCGTTTGCTAACTGTACAGAATCACCACTCAATGTTCAGGGACAAACGTCTCTCTGGGCTTTCCTCCCTCCTCATCCCTCACTCAAGGAATTTTGCAGATAAATCACCATGTTAATCCCCTAGCCAGAGAGTTATGGGCTGTAGGAAAGCAGGAGGGGAATATTGAAATGGGACTTGGGGATAGAAGGAAACCCTGGATGAGAAATGAAGGATGGACTTACAGAAGAGCAGCCCCCCGTCAGGATGGATCTTCCAGAGAGAGAAGAGGGGTGAGCTTGGAGATGTGGGGACAGGACGGTCTTTTCAAAACAATGAAAGGTGAACAGGCAAAGAGACAGGTTTCAGGGAAGCGGGAAAGGGAAAGAAGGAGTTAAACGCTAAAGGGGAAAAACAGAAAGGGAAAAGAAAGCTCTGTTCCAACTATGGGTGATGGTGAGAGGCAGCCTTATGAGGTCCGATCGGGCCCCTTCAGCCTTACAAAGGGTTTGCTCCCGGGATAAGAGGCCGAATGGCAATCACTATGGAGGCCTTCACCAGGGCTGGTCATCTCCTTCCACGCTGCCGTCTTATTGACAAGCGTAGACACAGCACCCCTGATGGGGAGGTGGTGAGGACAGTGGTGGATCTGCCACCTTTGGTCCACGGCTGTGGGCGCTTCTCCACGGATTTGCTAGCTTCGGGCTCGGAGGAAGAGATGCCAGAGAGGAAAGGCAGGAATTCTTTACTTTCCATCTTTGCTGGAATTCTCTTCCATTGTTGGTGTGTGTGTGCGCGTGTGTGTTTGTGTCTAGGTAACATGATGTAGTGCAGAGACATCATGTGTCTACCTGGCACTAATTCAACTGCTGAGTGAGAGGATGAGAAAGATAGGGGAAGGTAGAGAGACAAGGAGAGACAGAGAGACAGAGACAGAGAGGGATAAAGTAAATAATATAAACAGAACTCTGCACACCATTCTGTTCAATGAACTGCTTATGCCCCAGGGAGGGCTTAAGATGTAAGATGTGCTTCCACTGTTCCCATAACTAGTCTGGTGCCCCATGTGTCTCTCATAATGTGGTAATTTAATAGAATTTTCAAAGACAATTTCAGATAAATTAGGAGTTTGGGATTAACATATGCACACTACTGTGTATAAAATAGATAACCAACAAGGACCTACTGTATAGCACAGGGAACTGCACTCAATACCTTGTAATAACCTACAAGGAAAAAGAATCTGAAACAGAATATATATACATATATACATTTGTATTGATATATATGTATAACTATATATATATGTATAGCTGAATCACTTTGCTGTACACCTGAAACTAACACAACACTGTAAATCAACTAGACTTCAATTTTTTTCAAAAGATAATTTCATCTTTAAGAGATTTTCTCACTGACTTTAGACCAACCCCACCATCTGTATGTTGGGTGCATGTAGCTGTGTATTGTGTCTGAATGGCCTTACACGTGTTGTGAATACCTGCATACACATGTGTGGGTGTGGTATGCACTTGTTAGTGTATGGGTGTGAACAGATTGTGTCTGTAGGTAGGTGTGTGCATAGATATTCTGTTTAATGACTGGGTATATCTGTGCTGAGGGCCGTGTGGATGGATTTAACATTGATAACGGGCAGTTCAGAGGAAAGAAATTCCTGTGAAGCTCTCAAGTGTATTTTGTCCCTTCTGAATACTCAAGTGAGTTCTCACGGCTGCATTTATTCTTTACTGCTGCCTAGAATTGCCCATTATGAATGCAGGTGTGAATGTGTATGCACCCATATGTGCATCTGTGAATATGTGTCTGTGAATAGGTGTGACTTCCTTAATTGTATTAGAAACTGACACCGAATGCTGTGATGTGCCTCCCAGATCCCCCTTCATAAATGAAGGACTAATTGTCACCATTGCTTGGGGGTGCTGCTGAAAGAGGGTCCTCAAGAGTCAGCCCTCTTTGGGAATTTCCAAGATGGAAGAGGGTCACGATGGATGGAGTCCACACTCAGTAACTGATCAACATCAGGGTGTAAGAGACCAGACTCCTCACCCCAACTTGGAACATCTATGAAGAACCATCAAACTCCAACTGCCCCGTGAGTCTGGCTGAGGCCCTCCCTGGAATCGCATTGAAGCTCAGCTTCTTCCTCCACCTAATCCTGGTTTCGTTCCCTCCCTTCTACAGTTAATTGGCCCCAAGAGGTCTCCCTAATAAACTTCCTGTGTGCTACTCTCCATCTCAGAGTCAGCTTCTGAAGATGCTAACCCGCCATGACATGGCAGGAATCAAAGTCTGGAATCACTCACTGAGTCACAGTGTGGAATAGATGTGAGGGGTCATCATTCTAACCTCCTTCCCCCTCATTCAAACTGGTTCATTATCATGGTTCTAAGCTCAGACTTCAAAGTCACACACTGGTTTTCAAATCTGAACTCTCAACAGCCACGTGACAGTGGACAAGCTCCAACTTTTCTGAATCTTATTTTCTATAAACTAAGGTAATAATAGTGTCTACAGTCTGAGGTTATTATGAGAATTAAATGAGATAAGGCAGGCAAAGCCTTCAATCAAGGGTCCAGCACCCACTAAACACCCAATAAATATTAGCATCTTCACTACCTTGTTCTGGGCTTATATATGATTGCTGGTGGGAAAATGTGTAAGCTAGAGTTTCTCCGGAGGTTTAACTATATCTGATAAATTAATCACACAATAAATGCCATACGGATGCTCCTCTCTGTCAGGCTTGAGATTCTCCCAAACGAGGATCTGGCCACCAAAATCCTGAAAGCTGAACAGCAAAGGATGTCTGTGCTTGCCAACACAGACTGTTCCTGCTACTTCTCCAGCTACAGGTTTTAAAAGCTCCTGGCTAACCAGACTCCTGTTTAGTATAGTAGAGGCAGGGAGAGAGCTGACAAAGAGATTCAGCTTTCAAATAACATCAAGATGCATCAGGAAGTGTGGAGAGGAAACCGCCAGGGGAGCAGTAAATCATTATATTGCAGAAGAAGGTAGGAAACAAGGTCCCTCTGCGGCAGCCAACCTCTGAGATGGGCCCCCAAGACCCTCGGCTTTTGACATTCACATACTTGTGTTCTCCCCACCTATGTTGAATAGGGCTGACTTTCATAACCAACAGGATACTATGGAAACATCAGAGTGTGACTTCCAAGACTAGAAAAGGCAATGCAACTTCCTCCTCTCTCTCTCTCTCTCTCTCTCTCTCAGATCATTCATTTGGAGGGAAACCAGCTGCCATGTTATGAAGACACTCAAGCAGCCCGTGGAGAGGTCCACTTGGCAAGAACTGAGACCTCCAGCCAACAGCCATGTGAGTGCACCATCTTGGAAGTGGATCCCCCGACCCCACTTAAGCCTTCAGATGAAACCATAGCCCCAGCCACCATCTTGAAAACACCCTCAAGAGAGACCTTGAGCCAGACCCACCCAGCTAAGCAGCCCAAAGTCCTGACTTACAGAAACTGTTAGATGATAAATGTTTGCCCTTGTAAGCCTCTAAGTTTGGGGGTAATAGACAACTGCTATACCATCACTTCTTTTTAGAGAAGATACAATTTATCCAAATTCCCTCATTAGCTTAAACTATACAAAATTGCCAATGTTTGACCATTTTAACCCACAAAAAATGACAGGGACGTGCGGTACAACCTCTACAATGACCTAGGGAAGGACTCAAGGGTCTGGATAAATACAGGCCTGTTTCTGGAGCTAGGGACACTGTGTTCCCATAAAGGCCCAGCGTGGCTGTGTTTCTGGAAGCCAGCACCCTGGGAGAGTAAAATCCTTCCAGCTCACCTGCCTGCACACGCTCCCCTCTTTCCAGCTAGGCCTGTGGGCAAAAAGGGGGGCTTCAGAGCTCCTCCCAATAACTCTCTGTCTCTTTCTTCGTCTCAAAATGCTGCTTTTTACAAGCCCCCAAGTTCAACAAAGCTCCAAGTCCTAGAAAGAAGTGGAGCGGCATCTTGCAACACAATTAGAGAGATTGGTTCATGGGCCCTGGACACAGCACTCCATCCAGCAGAGCCTCAAAGAGTCCCCGGTGAACCATTTGCCGGCTTTAATTTCTCAGGGGCTGCTTCAGCAGGTGGCCACTAGCAGGTAGTCAATAGGGCCCTTCTGGCCGAGGACTGGCGGCTCTTTGGAAAGGTCAAATCCAGAGGCCGGAGGGCATGGCTCAAGAGGTCATGGGGTCAGGACACGTCACTGTGACAGATGAATCTAAGCATGTCTCTCTCTCTCTCTCTCTGGAAGCAGGGCCAAGCCTCTTGAGACAGGGGAGGTGGGGGTGGTGTTGGAGCCTCACAAAGAAAGCTGAGTCTGGTGTCTGGCCGGCACCTCTCAACTGGTCTTCATTAGGCGGCCCGACAACCCTCTTCTGCCGCCCTCTGTCCCTCACTGATGGGGCGCTGTCACCAGACCTCTCAACTGTTCCTCATTAGGTGAAACAGTGCGCTTTTGTCCTGCATGAAGCCTTCTTTGTTCCGCCAGCCCAGCCAAGCTAGAAAGCCAGAAACTGATACAAAACAATGCCACTCTATCCTGAGGGGACCCCCTCCCTCCTCCCTCTTCCTCCCCCTGGCCGGACAAGGAAGGGCGACTTTACACACACACACACACACACACACACACACACACACACACACACACACACACGCCCCCCGCTGCCGGTCACATCTCTGGATGTCTAGCTGAGAACGTGTTTGCTGGAGCAGAAGAAACATGTCGAGCATAGACCAGCGGTTCCCAAACGTGGCAGCGCATTGGAGTCATCTAGAGATCTTCCAAAAACAAGTGGTCCCCATCCCCGACTTTCCGATTTGATTGGTCTGAGCAGAGACATCGGGATTTGTAAAACCTCTGCACGTAACTCAAATGTGCAGAAAAGTCTGGGAACTACTGGCGAGGTGGAGAACCTGTTCTCAACTATCCATGCCCACCTGCCACCTTTTGCACACTTTAAAATCAGGAGCGGTACCTAAAATATGTCACATCTTGCAGGGCGTGGCGACATCCGTCAACACGTCTGCCTGCTGGAAAGAAGCAGGAAGGCCATACCTGCATATGCCTGGTGAAGGAAGACCAGCTCTATTGGGGAAAGTGACGTAGACACAGCCAATGCAACTGCGGTGGAGTGTTTTAATCCTGGCTTTCAGCGTCTTAAATCGTGCACAGAGATCAGAGACCTTAGGGCTCCACCTCTCTTTCTCCTCCCTGATCCTTCCCACTGTGCCCTCGAGCAAAAACTCCACATCCTCAAAGATACACTGCTGCCAAGGAGACCTGATTGGCTAGATTCAGGTTGTCTTGCCAGCTCCCACCCCCAAAGCAATGCTGAAGGGTCTATCTATCCAAAAGTGGTTTTGTAAGCCTGATGTGTCTCAGTACCCCCTACTCGTCTTATAGGCTGAGTAGGAAGACGGAGTATAATTTCAAGACAAAAAGAAAGGCTCTCGTTTCCCACCACAGCTGATGGCAAATTATCAGTATTTCCCCGCCCAAGATCTACTAAAGTCTCACCTCCTCTCGGTTCAGCCCTGAAATGACAACCTTATGGATTTATACAGGTTAGAGCATCCCAACTCCGCTTCTAAGAGTGGATGTTAGGTAGTGGAGCCAGATTTCACAAATAAAACTACAGGATTCCCAGTAAAATTTGAATTTCAGATGCACAATGAGTAATTTTTTTTTAGTGTAAGGAGGTCCCATGCAATACTTGGGGGTACACTTATACTAAAAATTCTTATTGATCTGAAATTCCAATTTCACTGAGTGTCCTGTATTTTATCTGGCAATTTGCTGCCTGCTTAGCTGACAATAGTTTCTGAAGGAATGGGATCCCCCAGGAGGGATAAGAAGGTAACATTTTTGACTTTGGAATGCTGCTCTAAGAAGGATCTTAAAGCCACAGCAACAAATGGGAGAAAGAATGTCATGATTGATTAGCAATGTCTGCCATGGGTCTGGGCTGGAGAATAAAAGCATGCAAGCCACATATTTATAGCCATAGGTCAGATTCGTAATGATGTGTAATTAATGGGATCATTGCGGTGTTGAACTCGGGGTCATTTTTTTTGTTAATGAGGAAGGAGAAGCAGGGATTATCAATGAACGTGTAAAAGAAATGGAAGTTTGGCTGATTCTTTTTTTTACAAAAGGGACTGGTGACTACATAGAGAATACGCTTTCTCCTTCTTGATCTTCTGTCTCTTGCTCTTCCTTTAAATCAGCTCTCCCGATGCCAGGCACCCAGTAGGTCTTGACACATGAGGAAAAACCCAACACCTCACAATTTCTCCCACCAGGCAGATCGTGAGTAACTTAAGTTCATGTGATGGCAAAACCGATGAGCCTATAGGAGAACTTTTCTGAGGCCTTCATGTCACTGAGTTTTCCTGCTCGCCCCGATATCTGAGGTCAACGCCCTCACCCATGCACTGCCATTCTCTGAGAACCATGGCTCCTTCCGGGCTGCAGATCTTGACCAGGGAGGAAGCCAAGAGCCAACCTTGAATGGGAATGCCCACCTTTGTGCACATTCCAGATGGCAGAAGGAACCCATTCATCAAACTCTGAAAACTGCCCCCGCTCCCCAGGAAGAAGGACCATGAACTGCTTGTAAATAGATGTCTTTAGGTTTAAACAAATTGCATCATTATTTTTATTTTTTGAGGGGTGTCCATGTGAAGGGAACTAGAGGCGGGCTTTGGTATTTGTCCTGCACACAATACATGCCTGGGTCTCCTGCTGTTTCCGTATCTTCTGCCCAAGCCAACTGGCCAGCCCCATGGCCTCCCAACAGGAGAGGGGTGCCAATTCCTAGCATTCTATTTTCATATTGTTTGATGATAAAAATCGCTCCAGCAGGACGAATGGCAGCGAACAAAAACAGGAAGCAGCCCCCTGATTAGATAGGGACAGGGTAGCCTATGGAGTAAAAAACAAAATGACTACAATGATAAATGAGTGGACCATGGACACTGCCATCTCCTTCCTGAACAGGCCAAGGAAAAGTAGGAAGAAGAAATCAGGGAAGAAGTCATGACCTGGGCTGTAAGTGGGGGTGAAGGAGCCTTGCCCTGTAGCATCACTCAGTGGGTACCGTCTTTGAGTTGCCTCTTGGGTTAGGGCCACTGGGACAATCATCTTGTTTTTCGGTACTTCCTTTGAAAATCTCGCTTAGGTGATTTAGCATGTTGCTTGGAAGTGTGGAGGTCCTTTGAAATCTATGGTCTTGGGCCTTAGCCGAAACTGAGTCAGCACCTATTCTGTCACATTATTACTCTAGGACAAGGGTGCTCAACTGGGGGAGACAATTTTGCTCTCCAGGGGATACCTGACAATGTCTAGAGCCATTTTTGGTTGTCACAACCTCTGTATTTTATTTAAAATGTGGGTCACACTAACCCCGTGTCTTACTCTAATTATCTGGAGTAAGAAAGAGGTTGTAGACGAATCCCTGTCCACAGCCCCCAGTAAGCACGCTGCAAGTCCTGTGCTCCCAGCCCCAGGCTGGTCCAGGGGAGGAAACCTGACCCACAGGAGACCATCCATGTGCTGGCCAGTCACCCGTGTGTCATATAAGGCTCTGTCCACCAAGCCATGATTCAGCCATAAATCCTTCTCTAAGAATTTAGAATCAGTAAACCAACCTGCCAGTTGACAGGGGTCACCGGGAGTAGAGAGGTCATGATGGGGAGGGATGAGGCCACAGGCCCAGCCACCCAGAGTGGTGACAGATCAGGTGCAGAAGGAGAATGGGTTATCTATTTTAAATATAGCAGTGTGTACTTAAAATAGATAACCAACAAGGGCCTACTGTACAGGAAGGGAACTCTGTTCAGTATTCTGTAAGAACCTAAATGGGAAAAGAATTTGAAAGAGAATAGAAATTTTTAATTAATTTTCATTTAATTTTTAATTAATTAATTACTTATTTAAAAGGAGAATGGGGAAGATTCCAGAAGGGAGCAAAGATGAGAGAGGCCACAGCCCTCCCCCACCCCTGGAGGGAGAAACGGTGGCTTTTGCTTGCCAGTTCTCTCAAAGTACCCTTCTCCTTCTTGTGTTGGGGGCCTGAAAATATTTATCCTATTATTAATAATAACAGTAATAATAATAATATTCCCTATTATTGAGAATAATCTTAGAATAAAAATTCTTTTAACTTGAACTTGTTTGAGTGATCATATATTCCTCAAACCCTAAAGAGCCCTGATTAAAGTAGCTGCCCATGTAAGCACCACCCCAGAAGAAAATCATTCACTCTTCAGAGAAGGGGATTGTGGGAATAAGTAGCTGAGAGATCCATATTTGGCATCCTCACGGCTGTAAACTATTGAAGTAAACGGAAGAGCATTTCCATAAAGGAAAAAAAAAAGATCTACCTCATTTGATAGGATCTGAGAGGCCTGGTACAATGAGCTCCCATGTTATGATGATGCCTTTAGGCTGTGACACATTTATGTTCTCACACATCTCATTCTATGAGATGGCTAAGCTTTGGATGCAAGGAATATTGATTCATTTCATGCCCCCAAAGAAATGCTATGGGACTCGCTAACTTGGCATGGCCCAGCTAGGGACCAAATGATTATTTTGGCCATCTGTAAATTGTAAATGTCAATTTACAATGTAAATTCCTGAAGAGCTGCTACACAAAGGTCAAAAGTTACCCGATGGTAGTAGAAGAAGGTATAGTGGAATCTTATCTGCCTACCATTCCATGCCTAGCTGTCTTCTAGAAACATTCCCTCTTTCCTTGAGAAACCCATTCTACTATGAGGTTTTGATGGGCTGAACATCACAAATTATCCCAGCCTCCTGTCCACTGCTGTAGGTTGGCCACCCAAACGAGGTATTAGAGAATCTCATCCCAGTGTCCCGAATGAGTGGCATAAAAAGGAAGAGGGGTTAACACAAACGAACCAATCATATTCCTATGGTCTTGGGTCTTGGAATTTTTACAAAGACACTAGAGAAAAAGCCGCTTTTTTACTCTGGAGTGACTAAGTTGGGATAATATCAGCTTGAAATTGCCTCTGACCATACCTCTCCTTCCCCACTCCCTCACCAAAAAAGGAAACCCATTTGCTGTAGAAGAAACTGATACCAATATAGAAAGAGAAATAGAGCTAAAAAGGGAAAGAAAGAAAAAGAGAAAGCAACTCTTAGAGAGTTTATAGTCCTAAAACCAGGTCCATCTCTAAACTTCACGGTTAGATGAGCCAACAAGTTAATTTTGGTTCTTTTTTTTCTTCTTTAATTGGGTTTCTGCCACTTTCTGCTACCCAAAACAGTCATGGATAATAGAGGATGAGTCTAAGAAGACTTGAATGAAAGAACATAGGGATGAATTGTCAACTACATTCTTACAATATTGTACTATTGTAAGATAATATTACAGTGAAGGTCTCCAAGAGACCAATCCCCCCTCATCAGCCCTGCTACACCCTTCCACCATCAAACAAGGAGTGTGAGATAATACTTCTAACGGGACTTGTTAAAGGGGGAAGGGTGGTCATGAAAATAAATGGAGCCTGGGTCAAAATAATTAGTAAAATATTGAGTTGAAGAAAAAGATTCTAGTTTCTTTATTATGATGGGACTTCTCAGAGCCTTCTGTGTGTTAATTATACAATTGGACCCTTCAAAAGAAAAATATAATAAAATATATTATACTGCTCTGGTGGCGCAGTGGTTGAGAGTCCGCCTGCCGATGCAGGGGACACGGGTTCGTGCCCCGGTCCGGGAAGATCCCACATGCCGTGGAGCGGCTGGATCTGTGAGCCATGGCCACTGAGCCTGCACATCCAGAGCCTGTGCTCCGCAACGGGAGAGGCCACAACAGTGAGAGGCCCGTGTACCGCAAAAAAAAAAAAAAAAAAAAAAAAAAAATATATATATATATATATATATATATATACACAATATTCAGGGTCCTAGAGAAAGTAAGGAAAGAAGGAAGGAAGGAGACGGGAGAGAGGGAGGAGGGAACAAAGAAGGAAGGAAGGAAAGAAGGAAGGAAGGAAAGAAAGGCTTTGAACACTGATCAAGAGTTTGTGGGGGGAAGGGATAAATTAGGAGTTTGCGATTAACAGATACACACGACTATATATAAAATAGGTAACCAACAAGGACATACTGTACAGCACAGGGAACTATATTCAATACCTTGTAATAACCTATAATGGAAAAGAATCTGAAAAAGAATAGATATATACGTATGTATAACTGAACCACTCTGCTGTACACCTTAAACTAACACAACATTGTACGTTAACTATACTTCAATTTTAAAAAAGAGTTTACTTCTAGGCCATTTCAGGTTACCTTTCACATCCCATCTCAGTTCCAGAACGCCAAATGCATAATTTACAACAAACTACGTTGTACCCTCCACTGACGTTAGTGAGAAGGAAGAGACAGGCTAAAAGGGAGGGAGCCCATGGACTATTAGGGTGGAAGGAGATATTCCTCTCCTTTTTTTTCCCGTTACTTCCAGTGCAACGATTTAGCAATCCCTCTGTGTTTGCCATGTGCCAAGCACTGAATGACATGCTAGTGATACAGAAATAGACAAGACATGATCCTGATGTCCAGGAAACTCTAGTCAGAGAGATGGAAAGATAGAGATATCTCAATACAGGATGGACACTGTTAGGAGGGGAAGGGAAAGGTTCCTGGAGAAGAAGATGCCCAGGGTGCCAGGAAAAGGGAAGAGGGAATTCAAGGTTTATGGGAAAAAAGCCAAGCCCACCCCAAAGCTATTCGCAGTTTAGAACTAACGAGTCATGCCATCCTGAGGACCCTCTTCTGAATGTATCTGCTGCTGCCCTTCTGTCGGCCTTCCAAAAGCCACATGGTTCAATTTTGCTACAGAACAGCGATCAGTGGAAGTAACTGACATAGATTAAGCTATGGGCAGGCTGTGTAGATCACGGGCCCAGATCTAATTCCTGCCTGGTACACTCAATTACGCAGGAGCTCCTTACTGGGGAAGCAGGTGTAGTTACTGTAAATAAGTTCAACTTTGGGCATGGATGTCATTGGGTAACTGCATTTGCCATGCTTGGGTGACACATAAGGAAACCATCAATAGTATGACTGTTGAGTTAGCCGAGACGTGGCGGGCCTTTCCTGACAGCCTGGTGTCTAAGTGAAGTAAGGGTGTACTTACTGAGGAAACCAACTGAGCGGTCACTTCATTCACATTGCTAGCTTTTAAATTGATAGGGAAATATGCACGAATAAATAAGTAATTGCCTCTATCAACAAGACTGTAAGACAGGCATCGGCAGGCTTACAATGACTGTGGGAGGCTGAGACCAGGCCAGGTAGGTAGAAGTCTGGGGTCAGGAGTAATATTAGTGCTGTGAGGAAGAAGGTTTACTAGCTGTGTGACCTTAAGCCAGTCACTCAACCTCTCTGAGCTTCCTTTTCTATATCTGAGAAAGGGGGCTTAATCATTCATTTCTATATCACAGAGCCACTGTGGGTCTGACATAAGAGAATAAAGGTGAAATCGTTTCAATTTTGCAAAGTGCAGTACATATCTGAGTTATTGTGGGCAAAACTTGGGAAAGGTGGTGGAGATGGGGAGATTTGGTTAAGAGACCGTAAGAAGAAAAACATCAAAATTATTCTGACCAATAGTACAAACTTCTAGTTATAAAATGAATAAGTTCTAGGGATCTAATGTACAGCATGGTGACTACAGTTAATAAGACTGTACTATATACTTGAAAGTTGCTAAGAGTGTAGATCTTAAATGTTCTCAACACAAAACAGTAATGGTAATTATATGACGTAGGTTAAGTCACTTTCCCAAGGTTAGTAGCAAGCTATGATGTGAATCCTGCTTGAGCTGGAGCTCAAATTCATACCACCATGTCTCCCAATTACTTCTAATCAATTTGCAGGAATCGAAACGGAATTTAGTGTAAAGAAAATGTGGTATATACGTACAATGGAGTATTACTCATCCTTAAAAAAGAAAGAAGAAAATCCTGCCAAAAGTGACAACGTAGATGAACCTGAAGGACATTATGTTAAGTGAAATAATCTAGTCACGGAAGGATGAATACTGTATGATTCCACGTATATGAGGTATCTAACATAGCCACTCAGAAGTAGAGAGTAGAATGGTGGGTGCCACGGGCTAGAGGGAGGGAGAACTGGGGAGATGTTTAATGGGTATATATGTTCAGTTGGGACTTCCCTGGTGGTCCAGTGGTTAACACTCCACACTACCAATGCAGAGGGGCCGGGTTGGATCCCTGGTCAGGGAACTAGATCCTGCATGCCACAACTAAAAGATCCCACATGCTGCAACGAAGATCCTGTGTGCTACAACTAAGACCCAGCACGGCCAAATAAATAAATAGTTTTAAAAATTAAAAAATAAATGTTCAGTTAGCCAAGATGAATGAGTTCTAGGGATCTGCTGTACACCATTCTGCTTACAGTTAACAATACTATATCGTACACGTAAACATTTGTTCACTGCCATGTTCAATGTTCTTACTACAATTTAAAAAGGAGAGAATTTAGTCTCCCAAAGGACTAAATGTTGAACTTCAGTGGCAAAACATTGAACTTTGCGAAACCCTTATCACTTCAACTGTTAAATGGGGACAAAGCAGTAGTTACCTTACGGGGTTATCTGAGGACTGAATGACATAACCCAGGCAAAGTATTTGGCATCGTGCCTAGAACATAATAAAGGCCCAATTAATGTTTGTTATTATTGTTTTTGTGATCATCATCAGAAACATCCTTAGTACTCCAGTGCCCAGACAGGTTGCTAAGAACTGGTGTTCCCCCATCACATACTCCCTTGCATCCCTTACAGCCATCTAAGGCTCTATGACAGACAGGCAAGCCAAGATCTCCATCCCCACCTTGGAAGCAGGAATAGTCAATAACGCCACAATCTAATAAAACATGCAAGGGACCCTAGGGGTTGAAAACTCTTCCAACTGAAAATCATCAAAACAAGTTATTTTGTCATCTCTAACAACAGTCCAGCTAAAATGTCAACTGTGCTCTGATTCTTAGAATGAACAAAGCTTGAATCAAGTTTTGGAAAATTTTCTGAGACTATCTGTATAGATATATAGGTAGATGGATATAATATGACACCATAATGTGACACTTTCCCTTCACATATGACTTTTTGCAGCAGGAGCATAAGAGGGCAATTTTTTTTTTTTACGTCTTTATTGGGGTATAATTGCTTTACAATGGTGTGTTAGTTTCTGCTGTATAACAAAGTGAATCAGCTATACACATACATATGTTCCCATATCTCTTCCCTCTTGCATCTCCCTCCCTCCCACCCTCCCTATCCCACCCCTCTAGGTGGTCACAAAGCACCGAGCTGATCTCCCTGTGCTATGCGGCTGCTTCCCACTAGCTGTCTATTTTACATTTGGTAGTGTATATATGTCCATGCCTCTCTCTCGCTTCAGAGATACTGGAGGACTCCATCAGTTTTCCGAAGGTCCTCTCTTAATCCTTTGATACACAAATCACTCTCGTTTGAAGCACCTGTCATGTCAGCTGGACTGATGCTACCACATTCTCATCCACCAAATGCTTTGCTTGTAATGAGAGCCGCTCTCCAGCAAAATTTTCATCCACATTATGAAACCCTGTATCTTTTGCAAGACTTGCAATTCCGCTTTGCAAACATTTGCATCATACTGTTGGCTACCTATAGCATCTGGTAACCTTTGAGGGGTGCCCAATAATGATGTGGGTGCACTGGGGGGCAATTAGGCTTGTGTAAACTGTGGGGGGGGGGTGGGGAATATGTGTGTAAGTGATGAGCTTATTGGTTACTTTTCATTTCATAATTTTTCTTCCCTACACAACTCAGTACAACATGAGCTCAGACAAAGGATTCCCAATTAATGGGATCTTCTAAACTTTGTTTCTAACTCTTGAGTACACAGGATATCATCTGGTGTGTGCTACACTTAATCCTCTCTTGGCTTGAGCTAGACTAGGCCAAGAGGAATCTCTGTCCACAAAAACAAATATTCTTAACTAAATCCTCCAGACGCTTGAGATCTGACACTAATTTTTTTATTGTTTCATATGAATTATTTAGTTCAGACTTGCTGGAACTGTGTAAGTGTCCAAAAATTCAATTTGGTAATATTCTCAGTAATAATTCCCAATGGTGGAATAGGACTGAGCACAAAACAAAAGGGTGTTTAATAGGCATGGGGTCTTCATTACATAAGAATTTACTATCCAACTCTTCACACAGTAATGAGTTTATATCTGGAAGCAAAAAACCATTTATGATATAAAGAAGAATTCATAAGTGGATGGCCACTTATAAAATTAATTCCCATTAAAATCTGTTTCCCCACATAATTGACACAGTTGGTGACCTGGAGCAAATCATTTCACCTCTCCTGTCCTCAGTTGCCCCACGTGTAAATTGCAGACAAAATTAGCCCAAATTGAAGACCTGTACATTAGCTGAGATGAAACCTGGTCAAGCTTTTCAATCAGGAAAGTAAAGTAAAAAGAAAGTATCTGAAAGCAAAACCACAGTTGTCTTTCAATATCAGTTTTTCTTTTTTACTGTATTGATAGAACAATTGGATTTTAGGTGGGTTGCGCATTTCCAGGCTCCCTTGCAGCTAGGTGGGAATACGTAACAGTGGGATGGAGAAAAATGTGTGCAATTTCCCAGCCATGCGCTTAGAGGGAAGGGGCATTTCTTTCCCACCTTCATTATCCTCTTTCCACAGGCTGGACTACAGACTTGGAGCTGAAATACCTAGAAGAGTGTTGACATGAAAACACCTTAAAGATGATAAAGAAAAAAGATAGAAGAAACCTAAGGCCATGAAAACTCCAAGGTTCAGAGCTACCATACCAGCCAGCACAGTTTCTTATGTGCAAGATAAGTATCTACCTCATTTAAGCTACAGGTATTTGGAATCGCTCCTCAAGCAGCTGAAGTATAACCTACCTAAGATAGTGTCATTTTCCTTTCATCTGCCACACAATTAAGTACACTTTCATTATGCATCTCCCATGTACAAGACACTGGAGGCAGTGTCGAGACGTGGCTCAGAATATGGGTTCTCAAGTCAGGTTAACTTTCTCCAAATCCAGCTCTACCACTTCCTGACAATGTGATAAGTGAAAGTGATTTAACCTATCTAAGCTGTGGACTGCTAATCTATAGGCTGGATACAATAAGTGTAGCTACCTCATGGGATGGATGTAAGGTTTAATAATATAAGATATAATGAGATAATGCGTGGAAAACATTTAACACCATGACACACTGAGCATTCAAAAAATGTTAGCTCTTATTATTACAGGGAAAGGTGTTTTCAGGGCTGGAAGAAGCCCTGATGCTAAGTTCAGTTGGAGGATCTAAAGCTAAGGTGATGCCATGGTGGACTCGTTCATTCATGTTTTTGCTCATCTGCTAAGTGGATTTCCTTCTGAAATGTGAACTTGCTTTCTCCTTGGAAAATTCCCAAATTTTCAGATGAAAAAAAAAACTCTTACCCTTTAGATTCAGTTTGATTTGGGAGATGGGTGTTGAGGGTATGGGTAGGGCCAGGCAATAGTCTGCACCCACATCCTTCCGAGACAGCAAGGACTATACAGGTCCCATTTACCACCTGTGCCAGCCATGCACTGGCTCCAAATCACAGGAAACTACATTTCCCAAGCTGCTTTGCCTTCTGGGTTCCTGGTAGGCTCAGCCAATGGGAGGCACTGGTGGGAGACTGGAGGGAGGGAGAAAGAAGCAGCCAGGGTATTTCTCATTCCATCCACCCATC
Source organism: Tursiops truncatus (assembly GCF_011762595.2). NCBI lineage: Eukaryota > Metazoa > Chordata > Mammalia > Artiodactyla > Delphinidae > Tursiops > Tursiops truncatus. The sequence goes on from NC_047046.1 coordinate 13,705,292, forward strand.
CTGTTTGGCAGTAGCTAAATGACCTTGGCTCCACATGTAGGTCCTGGCACCTGGGCTCTGGTAACACAAGCTTCTCTTTTTGTCCCCTTTCCCTAGGGATAGTAGTGACTTCCTGCTATTGGTAATCTCTGAGTTGCCTCATTTTTCCCTGTTTGCCTCTTTGGCTCTTCCACCACCTAGGGATTCAATTCCCTACATTAAATTCTCTCTGTTTGAAGGACCTTTAGTGACGTCTGCTTTCAGTCCAGACCCTGACAAATATAACATGGTAAATCCAGTGCTGAACATGCTGCCTCGTATGTGCAGGGGGTTCAATGCACATTTGCTGAATGAATCAATACTTGGAGCAGGAAGATGCTAATATCATCACTGAATTCGGTCCTCGGACCACTCTAAGGAGTTGTTTGGTTGAAAACACCTCTTATGGGGTACTCACGTCTATTCACAAACGCTCTCAGCTTGCTAAATCACTGAATTTACCAAAACATTCGTCTTTCAAAACCCCATTGATAGGGCCTCTCAGGTGGCGCAGTGGTTAAGAATCCGCCTGCCAGTGCAGGGGACACGGGTTCGAGCCCTCGTCCGGGAAGATCCCACATGCCATGGAATAACAAAGCCCGTGCACCACAACTACTGAGCCTGCACTCTAGAGCCCGCGAGCCACAACTACTGAGCCAGTGTGCCACAACTACTGAAGCCCGCGCGCCTACAGCCCGTGCTCCACAACAAGAGAAGCCACCACAATGAGAAGCCTGCACACCGCAACGAAGAGTAGCCCCTGCTCACTGCAACTAGAGAAAGCCCGTGTGCAGTCACAAAGACCCAACTCAGCCAAAATATAAATAAATACATTTATTAAAAACAAAACAAAAACCCCATTGATAGTCTCATTTCCAAAGTAGTAAATTCCATACCCTCAGGTCCTGAACTTCCAAAGGCAGTGAAGAATTTCTTCTGGAGACCTTCTCATTATAGGATGATCCAGCTGAGAGCAGAATACATGAGGGGGATAGAGGAGAAGAGCGTGCAGAAAAAAACCACAACTTCTCTGAGAAGCTATTTATCTCCAGACAGCCGTGACACTACTGGGGATCAGCACAATATTTCAATATTTGTAAATATATATTTGGCCCCAAGAGTTCTCTCCCATGGTAACAGCTAATAAACCAAGCTGCCTGAGTTTATTCCTTCTGCCAAGGCATTCCACAGTCTGATTACATTGCTGTTTTATTCTAGTAAAGAAGAGAGAGGGAGAGAGAAAGAGAGAGAGAGCAAGGGATCACAGGTGATGGGAAAGCCAGGTTGATGAGGTTTTTTCATAGAGAGCCAGAACTACAGATGTACATTAGAATCAGCACGAGCCCTCTCCCTAAAACAGGAACTGGCCTCTTGACCTGGAGTTCCAAATTGTTTCGACACATCTGGCCAAGCAAGGGGCCACTCTACGTAGTCTCCAAACAAAGCCTGTAGGTGGTAAGTAGGTGGAACTCTCTCCAAGAAGGAGAAGAACTCCCAGGCAATGTCAGTGCTGTTGATCTCTGTGGACCACACTACAAGTGGCAAGGTGATCTTTTCATCTCTTGTTTATGTTTGACGGTTAGGAAGCCCAGGACCCAAGCAGTGAAGTGGTTTCCATATGGTCGTTGCTAATGCAGGTCCAAGTAGGACATGGGTCCAACACATGTTCCACCAAAGTACGCCATCTTTCCAAGACAATGCCTTTACTCCAAATGCTGAAATGGGTACCCTGGAGTTTTCCTTGGGGATTATTTGACTTGCCTTATTAATTATTATTTCTTTTTTTTTTTTCATTTCTCCCAAGCCAACAATTCCACATCATTTTTTTTTTTTTTTTTTTTTTTTTGCGGTACGCGGGCCTCTCACCACTGTGGCCTCTCCCATTGCGGAGCACAGGCTCCGGACGCGCAGGCTCAGCGGCCGTGGCTCACGGACCCAGTTGCTCCGCGGCATGTGGGATCTTCCTGGACCGGGGCACAAACCCATGTCCCCTGCATCGGCAGGCGGACTCTCAACCATCACGTCACCAGGGAAGTCCGCCCACATCACTTTTTTGTGATAACACTATAACTAGAATCATGGATTTTAGACTTGGAAGTGACTTTGAAGTTCAACCCCCTCTATAATAATAATAACAATATTTGCTATTTACCAAGCATACCATGTGCTGTATACACTTTTCTAAGTCTTTTGTCTATTTTATTTCACGTGGTAGCCTTGACCAAAGTGCTCCCCCAGAATGCTGATCTCACAATATACTCCATAAATTGAAGATTCTGTGGTCCAAAAGAGTTTGCAGAAATGTAACCTACTGGATCCTTCTCAGGGGGAAAAACTATCACAAGATGCACACGAGCATCTGATAGACTCTGGGAAGTTCTGCAGTTAAGAAAACCATTTCATTTTTTTTTAACAATTTGTTTTCCAAACATCTCTGTCCATGGAATCCTTATTTCCTGAAATCCAATTACCAGCCTGCTTCCATTCTAAATCAGCGAGAAAGTTCCATCTTGTATTATATGTTCCCTGGCAAATTTAATTAAGATGGAGAAGGCCTCCAGCATCTTAGAGTTTTCAGCAATCAGTTCTTAACGAGGAGCTGCTTAACCCTTTCTTAACCCGCAGAACGACGGCTGAGAATCCCTCGCTTGGTTAAGAGATCTAAGATCCTCTAAAGGAAGTTTCCAAGTGGATATATGGAAGATCTGCAAACACATCACTTAATCCTCACCCTTGTCCAAATCAGCCTCAAATGCATTATAATCGATATTTAAACAACTACAAAAGTGAAGGTTGACCCTGCGTGTCCCTTCCCATCCTTCCCCGCAGTTCATTCGAGATATTATCTGTAAGGAGTAAACAGGCCCGTCCTGAAGTCTTGGCCACCCCGGTGTGATATCAAACAGCTGCTCACAGGCCGTGGCAGCAGCGCCCATATTTCTCCTGCTGTACTTACTTATAACAAGTTGAGCTTCCTTGGGGGAGGGGGGGTGCCGGGGGTGCCGGTGGGGGGGCTCTCTTTGAAGTTCAAGGGATCAATCTGTATGGTATGCGTGGGAAGGAAAACACATTCATCTCTCATGGAGAGCATCTTTTCCACGAGAACTGAATCTTTCAGAGAGAAGAGGTATCGCTTAGCACTTCGAATAATAAAAACAGTAAGAATAGTAACCCACATGATATTTATAAAGTGTTTACTGGTGTCAAGCCTGGTACCAGAGATACTGTCTGGTTTAAGTGTTTACTAGAAGGTAAGAACTGCAATGGTTCCCTTTTTACAAATGGGAAAACTGAGGCCCGGGGAGGCTAAGTGACATGTCCGAGGGCCCAAGGCAGGCGAATGGTGGACTTAGGTTTTACTTGGGCCCAGGACTGATTTCTTAGTTCCAAAACTGGGGCGAGAGCAGATCTCTTTGCTGAGTGAGGGGCAAAAACATGGGTTCTCCAAAAGTTCTCATTACCCTGGAGAACACAGACTTGGTAGTTATGAGTGGAAAGAACATGAGCTCCAATGTCATTCTCACCTTTCCAAGAGGGGGAGGCATGTGCTAATGGTGGGGAGGAAGGGTCAGTGTCCCGGCCGCTGCACATCCCCATGGAGTTCAAGTTCACTTCATCTGCTCAGGAGAAGGAAACCAGGGGATTGCAGGTGTGGCAGTGAAGACACACAACACAAGGACAAGACCTGCCAAATAGGATGGAACCTCCAAAAATAGTGCAGAGGGAGCCAGACACTTTTGCTAGGCATTGTCTATGAAACGACGCATCTTTGTTGAGTGCTATGTGCTACCTGAAGGGACCCAAGAGAGAAGAAGTTAGAAGTTGCAATGTCGCTTACCTTGCAAACCCTAGTTATTTTCACAATACCCTATTGGATACACAGGTCAGCCCTATTCAGCAAGGGAGGGACTTACCCAAGCGCATGAACACCAGAAGGCAAGGATCATGGGGGCCATCTTGGAAGATGCCAGCAGCTCGCATCTACTCTGTGCCACCAACAGTTGTAGGAGTCTGAACGATACAGAGTTCCCGGTCTAGTGGAGGTGACAGGCGTTACTTATACAGTCACACAAAGAACTATGCGATTATGCATGGGACTTGGAGCTTGAACAAATTACATGATTTTCTTAGAGTGTGGAATAGAAAAAAGGCCCAGCCCTGCTGGGCAGGTATGCCCAGGGTTTTAGTTTCTGTCACCAGTTTTCTATGTGCAAGAATTCAACCTCTTTTAGTGCCACTAGCCTCAGCTGGCAAATGGAGACAATGTCAGTGGCTGCAAGGATGTAAAAGTACCCCCAAGTTACAAGACGGCTATTTCTGGAATGCATGGATACAAAATTAAGAAGCTCTGAATATTTCAAGAGAGGATTTGGGGGTAGGCAGATGCTTTCTTAAGGCTTCCTCTGTTGATATTTGTCATCAGCTTTGTCAAAGCTTTTGTGTATTCATTCAACAAACATTTATTGAGCATCTATTATGTGTTCTGGCCCCTAATACCCTGAGCCAAGCACTGGTAATACATCAGTGAATAAGACAAACAGACATCCCTGCCCTCGTGGAGTTTATGATCTATGGTATGGCCAGCATATGGGGGAAGGGGAGACTCAGCCAACCTGGCCTAAGTTTTCACTGAGGGTGTCCTGACATCACAGTGGATCTCCTGTATTGCTCAGCATAGTAGCCAAAACCAATCAGAAACTCCAGAAATGGAAAAACTCTGAATAAATCACCTTGCCACCATGGTAGCCAGAGGACAGGGGAGTGCATGGGCAGGGGCATCTCAGGGCAGTGGGTTGCTCCCCTGATATTTTAACAACCTGTAAGGCAGCATCACTGCATCTCAACTTAATATCAGCCCTGGCTATAGTTAATCCTGGTCCCTGCTCTTGTTTCTTCAATTTCTCCCCCACTAAGGCCAAGCTATGAGCATCTCTTAGCTCAAAATTCAAAACTGAACCTCCCTGGGTGCTTCCCTGGTGGTCCAGCGGTTAAGACTCTGTGCTTCCGCTAAAGGGGGCACGGGTTCGATCCCTGGTTGGGGAACTAAGATCCCACAGGCCGTGTGGTGCAGCAAAAAAAAAAAAAAAAAAAAAAGAACCTCCCTAAATCTATTCACTAAGAAAGCACTCAGTGATACCTGTTATGAGTTGAATTGTGTCCTCCTAAAAATACACGTTGAAGTCCTAACCCCTGATACCTGTAAAATAGGGTCTTGGCAGATGTCATCAGGTTGAGATGAGGTCATACTCAAGTGGGATGGGCTCTAATGCAATACGGCAGGTGTCCTTATAAGAAAAGGGAAACCTGAACACAGAGATGCCCAGGGAAGAAGGCCACACAAATGGAAGCAGACAGAGATTGAGAGATGCAGCTGCAAAGCAAGGAGTGACAAGGATTGCCAGCCCAGAAGCTGACCAGAAGCTGGAAGAAGCAAGGAAGGATTGTCCCCTGGAGCCTTGGGAGGGAGCACGGCCCTGCCAACACCTCGATTCCAGACTGCAGCCTCCAAACTGGGAGAGAATAAATTTCAGCTGTTTTCAGCCTCCCAGTATGTGGTTCTTTGCCATGGCAGCCCCAGGAAATGAACACAACACCCAAATTTTGGAAGAGAGCTTCAGACTGATTTCTCACCCAACATTTCCATTTTACTGATGAAAAAACAGAGGAGACCCAGAGAGAGGAGGTCACATATCCAAGGTCACGAAGGAAATGTGTGCTCAAGCCAGGCCTACTCTCCCAGCCCAGAGTTTGGAAGATACTGGGTTTGTTTGGTTTTTTTTTTCTTCCTTGTCATCACCTGGCCCCAGTTGGTCTCAATGCTGTTATCATTTATTATTTCTGCAAGAAAGAAGGGGTTTGGGAGCCTGAGTGTTTTCTAACCCCACCAGGCGGTCTGTTTTTGCTGGCTTTGCATGAAAACGGCCAGGCTGTTGGCTCTGCAGGGTAACGGACTGACTCGGGATGTGTTGTGTGTTGTAGGGACGATGACAAACTACTCCGGGAAGGGCACTGGACACCATCTAGCGAAGTGGACCAGAAAACCAAAGCGCATCGAGAACATCTACAAGCGCCATGCTGGGCACCGTCTAGCGAAATGGACCAGAAAACCACAGCATATCGAGAATGTCTACAAGCGCCATGCAGTTTCCTAGTGCAGCTCGCTGCCAGGGTGCTGGTGAGCCCAGTGGGACTTTCAAAGCCTCTGTATCATTCCTCGAAGGGGGAGGGGGAGGAGGTAGAGTTTCTGCTAAAAGGCCTCAAAGATTCCATTTTAGGACATATAATTACAGGCTTTCATGCCAGTTCTGATTCAAAGGTGCAAAATTTTCGACATGCCCCAAAAGCATGAAGGAGGATGACCTGGGTGACAACGGGAGATGGAATGAAGACAGAGCTGAGTCCAGCAGGATCTAGGGACTGGAACCAGATCGAATGGGACTAGAGCTACGAGTGAGCCCCTTGGAGAGAGCCTGGGGGTGGACGCATGGGACTCCCCTCCCCTCCAGCCATGATGTTGACCTTAAGGAAATGAGACAGCGTGAACCTTCTGCCCATCCTTGTAGCCTGAGCACTGCTCTGATTCAGGACAACTCAGGGGTCCCCTGGGCAGGCAAAAGGAATGCAGCGTGCGGAGGGTGCCCCTGACTTTGAAGTCAATGGGGGCCAAGTTGCAATCCTAGAACTATTGCTAATTTGTTGTGGGACAAAGTCGATTCACCCCTTCAAACTTCAGATTCTGCATTTGTAGATGGGACAGTGATACCTTCCCAGAAGGGTTATGGCGTGTAGCCCAGAAACATTCATTGTGGACCCTGAAATCAGACCACCAGGGGAGGGCATCCAGTGGTTAGGCCTCTGTGCTTCCACTGCAGAGGGCACAGGTTTAATCCCTGGTCGGGGAACTAAGATCCCACATGCCGCATGGTACAGGCAAAAAAGAAAAAATTAAATTAAATTTAAAAAAAAAAACAAAGACCACCAAGGGACATAGATGGAGGCTCGCCCTCCTGCCAGCTGGGGAAGCTTTCGGAAGACTCCCAACTCTCTGTGTCTCAGTCTTCTCATCCCTGGCTCGGACCTGCGGTGGATACACCCACACTGTCTCCACACCATTCCCACACAGGCCAACCCAATGGCTTCCAACTGCAAGCACCTGTAATTCTTTGCCTGAGGGATTTCCTTGGTCCCTGGGACCCACTTGGCCTGCACGTGGGGCTGGTGAGGAGTGCCAGGAGTTAAGACTCCAAGAGGACCCCTCCATCCACCAGGATGGGCTGGAGTTGACAGCTAACTACCCCAACTTCCTCCCTCTCGGGCGAGACAACTCTGGGTGCATCTGATGCAATCCTCCTAAGGATCCCCATGGAAACGTCACCCCAGTTGCCCACTGCAAGGAGGTTGATGTTATCCGGCAAGGGCAGTGGCTTGACCAGCTTCTTCCCTTTGCAGTGTTTCTTACTTCCTTAGGAAGCATCCTGAGATCTCCCAAATTAGCCACTTACAGTCAAATACTGTCTCAAGGTCTTCTGTAGGATCCTGATCTCAGCACTACATCATAGACTTGTCGTGAGGATGAAATACATGAACACATTGCAGAGTTCTTAGAACGGCATCTGCCACGTGGCCAAGTCGTGATAAAGTTAGTCTGATTATTATGAGGATCGGAATAAGCTGGCTCATGGCACGTGTAAAGCATCTAAGCATAGTAAGGAAACACTTAAACCATGGCTGTGCCATTGTACAGATGTGGAAACTGAGGCTCAGAGGCCCTGAGGAAATTTCCCAAGCTTGCATTCAGTAATGGGTAGAGTTCAGATGGAAGCCCTCATTGGTCTGCTCCTCAGAACATCTTTCTAGGGGGTACAAAGAGGCAAGACTGTGGCCATTAGGACAAAGGGTTACGCCCACTCCAAGCCTCCCTTTCCTTGGTCCATGGAGAATCCAGGAGCTTGAACAAAGACGGCTTTGGAGCCACAAGCCCCGCAGATAAGGGACACGTAGAAACAAAGCCGTGACTCTAAGTCCTGGCCATTGACCCCTCCCCCAGCTATCCATCATCATGAACGGGAATTTTATGCACCCTCTACGCCAATCACCTCTTCAATTACCTCTCAGGAGGAGGGAGAGGCCCAGTGGCATCTGATGTCACTTGTGATTTAGGGTAAGTCACACTTAAGAGGGCATCTGAGGTTAAAGAACAAGGGATTCTGGGCCTGTTTATAAATCAACAGGCTTGAGGTTTTCATTATTCACCTTCTAGAGCATGAAGCAATATGACTCACTGGATCATAAAAAAGATCAAATAGCTTCGTTGCTAATAATTCTTTCCCTGACCCATTCTCTGGCACATTTGGTTTGTAAACAGAGTTTTAATGGCATCCCTTGGACATAATAACATCATTTCTTTATAGCACCTTGGCCGCCTCGCCACTCTTGGCTGTAATCGGGTTTAGGTTTAAACGTCCCTCATTTGTGGGAGCTAATGCTGTCTGGTGTTTTAAGAACTACTTAAGGCCAGGGAGATTGCCCTTTGAAAGGCTTGAAGCAGCCCATCTCAGAACACAGCACTCTGGTGAGTCCGACCTGGAAGCCACGGCCTTTACCCCAAGACCAGCCTCAGGACCCCGAGCTCTGAGATTCATGATTCCTCCCCTGACACCGCATTTCCAGGGAAACGCCTTCCTGTGAGGGTCCTTGGCGACCTCGAAGTTGGTCTCTAGAAGTGCTGGGAATGTCAAATGAGCTCCTGGTGCCTGAGATTGTTTTATGGGTAAGATAGGATTGTTCATTAACTAACCATCACGCTGAGATGGTCTGAGTTTGGAGGCAATAAGGGGGCGGCTTGGTGATCATGGAGTGAAATAAGGAAGAGGACGGGAGAAAAGAGCGACGGGTCATTAAAGGGATGGAAAATCCCCCTTAGGACAGCTTTTCCTAAACTTTCGTCATTTCTGTACCACTCTACAATTTAAGCCAGATCTGAGCGCTCCTCTTATCATTACTTACTCGGTGTTTTTTGTTTGTTTAAATTAACTCACTTGATACACTTTTAAATGCTTGCCAGATATAAGAGGTAACCATAAAAAGAAATACAGGTCCACAATCCCTAATCCCGAACCCCAGCACCAGATGTGCATCAGAATTCAGAAATTTCCAGGGAGGTTACACAGCTTGTCCAAAGGCACACAGTTGTGGATCTAAACCATCTTCCCAACTCCAAAGCCTGGGACCTTTGTCCTCTGTCAGAAAAGCATAAACCGAAAGATATATACATCCCATGCCTTCAACCTGGGATGCCGCCTATGGAAAGGAGGGAGGCTGCGAAAGACGTGGATGTCAAGGAATCCCGGGTCTTTTGGGACACCAGATGCTACACACCTGGTCTCTAGTCCTAAGCCCAGGTCTTGCCAACAGGTGGGACCCTCAAAACTAGGATCTGAAGGGATTCCCCTCTTTTATCATTCCAGGAAGAGGAAAAAGAGAGTTTGTTTCCAGGCTGCCGTGTACTGCAGGGCCTGCTTGGCATCTGGGAAAATCAATCCTTCTGGAAGGAAATGAGGCAGGGCAGCCAAGTTCCTAGGATTATATCCCTCTCACCTGGGAGCCTTCTGCCAAATGACCCCAGGGAAGAGTCAGTCCAATGAGAGGCAGCTTCCCTCTCCAAGTAAAACTCACATCTGGGGTACCATGAGAGCAGCCATTCTTGAGGGAGGCAGAGGCAGCGAGAGGAAACCCAAGGGAACGTGGATAATAACAACTGACCTCTGAGGCACTTTTCATCTGGAGATCTCAAAGCCATTTACCGCCACCCAATTCATTTTCTCAACACCCACTACACCATCAGCCCCCAGAGAAGGTGTCATTATTGTTCTTTTATGGACAAGGCAACTAAGAGGTTAGTTGTTTGGCTCAGAGCCACGAAACAGTTGTAAGGACGAAGCCAAATTTGGGATGATTGCCTTCCTCTGATCACAAGGAACTGGAAAGGAAAGATTCATTCGTCGGAGGGGACCTGATTACCGCTTCGAGTCATTCATTTATTCATCATTCTTTCATCTATCCATCCATCCATTCATTCATTCACCCATCTGTCCATCATTCCTTCCTTTCATCCATTTATTTGTTCATCCAGCCATCCTCCCATTTATTCATCCATTCATCCATTCATCTCCATTCATTCATTCATTTAGCAAGCATTGACTGACATCCTGCCATGCGCCAGGCATGGTGCAAAGTGCTGAGGACCAAAACCAGGACCAAGGCAAAGTCCCTGCTACCATCTAGTGATTTTCCAAATAATAGTTTTTCCATGACTATAAAATTTTGCAGCTTACAAATATATTCTCTTTTACAGATTCTGTGAAATAGAATCTGTAAAAGTGTTATTTCACTTGGTGGTGTTTATTTCAATTTCCCAGATGAAACTAAGGCTTAGGCAGGCCAGGTCACTTTGCAGCGTCTGGACCCACTGTTCCTGGAGCCCTTGTATGGATACGTTCGGCAGCACCCTTGTTGAGCTGGTCTTCCTAGTTCCTGGGAAGATCCCCATGGGGCCTTGATGAGGTGAAAGGCTTTGCTTATCCAGAAAAACGGCGTCTTGGGCTTCCCTGGTGGCGCAGTGGTTGAGAGTCCGCCTGCCGATGCAGGGGACGTGGGTTCGTGCCCCGGTCTGGGAAGATCCCACATGCCGCGGAGCGGCTGGGCCCGTGAGCCATGGCCGCTGAGCCTGCGCGTCCGGAGCCTGTGCTCCGCAACGGGAGAGGCCACAACAGTGAGAGGCCCGTGTACCGCCAAAAAAAAAAAAGGGGCGTCTTACCAATAACCTTTGAGTTGGTTAATGAAATAGCTAGATTGATGAAGAGACTGGAGTGGACTTCATGGGAGCATAAAAATAGAACTTTAGTTATACCAGAAAAGCTGCAAGTCTGATGAAAATGACCAGGGCATTCAGATGTATGAGTTAAACCATCAAAGTAGGGCTGCAGGACAGCCGTACTGTCATCAGCTGATTTGGCAATTAATTTTGTTTCTAGTTTTGTATCTGCTCTGATACGGGTCAGTGATGATGGTCCCTTCTTCAACGGGTACCGACCACCTTTCATAGGTGGACCTATTTTCCTCTGTTGCAGCTTGAGAACACCAAGATGGCAAATGAGACAAGAGCTTCCTGGTCACTCCAGCCTTATGTGTCACTTAAAAGCAGGAAGAGCATCCCTTGGTGATATAACTGTCCAGCAAACCATGCATCCACAGATGGTCATGTCAAATTTCTCTGCTAGATTGTGAGCCCCTTGGGGATGGAGCCATGTGTGTCTAGTTTAGCAAACTTAGGATCCAATACAGTGCCTTTCACATAAGTGGCGCTCCACCAATATTTGTTGAATGAGTTAATCAATGGAAGTAGAGTCATGCAGACAAAGTTCAAATTCTCTGGCTAGAGAGGAAGGTATCTATATGTCAATGTCTTCATTGATTTAAGAAGTAGAGTAGGACTTGAGGTTATGGGGAGGGGGAAGGGTGAGCTGTGACAGGGCGAGAGAGAGTCATGGACATATACACACTAACAAACGTAGTAAGGTAGATAGCTAGTGGGAAGCAGCCGCATGGCACAGGGATATTGGCTCGGTGCTTTGTGACAGCCTGGAGGGGCAGGATAGGGAGGGTGGGAGGGAGGGAGACGCAAGAGGGAAGACATATGGGAACATAAGTTTATGTATGACTGATTCACTTTGTTATAAAGCAGAAACTAACACACCATTGTAAAGCAATTACACCCCAATAAAGATGTTAAAAAAAAAAAGAAGTAGAGTATCTAAGAGGATTAGTATGCTTATGCTAACCAATCAACCCATTCCCTTCCCTTAAAAGATATTAACCAGGAATGAACTTGGTGCATAAAAGCGAGGGCATGCAGCCTGGGTAATCTTCAGTGACTCTTGTCAACTCCCTCCACTATGGGGAGAAATATTCTACAGGGACCAGAATGCCCCAGCCAGTCGGTTTGTCCTTCTGGACATTCTGGAAGACACTATTCATTCATTCATTCATTCATTCATTCACTTATCCATCCAACACTGACACATTCTTGTTCTGATACCACTTTTGCTAAGTTCAGTGTGGACAATCTATCTTCTTTCAAGTATCTTTTTAAACCAGGGCTCACTTCCTGCTTTCATTTAGGTATTTAGTGAGCACAGAGCTATGGGCTAGAGAGAATCATCCTGAATAATCCTAGGGAAGCTTAAAACATATATCGAAGGAGTCATTAAATTATATTATTTTCTATAGGCTTGAAATGTTTCATGATATAAAAATAAATTTTAAAAATGATCATCTCCTGGGCTTCCCTGGTGGTGCAGTGGTTAAGATTCTGCCTGCCAATGCAGGGGAGACGGGTTTGAGCCCTGGCCTGGGAAGATCTCACATGCCGCAGATCAACTAAGCCCGTGCGCCACAACTACTGAGCCTGCGCTCTAGAGCCCACAAGCCACAACTACTGAAGCCTGGGCGCCTAGAGCCCGTGCTCCGCAACAAGAGAGGCCATGACAGTGAGAGGCCTGCGCACCTCAGCGAAGAGTAACCCCCACTCACTGCAACTAGAGAGAAAGCCTGTGCACATCAACGGACCCAACACAGCCAAAAATAAATAAATAAATTTATTTTATTTATTTATTTATTTTTGGCTGCGTTGGGCCTTCACTGTTGCACGCAGGCTTTCTCTAGTTGCAGCGAGCAGGGGCTACTCTTTGTTGCAGTGCACGGGCTTCTCATTGTGGTGGCTTCTCTTGTTGCGGAGCATGGGCTCTAGGTGCACAGGCTTCAGTAGTTGTGGCACATGGGCTCAGTAGTTGTGGTTCGCGGACTCTAGAGCGCAGGCTCAGTAGTTGTGGTGCACGGGCTTAGTTGCTCTGCAGCATGTGCGATCTTCCCGGATCAGGGCTCGAACCCATGTCCCCTGCACTGGCAGGTGGATTCTTAACCACTGTGCCACCAGGGAAGCCCAATATATAAATTTATTTTAAAAAAATAAAATGATCAGCTCCTTACAAACACTACCTGAGTCACATGATAAAAGGTCACATCCCCAGTGATAAACATGCAGCCGTGATAGGTTGTGATGAGAACATGGTAATTCATGTCTTGTGTGGCCTTCATCCCCAAAACCCATAACCCTAGTCCAATCATAAGAAAAACATCAAAGAGACCCATGTTGAAGGACATCCTACAAAATGCCAAGCACTACTCCTCGGAACTGTCAAGACCATCAAAAACAAGGAGAGTCCGGAAAACTGTCAAAGCCAAGAAGAGTCCAAGGACACGTGATAACTAAATGTAATGTGGTGTCCTGGGTGGGATCCTGGGACAGAAGGTGGACATTAGGGGAAAACTTAGTGAATCTGAATAGAGTATGGACCTTAGTAATAATAACATATCAATACTGGTTCATTAATTGCAACAAAGGTATCATATTCACATAAGATGTTAATTATGGGGGAAACTGGGTGTGGGGTCTATGGAAACCCTCGGTACTATCTGCATAATTTTTCTGCTATTAATCTGAAACGATTCTAAAATTAAATGTTGATTTAAAAAACAATCATCTGCATATATACAGTACCTTATATAAAATGGATAACTAATGAGAATCGACTGTATAGCTCAGGGAACTCTACTCAGTGCTCTGTGGTGACCTAAACGGGAAGGGAATCTAAAAAAGAGGGGATATATGTATACATATAGCTGATTCACTTTGCTGTACAGCAGAAACTAACACGACATTGTAAAGCAAATATACTTCAGTAAAAATGAATAAAAAATAAAAACCAATCATCTGTGTCATTGAACAGTGTAACAGAAAGTGAGGCAGAACCATAAGGGGGAATTGCTTTTCGGCTCTTTTAGTTACAATCCCACACAGACTGTGTCTTTCTGAGATTGGGTGGGCGTGACTGTGTAAACTCTATCCATCACCCATCCATTCCATTTATAGGTAGCTACTGAATTTTTCCTATTTCACACTTGCTTACTCTCCAGGATCTTGGGATACCTAAGCTGTTGACCGTCATCATCTTCCCAACAGAGGCAAGAATTTTATTGGGACAAAGCCATTCTGGGGACCCTCAGCCCATGCTGTTCGGGGCTCCTCCTCTTACATCCTTAAGCCCCAGCCAAGGGCTGGCTGTGCATCAGTGGAATCCTAGCTCTCAACCTGGAAGGACAGACCAGCAACAAGGAATGAGGCCACACGCCCCACGTGGGAATCGTGACCCATCCCCTCTGCAGTCACTAGTCATACATGATATTGGGGTATCGCCTGCCCTGGTAAATATTTCCTGAGTCAGCGATCACCATGGAGCCTGCCAAGTGAAGAATCCTAAATTAGGCAGGCCACATGCCTCTGCATTAATAACCCTTGGCACTCCCCTCGCACCTTTCATCCAGGGAATCTCAAAGAACATGTCCATATGTACACTACCAAACGCAAGGTAGAGAGCTAGTGGGAAGCAGCCGCATAGCACAGGGAGATCGGCTCGGTGCTTTGTGACCGCCTGGAGGGGTGGGATAGGGAGCGTGGGAGGGAGGGAGACGCAAGAGGGAAGAGATATGGGAACATATGTATATGTATAACCGATTCACTTTGTTATACAGCAGAAGCTAACACACCATTGTAAAGCAATTATACCCCAATAAAGATGTTAAAAAAAAAAAAAGAACATGTCTAAACGTTAATTAATCTGGCCCACAACACCCCTGCTATTATTAAGCCCATTTTACAGATGAAGAAGAAAAACACCAAGTCAAGTCAGTTGAGCAATGAGTTAGTGGCTCCATCCCCAACAGAATGGCTCTGGGAGGAAGGAACCGAAGTCCACGAGGGGGACAGCTGGGCGCTCTGTTACCAATAGTCCTGCTTCTAGTTTCCAGGCAATCTGGAGAGTCTTGTAGAAGACACAAGGGAACAAAGAGGTTTTGGATTCAGATGGATTTGGGTTTGGGGACTGTGACTTGGCCGTTCACGTGTTGTGTGACTATGGGGAAGATGCATAACCTCGGGTGCCCCGGTTTCCCTAAATGTGAAATGGAGAGTAGAAATTACCTTGCAGAGGATTGAGGGAGGATTCAGAGGATAGCACGGGTACAGCCAACTGGGGACAATCGGGCAATGAGATTCCTGCTGGAATTTGATGCCTGGGAGCCGCGCTTGAGCCTCAAGGGTGCAGCGGAGGGGCAGGGAAACTCAGTGCTCCCGGCACAGGGTCTGTAGTGTGGGGCACAAGTGGTAAATCTGAGGAACAGAGTTTGGGGAATAGTTACAGGAGATCAGTTAAGGTTTGATCAAGCCTTCAGCCACCAGCAAAGAGGCGGACTCGGAATGATGGTGCCGCGAGATTTTAAAGGGCAGCTGTTGGGAGGAGACGGCTCCTGGGGAAGAGGGGCTTTTCATCTTGTACCAGTTCACACACACACACACGCACACACACTCCTAGTGCAAGGAACCATGTGTGCTCCAGTTAGTTCTAAGCAGTCAAAAATAGGAGAAAGAGGGCTTCCCTGGTGGCACAGTGGTTGAGAGTCTGCCTGTCAATGCAGGGGACGCGGGTTCGTGCCCCGGTCCGGGAAGATCCCACATGCCGCGGGGCAGCTGGGCCCGTGAGCCATGGCCGCTGCGCCTGTGCGTCCGGAGCCTGCGAGGCGAGGGCGAGGCCACAACAGCGAGAGGCCCGCGCACCGCAAAATGGGGCTGGTTCCAGATGTTTTTCATCCAACGGTCAGTGAGGTGCATGGTGGGCTGGGGCACCCTCCTCTTGACCACTTTACAGAGTGAACTTTCCACTCAGGCACACACCCTGAAAAACAGTCTCCTGTTCTCTCCCATCTCGCTGTGCAGTGAGCGGCCTTCCTCTGGGTGGTCACAACAGCTGCCTCCCTTACCCCTGTTTCTGGAGAACCGTATGTATCGTCAGTTCCCGGACTCTGTGGAGCATGGAGGCAGGGCAGGAGGGGAGAAAGAAAATGCTGTACAAGCTTCAGAAGAGACCAGGATCACCGGCACCTTCACAGAGTAGACTTCAATAAATGATCATTGAATTATATTGAATTTCTAAAGAGATCCCTCGTTCCAATACCCTCAAGAACTGGTCCAGGAAATCCCTCCGGCCAGACCTGCAGAGCAGCCAAGTCCTTAGGGAACTGAAAGCAGAAAGGCAAAGTCAAAGCCGAAGGGAGCAGCTAAGGGGGAGAAGGAAAACGGTAGGGCCAGCTGGGACCGTGAGTGCGGGAGAAGGTGCATGAGAAACAGGAAAGTACAAGAGGGGACAGTTTCCGGATCCATAATACAGGGTTGTTGTGAGAATGAAACAAGACAGTGCCTGCAATGTCTTTAGCCCAAGGCCCACTCGCTACTAGTTGGTGCTACGTAAATGCTAATACCTGTTCATATCAGAGTGGCAGCTTCGTGTCCTGTTGCCACCCCAGCCCAAGTAAATGCTTAAGGTACATTAAAAGGGGGTTGAGGATGAATGGGCAGAGCACACAGGACTTTTAGGGCAGTGAAATGATGCTACAATGATAGATACATGTCATGATGCATTAGTCAAAACCCATAGAATGTATGACACAAGAGTGAGCCCGAATGGAAACTCTGGACTCAGGGTGATAGTGACGTGTCGATGTAGGGCAGGGGAGCAAGGGATCTGGGGGAACTCTCTGTACTTTCCACTTTTTTGCTGTAAACCTAAAACTGCTCAAAACAAAATAAAGCTTATTCATTTTTTTTTTTAAAGGAGGGAGGTTGGAATGGAACAGACAGGATCTGAGTAAGTGAGCTACACTCCCATTCATTCATGGAGCATTCATTAACTGAAAGCCTACCTGAGCCAGGTATGGTGTCAGGTGTGGATGTACAGAAGGCAACAAATGTGGGGGGCAGGGGGCAGACAGACACTCACACGTGCACCAATAAACAAGCAGAGAAATTTCAAAGAGTGGCAAGTGCTTTGGAGAAAATAATAGGGCAACGGGGGCAGAGAATGGCGACCAGGTGGCGTCTCAGGGTGGCTGGGAAGGGCCTCTGAAGAGGTGTTATTGGAGCAGAAACCTAGGTGATGAGAAAGAGTTGGCTGTGCGAGAGCTAGGAAGATGGCTGGATGCAGTGGGAAGAGCAGACGCAAAAGTCCTGAGACCAGAACACGCTTGCCACGTCCAAGGGACACGCAGGATGAGGGGAGGCGAGCCCTGAGTAACTCCTGAATCAGAGGCCGAGAGCAGACACCTTGTTCCCATGGCAACCTCCGGGCAGGCTGGTTACCCTACTGGGTCTGAGGTGTGAGAGCCAGGTCTGGGAGGGCGGATGATGCATTGCTGTAAGACCTGAAGGCCAATGAATAACTCCGTTTCCAATTTGGGGCACAATGGCTTCCCACACGGGCAAAGGATCTGAATTAACGCTATCTGTCGCAGAAGCATGTGATGCTCGCTCTGTTTTAAAACCTCGGATGACAGAAACGTAAAGCCACATCCCATGAGCTGGGTACCATTTGAGACAGAACATGTCACAAACAGGATGCAGCAACTCTCACATTCCAAGCAAGATCATGGTGCTGGGATTTCACATTTGTTTGTTTTCTCACTTGGGAAAGTGAGGAGGAAAGGATGATACGATGCCTAATTAAGAATGAAAAAAAAATCATTTAAAAGTAAATTCCATAATCAACGCTGCAATCCTAAGTCTGCCTACAGACCAAGACTAACGAGTAACGTGTAGAAATGAAAACATTTTTGTCTTGGGGTGTAAGGGTTCGGAGTGACTTTTTTTTTTTTGGTAAAATTTTTTTTTTTTAATATTGTCTCACCGTCATTGTAATTTAAAGGAAAAAAAAAAAAAAGTTTAAACACACTCTGGCAAATCCAAATCTCTCCCGGAGATGAAGTTGCAGCAAGGAGGCCATTTCACAGCTTGCCTTAATTTGGTTTCATTCTTCTATACCCGAAGGAGGTTGTTCATCTCTACCTGGCTACAGAATTGAATAGGTGTGGAATCCAAGCTGATAGCAATACATCACTCCCTATTGAACTTCAAAGCGGAGGCTAAACTGCCTATAAAAATAGTTTTCATACCGGGCCTTAATCTCTTTCATACATTTTCCTCTTTTTCTTTTTTTTTTTTGTTGAAGTTTTACCATCCCTGGGGTGAGGTTAAACACAGTGATAGTTAAGCACTTCGTGGCCCCCAACAGCCAGAGCTCTCAACGTGTGAGTTTGGGTTCATCATGAGTCCAAGCCTGAACCTGATCAGAAAATTTTATCAGAGCTATCGCTAACAAGCGTCTAATGAATAAAAATACGCGCTCGGGAAAACCACAAGAGGGGCTCGCCATAAACGTGTGAGCAGGATCTATCAGACCTACTAAGAGCGCATAATTGAACTGTATTAGAACGCATTGCTTCAATTTCCACTGGCTTCAGTCCTTAAAGACGCGCAAGAAAGAATCTAGAAAGAGCCTGGTGTGACAGGGCCCTGACTGCAAAACTCCCTTTCTGTAAATAGCAGTCTTCACTGAGGATAGAAGGGTCCATTCATTACCGCGTTCTTGATATTATTTGTTTTTATTATGAATGAGACTAGATTACAGAATATGAGCTTCTGAGACTGGCAAGACATTTTTATTAAAAGAGGAAGTCAAGGGACTTCCCTGGTGGCACGGTGGTTAAGACTCCGTGCTCCCAATGCAGGGGGCCCGGGTTCGATCCCTGGCCAGGGAACTAGATCCCGCATGCATGCCGCAACTGAGAGCTCGCATGCCACAACTAAGGAGCCCACCTGCCGCAACTAAGACCCGACACAACCAAATAAATAAATAAAATAAATAAATATTTTAAAATAAAAAAAAAACAAATAAAAAAGGAAGTCAAGGTTTCCACATACAAACGTAGGAGCAAGTTGTAAAGAATAACAATAATAATAATAACAACAACACACAATTATACCCTGCGTATGATGTGTGAGGAGCTACCCTAAGTACTTCTGTATTAATTTCTTCTTATGACAACATTTTGAGGAAGTTATGATCATCTTTTTTCAGTTGAGGAAACGGAAGCACAGAGAGGCTAAACGACTTGCCCAAGGCCACACAGCTACCAAATAGAGAAGATGCAATTCAAGCCCATGCAATCTCATCGAGCGATTCTTAGAGAGAATCGTTATCCAACTACCTTCATGATCACTGATTTTGCTTCTGCTGATATCATGTCTCTTGATACTTCCTATTTGTAGCTTGCCTTACAGTGTGTGAGATGTTTTTGCATATCTGTCCTATCTACCTCACTGAATATGACAGAAATAAACTGAGCGGAAATCATGTCTTCCTTTCACCGAGGAGAAGGATAAAACCCAAAGACGTTAAATGAAGTTGTAGTCATACTTAGAAGCTTATATTCAGCACCGCTGATCCGTCTCAGCATCACAAGGCTTGGGCATGAGATCAATGTTATAATTAAGTTATAAGGAAATAAATCTCCATTTTCCTGGTTGGATGTGTAGGAAAGAAGTAGGAAGGCCCAAAATAAATTACACTGACTTCAAGCTAAGAAAAGGAAGAAGCAGAAAAGGACCCTTTCCCCCAGGGTCATCCATTTCCAGATTGGATCCAAAATGGTGGCCGTTGTGAACACGTAGAGAGGTAGCGTGCTCAGCCTTCAACTGGCCAGTTGCAAAGGGTCAGGAGAAAAGGGCTGAGAAGGGGGGTTTGGAGACAGCCTTTATGGAGTGAGTAATGACTGTGTGGAGTGGGCAACTCCCCCAGGAAGCAGAGAAAGTTGTAACCCTGAGCATACTTGAGGAAGAGGGAGACAGGCACTTATAGGAAATAAATGATGTGTTCTTGGGGCGTGAGACAGGCTCATATGAATTGCAGACATTTCTGCTTTCTGCAGATGCTGCTTTTAAACAGTGGGTAGGGTCTAGAACTAAAATGCTTGGAGAAGAGACAGGCTCGGGTTGATGTTCCCTTATGTTTGAGTCAGGGCCCACCCCTTTGAAAGCATCGTCATTGGCTGAGATGAGCCCAAAACACTTGGAATAAAACTCCCTTCTCGGGACTTCCCTGGTGGTCCAGTGGCTAAGACTCTGGCTCCCAATGCAGGGGACCCAAGTTCAATCCCTGGTCAGGGAACTAGATCCCGCATGCTGCAGCTAAGAGTTCACATGCTGCAACTAAATGATCCCACATGCCACAACTGAAAAGATCCCGCATGCTGCAACTAAAGATCTCGCATGCCGCAACTAAGATCTGCGGCAGCCAAATAGATAGATAGATAGACAGATAGATAGATAAATAATAAATATTAAAACAAAACCAAAAACCTCCCTTCTCCCTCCGCCCTGCCTTTTTCTCCAGCATCTTTGCCCAGTGATTTTCACAGTAATGCAAATCTGCTACTATTTTCCCTCATGTATCATTTCTTTCTAGTTTCTTCACCTTGTTACTTGCTGTACCCTCTCCCGACCTCACCTCCACCTCCACCTGGAATGATGTCTTTTTCCCTGTCTCATTACTCAAGGAATCTCTGAGTTGTCACCACCTCTAAAAAAAAATCCTTCCCCTGTTTCCCTAGGCAAATTAGAATGCTTTCTCCTCCATCCCCCCCCCCAGCCCAGCACATTATAACATCCCTAATTTAGAGTATTTGTGTCATCATTTTGCATTCATTCATTAGTCTGCCTCCCCCACTAGACTGAAATATCAGAGGGTAACACCCCAGCACAATGCAGTTAAGAGTACAGACTCTGTGGTCAGACCACCCATGCGATTGAATTGGGCCTCAAGCAAGTTCCTCAATTTCTCTAAGCCTTGATTTCCTCATCTATAAAATGGGGAGAATAATACTGCTTACTTTACATAATTGCTGTGAAAATCAAATGAGATCATGTATTTTAGCAAAGCATTTAGTACAATGCCTAGCTGTAATTATTAACAATTTATCTTCAAATCCCATGTCTCGTGCTGCAAAAGCCGTGGAAAATACGTAATACTTAATAAATATCAGAACTTAAGTAAATAAATATTAATACTTAATCAATACTAAATAAATTTTAATACTTAAAAATGCTAAGTGCAATTATCAGGGGCATTTATTTTAGCAGAAAATCTTTTGATCCCAATTAAAACTTATGGAAAAACAGTATGGAGAATGGTTTTAAAAGTATCAATTCTCTTGACAAAGCCAGAGACCCCATGAGCCCTTGTAGCCCGTGAACAGCTTTCATCCCAGCTCTGCTAATACTAGAAAATATCTATTTTTGAGGTTAATCCCTCTGGGAAGTTCTACAACAGCTCCTTCAGAATCACCTCGTCCAGTTTTGCGCAAACAGTCACTAGAGTATCCAGAGAAATGTACTAGAGCAGCAGAAATGGTCAATGAGGTGATAGTCCTGAGAAGAATTGAAAGGGAGCATGAAATCTGAGGAAGAGAAAAGCTTGGTACACACAGTTTAAGACTGTATCGCCCACAATAGTTGGAATTGTAATAAACGAAAATAGGGGAGAGTTTATAATTGGACTTAAGGAAGTATTAAGTATCCCCAGTGATAGCACCAGGCCGTCCATAGAGTAAATTATACATCTATTTTTGAGGATGTTGATTACAAAGAAGGTAAAGAATATATTCCTTGGTTTGGGGGATTTATAATCCCACATAAAAGACAGTACATAGACTAAAAGGGCTATGGAAGGTAGGGTATTGCTGGGGAAGAGTAATGGACCTTGGAAAACTGACTTAGCCTCTCTGAGCTGCAGTTTCTCCATTAAAGCCTTCAGTGAAAGTCAAATCAAATCATGTAAGGCAACATGCCTACTTAGCACAATACCTTATTTAAGGGACACATCGAGCACTGGAGGCTACAGGCTCTTGGGTGGGGCAGACTCCAGGAGGGCTCATGCCCAGGAGCACTTCCCAGAACTTCTGCTGTCACTGTCCTTGTCCCTGTGGTGAGCCACAGCCGCCCGTCACCTCTGCAGGAGACCCTCCAACACTAGCAGATAAATTTTCCAAATGTCCACCTCCTATTTCCTCAATCAAGGCCAGAATTGAAGGAAGCTGGCCTTCAATCTCCAACCAGGCTGAGAGCACCATTTGGGCTCGAGAACAAATTGTATTGGAAAAGCAGCAGAAGCACTGAAATGAATTGTCATGAAATGAGGCTTCAAATGAAAGTACAAGGCCGAGTCTGGTCCTAATTGGCAGTGGAGTTACTCAGCCGTGTGGCTGACAGGGTCTTGGTGCTCCGGCCGGGTGTCAGGCCTGAGCCTCTGAGGTGGGAGAGCCCAGTTCAGGACACTGGTCCACCAGAGACCTCCCTGCCCCACGTAATATCAAACGGCGAAAGCTCTCCCAGAGATCTCCATCTCAATGCTAAGACCCAGCTCCACTCAACGACCAGCAAGCTACATTGCTGGACACCCTATGCCGAACAACTAGCAAGAGAGGAACACAACCCCACCCATTAGCAGAGAGGCTGCCTAAAATCATAATAAGTCCACAGACACCCCAAAACACACCACCAGACGTGGACCTGTCCACCAGAAAGACAAGATCCAGCCTCATCCACCAAAACACAGGCACCAGTCCCCTCCACCAGGAAGCCTACACAACCCACTGAACCAACCTTACCCACTGGGGGCAGACCAAAAACAACAGGAGCTACGAACCTGCAGCCTGCGGAAAGGAGACCCCAAACACAGTAAGTTAAGCAAAATGAGAAGACAGAAAAACACACAGCAGAGGAAGGACCAATGCAAAAACCCACCAGATCAAACAAATGAAGAGGAAATAGTCAGTCTACCTGAAAAAGAATTCAGAATAATGATAGTTAAGATGATCCAAAATCTTGGAAATAGAATGGAGAAAATACAAGAAACATTTAACAAGGACCTATAAGAACTAAAGAGCAAACAAACTATGACGAACAACACAATAAATGAAATTAAAACTTCTCTAGAAGGAATCAATAGCAGAATCACTGAGGCAAAAGAACGGATAAGTGACCCGGAAGATAAAATAGTGGAAATAACTACTGCAGAGCAGAATAAAGAAAAAAGAATGAAAAGACTTGAGGACAATCTCAGAGACCTCTGGGACAACATTAAATGCATTAACCTTTTGAATTATAGGGGTCTCAGAAGAAGAAGAGAAAAAAAAGGGACTGAGAAAATATTTGAAGAGATTATAGTTGAAAACTTCCCTAATATGGGTAAGGAAATAGTCAGTCAAGTCCAGGAAGCACAGAGAGTCCCATACAGGATAAATCCAAGGAGAAACACGCCAAGATGCATATTAATCAAACTATCAAAAATTAAATACAGGTCTTCCCTGGTGGTGCAGTGGTTAAGAATCCACCTGCTAATGCAGGGGACACGGGTTCGATCCCTGGTCCAGGGAGATCCCACATGCCACGGGGCAACTAAGCCCATGAGCCTACTGAGTCTGCACTCTGGAGCCCTGGAGCCACAACTACTGAGCCCATGAGCCACAATCACTAAGCCTGTGTGCCACAACTACTGCAGCTCGCGCGCCTATAGCCTGTGCTCCACAACAAGAGAAGCCACTGTGGTGAGAAGGCCGCGCACCACAACAAAGAGTAGCCCCCACTCACCGCAACTAGAGAAAGCCCACACACAGCAACAAAGACCCAACACAGCCAAAAATAAACAAATAAAATTTTTTAAAAAATTACATACAAAGAAAAAATATTAAACACAGCAAGGGAAAAGCAACAATTAACATACAAGGGAATCCCCATAAGGTAAACAGGTGATCTTTCAGCAGAAACTCTGCAAACCAGAAGGGACAGGCAGGACATATTTAAAGTGATGAAAAGGAAAAACCTACAACCAAGATTACTCTACCCAACAAGGATCTCATTCAGATTTGACAGAGAAATTAATATCTTTACAGACAACTGAAAGCTAAGAGAATTCAGCATCACCAAACCAGCTCTACAACAAATGCTAAAGGAACTTCTCTAGGCAGGAAACACAAGAGAAGGAAAAGACTTACAATAACAAACCCAAAACAATTAAGAAAATGGTAATAGGAACATACATATCGATAACTACCTTAAATGTAAATGGATTAAATGGTCCAATCAAAAGACATAGACTGGCTGAATGGATACAAAAACAAGACCCATAGATATGCTGTCTACAAGAGACCCACTTCATACCTAGGGACACATACAGACTGAAAGTAAGGGGATGGAAGAAAATATTCCATTAAAATGGAAATCAAAAGAAAGCTGAAGTAGCAATTCTCATATCAGACAAAATAGACTTTAACATAAAGACTATTACAAGAGACAGAGAAGGACACTACATAATGATCAAGGGATCAATCCAAGAACAAGATATAACAATTGTAAATATTTATACACCCAACATAGGAGCACCTCAATACATAAGGCAAATATTACCAGCCATAAGAGGGGAAATAGATAGTAACACATTAATAGTAGGGGACTTTAACACCTCACTTTCACCAAAGCTGGACTAATCAACTAAAATGAAAATAAATAAGGAAACTTTAAGCTTTAAATGATACATTAAACAAGACGGACTTAATTGATATTTATAGGACATTCCATCCAAAAACAGCAGATTGCACTTTCTTTCCAAGTGCTCATGGAACATTCTCCAGGATAGATCATATCTTGGGTCACAAATCAAGCCTTGGTAAATTTAAGAAAATTGAAATTGTATCAAGTATCTTTTCTGACCACAACGCCATGAGACTAGATATCAATTACAGGAAAAGATCTGTAAAAAATACAAACACATGGAGGCTAAACAATACACTACTTAATAATGAAGTGATCACTGAAGAAATCAAAGAGGAAATCAAAAAATACCTAGAAACAAATGACAATGGAGACACAACGACCCAAAACCTGTGGGATGCAGCAAAAGCAGTTCTAAGGGGGAAGTTTATAGCAATACAAGCCCACCTTAAGAAGCAGGAAACATCTCGAATAAACAACCTAACCTTGCACCTCAAGCAATTAGAGAAAGAAGAACAAGAAAACCCCAAAGCTAGCAGAAGGAAAGAAATCATAAAAATCAGATCAGAAATAAATGAAAAAGAAATGAAGGAAACAATAGCAAAGATCAATAAAACTAAAAGCTGGTTCTTTGAGAAGATAAACAAAATAGATAAACCACTAGCCAGATTCATCAAGAAAAAAAGGGAGAAGACTCAAATCAATAGAATTAGAAATGAAAAAGGAGAGGTAACAACTGACACTGCAGAAATAAAAGAGATCATGAGAGATTACTACAAGCAACTCTATGCCAATAAAATGGACAATCTGGAAGAAATGGACAAATTCTTAGAAATGCACAACCTGCCAAGACTGAATCAGGAAGAAATAGAAAATATGAACAGACCAATCACAAGCACTGAAATTGAAACTGTGATTAAAAATCTTCCAACAAAGAAAAGCCCAGGACCAGATGGCTTCACAGGCGAATTCTATCAAACATTTAGAGAAGAGCTAACACCTATCCTTCTCAAACTCTTCCAAAATATAGCAGAGGGAGGAACACTCCCAAACTCCTTCTACGAGGCCACCATCACCTTGATACCAAAACCAGACAAGGATGTCACAAAGAAAGAAAACTACAGGCCAATATCACTGATGAACATAGATGCAAAAATCCTCAACAAAATACTAGCAAATAGAATCCAACAGCACATTAAAAGGATCATACACCATGATCAAGTGGGGTTTATTCCAGGAATGCAAGGATTCTTCAATATACGCAAATCTATCAATGTGATAAACCATATTAACAAACTGAAGGAGAAAAACCATATGATCATCTCAATAGATGCAGAGAAAGCTTTCGACAAAATTCAACACCCATTTATGATAAAAACCCTGCAGAAAGTAGGCATAGAGGGAACTTTCCTCAACATAATAAAGGCCATATATGACAAGCCCACAGCAAACATCATCCTCAATGGTGAAAAACTGAAAGCATTTCCACTAAGATCAGGAACAAGACAAGGTTGCCCACTCTCACCACTCTTATTCAACATAGTTTTGGAAGTTTTAGCCACAGCAATCAGAGAAGAAAAGGAAATAAAAGGAATCCAAATCGGAAAAGAAGAAGTAAAGCTGTCACTGTTTGCAGATGACATGATCCTATACATAGAGAATCCTAAAGATGCTACCAGAAAACTACTAGAGCTAATCAATGAATTTGGTAAAGTGGCAGGATACAAAATTAATGCACAGAAATCTCTGGCATTCCTATATACTAATGATGAAAAATCTGAAAGTGAAATCAAGAAAACACTCCCATTTACCATTGCAACAAAAAGAATAAAATATCTAGGAATAAACCTACCTAAGGAGACAAAAGATCTGTATGCAGAAAATTATAAGACATTGATGAAAGAAATTAAAGATGATACAAATAGATGGAGACATATACCATGTTCTTGGATTGGAAGAATCAACATTGTGAAAATGACTCTACTACCCAAAGCAATCTATAGATTCAATGCAATCCCTATCAAACTACCACTGGCATTTTTCACAGAACTAGAACAAAAAATTTTGCAATTTGTATGGAAACACAAAAGACCCCGAATAGCCAAAGCAATCTTGAGAACGAAAGAAGGAACTGGAGGAATCAGGCTCCCAGACTTCAGACTATACTACAAAGCTACAGTTATCAAAACGGTATGGTACTGGCACAAAAACAGAAAGATAGATCAATGGAACAGGATAGAAAGCCCAGAGATAAACCCACGCACATATGGTCACCTTATCTTTGATAAAGGAGGCAGAAATGTACCGTGGAGAAAGGACAGCCTATTCAATAAGTGGTGCTGGGAAAACTGGACAGCTACATGTAAAAGTATGAAGTTAGATCACTCCCTAACACCATACACAAAAATAAGCTCTAAATGGATTAAAGACCTAAATGTAAGGCCAGAAACTATCAAACTCTTAGAGGAAAACATAGGCAGAACACTCTATGACATAAATCACAGCAAGATTCTTTCTGACCGACCTCCTAGAGTAATGGAAATAAAAACAAGAGTAAACAAATGGGACCTAATGAAACTTAAAAGCTTTTGCGCAGCAAAGGAAACCATAAAGAAGACCAAAAGACAACCCTCAGAATGGGAGAAAATATTTGCAAATGAAGCAACTGACAAAGGATTGATCTCCAAAATTTATAAGCAGCTCATGCAGCTTAATAACAAAAAAACAAACAACCCAATCCAAAAATGGGCAGAAGACCTAAATAGACATTTCTCCAAAGAACATATACAGACTGCCAACAAACACATGAAAGAATGCTCAACATCACTAATCATGAGAGAAATGCAAATCAAAACTACAATGAGATATCATCTCACACCAGTCAGAATGGCTATCATCAAAAAATCTAGAAACAATAAATGCTGGAGAGGGTGTGGAGAAAAGGGAACCCTCTTACACTGTTGGTGGGAATGTAAATTGATACAGCCACTGTGGAGAACAGTATGGAGGTTCCTTAAAAAGCTACAAATAGAACTACCATATGACCCAGCAATCCCACTACTGGGCATATACCCTGAGAAAACCATAATTCAAAAAGAGTCATGTACCAAAATGTTCATTGCAGCTCTATTTACAATAGCCCAGAGATGGAAACAACCTAAGTGTCCATCATCGGATGAATGGATAAAGAAGATGTGGCACATATATACAATGGAATATTACTCAGCCATAAAAAGAGACGAAATTGAGCTATTTGTAATGAGGTGGATAGACCTAGAGTCTGTCATACAGAGTGAAGTAAGTCAGAAAGAGAGAGACAAATACCGTATGCTAACACATATATATGGAATTTAAAAAAAAAAATGTCATGAAAAACCTAGGGGTGAAACAGGAATAAAGACACAGACTTACTAGAGAATGGACTTGAGGCTATGGGGAGGGGGAAGTGTAAACGGTGACAAAGCGATAAAGAGGCATGGACATATATACACTACCAAACGTAAGGTAGATAGCTAGTGTGAAGCAGCCGCATAGCACAGGGAGATCAGCTCGGTGCTTTGTGACCGCCTGGAGGGGTGGGATAGGGAGGGTGGGAGGGAGGGAGACGCAAGCGGGAAGAGATATGGGAATATATGTATATATATAACTGATTCATTTTGTTGTGAAGCTGAAACTAACATACCATTGTAAAGCAATTATACTCCAATAAAGATGTTAAAAGAAAAAAAAAAAAAAAGAATATGAAAAAAAAAAAAAAAAAAAAAAAAAAAACATAGACTGGCTGAATGGATACAAAAACAAGACCCATAGATATGCTGTCTACAAGAGACCCACTTCATACCTAGGGACACATACAGACTGAAAGTAAGGGGATGGAAGAAAATATTCCATTAAAATGGAAATCAAAAGAAAGCTGAAGTAGCAATTCTCATATCAGACAAAATAGACTTTAACATAAAGACTATTACAAGAGACAGAGAAGGACACTACATAATGATCAAGGGATCAATCCAAGAACAAGATATAACAATTGTAAATATTTATACACCCAACATAGGAGCACCTCAATACATAAGGCAAATATTACCAGCCATAAGAGGGGAAATAGATAGTAACACATTAATAGTAGGGGACTTTAACACCTCACTTTCACCAAAGCTGGACTAATCAACTAAAATGAAAATAAATAAGGAAACTTTAAGCTTTAAATGATACATTAAACAAGACGGACTTAATTGATATTTATAGGACATTCCATCCAAAAACAGCAGATTGCACTTTCTTTCCAAGTGCTCATGGAACATTCTCCAGGATAGATCATATCTTGGGTCACAAATCAAGCCTTGATAAATTTAAGAAAACTGAAATCGTATCAAGTATCTTTTCTGACCACAACGCTATGAGACTAGATATCAATTACAGGAAATAAAATCCGTAAAAAATACAAACACATGGAGGCTAAACAATACACTACTAAATAACTGTGAGATCACTGAAGAAATCAAAGAGGAAATCAAAAAATACCTAGAAACAAATGACAATGAAAACAGGATGACCCAAAACCTATGGGATGCAGCAAAAGCAGTTCTAAGAGGGAAGTTTATAGCAATACAATCCTACCTCAAGAAACAAGAAACATCTAAAACAAACAACCTAACCTTACACCTAAAGCAGTTAGAGAAAGAAGAACAAGAAAACCCCAAAGTTAGCAGAAGGAAAGAAATCATAAAGATCATATCAGAAATAAATGAAAAAGAAATGAAGGAAACGATAGCAAAGATCAAAAAAACTAAAAGCTGGTTCTTTGAGAAGATAAACAAAATTGATAAACCATTAGCCAGACTCATCAAGAAAAAAAGGGAGAAGACGCAAATCAATAGAATTAGAAATGAAAAAGGAGACGTAACAACTGACACTGCAGAAATACAAAGGCTCATGAGAGAAAGATTACTACAAGCAACTACGCCAGTAAAATGGACAACCTGGAAGAAATGGACAAATGCTTAGAAAAGCACAACCTTCTGAGACAGAACCAGGAAAAAGTAGAAAATATAAACAGACCAATCACAAGCACTGAATCTGAAACTGTGATTCAAAAATCTTCCAACAAACAAAAGCCCAGGACCAGACAGCTTCACAGGCAAATTCTATCAAACATTTAGAGAAGAGCTAACACCTATCCTTCTCAAACTCTTCCAAAATATAGCAAAGGGAGGCACACCCCCAAACTCATTCTATGAGGCTACCATCACCCTGACACCAAAACCAGACAAAGATGCCACAAAAAAAGAAAACTACAAGTCAATATCGCTGATGAACATGGATGCAAAAATCCTCAACAAAATACTAGCAAAAAGAATCCAACAGCACATTAAAAGGATCATACACCATGATCAAGTGGGGCTTATCCCACTTGATAATGCAAGGATTATCATCCTTGCATCCTAGGAATGCAAGGATTCTTCAATATACACAAATCAATCAATGTGATAAACCATATTAACAAATTGAAGGAGAAAAACCATATGATCATCTCAATAGATTCAGAAAAAGCTTTTGACAAAATTCAACACCTATTTATGATAAAAAACCCTGCAGAAAGTAGGCATAGAGGGAACTTACCTCAACATAATAAAGGCCACATATGACAAACCCACAGCAAACATCATTCTAAATGGTGAAAAACTGAAAGCATTTCCTCTAAGATCAGGAACAAGACAAGGTTGCCCATTCTCACCACTATTATTCAACATAGTTTTGGAAGTTTTAGCCACAGCAGTCAGAGTAGAAAAAGAAATAAAAGGAATCTAAATTGGAAAAGAACTAGTAAAGCTGTCACTGTTTGCAGATGACATGATACTATACATAGAGAATCCTAAAGATGCTACCAGAATACTACTAGAGCTAATCAATGAATTTGGTAAAGCTGCAGGATACAAAATTAATGCACAGAAATCTCTCGCATTCCTATACACTAATGATGAAAAATCTGAAAGAGAAATTAAGGAAACACTCCCATTTACCATTGCAACAAAAAGAATAAAATACCTAGGAATAAACCTACCTAAGGAGACAAAAGACCTGTATGCAGAAAACTATAAGACACTGATGAAAGAAATGAAAGATGACACAGACAGATGGAAAGATGTACCACGTTCTTGGATTGGAAGAATCAACATTGTGAAAATGACTCTACTACCCAAAGCAATCTACAGATTCAATGCAATCCCTATCAAACTACCAATGGCATTTTTCACAGTACTAGAACAAAAAATTTCACAGTTTGTATGGAAACACAAAAGACCCTGAATAGCCAAAAAAATCTTGAGAAAGAAAAGCAGAGCTGGAGGAATAAGGCTCCCTGACTTCAGACTATACTACAAAGCTACAGTCATCAAGACAGTATGGTACTGGCACAAAAACAGAAATATAGATCAGTGGAACAGGACAGAAAGCCCAGAGATAAACCCACGCATATATGATCATCTTATCTTTGATAAAGGAGGCAAGAATATACAACGGAGAAAAGACAGCCTCTTCAATAAGTGGTGCTGGGAAAACTGGACAGCTACATGTAAAAGAATGAAATTAGAACACTTCCTAACACCATACACAAAAATAAACTCAAAATGGATTAAGGACCTAAATGTAAGGCCAGACACTATCAAACTCTTAGAGGAAAACATAGGCAGAACACTCCATGACATAAACCACAGCAAGATCCTTTTTGACCCACCTCCTAGAGAAATGGAAATAAAAACAAAAATAAACAAATGGGACCTAATGAAACTAAAAGCTTTTGCACAGCAAAGGAAACCATAAACAAGACAAAATGACAACCCTCAGAATGGGAGAAAATATTTGCAAATGAAACAACTGACAAAGGATTAACCTCAAAAATATACAAGCAGCTCATGAAGCTCAATATCAATAAAACAAATGACCCAATCCAAAAATGCACAGAAGCCCTAAACAGACATTTCTCCAAAGAAAATATACAGATTGCCAGCAAACACATGAAAGGATGCTCAACATCACTAATCATTAGAGAAATGCAAATCAAAACTACAACGAGGTATCACCTCATACTAGTCAGAATGGCCATCATCAAAAAATCTATAAACCATAAATGCTGGAGAGGGTGTGGAGAAAAGGGGACTTTCTTGCACTATTGGTGGGAATGTAAATTGATACAGCCACTATGGAGAACAGTATGGAGGTTCCTCAAAAAATTAAAAATAGAACTATCATACAACCCAGCAATCCCACTACTGGGAATATACCCTGGGAAAACCATAATTCAAAAGGAGTCATGTACCACAATGTTCATTGCAGCTCTATTTACAATAGCCAGGACATGGAAGCAACCTAAATGTCCATCGACAGATGGACGGATAAAGAAGATGTGGCACATATATACAATGGAATATTACTCAGCCATAAAAAGAAACAAAAATTGAGTTATTTGTAGTGAGGTGGATGGACCTAGAGACTGTCATACAGAGTGAAGTAAGTCAGAAAGAGAAAAACAAATACTGTATGTTAACACATATATAACGGACTCCAAAAAAAAAATGGTTCTGAAAACCTAGGGGCAGGACAGGAATAAAGACGCAGGCACAGAGAAGGGACTTGAGGACACGGGGAGGGGGAAGGGTAAGCTGGGATGAAGTGAGAGAGTGGCATGGACATATATACAGCACCAAATGTAAAACAGAGAGCTAGTGGGAAGCAGCCGCATAGCACAGGGAGATCAGCTCCGTGCTTTGTGTCCACCTAGAGGGGTGGGATAGGGAGTGTGGGAGGGAGACACAAGAGGGAGGAGATATGGGGATATATGTATATTTATAGCTGATTCACTTTGTTATAAAGCAGAAACTAACACAAAAACAAAACAACACAAAAAAAATGACGTCAAAAAAACAAAAGAAGCTAGATGCAAAAGACGTCCATTTATATCAAGTTCATGTGCAGGCAAAATTAATCAATGATGATAGAAATCAGAATAATGGTAGACCAGGAGGGACGTCAGAGAGACGTTTGGGATGCTGATTAATGTTCTAAGTCTTGATCTAGGCGGTGGTAACATGTGTGCTCACTTTATAAAAATTAATCAATCTGTACAATTAAGATTTACCTTTATTGTGTGTGTTACACTTTAAAAGTTTATTTGGGGGTGGTGGTGCTGTGATGAATTGGGAGATTGGTATTGACATATATACACTAATATGTATAAAATGGATAACTAATAAGAACCTGCTGTATAAAAATAAAATAAAATTCCAAAAAACAAAAATATAAAATAAATAAGTTTATATAAATAAAATAAGAATGAATATATTAGAGAGAGTTACACTGCATGATTTTTAATGTTCCTTACAGTTCTAACATGCTATGATTTTGTGTGAAAATGCTTTGAGAATAATAAAATCCTCTACAAGTAAAAAAATAAAAATAAATAAAGTAGACACCAAGGGACTTCCTTGGTGGCGCAGTGGTTAAGACTCTGCGCTCCCAATGTAGGGAACCCAGGTTCAATCGCTGGTCAGGGAACTAGATCCTACATTCATACCACAACTAAGAGCTCGCATGCTGCAACTAAGGAGCCTGCGAGTCACAACTGAAAATAAAAGGAGCCTGCCTGCCACAACTAAGACCAGGCACAACCAAATAAATAAATATGTTTTAAAAGTAAATAAAAAGTAGGGCTTCCCTAGTGGCACAGTGGTTGAGTCCGCCTGCCGATGCAGGGGACATGGGTTCGTGCCCCGGTCCGGGAAGATCCCACGTGCCGCGGAGCGGCTGCGCCCTTGAGCCGTGGCCACTGAGCCTGCGCGTCCGGAGCCTGTTGCTCCGCAACGGGAGAGGCCACAGCGGTGAGAGGCCCGCGTACCGCAAATAAATAAATAAATAAAAAGTAAAGTAGACATCAAATAAATGTTTCCACTATTGTGAATTGTGGGTATAATTAATAAAGCACCAAAATGATGCGTGCCACCTAGCCAGGAGGGTTAACACACCAAAATGGGCTTTAGTAAAATGGTGTGCTCTTTCCATGCTTGGCAAATTCCAGGAAAAGATGGGCAACATCTATTCTGGATAGCTTAGAGAGTGGTAGATGCATTGGAATTCATGGAACTCCTGAAAACTAAACGTCCTTAGACCCCAGGTTACAAATCCCATCCCATGGAAGATAAAGAATGGACCACTGAACCTACCCCATGCCCCAGACTAGATTAGCCACCCCGTTTTATACCATATGGCTTCCTCTTTCCTTGTAGCTCCATACCATTGGTGTAATTTTTTATTTCACGTATCACACACTAGACTCCAGCTCCCCGTGAAGGCAAAGGCCACGCTGGTCTCATTCCCCATCGCATCCCCAACATTTAGCCCGAACTGCCACACAGCGTGCTCCCCATAACGCACTCGCTGAATTAATTAAGTGGTCACCGGATGGAGCTTCCAGCTGTGGGTTTCTAGGCTCCCACTCCAACCATCTGACCAGAATTAAGAACATGAGCTTGATCCCAAGCAGAGGTTTCCAGACAGTTCAGCACGTAGGCCTAAAACCCACCACGCCGAGGCTTTTGCTCCCTGGTGCAGCTCCCCAGTCCCACGGATCACACGTGTTTTGCACATGGAACCCCATTGACGTAACTGGGAATTTCACGGATGGAACAAATGAAGAGGCAAGGCAGCGGTAGATGTCTGCAGCACGAAGCTGTCAAGAAGAGATGTTTTGCGACCGGGGGGGGCCAGAGAGTGTGCCCCAACCGCGAAGGGCAGACCGCATGCTGCCGGGGGGTGGTCACGGACCGGCCTTCTAGAACGCACGGAGGGTGACAGCTTGCTCTGCCTGCTTGGCCCCAGAGCATCGGAAGCTTGGGTGGGTTCCATAACGGCAGCCTGGCCTCCCTTTCCATCCCGCAGCTCCCTCCTCAGCCCTGGCCCCTCCACTTCCGTCCCACCAGTCCCCAGACAAAAACAAAAGACCCATTACGGAGTTATTAGCTTCGTCTCGCATATCCCGTGGAGGGAGACAACTGCCAAGCCCACTTCGACTTAAAATGTTTAACAGATTTGCCCACATCTAATTTCTGTCACTGTGTTTACAGTACAAGGAACCCAGAGCAGAAAGCCGTGGAGAAAAGTCCTGGGGTTAGGATGGCGGGGGCAACAGAGGAGGGGGTAAAAAATAAATGCCAAACGCCTTCAAAGGCGACATTCTTCCCTGTGGTTTGCAAACACTTCCTCTCTCCCCAGCCATCCTGCAATCATGCTCCAGCATTCACCAGAGGAGTGTTTACATCCAACACCATTACCGGCAGGGGAGACAGGCGAAATTAAGGCCTCTGGTCTCTGTTCTCTGAGGCCCCATTATCTCTTTCCTCCCTTTACGTCCTTTCATCAGACGCCTCCAATATATGAAGGAGTAAAAGCCTTTAATGGGATTTTGAAGATCTTAAAAGCCAGGCGGTTTGTTTAAAAAGGAAAAAGACCAAGAGGGGAACATAGCCTGGGATCCCTGGGTCCACTTCTTGAAAAAGGGAGCAAACTTTGTTCTCTTCTTCTCCCCCCGTCTGCCAAATCAAGTGTTGGGTTTAAGGTTTGTCTTGGATGGAGAAGCAGACCACACAGAGCTGCCAGTGGACAGCCGCCTTTCCAGCGAGGCTGAGAATTGCCATCCACAGCACTTCCCGGGCCTGGCACGTCCTCTCCACTTCTCTCTCTCTCCCTCCCTCTCTCTCTCTCTCTCTCTCTCAGAACTGTGTCCAAGGCCCAAATTGACACCAACATCCCCATCGTGGTTAGCCGAGCCTAATGGTGGCCGAGGGAACGAGATAAAGGGGAGACGACGGTCCAAGTCAGAGGAAATATTGCACGCTGGCAGATTCGAAAGAGTGGATTTGGGTTTCTTCACTTCCCCAAGGCTGGGAAAACCCCTGTCATACATGGCCACAAAGTTTGGTTAGGAGAGAGGCTGGGTTTTCCAAAGAAATAGTTCTATTTGGTGTTCTCTTTCCATTTCACTGGGCCAATTATGCTCCGCTGAATCAGCACTGGATTGCTTGGGGTTTGTTGAGCCCTAGTTGTCTTGGGGAGCCATGATGGGGTGAAGAGTGATTTATGAGTTACACTGCGTTTGAATGAGACTCTGTGTTGGGCTGGGCTGGGTTGAAGACGTGGTTGGTTCGTGTTGTAATATCAGAGTGGAATAACGGCGTGCAATCTTGTGATGCCGTATATTACTTTGATCCCTGGTGCCACGTTGGCTGTGGTAGGGTTTCAGAAGACACACTGGTAGGCAACGCTGTGTTTGTTTCAGGGGGTCGTTGAGTTGGACTCTGACGCAGCAGTGGACTGGGGCGTCGTGTTGGGAAAGCCGTGTAGTGAGACCGTCAAGCCCTGGTTTTGTTCACCAACGCAACTAACCGTCCCAGTAATAAAACCCAACCTCTCCTCCCAAGGTTGCCACGTGGCCCCTCTGCACAGAAGCTGAGGGCTTTCAGGAGACATGAGACAGAACTATGTCTCCTGAAATCCCGACAAAGACCTCAAGGTCATCACAGCCCAATCACCCAAACTGACCAGTGGCTGAACACCATGTCCAAATCCCCAGGACTCTTCTGCAAAGTGCTATAGGGTCTTTCATTACCACACTCCCCAGTTTCCCTCACTGCAATAGCCTCCCCTCAAACCACATGGAGCTTCCAGCCAAATCTCAAGTCCTGCCTCTTCCCTCGTGCACTTCAAAAATATTTCTTCAACTCACTAGAACCTTCGTGGGAGGTCGTCCAGCCACAAGAGCTGGAGGCAAAAGGACGTGACCTCTCCCTTGTTTCACGGAACACTGCTCTCTGCACATCAGCCAACACGGTTTCCTCCCTTGTCCCAAACGAAGCTTCTTGTTCTGGGGGAACAGATATTTCCTACCTGGTTTCTATAATGGAACCAAGTTGTTCCACCTCCAAAGACGACAGCAACCATCACAACAACAGCAGCTCCCATGAATGGCAACTTACAGTGGGCCACATGCTGAGCTAAGCACTGCACATGCCTCTTCTCATTACATCCTACCAACATCTCTGGGGGGGGAAGTATTATTAGCTTTGTTTGACATTTTCAGAACAACCACTACGTAGCTCTACAGGCACTATTCTCGGACCTGGGGATGCAGCAGTGAACAAAACAGTTGAAAATCTCTGCTAGCCTGTAGGTTCTGATCTAGTGGATGGGGAAACTGAGTCTCAGAGACGTTAAGACAGTTGCACAAAGCCACACAGCTGTGAATAGCAAAACTCAGACTCGGCCCCAGAACTGCCTGCCTCCAAAGCCACGATTCAAAAGACAAACAAACCAAAAAA
This sequence comes from Tursiops truncatus, assembly GCF_011762595.2. Lineage (NCBI taxonomy): Eukaryota > Metazoa > Chordata > Mammalia > Artiodactyla > Delphinidae > Tursiops > Tursiops truncatus. Next base: position 13,742,228 of record NC_047046.1, read on the forward strand.
ACAAAAACAAACGAAACACACACATACACACAAAGCCATGATTGTACCAACTACATATCCTTCCTTGATAAAAGCCACTCCTGTGTCCTGTCAGGATGCACTGACTTACTTTGGTTTTCTGGTTTTTTGTTTTTATTTTCAGTATCAGCTACTCTGTCATGGCTGCCTGCTGCTTGGTCATCACCCATTAGATGTAAACACAAATAGCACTGCAGGCTCAAGTACCTTTATGGAGGGATGGAAGTTATGAGGCCAGAAAGAAAGGGCTGATGGAGAGGAAGAGATGCAGGCTCAATCCCTCTAGGTTAGAGCTGGCATCTCTGCGATCCAAGGGTCATTGACAGCGTGGGAAAAGGAACAAGGGGGAAATCCTGGCTGGTACAGTCCATTCCCAAGCCAGAGAGAACCGTCATAATGCAAAATATAGTACTCTACTTTTCAAACTGGGAAGAGTTTGCCTAGGGCTTCCCTTCCTCCTAGGACTGAAGAAGAGAAGGTTGGATTGTCTGGAGAGCAAGCCAAGCTTCAGAGACCACGGTCTAAGTCCCCATTGCACATTTTCGGGAGCCTAGGCCAGTCATTTTGCCTCTCTGAGACTCAGTTTCTTCACCAGTTAAATGTGAATATTCTTAACACCTAAGTGACAGAGCTATGATAAAGAGCCTTAAATAAGAATATATAGAGAAAGTGCTTTGCCCATTATAAAGAGCTAATGAGTATTAGATAATCTACCAGGCTGGCAGGAGCTAACCCTCATATTATGAACTACGAAATTCCAAGGCCAGGAACACTGAGAGGAGGGACAAGGTCTTCATAGGGGAGAAGAAAATCAAGTCAAGATTGTAGGAGAAAGAAAATGGGGTTCATGTTGCTATACCTGCTATATTGTAAGCCCTGGGGTTGGCATATATATATATATATATATATATATATATATACACACACACACACATATATGATTTCATTTGCGGTGACGATATTATCCCCGTTTTATGAATAAATAATCTTCAAGGAGGCAAACCAGCATTCCCATTGTCACCAGACCAAAAAAATGGAAACACCAGAATTTAAATTTAGAATGGCCACTCGCCAAAACCCAGATTTTTTTCCCCACTTTGTCACCTCATTTGCCCGAAGTACTCCCTAAAAGAAGACCTACTCAACTGGATTTACGTTTAAAGGCCTAACCTGTCTTTAGTATCCATGTCCTCAAAATAAACAGACCCCCCCAAGCCTCAGTTACACCATTTACAGAAGCCCCTACATGGAGTTAGTCGCCTCCATCTGAGTGGCTTCCCGGAGTCGGGCAATGGATGAAGTGACCCCCCCCCCCGACTCTGCATCTCCTCCGGTCTTCTGGTCTTTCCTCCCACAAAGAGGGTTTCCAGGCGTTCTGCAGGGCATTGTGAATACCAGGTGCCTCTTGCTGTATCCAGGTTCTAGAGTCCAGTCTCTCTAGATAAGGAATGGCGTGCTTGACATGACAGTGCTCCCATGTGTGCTGTTTGAACTCCATCCTCAAATTCTAGTTCTGTTTTCCTTTCCTCCATCAATGGAAAGGGCTCTCATTCAGCACAGTTTGCTTCTCGCAGACTGTCTCCAGATCCACAGATTCCCGGCTTCGGTCTCAAAGTCCTACTTCCTCCACTTAGTAGCTGGTAACCCTGGGCAGGTCATCCAGATGCACATCTATCTCAGCACACGGCCCCACCCACCACCCAGCTTCCCAAATCTGCAAAGCAATCTTGAAGCACCTGTCCCTCTATCTTCAGATCTAAGTCCTATCAAGCCAACCTCCCAAACATTCCTCAAATCCATTCACTTCCCTCCATTCTCACTGCACTGGCTTTCACCATCTCCATCCCTCTCTTGGATTTGGTCTTACTGCTTCCACTCTTGCTTCCTCCATTCTTTCTCCTCACTGACACAGAGCAAGGCTTTTAGATATGCAGATGCATTCATCATGCCTCCACCTCCCTTCCAAATCCTTCAGTGGCTCCCTATTGCTATAAAGTAATGGGCCAAAGCGGGGAACCACGTCAGCTCTCCCGTCTGGGTTCCTACCAGCCTCATGGCCTTGGTCAGATGGCTTACCTTCTCCGTGCTTCGGTTTTGCAATCCGCACCTATGGCTCAGGGTTGTTGGCGAGATTAAATGAGTTCATGGGAGTTCCCTGGCGGTCCAGTGGTTAGGTCTCAGCGCTTGCACTGCCGTGACCCAGGTTCAATCTCTGGTCGGAGAATTAAGATCCTGCAAGCCGCATGGTGTGGCAAAAAAGAAAAAAAAAGACTAAATGAGTTCATAAAAGTTACTTGGAAATGTGTCTAGTGACCAGTAAAGACTCAACAAATCCTACCTATTTTATCATCTTCATCGTCATTATTACTATGCTTATTATTTGAATAATAAGCCCTTAGCATAGGATACAGAGGTTGGCAAGATCTATTTCTTGCCTACCCATCCAAGTTTACCTCTGGTCTCACCCCTGACATTCTACACACCAGCCATTCTTAACTTCTTTGTTTTTTTAATTCAATATAGGGGCAATGATTTATGTATAAAGATGGTCACCACAGTGATGTTTATAATAAAAAACATTTTAAGGTAAATATCCATCAATTAAAAATGCTTAAGTAAAATCGTAGTATAATCAAGTATTTCAAAAACATTGTAAATTATGACTCTAATGAATATTTAATGACAGGAGAATGCTTATGATATGACAACACATGAAAAATGACTTCAAATTGTATCTACAGCATTATTGCAATCTGAAGGAAATAAATCAAAATGTTTACCCGTGGTGATTTCTGTACTGTTATACGGTGATTATAGGTGATATTCTTTTTTCTTCATACTTTGCCTATTTTCCAAATTTTATAGAGTCAGCATGTATGCCTTTCATATTAGGGAGAGGGAGAGAGAGAGAGAGAGAGAAACTTGCCGCCTTTCTTTTTTTTGTTTCAGATGTAAATGTTCTGGTATTACAAACTCACTCCCCAGCCCACACACGTACAATTGCCACCGTTTCCCACCCTCCCTCCCTGTCCATGAAAACAATATTTCAATTCTGGTCTTAAACGATTGTATTGAAAACTTAAAGAAAAGCCAGTTCCCTTCCACAGGCTAACATAATTTGCTAGGCTCCTGTCTTGGGATAAAAGAAATCTTGAAATTAAAAACAACAACAACAACAAAAAACTACAGTCAGCTCCATTTTAGAACGAAATCCAAAACAGATTCGGTCGCAGAGGACAAATACATATTAAACTTTTTTAAATGGAGGTAAGCAAATCACTTTCGTCTCAAGATTTTGGAGGGCTGTCCCTATTCGTAGAAATTATCACCTGGTCAACACACTGCATCTCTCAGGAACCTAGATATCCCTTAATGTGTTTTTTGGCAATAGTGGGGGGATGTGGTGTATGTGCGTATATCTTTTTCTCCAGGGTCCACCAGATGTTCTGAGATGCTTAGTCTCTGTCCCTGAGATGCAGAGTTGACCAGATGTCTGACATCGTAGTTTTTTTGGTTTTTTGGTGTGTGTGTGTGTGTGTGTACGTAACAGGCAGAGAAAGAGAGAAAAATAAAAGGGCAAAGTTCACTAACAATTTTTTTTTTCCTTTTCAAAGCAACTCTGATAACTCTCCATTCCAATAAGTTATGGCTTCCTCCCAACCTGCTTCCTTGGTGGGAACAGTAGGTTCCCATGCCAACTGGAATGGGGAGAGGGGGAGGCCGTGAGAGCCAGTTGATGGTTTGTCAAGATATGCACTCCAGCACCTCATTCTTCTAAGAATGTTTTTAAATGAAAAAGCTTTGCTGCTTAGACAAAAAGAGGAACAAATATTCTTGCAGAGAAGCACAGAACCTCATACTAAAGGGTGCAGGATAACATTTACTAATATATCATTATGAACCCTTAATGAATGAAAATATTATTCACATTTTCCTTTGATTTTATGCTTGGTTATGAAGCATTTCAAGAGGAGGGAATAAAAGAGACAAACACTGTGGCTGGCATTGTTACGCTGACATTACAAATAAGTGTATTTATGACGGTATTATACAGTTCATATATTTCCCTCTAATAGTGCCAATAAAAAGATGGTATTTTCCCAGCGTCTGCTCTCTGCTCATGTTTTATGTCTTACTTCCCTCAAGGGTCTGTGTGCTTTTAAGCAAAAGAGCTAATTTTTCACAGTGTTAGAGGGGAAGGGAAGCTGGCTTTCTGTCTGTCTACCACTCAACTGCTGTTTTCCTAGTAGCCGTCACAGGGCAAAATGCTCTTCTTTTCCTTTTAAAAGAAATGCTACACACATGTACATATCATAATAGCTCACATTTTTTCAGGGTTCTTCCTACCTACCCAGGACCTGGGTCTTACACATTTCACTTCAACCGACCTTCAGGACAAGCTTCTGACCCAGGTACTCTGTGCCCATTTTAGGGATGAAGAGACTGCAATGCTTAGCAAGTTCCCCGTAGACACGCAGTATGATCCAGGACTCAGAGCCCTCAAAGTCAATGCTCCAGACGACACTCTTGTGCTTTTCTGTCCTTTTGTTTTTTTCTCACTGTTGAGGTGTTCATGGCTTATGATGGATAAATATTCTTTCTTTTTTAATAAATTTATTTAGTTTATTTATTTATTTTTTGGGCTGCATTTGGTCTTCATTGCCGCACACGGGCTTTCTCTAGTTGCAGCGACTGGGGGCTACTTTTCATTGAGATGTGCAGGCTTCCCACTGCAGTGGTTTCTCTTACCGCAGAGCACAGGGTCTAGGCATAAAGGCTTCAGTAGTTGTGGCTCGCGGGCTCTAGAGCGCAGCCTCAGTAGTTGTGGTGCACGGGCTTAGTGGCTCCTCGGCATGTGGGATCTTCCCGGACCGGGGCTCGAACCCGTGTCCCCTGCATTGGCAGGCGGATTCGTAAACACTGCTCCACCAGGAAAGTCCCATGATGGATAACTATTCTAACTGGTAGCAGAGAACTCGGTCTCACAGAGCCTTTAAGCAGGCACATATTCTTTTTAGATGGGACGGAAAGGCCAGCTAACTTTCACCAATAATACCTCTTGGTGTCTTCTTCCACAGGTCTAGCTGTGTGAGCTTGAATAAATAATTTAACCCACCTGAACATCAGTTTTCTTATAAGAGAGAAATATCACAGCTTAGTATCAACACAGAATATGAGCTTAAGAACTATGTTACATTCACTTACGTAATATTCACTAAGCCCTTCTTAGATGGCTGACAAGATACTAGATGCTGAGGGAACAGCAATGAAAAGATGTGTACAGTCTAGTGAGAGAGATAACTATGCAAATAGACCAACACCATTGCTTGTGATTAGTTAGTTCTTTGATGTAGTTACCGAATTGTTCTCTTTAAGTTTCTGACCAGCATCTGAAGCATTAACAGGCAAAATAAGTTCAGAGTTATCCAGAAATGTTTCATCACAAATACTCCCTTCTAAAACAAACAAAACAAACACTTGTAGAAATCCATAGGGCTTCTACCAGGCAATTTAATGTATAAACTGTGGATATGTGAGTCAAACATAGTTTTAAACTATCATGGCAATGAACAAAGATTATCATGTCAACAAATGACTACCCCTGGTGATTAATATCTTTTTTTAATAAATACATACCTGCACCAATCAGCAAAACTGAAAGGTGGGACAGCTTACTACACCACGCCAGCCAGTAAGAAAAAAAAAAAAGTATTTCTAAGTACTCAGAAAGACTGTACTCTTCAAGATACCCTCAGACCCTCTCTATCTTCAAGTCTCCATGATCCTATCAGGTACTTAAAACAGTTTCTCAGCCTGGGCACTGTTAACATTCTGGCTAGATAATTCTTTATTCTGGAAGATTCCCTGCTGTGCACTGTAGAATATTTAGAAGCATGCATGACCTCTATCCACCAGATCCCAGCAGCAGAGACGATCACCCCCCCCACCCCCACCACATGACGACAACTAATAACATCTCCAGACATTGCCAAATGTCCCCAGGGGAGAGAGTGCCCCAAATCACCCCCCCCCCCAGTTGACAACCATTGGTCTGAGACTAAAAGCACCTCTATATTTTGGAGGAGTTAAGATCAACTTAGGATCTAGCCTAGTCTGGCCTGGTCCCTCCTAAGATACCTCTTCTTTCTTCAATCAGGGGTTAGGAAGGAGGCCATCAAATGTTTCATTCATTCATTCATTCATTCACTTGCCTATGCACTCCCTCGTTCAGCATACATTGGCGGAGTGTAACAGCAATTTGCAGGCATGGCCTGGTATAAAACCACTAAGCACATTAAAGATGTCCAAACAAATGCTATCCAGGACATGATCTGAACTACCAAAGCTCAGCAGAACACTTGAGGTCTTACCTTGACCCTGGCACTATCTCTTGAGCCAGTGGTTTCCCTCTAGGACTCAATTTCATCACCTGTAAAATGGACTTGATGTGTGTGTCCCAAACATCCATCCTTTGGATGCTACCTTCAAAAGTTCTGCCATCCTCACCATCTGTATAATCCTTTGCTTACTATATTTTTTCTTAAATCAATTCTTTTTATTTATTTACTCTCCCAAGGAAATTGCATATCACTATGACGTACATAAATCCAGTACCACGTCCATAAATAAAAGGTAACCTTAAAAAAGAAATACAGGGAAAGCAAAACAAAGCTATTATATTCCAGCTATACACTGCTGTCGATGGGAGGTTCACAGCATGGTGCCTATTCTCTCCATATTAGAAAGCGGAGGACAGGAGAATGGTGAGGAGATGTTAAAGGCATACAAGGACCAAACTGGAAATTTCTCTGTGCCCATGAGAATCAAAGGAGGCTTGCAAAGGGGGAAAGCTCTCACTATGTGATTCAGAATCCCTTATTTTCATGTTCTTGGACCATCTTGAATCATCCATATCTGTCAGTGGCACGCATGCCACCTTTTGGGAAACACAGGATCAGCTGCGCCAGTCTAGTTCTTAATACCCTGTTTCACTGGCTTAACTGTGTGGCCTCATGTAAATGACTTAACTACTCTGAAGCTCAGTTTTCTCATCTATAGAATGGAAACACCATCGCTGCCCCTCAAAGCTGTTGTGAGCAGTTAAGAACATATTTAACCTCGCTTTGATTTCCAAGGTTCTTCTTTAGATCTAACATCCTAGAAAAAAGCAATTCCCCCAATTATCTTTGTAAATGGCCTTTTGAGTCATGTTTAGGAGCTGGCATAGCAAAACAAAACGAAATAAAAAGTCTTTAGAGTTGTCCCCCCCAAGATTCACGTTGAAACTTAACCCCAATGTGATGGTATCAGGAGGTGGGGCTTTGGGGAGGTGATTAGGTCATGAGGGTGGAGCCCTCATGAATGGGATTAGTGCCCTTCTAAAAGAAACTCCACAGAACTGCCTGACCCTCCCACTACTTGACAACTCAGCAAGAAGATGGCCATCTATGAACTAGGAAGCAGGCCCTCACCAGACACCAAATCTGCGGGCACCTTGATCTCGGAATTCCCAGCCTCCAGAACTATGAGAAACAAATTTCTGTTGTTTAAGCATCACCTAGTCTATGGTATTCTGTGATAGCAACCTGAATGAACTAAGACAAAAATTCACCACCTTTGAGCTAGATGTTCTTAGCCAATCCCTTATGCCCCCTGAGCCTCAGTTTCCTTGACTATAAAATGGAAATCAGAAAGGCTTTCCTGCCTGCCTGCCCCTGTGATAAAAATCACATGGAATAATGAGAGCTCTTTGTAAATGGCCAAGTGACTGATACACATATCAGTAATGATTTCCGAGCTACTGGGAGTTAAGTGCACCTTTTCGTGTGTTCTTAGTTGCACCCAGGCAGGTAGGGAAGAAATGCTTGGGGGCTGCCCCTGCTAAGGTGAGCAGCTATGAAAGAAGTATGTTGCAAGGAGGTGCCAATGTTTGGGGTAAAAAGTTCTGCAAGGAAACCAGAGGGGCCAAGATTAGTGTGGGGTGGGGGGGTGGAGAGAAGAGAAGAAATGGAAGAAGGTGTCAGGAGTGAGAAAGGGGTGACTTCGCAAATTTGCCCTCTGGCATCAGGATCCTTGGCGAGCTCAGCACTTTTGAGGTTCAAGTTTGTTTATTCTTGGCAAAATGCAACCGCCTGTTTCTAAGAGAAAAGTCTTTAAAAGGTTTATAAAATCTACTCAAAAGGCTTTCTGGACATCAAATAGCTCATAAAAAGGAACATTTTGATGAGTTAAGTGTAAATGAATCAGAAACATACGGATTCCATTTTGCCTAACCTGCCCGTGGATTTAGGAACGAAGGGGAAAACTCTCCAAGCCAAATTCTTCAGGGGCTTTTAGACCCCTGAAACCTTTGAAAGCCATTGGCAATGTTAAGCACATCCCATACAGAACTCTGCTTTGTCCTCCTGAATTTTGGTCTCCAGGAAAGGCCCCCACTGGAAGATTCATTCTGAGGGAGAAAGGGAAGGAAAGGAGTAAACACAGCCCATGTACTCCGTGCTCGGAACTCTGCACTTCACAGCTACCCTGCGCTGATGCCCTCCAGGAAGGGGACATACTTTATGTCACCCGAGAGACAGGAGAGCACAGAGGATGGTGACACCAAAGAGACAGGGTGCTCATCCCAGCTCCACCAAGGGCCAGCTTTGTCTATCTGGCCAAGTTAAAGTAATGTGCCTAGGCCTCAGTTTCCCCATCTGTAAAATGGAGCTAAAAGGGGCATCTAGGTAGAATTGTGGCAAGGGTTAAATTTTTACTTTTTTTTTTGGACGCATTGCACAGCTTGTGGGATCTTAGTTCCCTGACCAGGAGTTGAACCCGGGCCACAGCAGTGAAAGCACAATGCCTTAACCACTGGACCACCAGGGAATTCCTAAATTTTTAAATTATAAAACATCTCATCCAACACTTCGCACATAAATATTTGTTCAAGACTGGCCAGCATTATGATATACAAACCTTGTAGAGTGAGCACTGATGTTATTCCCATTTTAAAGTCCAAGAAACTGAGTCCAAGAATGATTCACTCACCCCAGGCCCCAAGTCCATTACAGCAGTAGACTCATGATTTAAACGTAGAGCCTTATGATTCCCAAACCAGAGGTCTCGTCACTCCACTCCACGAATTTCCCAAAAGAATCAAAAGTCTAGCAGAACCGGGATTTCCCTGTTGGCCCCGTGGTTAAGACTCCACGCTTCCACTGCAGGGGGTGCGGGTTCGATCCCTGGTCGGGGAACTAAGACCCTGCATGCCGCTGGTGCAGCCAAAAACAAAACAAAAAAGAGTCTAGTAGAACCAATCAAACTCCAGAGACCTGGAATTAATTTTCCAATAAGGTCTGTGCTCGGACCCTCACTCCAGCCTCATGCCGCGGTATCTAGAGATGAACTAAGATGGGCCTTCCTCCCAGACTTCTAAGGACTTTCCGGTGCCAAGACACTAGCCCTACACCCTCCATCAGAGGTGTTGAGAGATATCCCTGGCTCCAAAGTTTTGTTTTCTTGGTGTGACGGGTTAATGGAATTACAGGGAAGAAGCGCAAGATGAAAGGAGAGACATTTGGAATCACACTACATTTTCCATTCACTGTCTCTCAGACTGATGCTGTGTAATACAGCTGTAAAAATACATAAAGCAAAATCTAAAGTAGAAAAAAAAAGTCTATGTAAATGGGCCAGGTGGATAATACTCGGCGTGTTGTACATGTTTCTGCACATGGTTTTATCAAAGGGGATAATTACAGCACATGGAAAATAGGATATATTGTTTCCATATGAGAGATAAAGAGGGAGTGTTATAAGTGATTAAAGGGACTTAGGGGTATAGAATGTTCTTGTAATGAGAAGAACTGCTCGTGTCCTAGAATTAGAGGGTTTCTTAGCAAGAACTGCAGAAGTCTTTCTAGTATACTATAAAGGGAAGGCTTCGAAATTCTTTGTAAGTTTGGCCAAACTCAAAAAGTTAGACTCACTCAGGCAGCCTCTCTTCATTTCCTGACTCTGTTTCGTCCAGGGATTATCTAGGCAGGTCTCTGCATCTCGCTGCTTCACCAATGAGCCCCACAGCAGAACAGCTGACGAGGTCAAGAAAGCCCGGAGCCTGATGACAAAAAGACGAACAACACAAAAACTGGGCAAGGACTTGCATAGACATTTTTCCAGAGAAGATATACAAATGGCCAACAAGCACATGAAAAGACGCACAACATTATTAGCCATTAGGGAAATGCAAACCAAAACCATAATAAGATACCACTTCACACCCACTAGGATGGTTGTAATTAAGAAAATAAAAAATAACAAGAGTTGGCGAAGATGTGGAGAAATTGGAACACTTGCACATTCCTGGTGGGAATGTAAAGTGGAGCAGTTACTCTGGAAAGCAGCGTGGCAGTTCCTCAAAAAGAGTCACCGTAGGACCCAACAATTCCACTCCTGGGTATATACCCAAAGGAATTGAAAACAGATACTCAAACAAATACTTGCACACCAGTGCTCATCAAAGCAAAATTCACAGTAGCCAAAAGGTGGAAATAACCCAAGTGTCCATCAACAGAGAAGTGGGTAAACAGAAAGCAGTCTATCTATACACTGGACTCTTACCCAGCTATAAAGAGGAATGAAGTACTGACACATGCTACAACATGGGAGAACCTCAAAAACATCACACTAAGTAACACAAGCCAGACACAAAAGGTTACATATTGTACGACTCCATTTATATGAAATGTCCAGGATAGGCAAATCCACAGAGACAACAAACAAATTAGTTTTGTTTTTTAATTACCAAGGTAACACCTCTGATGGAGGGTGTGGGGCTAGTGTCTTGGCACCAGAAAGTCCTTAGAAGTCTGGGAGGAAGGCCTATCTTAGCTCACCTCCAGACACCAGCATGAGGTAAATTAATTACCGAGGGCTGGAAGTGGGAGGCAGGGAGGGGGTCAGGGAGGAAAAACTGCTTAATGGGAACGGGATTTCTCTTTGGGGTGACTAAAATGTTTTGGAACGAGGTAGGGGTGGCGGCTGCACAACAGTGTGAATATGTACACTTTAAAATGGTTAATTTTAGGGGACTTCCTCGGCGGTCCAGTGGTCAAGACTCGGGCTTCCACCGCAGGGGCGTGGGTTCCATCCCTGGTAGGGGAACTAAGATCCCACATGCCGCGTGGTACAGCCAAAAAATTAAAAAGTAAAATAAAATGGTTAAGTCAAATCAATATGCTCTATACCTTAAACTTATATAGTGCTGTATGTAAATTATATCTCAATAAAACTAGGAAACATTTTTAATGGTAAATTTTTTATAGTAAGCAATTTTTATTACTCTTTAATTTCTTTATACATGTAGCTCTAGATGTATCATGCTTGAAGTATGATATCAAGGTTTTTTTCGTTTTGTTTTGTTTTTTGGCTGCGTGGGGTCTTCGTTGCTGCGCATGGGCTTTCTCTAGTTACGGCTACACTTTGTTGCTGCGAGTGCTTCTTATTGTGGTGGCTTCTCTTGTCGCAGAGCACGGGCTCTAGGTGCACGGGCTTCAGTAGCTGTGGCTCATGGGCTCTAGAGTGTAGGCTCAGTAGTTGTGGTGCACGGGCTTAGTTGCTCCGTGGCATGTGGGATCTTCCCGGACCAGGGCTCCAACCCGTGTCCCCTGCATTGACAAGCGGATTGTTAACCACTGCACCACCAGGGAAGTCCCTTAATGGTTAATTTTATGTTATGTGAATTTCACCCCAATATAAATAAATAAACAAATAAAAATAAAGGCTGGAGCCCAAGTTCCTTCCCTCCACCTGCCAAGACCTTGCATTAAAAGATCTTGGCCTCCAGCTCAATGCCAGTAACTCTAGTCTCCCTAGAGTTGGCCTCCCTCGAACTATAATTCCTCTCTTGGAACTAAGCTGGATGGGCCCCAATGGTAAGTAACCAAACTGGCTTGCTTCTCAGAAGGGTTTTAATATGATACGGCTGGCCAAGACGTGGATTTTTGCAAACTTTTTTCCTTAAATCTTTTCCTTTGTTATCCTCTAGAAAACTAATTCTAGCAGATATAGAGGGAGCTGGCCATTCAGAGCTTTGTCAGTCTCTGTTGCTGAGCAGCCTGTCTTGATTGACCAGGAAATTAGCATCCATTAAGAATTGTGTGTCCTTATAACTTGGAGGTGACCTGCCTCGATGTTATTATAGTAATAGATACAGATTCAAATCTTTCTTTGCCCCTTACTCACTCTGAGCGTCTGGGCTAGACATTACCTCAGTTTCCTCATCTGTAAAATGGGCATAACTATACCTCAGGATGTTGTCATGAAGTTAACATAGCATTCATATTGGAGTTGCTCAAATAATAATATTCCTTTTCCCTTTTCACTATCCTAGCCTGGTCTGAGAGGTTTAAAACGGAGATAATGAAGGAATTTCCTGGAGGTCTAGTGGTTAGGATTCCACACTTTCACTGCTGAGGGCCTGGGTTCGACCCCTGGTCAGGGAACCGGGATCCCAAAAGCCACACAGCATGGTCAAAATAATTAATTAATTGAACAAAATAAAATAAAATGGGGATAATGATGCCCCAAAGGGAATAAAACAGATGTGAAAGGGCACTGAAGGTGTGGCATTAGTTTACTGATGGTGTACCATCCCAGTAGATCTGGAAATGGATAGGATCTCCCCATCACTACACATATGGGAAAACTACAGCCCAGAGAGGTTGAGAAACTTGAGAGATATCACACAGCAAATCACCCACAAAGCGAGAATTACAACTCAGGTGTCTGAAGCTCCTAAGCTGCTCACTAGGCAGTGGGGTATGATCCACGGATGAGGGTTCAGGTGCCTCCCTCCAACTGGGTATCTACCAACTCCTGCATGACCTTGGGCACTTCATGCTCAGTGGTATAGGCTCACACTGGGTCACTTGCAAGGTCAGAAAGAGTATGCTGGCAGAATAGAGAAAATCTTGCAGCTGAAAGTCACCAGTTTCCTACACGTCTCTGGTAAGCAAGAAAAGGAGAATTCTTTAAAAATAATTCTTTTTTGAATATATATTTCCCAGAATTTGTTCATTCAACAAATATTTATTGATTTTTTATTATGGGCCAAGTTCTGTTCCAGAAGCCAAGAACACAAGGTCCCTGTGCACAGAAAGCTTACGTTCAAGTGGAAAAGACAGAAACCAACAAGTTAGAGAAAAACCAAGAGAATTTCAGATTTATAAGCACTATGAAGTCACTAACATGGAGAAACGCAATAAAATGTGCTGGGCATGCTAATTTTAATTAAGTGAGCAGGGATGTTCTTTCTGAGGAAGGGATATTTGAGTTGAGACTGGAATAAATAAAAGGAGCTGGCAATGACCTGAGGAGAGAGTATTCCAGTCAGAGTGAAGAGCACGTGCAAAGAGCCTGAGACGTAGGAACAAATCTGACATATTTAAGAAACGGAGATGCTATGTGGCGAGGGTGGGGCAGGCTGGGGGTGAGGGCAACAAAGGTGGGAGATGAAACCAGTGAGGGGGAGGTCTGAGGCCAAACCGGGCAGAGCCTCGCTGAACTGGAATTACATGAGAAACAATCTCACCATAAGCAATTTAACAATGCCGATAACAAAAGATTTAAAGAGATCATGGTCACCCATTATCACAACGTCTAGAGAAAACTGACCAGTGATATTCTGGTGCGTGTCTTTTCAAACATTTTATTTCATATCCTATCTTATAAATATATAGGGGACTTCCCTGGAGGTCCAGTGGTTAAGACTCTGAGCTTCCACTGCAGGGGACAAGGGTTCGATCCCTGGTTGGGGAACTAAGATCCCACATGCCACACGGCACGGCCAAAAAAGCATTTTTATTTTTATATATATATATTTACAAGAGTAGGATCATATAATACATCCATGAAACTAGCTTTCCAATTTATTTTTATTGTGTGTTTATTACTTAATACATCATAAACATCTTTCCATGCCAGTTCACTTAGATATCACACCGAGTTCACTTGGACGCAGTGTCTGGGACATAGTAGGCACTCAACAAATATTTGTATAAGGAAAGAACGAAAGAGAGAAGGAAGGAAAGAAGGAGGACGGGAAGGAGAGAAAGGGGAGGAAATAATTTTTAACAGCTGCTTCATCTTCTAGTGCATGATTATAGGTTAATTTCATAACCCGTCTCCTACTGTTGACATTTAGGGTGTTTCCACGTCTTCACTGCCATCAACAATGCTGCTGAGACATCGTCACCTCTGTCCTCACACCTCAGGATACTTCTCCAACCACATCCTCAGGATAATCTCTCAGAAGTGGAACTTCTGGGACAAACTGTGTATCTGTTTTTAAAGAACGTGCCCTCCGGAAAGATTTATCGGTGTGCCCTTCCACTGGCAGTGTCTGAGGATGCTGGCTTTCCCTCACTGTATAAAATGTCGCTTACAAAAGAAAAAAAAAAAAGCAGAGGCATCCAGGATGAGTTTACTGAGTGTCACTGGATTTCTGAAAGGTCATCTTATTTCACTCCGTCATGCAGGCATCTTTTCCGGCCTAGAAGATGGGGAACTTGCTCTTCTGATACTCCCTCCTCCTTGGGACATTTCCAAAGTGAACCATCTCAGACTCTGAGAAATGAGGCCAGTTGACTGGGGAAACTCTTTTCCATTTCTGGGTTTGGTGTTACTAAGAGACCTGCCCCAGATCAGATGCTTCCTTTCCTCTGCAAAATTAAGAGGTGCAAAAAGATTCCCAGTGCTGACTGCCAGGCCCTTTCATAAGTCACTGGTTTTAATATTGGCTTGGCAGCTCCGATAATGATTTCTTCTTTTAAAGCCTAGGACTTGGAGGCAAACTGCAGAATGTGGCCATGAACTTAGCCATGAACCTCACAAACTTAGCTTGGCTATGAACCCAGCTATGAACCTGGCCATGAACCCAGCTATGAACCTGGCCACGAACCCCGTCTGAGCTGCGATTGTTCATAACACTTCACACATCCCTACCATCTTTTAACCAAGACACCTTTCCATGGCCATTACTTTGGTCTCTCCACCCTCCTGCAAGGAAAACTTCAAAGTTCCCAAATGGTAGAGGAAAGAAAACTGAAGGCGAGGCTTGCCCCAGCTACAAATACTCTGGGGGTTGATATTACTAATTAAGATGGAGTCTTGATTATCTTTCCAAGAAAGATTTCCTTTAAAATCTTTCCATATAGGAGAAATACTATCTTTTCCAGTTTAGAGATAAGGAAACAGAGGCCCAGAATGGAATGATGTCTTTGACCCTGGTCACACCATGGTCAGCGGCAGACTCTGAACCGGAGTCCGTACCTTTGGTCGTCTGGTCCGTGTCCTATGAAAGCATCTACTCTCCTGTGTGCTTCAAATGTTCTCTTCAACATGACCCTTCCTCTTTATTCCTTTTCTTCTATTTTTTTTTTTGTTTTTGATCGTGCTGTACAGCTTGTGGGATCTTAGTTCCCCGACCAGGGATCAAACCCAGGCCCTCGGCAGTGAAAGTGCGGAGTCCTAACCACTGGACCACCGGGGAAGTCCCGACCCTTCCTCTTTAGCGTCAAGGAGTTGGGAAAGCAGAGAGCCAACACAGGAGTTTGCTGTGGACGAGCTGGAAAAGCTAGACCTAGATGGAGAAAATGGAAGCAAAACTATATTCTGCCATTTCACCAACCCAAGAATCGTCTAGAAGTAGCACTAGTCTAGACGTAGCACTCTTCCTTTGCTTTCTGAATTTTTTTTCAAGGTTGCTTCCCCATATCTGCCACAGACCCAGAAGGAAGGTGTGATGGGTGGGGTGTGGTCCACCCCAGCTCCGAGAGGCATCCCCATGTTCCCCATGTTCCTGGACTGCTCTGCAATACCAGCTGCATCATAAGTCTAGCAGACCTGGGAGATCTGGCATGGGAAGGAAGCAGAGCTCTGTTCGGGGAAAGAAAACCCTGTTTTCTTGGGGGAAAGGATGGGGACTTCTAAATCGTAAGCCTTATCTACAAGCAGCTGTGGGACGCTGGAGGGGTGTCGGGGTGGAAGGGACACAGTGCCGTGGTGAAATGCTTCCAACGAGGATCCGCAGACATGCCTAAACACTCAGAATAAATAAATAAGAGCAAACTCCTCCCTCCTGCGTTAGGGGAAAAAAAGGAAAGGGAAGAAAAGTAAGGGAGGGTTTATAAAGGCAGCCTTTCAGACCCTACAGCCCACTAGTCTCAGCTATTTTCCTGCCGCGGGTTGGCCTTGTCCCCCGTTCATTGGCCCCTCTGCCCTTGTATTTACCTGCTGTTTATTATCTATACCTGAAAGGCCAGGAGCGACCAGAACTTGGCCTTTGTTATCAGATGCACATGAAACAAACTGTTAGTGCTGGAGAGGCCGGGCTGCCTTTTCACCCAGCTCTTCCTTCCCAGCCCCCCATTCCTTGCCTCACTCTCTGTGCAGCCAGCCAGCCGACAGGAAACTGCACACTCCAAGAATCAAGCACAACCCACTTGTGGTCCACATAACAGAGAACCAACCTCATCCGGCTGGGCCTCTCTTTACCTTGACCCAAGGAGGGGGTGAGTGTTCAGTGAAGTTGTCAGAAAATGCCTGAAGAGTCTTTGGAAGTATTCACTGTCTTCCTTAAGAGATCTGTTGTATCCTGTGTCTCAAATTCAGGGACCTCGATGGCTACAGGAAGTATGACCTGGCCAGGTGCCGTGACTTTGATGAAGAAACTGAGGTTTAGGGAAATTAAGTAACTTACCCAAATGTCACACCAAACAAGCAGCAGAGCCGGAATTGCAAACCAGGTACTTCTGGGCTAGAGCTTGTGTTCTAGAGCCATGGGACCCAATATGGTAGCCATCAGCCATGTGTGGTTACTGAACTTGCCCAGGCACACAGTTCCTAAGTGGTGAGAGCAGGATTGCGACCCAGAAAGTCTAGCTCCTGGCCACCCCTTCTTAACCTTTGTGCTACCCGCCTCCAGTGAGCCCTACCAGAGTTACTGCTGAAGCTCTTCTAAACTCTTGTGCTCTTAGACAAGATGCAGTGGAAAGAGTTGGGTTCTAGCTCCAGCCCCACCTCTTCCCAGCCAGACAAGGCACTGCCTCTCCTGGACCACAGACTCTCCACCCATTAAATGAGAATATCGATAACATCAGGGTTTTACAACCAGCTCTGCAGTATCCTAGAATCCAGAGAGAGAGAGAGGGAGAGGGAGGCTTCCAACCCCTACTTCATCCAGGGCCTCTCCTGGTGGGTCTGTTTTAGAAACTGTGCTACTGATCTCGTTTGCCGGGGAAAACAACGATGTTTGAAAACCACTAAGTCTTCGAACTTCTAGTGCCTGCACAGTGAGTGGAGAAGAGAGGGAGAAGGTGGGTGCTTGGAGATGGAGCCAAAGGGGAGGAGGCTCCGATCTGTTTCTGGGTCATCCATCCAAGTCAAACACCAAGTGAGCTTTGTTTGGAGCCATGGGAAGATGCGAGCCTGGCTCCACTGGGGTAGCGGCGGGGAAGATGATGGCATCAGGACAGAGGGGCCAGAGGGGCCCGCGGGCAGAGCCAACAGAGCAGAAACCAGAACCGTGTAGTGTGCTGGGGGTCAACTCACTGCATCTTCAGCCCCCAACTAGCCAGCCCTTCTTCCGTGCCTGCCATCCCATTTTACAGATGATAAAACTGAGCCCCAGAGAAGACACATGACCTCCCAAGGTCACTCCTTCTTCCACAGATGCGCTCAACACATATTCACAGGGCACCATCCAGATTCTCAGAGGTCACAGGAGACCTGGGTCCCTTCTGTATTTAGAAGCTCTAGGGAACATTCACAGATGAAGAAAAGTCAGAACAGGATCACACACAAACCAGGGTGTGACTTAATGTTTACATGTAACAAATTAACATATTGAACACCATCCCAGGAGCAACAAAGCAATGTCATTGTGCCATTTATGAAGTAATTAAAAGATTTATAAAAAATAAAAGGATGTTGGGAATTCCCCGGTGGTCCATTGGTTAGGACTCCGCGCTTTCACTGCCGAGAGCCCGTGTTTGATCCCTAGCTGGGGAACTCAAATTCCACTAGCCGTGCAGCGTGGCCAAAAAATAAATAAATAAATAAAAATCAAAGGATGTTCATGTATCAACAAGTGATGTGCTCCAAGTATAGAACACAGGTTTAGAGTCATGTGACAAATGTCACCTCCTTTCAATGCTGTTGGGACATTTCCGTGTGTCAATACACAACCATTTGGGGATAAACTCAAACATCTAAATTCACAACCTTTTATGAACGTGAGGCTGAGATGAAATCACCCCTCGGGCATCTACTTTAAACCAAGCCTCGCTGGAAAAAGAGGAAGCGGGGAACAGGACGGGATTCTGGGCTCCCTGAGCACCCAGTCTACTGGGGAGACTCATGGGTACCACGAGGCAGGGGCAATCCAGGATGCTGTGCTGGGGGAACTCTATGCTGGACAAGCAACAGCACACCAGAGGAAGAGACAACTCCCAGCCCAGAAGGCCATCCCCCAAAGCGCAGCGGACTTGGGGAAGCTGATTCCTCTTCCCTGATGGGCTGCCTGCTCCCAGACACTGTGGCCTCACGCTCCCACCATCCGAAGCCACGGCAAGTTGCAGGACACGGGGGACAGACGTTTGGGGAGGCCAACCCGGACAGTTTTGCAGCCCCATGACTCAGCGACCATCTTGCCAAGACACAGGCTTCCTCCCTAAGAGACCCCCGTGTACCCCCGACACACCCCACGTCCACAGAGTCAGAACATATTAGAGCAAAGTTTTGCTCCCTGGAGCCTCTCGTCTCGGCAAAGCCAACTAATTCAGATTTAACCTCCCTCTTAATAGGCCGAGTTGCTGAGCCTTCTAATTAATGCCACATGTTTCCCTCAGCTGTCATCCTGAATAAATGTTTACAAAGCTATTAACGTACTGTATTTGTAAACCGGGACGGCTTGGCTTTGGGGAGTCATGTGGTATGCATTTTCTCCTCAAAGATGGAAAAGGCTTAGCAATAATAAATACATTGTTTTGCAGGGATGGGAGCAAGGCGTTGCCTGAAAAAAAAAATTTATTGCGAGCTTCCTGAGACAGCGTGGCTGTGTGTACGTGAGGAATCGAAGCTTTGGCCGAGTTCAGAAGAGCTACAAGGGGCCGGATTTGGCCCAGGTGGGGGCTTGGAGGGGAAGAACTCCAGGGGCAGAAAAAAAACACTGGTTTGAGATCCGGAGACCTGGACACTGGTTCCAGCCCCTTTGCTCGCCAGCTTTGTGACATCGGGCCAGTCACCCTTCCTCTCGGGAACTCAGTTTGTCCATCTGGAAAATGGGAGGCTGGGCTCTCCAGGGATTTTCCATCTTGGATCCAGGATTCTAGTCTTGATTTCTCCTCTGCTCTGACCTCCAGAGGACTCCTGGAAGGGTCTTGTGTAAGCTCTTCAAAGGGACACCATGGCCCTAAAGATAAAGTCCTAATATCTTAACATAAGACCCTAGACTCGGCATCATCTTCCCCACTTACTTCTCCAGCCCCATTTCCCATCCCACCTGCTTCATACTCTAGCAGCCACGCTAAACGCACTGTCACTTTCCTGAAAGGGTTCCGCTGAGTCTCACTTGTAAGCCTTTGCCGGTGCTGGGTTCTCCACCAGGAGCTCCCTCTTCACCTCAATTCCCTTTTTTTTTTGTTTTGTTTTCTGCGGTACGCGGTCCTTTCACTGTTGTGGCCTCTCCCGTTGCGGAGCACAGGCTCCGGACGCGCAGGCTCAGCGGCCATGTCTCACGGGCCCAGCCGCTCCGCGGCATGTGGGACCTTCCCGGACCGGGGAACGAACCCGTGTCCTCTGCATCGGCAGGCGGACTCTCAACCACTGCGCCACCAGGGAAGCCCTCAATTCCCTTTTGACCTGGCCTATTTCTACACATTGTCCGCATCTCCACTTACCTCCCACTTTCCCTTGGCTGCCTTTCTGGAACTCTCGGGTCCCTCACAAATGTACCAACAGGACCCAGAAGGTCTCCTGCCTCAGGGGAGTGTTATCTATGGGTCCACCCATAAAGCGTAAGAGTAAGCTCCGAAAGAGCGGGGATGTTGTCCATTTTATTTGACACTGTGTCCCAAGTGCCTTACAAACAAAGAGGACATTTTTTTTTCCTTTGGCCAAGCCATGAGCCTTGCAGGATCTTAGCTCCCCGATCAGGGATCAAACCTGTGCCCCCTGCAGTGGAAGCATGGAGTCCTAACCACTGGACTGCCAGGGAAGTCCCACGGAGAGAACTTTGAGTGTTGCTGTTGAATATGAAGTGAAAGGTGATGGGGGCAAGTTTCCAGCACAAAGGATCATGGAGGGATCTTTTAGACACTTTCCAGCTCCAGGAATTTTGGCCCAGATACATACCGTCTTGCAGTACTCTTTCCATTTCTCACCGGATTCATAGTAATGGGCTCAGAGAGGTTAAGTAACTTGCCCAATGTTATACAGCTAGTCTGGGACAGAAGCTGGGATTTGAACCCAAGACTTCCAGTCTCTAAAAGCCCAGACTTTTACCTACTGTGATATTCAATCCCTCTAGCAGTGCCACCACCCCTGCCCACTCCTGGCACCCATACAAACCCACCCCCCTGAGTCTGGCCTGATACCCCACACTTGCTGACATAAACGGCTTTAGCACTGTACCCCACTTCTTTTCCATATATTTGTCATGACGGTTACTTAGGATGTGCTCATCGGGACTCTGGGTGTAAGTGACAGAAAGTCAACTCCAACTGACATTAATCAAAGCGGGGAAGTGGAAGGATAGTAATTCTCCTATTGAACCACAGAAAGGACAAGCAGGAAACTAGCTTTAGGCATGCCCAGAATCAAGGACTCGGACCTGGCAATCCTCTGTCTCCACTTTCTTTCAAACCCAGCTCCCACCAGAAAGCTGGAATTGTAGCTGCACTTGAATAAACAACAACAAATTCTTCCCTATCAGCTCCATTGTAAAAATCTTAGGGAAGCAATTTGATTGGCCGAGCCTGAGTCACATGCTCCTGCTTGGACC
The DNA here is from genome assembly GCF_011762595.2 of Tursiops truncatus. NCBI lineage: Eukaryota > Metazoa > Chordata > Mammalia > Artiodactyla > Delphinidae > Tursiops > Tursiops truncatus. Next base: position 13,763,289 of record NC_047046.1, read on the forward strand.
AATCACTGTGGCCAAGGTGGAATACAATGATGCTCGGTCCAGAGCCCCATGCTTGTTTGGAGTTGGGGAGAAGCCATTTCCAAAAGGCTGGGGTACAGCCTTCATTCTCTTGGGGCTCTTCATTTGATGAAGAGAGGCAACTAAATCAACACACAACTAAAGCTCAGTGCACAACAGCTACCCCAGAGCAAAGCAAAAAGGGGCTTTGTTTCCAAGTGAACTTTGTAGAGCACTGTCTGTGGGAAGGGGAAGAAGAAAAGTGAGGGGGTCTACGGAGCAATGAAAGACCCAAATGTGTTTGGGTTTGCTCACCTTTGCATCTAGGACGCCTGAGATAGTGCCTGGCACATAGTAGGTGCTCAATAAATATAAGTTGTAGGAATAAGTTCGTGAATGAGAGCAATACGTGTTGGCTGAGCAGATGAAAATGTCTTTGCTTCATCGCAGGGTTCAAGAGTCAGACCAGCATGGATTCAAATCTCATTTCCAGCACCTCCAAGTCGTTCAACTGGAGGACGTCACGTCATCCATCAGAACCTCAGTTTCAGCCTCCGTAAATGGGAAACAACATGCCTACCTCCCACTGTTGAGAATGGAATTAAATAACCTCTCCAAAACACCTGGGATGGTGTTGGGACACCATAACTGTCCCATCTGTGGCAGTTATAAAAATTACAAAAATGTCCCACATATAATTATATAATGTCCCACTTATAATTATAATTATGTAAATGTCCCATTTATAAAAATGTCCCACTCCCTCCCCATTGGGCAGGATAGCTTGACTCTTCGTTCAACAGCAGTTTTATATATTTACTTGTTTCAGTTCAACCCTTGGAGCACAAGAAAAAAAAAATGAAGACAAGGGTTTTTGTAAGAGCTGGTGTCCGTTACAACAAAACGTGATTTTCCTACAGACTCTCCATGGTGAATTGAAAACGGCTTGAACTGGTTTCATTCCAAGCAGCAGACACAATGGCTGCCGACCTCAAGGCTTTTCGGAGGGAGAGCTGGCCCCGCAAGGGGTATTTGGATGCTCTGGGCTTGGCTGACTATTTTAAAATGAGTGTGAAATACCAACCCGATTGAAATAGCAACACTTCTGAAATGGTTGCCGATGTCCTCTAACACAAAACCCGAAGAACGTACGGGGTCCCCTGACACGTGCTCTCTGCACTACATACGCCCAGTATTTTGATCCCTGAAGCCAAGAGCACGAGTTTTTCACAGATATTGGCAACCACCTGAAGGTAACACAGCAGAAGCCAGGCCAACAAGGATGTTGGAAATATTGTGAGGGTTCTTTAAGTCCACGTTCCCATTTTTTGCTTTTTCTTTAGTTTTTTGGATCCATCCTGTCTCCCCTACCCCCTTCTGTTCCTCTAGTTCTCTGTATCCCTCCCTCTTCCATGACGATGGAAGGAAAATATTTATCCCCACACGTGAGTATTAACCACACAGAACTCATCACCAAACAAACAGAGAAACGATTATTCTTGATTCCACTTTAGACAACGTTCCTCTCTTATATTCCTCCCAGTCCCTCTTAGCAAACCGTCTCTGGAACATGTCTTCTGGCTCTCCTGGGTTCAGGATTCCTGGGCTACAGGCTCAGCAAGGCCCCAGGTTCTCCTGGCTCCATGAAGACTCCAGACTTCACATCCAGCCTTTTGAGTCCTGGACGCCCCTTGAATGTTGGTGGGGAGAAGATCACCAATGTCCTTTGCTCCAGGAACCTGAGCTGAGCTGGCTGATTGGTCCCACTTAAAGTGTGGGCCGACGCCAGCTTCATGGGCAGGTGACTACCCCGCACTCAGAAGGGCCCTGACCTTGGTTTAATGCTCTGCTGTCACTGTCTTGAAATTCTTAATAATTTTTGAAGGAGAAGTCCCGCGTTTTCCTTTTGCACTGAGACCACAAAGTACGCAGCCAGTCCTACCTGAGACACATACCACCTGCTGTACAGGAGACGATTTTAGGTGCTACACAGTTTTCTTAATTTAAGTAGTTATGTACACAGTTCTATATGTGTTAAATGTGGAACTAGGTCAACACACCCCTACTTTTGTGGCTATTATTACTTACGAGGGGTTAAATTTATCTATGGAAAAAAAGTGAGTCTATTTAAAGAAAAATAGGAGGTGAGTTAACCGCACTTGCTACTTAATTGTGACAAAAGAATCAAAGGGAGGGAAGCAAGTGAATAAATCAAATTTGAGAACTGCCGACGTAAAGAACCCCCAAAGCTTTCTCCCCAGTACCACCAAAGCTCTGATCCAAAAATATTACCTTGACCAACTAGCCACAGTGCCCAGAGTTCTTGCACTGCTGCTTTTCAGAAGGTAGCCTAATTCACTGTGTGCCTTTGCGCAAGTCCCTTCATCGCCTGAGCCTCAGTTTGTCCATCCATAAAATGGGCCTGCTCTTTCCTACTAGGAATATTGGATTCTCCTGAGTTAAACCAATGGTTTGAAAATGCGAGTCCTCGCACTGGCTACATCTGAACCACCAGAAGAGGTCATTAAAAAAACGCTTGTCCCCAAACTGCAGTCTTGGAGATTCTGATTAAGTAGGTCAAGTGTAGAGTTGGGGGATAATTTTAACCAACCTCCTCAGTGATTTTGATCAGTGGCCAGTTTTGAGAAACACTAAGCTGAACTATTGAAAATCGTGCATTAATCATTCAACAAACACTTGCCAAATATCCCCTCCGGGTCTTGCACAGTTCAGGATAACAGAGAATTATAAGATCTCAGCCCTCCGGGATCCTACAATTTCAGATTGCAGAAAGAGTTTGAACTTGAGATAACATCAACTTCCTGTGTGCCAGCTCCTATTAAAGAGTTGTATGTATATTAACTTTGGCACACGGGATTTCCCAAAAAACACTGCAGCGTATTGCCAGTCCCATATGCCTTTCCAGAACTTTGCCACTCCCCCGTCAACCAAGTGGAGTTTTTCTGCTCCCCTTGACACTGGGCAGAATTTCTTTACTTCCCTGATGAGCAGAAAACAGCAGCAGTGACCCTCTGTGGCAGCCAAGTAAGGTCATAAAAGGCAATAAGTATTTCTTCCACATGGCCTTCTCTCTCTTGGGATGCTCATCCTTGGAACCTAGCCACCATCTTGCAAGGAAGCCAAGTAGCCACACGGAGATGCCATGTGTAGGTGTTCTGGCTGTCTGGCCCAAGAGAGGCCTCACCAGACACAAGAACAGGCTAGCATCCACGTGACTAGAGCACCCAGCCTTCCAGCTGGGCGACTGTCCAGATGTGACCAAGTGGAACACAGAGGTTGTCCCCATTGAGCCCTATCCAAGTTCCAGATTTATGAGAAAATGGATATAACTCCCTCTTTTAACCCTTTAAGATTCAGGGTGGTTTGTTACGCAGCAGTAGATAACCATAACACGAGCCCATAGAGGCTCCACAACCCTACAAGAAACGGATAAAGGGAAACCCCTCTTGACAGATGAGAAAACTCAGGCTTGACGAGGCAAAGCCACTTGTCCCACTACATACAGACAACAAGCAACACAGCCAGAATTTGAACCAAAGCCTATCCAACCTCAGAATCTACATTCTTCGTTGATGTGACCACCAGCAGATCAATCTAGAGGGTGTAAAGTGTTTTGAGTTGGGAAAAAATGGGGTAGGGGGGTGGGTGATGAAAGAGACAGGCCAAGAAATAAGCTTAGAGAAAGAGCAGGGCAAGCCAGAAAAAATAAGCAGACTTGCCATTGGAATTAAAGTCACTCAAGGTCAACCCCTACCTGGGTCAGCTAGGGACGCTCCCTGCTATGCAAATGCCAGAGGGGAATCCATTGCTCGGCACTCGACACCCAGGTCAGAAGGCCTGGGAGGGCCCTTTTCATCTTCCCATCTCTTCCTTCAACAGGGATGCGGGTCTTGTCTTTGAAATCCTGCTTCCTCCTGCCTTCCCCACTCCCAGGTTTTCTCCCTGAAACACACAGCGCCTGATTCACAAGGATGAGATGCTGAGAAAGCAGATACTAGAGCAAAACATCTTTCTTCTGGTTACACTTCGTTTCTCTCTCCGTCTTGCTTGAAGGATGGGGCCCTTCAACAGGTTAGGGACGGGAAAATGAAAGTCTTTCATATTCTGGGCAATACTTCTTTCTGGTTTTCACCTTTCCTAGTGTCCCCTGCATCACTAGGGAGATGTTTTGTAAAGGTACTCATGATTTATTAAATGCCAGGCACTGAGTTGAGTGCTTGACATCTATGATTGTATCTGCTCCACTTCCAAATGGGCCATGGTAGAGATTAAATGACGGATGACACGTAAAATAGTCCCATGCCAGACACTGAGAAGCTAACTTCATTGACCACCTGCGGCTCTGCCAATAATAATAATAATTCATTATGATGATTACTTATTACAACCACCCTATAAGATAATGCCTCCTCTTTTTAGGTCCTATGACATCCCTATTTCTTGATGACAAAACTGAGGCAGGGACAGCATTGGTCCAAGGTCACCCAACTTACAAATGGCAGAGCCAGGACTCACACCCAGGACTCTCCAACTCTGAAATCCGTGCTTGTAAGCAAGATGGCTGCTTGCCCATTCATTCCCAGGTGCCCCTCAGTGCCTCCACCCCTATCTTGCCGTCCCTCTCATCTCCTCGCTTCTACGCCGATATTCTTTGCCCTGCAACATGCAAGAGCCCGAGCACGATTCCCAGCCCTTTGCACTTCTTCATCCAACAGCCTCGTAATACTATTACTGCTGATGGCTTTTCATTCCCAATGCCAAACCTGATTTGGAGTTCACAAGGCTGAGGGTTTCAATCCAGGCCCTGTGGACAGGCTCTGGGAGCCCTAAGTGACTGGAGCTTACAGACAATCTAATTGTTATTGACATTTGTGTCTGATTATTCATCAAGGAAGAGCTGTCTTATAGGCCGAGTCATTCTATTCCCCAGCCCCCTTTCAGCCTCCCCACTCACGACCAAACACGATGCACCATCAGGGGTGGGCCAATCAATCGTAATATCACTCTACATCTATCAGAGCCACTTTTGTGGGCTTGGGTGCAGGGGCAGATGCGAAAGAAGGAAATGGGAAGATGAAGAAGTGGATGAAAATTATTGTGCACTGAATCTGAAATGGAAGCATTACGCAAACAGAAAAGAGTAGATTGCATTACAAAAGATATCCATCTATCTATCTATCTATAGATAAATATATCTACTTATATCTACCTACTTACAGAGAGATGATAGATAGATAGATAGATAGATAGATAGATAGATAGATAGATAGATAGAATTGTATCTATATCCGTACTTATCTACCTCACCACTCGGGAGGGTAATTATTAAGAAGCACGTCACTTGTCAATTCATTCTGCTTGGTTGAAGCCCAGTGTCCCAGGAAAATGTCCAATTTTATCTTGAATGACATTTGTGTCAGGTTAATCAACCTTGATCATAATCAATCTAATAAGTTGATGAGTTCCCTTGCCCTGTCCCCCCAAAAAAGCAGCTCATTCACGTCATAAATCTTTCCCTCATTTTATTTAATTCTATTTTTCTAGACTGTCCCATTGGCCACATCTCCCTTTGTAGGGTTATCTTGAGAAAGTTGAAGCCATCAGCACTTGCCGAGTGCTGGCTGCATCTGACCTCAAGTGTTTTCACAATTCCTCCTGACTTCCAAAATGTGTGAAGACCTCACGACATCAAAGGTCATTTTGCAAGGAGCAGCCAGAGTTTTGCACAGAGCCATCCATGCTTTCTTGGACTCTAAACAATGACACAGTCCTTTGGAAGGGCTGGCACATTGGCTGGTCACCACGATGACCCTGACCTACTCGCAACAGGACTGAGCTAACCCACAGAGACCAGGGCTCTTCTTTGCTTAAAAAGAAAAGAAAATTGGCACATGAAAACAACAATGCATTCTACAGACTACCAGAATGACGAAAATTTAAAAGACTGATTATCCCAAGTGTTGGTGAGGCAGTGTGATGACTGAAGCCCTCATACCTTCTTTTTCTTTTTTTTATAAATTTATGTATTTATTATTTATTTATTTTTGGCTGCTTTGGGTCTTCGTTGCCATGCGCGGGCTTCTCATCACAGTAGCTTCTCTTGTTGCAGAGCACAGGCTCTACGCGCACAGGCTTCAGTAGTTGTGGCACATGGGCTCAGTAGTTGTGGCTCGCGGGCTCTAGAGCGCAGGCTCAGTAGTTGTGGCGCATGGGCTTAGTAGCTCCGCGGCATGTGGGATCTTCCCGGACCAGGGCTCAAACCCGTGTTCCCTGAACTGGCAGGTGGATTCTCAACCACTGCGCCACCAGGGAAGTCCGCCTCATACCTTCTTGATGGGTGTTATGAGCTGAGTTGTGGCCCCTCAAATTCATATATTCAAGTTCTAACTCTCAGCAACTCAGAATGTGAGAGTATTTGGAGATAGGTTGTTTAAAAAGGTGACCGATTTGAAATGAGGTCATTAGGATGGGTGCTCATCCAATATGACTGGTGTCCTTATAAGAAGAGATTAGGACACAAACATGCAGGAAGGGAAGATCACGTAAAGTCACAGGGAGAAAACAGCCACCTACCAGCCTTGGAGAAAGGAGGCCTCAGCAGAAACCAACGCTGCCGACACCTTGATCTTGGACCTCTAGCCTCCAGAATTGTGAAACAATCAATTTCTGTTGTTTAAGCCACCCAGTCTGTGGTACTTTATTATGGCAGCCCTAACGAACTAATACAATGAGGATGCAAAATGGCATAGCCGCTTTAATTTTTTTTTTTTTTTTTTTTGCCGTACGCGGGCCTCTCACTGCCGTGGCCTCTCCCGTTGTGGAGCACAGGCTCCGGACGCGCAGGCTCAGCAGCCATGGCTCACGGGCCCAGCTGCTCCGCGGCATATGGGATCTTCCCGGACCGGGGCACGAACCCGTGTCCCCTGCATCGGCAGGTGGACTCTCAACCACTGCGCCACCAGGGAAGCCCTGGCATAGCCACTTTAAAAAAACAGTTTGCCTCTTATTATAAATTTAACCACACACTAATAATATAACCCAGAAATTCCATTCCTACGTATTTACCCAAGAGAAATTAAAACATGTTCACACCTAAAAATATGACCTAAAAATGAATATAATAATATAACCCAGAAATTCCATTCCTACGTATTTACCCAAGAGAAATTAAAACACGTTCACACCTAAAAGTATGACCTAAAAATGAATATTTATAACATGATTATTTACAGTAGCCCAAACTACTGAAACAACCCAAATGTCCATCAACTGATGAATGACTAAACAAATTGTGGTATATCCATACGATGGAATACTACACAGCAATAAAAAGGAACAAATCACGGACACATTCCAAAACGTGGATGAATCTCAAAAGCATTCGTTCTATTAAGCAGAAGAAGCCAGACACCAAAAATTATGTAATATAATTGTCATTTTTATGACTTGCTGGAAAAATCAAATCTAAACAGACAGAAAACAGATCAGTGGTTACCAGGGGCTGGAGGTGGGAGAAGGGAATTGATTACGAAAGGAAACTGGGGAAAATTTGGGGGCAATGGAAATGTTCTATCTCTTGATTCCAGTGACGGATTCATGTCAAATTCATCAAAATGTATTCTAAAAAGGGTACATTTTATTGCACATTAATTATATTTCAATAAACTTAACTTTAAAAAAAATAGTGAGCTATCCCTCTTTGCCTAAGGGGTAAAATTTTTTTTAATTCATAACATCCATTATTGGTGTAGATACAGGAAAGCGGTTACTTCCATGCACTCCTGTTGGGTGTTTAAATTAGGAATGTCTTGCTGGAAAGAAAACTGTCAGTTCTCTATCAAAATATGAAATATACAGTTGTTTGACCCAGGATTTTCACCCTTAGGAATCTATCCTGCAAAACTACTTGTATATTTACAGATATGTCCATAGCGGTGTTGTTTATCATGGCCCCAAATAAGAAGCAACCCACAGAGAAAATATCAATCCGAGAAACAGGAGCTTAAAGATATATACCCACCTGTTGACGTCGTTATCTTAAGGGAGGTCTAGGGGTGGGGTTAAAGAAGTGGCGCATTTTACTCAATATTTTTCTGTTCATTTTCATTTTTATACAGAGAATGAATTCATATACTGTGTAATTTATTTTAACCCTGGGATCAGAACTCCCATTTTAATAAATAATACAAGGAAAATGCATCTCACTCAATCATCCTCTTAAAGTGTCCCCTTCCCTGCTCTCTCCCTTCTTTGACATACACACTGATTGTTCCAAGAAAATTGATTAGTTGAGATGGGTACCGACCATTCCTTTATTCTAGCAGATTTGAGGCAACGAAATTCTTCAAAGAAAAAATAAAATGCTAGGGGCTACATGCTACTAGTGCCCATGCTACCAAAATAATGACAACAATTAAAAGGGAAAGAAATTGGCTGATTTCACTTAGGTGCAGATCCGATGATCAAGAGTTTCATATGCTTAGTGAAGGTTTTCTCTGAGTTGGCCCAATGACAGGAACAAAATTGGGAAGAGAAAAGGACGAAGAAATCGTGAACCATTTACACCGTGGATGGGGGATTAGAAATGCTTAGGGGAAAAGCAGATGGATTGATGTTGGATCCAGGTTTCTCTGACCTTAGAGGGTAAATATAAAACGAATCAACTTCAGTTACAGTGAAAAAACACCGAGTTCCTTTGGAACGAGGCTCTGATCTGGGACTTTGACTTTGCAAATACCCAGTTTGCTTGCAACACTTAGCCTCTGAGGCCACCCTAGGAGCGTGTGCATTTGGGCTGACTAGGGGCTGGCTTTCCTCTGTGTCCCACTCCTAGAATCGAGCAATTAGATATTCCCTTTCTTGTTGAACTCATCAACCTTGGTGAAACCAAAGATCTGCTTGAGCTACTCGAGTTATCGGAAAGGAGGATGGAAAGCAGTTATGCCCTTGAGTTACAAGTTTTCCCTGCAGCCATTTCTCCTCCCCAAAGGAGAGAATTATATCTCACCTTAAGGGTCCCTTGAATTTTTCCAGGTGAAGGTTCTAGGAATGATGGTCTCATTGAATTGTTTCTTAGGAAGTTTTAAGCTGGAAGTGGAAAAATCAAAGGATGAGGGAAAAACTTAGTAACTATGAAAGTCCCAACAATGGACCATAAGGCATCTTAGTATCTTGGCCAAACTCTATGATTATTTTCCCACTTAATTTGGCAGAAAGAAATTCCACTAAATTAGGGGTCAGCAAAATTTTCCTGTAAAGGGTCAGACAGTAAATATTTTAGGCTTTGTGGGCCCTGTGGTCTCTGTCACAACTACTCAACTCTGCCCTTGCAGTGCAAAAGCAGCCGTGGACAACACATAAATGAATGGGTGTGACTGTGTTCCAATAAAACTTTATTAATGACACTGAAATTTGAATTTCATGTAAATTTCATGTGTCGCAAAATATTAATCTCCTTTTGCTTTTTTAAAAAACTTTCAACCGTTGAAAAAGGTAAAAAGCATTCTTAGTTCTCGAGCCTTACAAAACTGAGTGGTGGGGGGCTTCCCTGGTGGCGCAGTGGTTAAGAATCTGCCTGCCAACGCAGGGGTCATGGGTTCGATCCCTGGTCCGGGAAGATCCCACGTGCCACTGAGCACTGAGCACTGTGCACCACAACTACTGAGCCCACGCACCGCAACTACTGAGCGCAAGTGCTGCAACTACTGAAGCCTGCACGCCTAGAGCCCGTGCTCCGCAACAAGAGAAGCCACTGCAATGAGAAGCCCGCGCACCGCAATGAAGAGTAACCCCCGCTCACTGCAACTAGAGAAAGCCCGCACGCAGCAGTGAAGACCCAACGCAGCCAAAAAAAAAAAAACAGGTGGTGGGTGGAAGTTGGCTCATGCGACCTGGTTTGCCAACCTCTGCCTAAATTATCATGTCATTTATGGTTTTTTGTTACAAATATAATTCTATTTTGAAACCTCCCTTTTACTACATACAGTGTCTTAGCAGACAGATGGATAGACAGGTAGAAAACTGATAACTGCTAGGTGATATGTCAACAATTAGAATTTTTTTAAGCAAAGGAAATGGTTGCTGTCCATTTAGGATATTAGAATATAAGCCCCTTGAGGGCCGTGCTTGGCACGAGGCCTGGCACGTAGTAGAAGCTAATCGTTTCTCTCAGATCAATGAACAAATAACGGTCAAAGGAAAGGGAAATTTTGTTCCCATCCTAAAAATATCATCAACACTCATTTGTCCGAACTCTAAGTGTTCCAGAAAAACGGTAGAGGGCAGGTGTCAAAACTGAAGACTTAAATTAGATTAAGGAAATGAAAATAAATCACCAGCAGTTTCTTGGACAGAGGTGCATTGCAGCATCAGAGCTCAGACGCAGTGTCAGATCAAGATGAAAGTCTGGAAAAATGATCACAAAAGGAAGGATATGTTTAGATTGCTCTTACCAAAAGGAGAGGTCCATTTTGGGGGAGAGAAAGAGAGAGAAATCAAGGGCAATAAGATGTCAAATTATATTAGCTAGGTGTTTACGCCCAACTATGGCAGCTTAAACATTTAAGATTTTACTTTTTCTCTCATCAAATAATCCCTGAAAGTGGGCAGTCAGGGAACTATGGAGATTCCATCAAATTTTCAGGGAGGCAGAGGCAGGTTTCTTCTATCTTCGTCCTCCATCTCCAAGTTACCTCATAGTTTAAAGGAGCTGCTGGAACTCCAGCCATTACATAAACGTTACAGACTGCAGGTGCAGAAATGAAGAGGAGAGGACAAATGGGCACACTTAATCAGCCGAGTTAACTTTCCTAGTCTTCCCGAGGCATCACAAACATTTCCGCTTGCCTATCAAGGGTCAACAGTTAGGCATATGAACATATTTAGCTGCAAGGGAAGCACTGAAACGTAGCTTTTGATTGGTGCATTGCTCTTTACATAAAACTGCTGGTCTATTTCTCCAGAAATAGAAGAGAAAGGATATTGTAAAAGCAACCAGGCATGGGAGTTCCCTGGTAGTCCAGTGGATAAGACTCGGTGCTTTCATTGCTGTGGCCCGTTCAATCCCTGGTCAGGGAACTAAGATCCAGGAGGCTGCATAGCATGGCCAAAAAACAAAAAGCAACTAGCCATATCTTCCTTAGCAATTACAATAGCTTATGAATTCATTGATCCATAAACATTTATTATACAATTACCAGGCTCGGCTTGCCAGACAAGGTTATAGCAGAGAACAATGCAAGTCTCTGTTCTTGTGGAGCTTAGAGAAGATAGACATTAAACAGAATCATGGATAATGAAGGTTTCTAAAATACAGGTTGCTATTGGAGCATATAAACTGGGTCATCTAATCCAGAGGTTGACAAACTTTGTCTTCAAAGGTTCAGAGTGGGACTTCCCTGGCAGTCCAGTGGTTAGGACTCCATGCTTCCAGTGCAGGGGGCCCGGGTTTGATCCCTGGGTGGGAGCTAAGATCCTGCCTGCCACACAGCATGGCCAAAAAAACAAAAAGAAAAAAAGAAAATTCAAAGCATCAGAGAGTAAATTTTTTCAGCTTCGAGTGCCCTATGGTCTCTGTCTCAACTACTGAACTCTGCCGTTATAGCATGAAAACAGCCATAGGAAACATGTAAATGGATGGACATAGTTGTGTTCCAATAAAACTTTATTTACAAAAGCAGACAGGGGGCCAAAATTGCCCCACAGGTCATAGTTTGGTGACCCCGGATCTAAGCTAATGTGAGCTGTCAGTTAAGATCCTGCTGAAGGGATGCTTTATTAAGAGGAGACATAAAAGATGATCAGAAGTTCATTATGAAGAAAGGAACAGGGCTGACATAGAGTGTTCCAGGTGAAGAGTCCATCATTTCAAAGACGGAGCTACAGGAGAGAGCAAGGCATATTCATGGTATTTAAAGGAATCCAAATAGGATGGAGGAAAACAAGCAAGAAAGAGAGTTATAAAAGATGAGTTGGTAGGAGGTTGAAATCAGGGATTCCACAGGGGGTCTGTACTTTATTATAAGGGCAATATAGAGTGACTGGGGGCTTTCAGTAAGAAGTGACAGGATTAGACCTGCATATTTTAAGTCCGTTCTTGCTGTCGGACAGAGTGATGCGATCAGAGGGGCTAAGGATAGAGGTGAGACATCCACCAGAGTAGATAAAACGAGAAATAAAACCTAAGAACGTCAAGCGTTGGTGAACTGTTTTTACTCACAACACTTCTGGCACCAAATGCGTGAGTTTTTTCCACACACCAACCAATTCTCCAAATCTCCAGACACCAGCCTGGTGTCCTACAGTTCATTTCAATTCTGACACTGACTACCCAGAGTTAGTGTCATATTCCACGGGTTTAAGAGCTCAGTCCCCAAGACGGCCTTCACTTCAGTCACGAGTATTGGGGTGCCCAAGGTACCCACAGGTCTGTCCGACTTGGTTGGAAATCAGGAGCTCCTACAACCTCCCTCCCCCAGGTTTAACAGTTTGTTAGCATGGCGCAGAGAACTCAGGGAAACAGTTTACTTATGCTTACTGGTTTGTCGTAAAGACACAACTCAGGAACAGCCAAATGGCAGTGTTGCGTGGACAGGGTTTGGGGTGGCGGTAGGGGTTCAAGAAGCTTCCATGCCCCCTCTTGGGGTGCCACCCTCCCAGCACTCCATGTGCTCGGCAGCCCAGAAGTTCTCCAAACCCTGCTCACTGGGTCTTTACGGAGACGTGTTACGAAAGCATGCAATCACTGGCCGCTGGTGACTAGCTCAACCCCCAGCCCCTCTTCCCTCCCCAGAAGTTCAGGGGGTGGAGAGCTGAAAGTTCCAATCCTCTTATTATGTCTCGGTCTTTCTGTTGACCAGCCCCCAATCTGAAGCTTCCTACTTATCTCACTGGATACAAGTTAGACCATCACCACTCCAGAGATTCCAAGGGTTTTAGGAGTTGCGTTCTTTCATATCCGTCCAATTTCCCTACCACTTTGGAAAGAACTGACCAACGTGAGAACAAGTTCACTACATCGCTACCAAACATCCAGATACTTCTTTCATTAGGTCCATGGGAATCTGCCTCCTTTTTTGAAACAGAATAGTGATGAACTCATGTTATTTTATGGACGTAACTTCATGATTTCACTGAGCAAGGACCACAGTGAGAGAACCAGGGTTTAATGGGATCTTGGCATATTTTGCTAGAACAGAGAGAATGTTCATAAACGTGCCAAACTTCCAGGCAAAGTGGCATCCTTTTGTATTTCTTTCTACACCTTTAAAAAGCCATTGTCCTTCCTTACCCACCCCCCTATGGTAAATAGTCTAGATGGTAAATGTTTAAAGTCGGAGACTTATAAAGGCGGACAGGAAATCAAAACCACCTCTGTTTCATGGTTTGTGATGACTTACTCTTCCACGGTTTCGAGTTTAGAAAGAGTTGGGGTTTTTTAAATTAATTTTTAATAGCATCTGCTGTTATTGTTTTTTCTATATAGAAAATCTCTGCAAAGATCCAAGCTCACCCTCCCACTTAATCATCTTCTTTATGGGAGGAATAAATGACTTCAGAGTTGAGGTTCCGAAGGCATCCAAACTCTTTCTCAGCTGGTGCACTTTTGAGTGTGAGTAACTTAAATTGCAAACCCTCTCGGGGCCCAGGACTTATCTTCTTTATCTCTTGTAAAGGGTTGAACAGACTGTGAGTCTTCAACAAGCAATAAATAACGCTATATTCCACATCAATAATGAGTGCAGTCTAGTTGCAAAAAGCCGATTCTGATAAAAATCAAGGCCCGAGATATACGTATGCATATGGCCGGTTCCCTTTGTTGTACGGCAGAAACTCACACAGTATTGTAAAGCAATTATACTCCAATAAAGATGTTTAAAACAAAAAATCAAGGCCCAAGCATCACCCAAGCCTTGGATTTCATCCAAATGTGACCTCGTGGGAAGACTTTTTGAAAATTAAGAGGAGGGATGTGTGTGTTGCCTTGAATTTCCTGTCCATATTGATGCCCCTTAGAGTAGGAAGATAAGGGTTTTCAGAAGGTTTTTTCTTTCTACATATTGCTGATGATTCCCTAGGTTTGACAGCTAATTGGTCCTCAATTAATATCTATTGAATAAATAATAATAATAGCTAATATGTATGAAGTGCTTACCCTGTATCAAGCACTATGATAAGGCTTTACACGGAGTAAGTATCTCATGTCAACACAATGGGGTAGGTTCTATTACTGGCCCCATTTTACAGATGGGAAAACAGAGATTCAGAGAGGTTTCGTCACTTGCTCAAGGTCACTTAGCTAGTGAATGGTACAGCAGGATTTTAACTCCAGCTCAGAACCACTCCATTTTACTGTCTCTGCAAATCAAATACCTCATCGATTGAATATGCTGACTTTTGTGCCTGAGTTAAGACCAAAAATGGGATTACTGAAATTCAAGGGTTAAAAAAAAACCTTGCCAAACGATTCTTGGGTGGTTAAGCCTCAGAAGAAGTGGTAGATACTCACATATCTCAGTTGCTTTGCCCTGAATATAACCAACTCCTTAATGTCTCAGAAACTTGGAATTTGGCATTAAAAAGAACTTCAAAGATTATTTCATTCAACGTCTTACCCAACAGAAGACACCTTTCCATGGAACAGTGCAGCCTCTGCTTGCCTGCCTCCAGGGACAGGAGGCTCACTACCTCAAGTACCTTCAAGCACTGCCTAAGGGGCAGGCTGCCCTTTCCTCACCTTTCAGACCTAAGCAAGAAGTTGGTGCCTAATTCCTGGTGCTTCACAAGAAATACAGATCTGTCTGCCTAAGTGAACACTCTGGTTTGTTCCCTGGAGAGACAGACAAAATGATATCAGAGTTTATTGAGGCTTCCTGCCGGCCCAAGTCTCCACATGCTACTCCCAGCTCCATAATCCTCAAATCTACAAAAATACAACAGGACGGCATGTGCCGAGACTTCCCTGGTGGTCCACTGGTTAAGACTCCATGCTCCCACTACAGGGGGCATGGGTTTGATCCCTGGTCGGGGCCACACGGCACAGCCAAAAGGAAACAAAAAAGATGGTGTGTGCCATGATGTATTCTGGGAGGCAGAGAGAAAAATCTCCAATGTTCTAAGGAAATACCCAGGCAGCCTCTATACCCCTTCCTCTTGGTCTTCTTTCACTGGCACTTGAGTATCTTTTTGTCACTCTGAACACTCAGGAGTTCTAATAGGACCTCTCCCAAGGCCAGAGTCCTTATTTTCAGCCAACCCTACCTCACCTACCTACCTCTCCTACTCATAGCCAGCCCCCTCCACATCTCCTTAGTACCTGTGTGCCTACCACAGCGAAACTGTAGTGGTGACAAGCATTGTCCTTGAAGCCAGAGGGATCTGTGTTTGCATCCCATGTTTATTGCTTACTAGCTGTGTGACCTTGGACAAACATCTTAGCCATTCGGGGCCTCCATTTCTTCATTCACAAAATGACCTTATTCCTCAGACGGATACAGCTCATGGAAAGGAATAAGTGGATCTATCCTGACGATCTAACGTACAGCATGGTGACTATAGTTAACGATACTGTATTACATACTTGAAAGTTGTTTAAGAAAGTAGATCTTGGGTTTGCCTGGTGGCGCAGTGGTTGAGAGTCCGCCTGCCGATGCAGGGGACACGGGTTCGTGCCCCGGTCCGGGAGGATCCCACATGCCGTGGAGCGGCTGGGCCCGTGAGCCATGGCCGCTGAGCCTGCGCGTCCGGAGCCTGTGCTCCGCAACGGGAGAGGCCACAACAGTGAGAGGCTCGCGTACCGCAAAAAAAAAAAAAAAAAAAAGGAAGTAGATCTTAAGTGTTATCACCATACACTGAAAAAAACGGTAATTATGTGAGGGGATGGAGGTGCTAACTAACCTTAGTGTGGTAATCATTTCACAATATAGCCGTTCATCAAATCATCACGTCATATACCTTAAACTAACATGGGTTACATGTCAAGAATATCTCAATAAAGCTGGAAAACAATAATAAAATAAAATTAAATTAAATAATAAAATAAATTGACACACAGCACATAAATTGGTACAAACAGATAATCAGACAGACACCCAGACCGTCACACAGACATTTGTACAGACATATGCATGGACACACACACACACACAAAGACACACACGAAGTAACAGCAATCCGTCACAACTACAGCTCTGTTCCCTCGCCCGCAGCCAACCTCCGTCCCCGCACCTCCCACCTCCTGCACCCCTGCGCCTTCCCCTTACCCGCCACACCCCAGCCCCTAAATTCAGAAAGTTGGGCCTGCAAGGACGTTTGATTGGCCAAGCCCCCTTCAGTGGTTTTATTTTTCCGAGTGCGGTTTTGAAGCAACATGGGAAGTAATGAGAGGAAATAATTTTGTTCATTGTTGAACAAGCAGAGGACACTGTGGCAATGTGTATAACAGATGTGTGTGCAGGGAGTTTCTATACACGATTGTGTGCTCCCATCTCTCTCCAAAGATGGGGAATTCAAATCGGCATTTTTATTTTTTTAAGGGAAGGAAGCAGGAGGAGAGCTTGAACCCACTCCAGAGGTGTATGAAGTTGGACAGCCCTGAAGCATCGGGTGGCCTTGCCTGCAGCCTGGTTTCTCCTAAGAAGAATCACGGCATGCCTGCTGATGTTAATTCCTCGATTTATATAATGTCAGGGAGTCAGGTTTTATCTCTCCTAGCCCCCAAAAATAACATTAAAAAAAAAAACTGAACAGAATGAAAATCACTTCATGGAGTCTTCCAGATGAAACCAGGAGTCTGGCTACCTTGGGCTCATGAATGTGGTATCGGAACTGTACAGGCTTCCGGTAAAATCCAGCCCATGTGTCCCTTTAAGGAGAAAGCCCCCCTGCCCTTACTGCCCGCTAAATGTCATCCCCTTCCTATGCATCCTTCCAGTTCTTATGTTTTAGGTCAAGCATGCTTTAATCTTATCTCTGGTCTTTCAGCTCAGACCTCGCTAAAGAAGCTTCTGCCAGGAGCCAAGGTCATATGCTCTTTTTCTCCCTGGAAAAGCCAACAGCCTCCTCTGGTCCACAGGCATAAGCTTAACCAAAGATCACAACTGGCTACATGTGAGCTGGATCCAGACCCCAGACCTGTTTTATTTGGCTCGCAGAGCGTTGGCTCAGACGATATATTTTCAAAATATTGAATCATCTGCCAACATTGAAAAATCAGAAGCTTTCACATAAAAATTGCAGTTTTTCAGCTTTTCTTGAAAACTTGAAAGTTCTGGCAACACTCAGCCTATATTCCTACAAGGTTACCTTGGCTAGAGCTGAGTGGCGGGTGGTCCCTTGAGACAGGACGCTGCATTTTGCCACAGTCCACACCACTCCCTAGTGTCTCCTCACACTGTGTCTCAAAGTCTGTTGCTGTTTAACACTGACCTCTCAGCGTTGTTTTACTTAGAGAAGAATTAATGGGACAGGAAGATAGGTCTAACACCCACTTCTCTTTCAAAAGTAGAGAAATAAAGGATCATGATGGTGTAATAACAAAACAAAAACTTAACACTTACTTGGAATATTCTAAGCTCATTTAATCCACACAGCAACTCTCTAAGGGTTGGTCTGTGGGTGTTATCTTGCTATTGTTTTTTGGGGTTTGGTTTGGTTTTTTTTTTTTTGGCCGCACCACATGACTTCTGGGATCTTAGTTCTCCCACCAGGGATCGAACCCAGGCCATTGAACTGCCAGGGAATTCCCTGCTACCTTGTTATTGTTGGCATTGTTGTTGTTATTACCATTTTAAGGAATGGGAGAAATTACGGTAAACAAAGAAGGCCAAGTTTTACAGGGAACGAGGTATCTATTTCTTTGTGGAAATGAAACTGTCCTATATACCATCCTATGTACATCTTAAAGATCTTCCATTTGTCCCTCCAGAGCCACTCACCACCCTTCCCCACCCTACTCTCTGCCCCTGGAGATGTATCCTTACAGATCTGTATGGGTCCCTTCTTTGGCTTCAAGTTGGACTTGGCCAACAAGCGACATGGAGAGGAAACTATGGGTGTGAGTGAACCTGGGGTATATATTCCCCAGCTCCCTCTCTGTGGGGTCAAAGAGTCATAGCAGGTGGGCTGAGTCCCTCTACCTGAGGTCAGGGGTCCAGTCCAGGGCCTCTCCACAGAATCGCCCTCCTCGGTAACTTCTCTTTCAGCCTAGGGGAGGTAAGTGCTCCCACGTGTTACTAGTCTCAGGATACTTCAGTATTCCTCTTGGTTTTCTTCTACCTCCTTAGTTCCCTTCATCCTTCACAAACATCTGTAAACAGTCCCTTGAGGAACCTTCCATCAGATGGCCCGGTGGAAGGGTATCATCTGTTTCCTGCCAGGATCCCATCTAATGCATCTTTTTTTTTTTTTTTTTTTGGCCTCACCATACGGCATGCAGGATCCTAGTTCCCCAACCAGGGATCGAACCCTGGCCCCCTGCAGTGGAAGCGTGGAGTCCTAACCACTGGACAGCCAGGGAGTTTCCCATCTAATACATCTTTAATCAGCATCCTTCATTTGTGCTACCTGCCCAGCCCGAGAACATATTTGAGTTTGCTACCCCTGCACTAGACTTACATTTTATACAGCACACAAGAGGAGTCCAGTAAGCTTATCTGTGGCTCTCAGAAAATTAATTCTTTTTTTCCACCACCATCTTTGATGCAAAAAAAGAGAAATATCTTTTTTGCTCTTGGGTTGAGAGCATGCCCTTGGGTTTTTGCTCATGCCCTTGGGTTGACAGACCATATGGGGTAAAGAGCACTGGAATAGGAGTTAGGAGCCCTGGATTCTAGGCAGAAGGCCCCCTTTCAGAAACACAGTCGCTTTGCAGAAGAGCCAGCTGGGCCCTCACCAGATGCAATCGTGCAAAATAGAGTGGCCACAGACGGGATCTTTCCAAGCCCTGCCCAGGGAGGAAGGCAGCCTGCCCAGATTTTTCTCTTTCTATTCTGTTTCCCTGTTCGATACCCATCCCCACCTCCCCTTAAGCCTTGGATCAACCCCCCTTACCGCCCCCCCTAAAATTTCCAGTTGTGCATCTATGGCATACATGTTTGTTTTTTGACAAAACTTCAACTCTCTATGTGGGAGAGGAATGCCTCTTTTAACAGAAAATCAATGTTGTTAATAAACAAAGTACATGTTATTTAGCATCGTTGGACCCTGCAAGTCCCACCAGGTCTCTTGGCACTTGTATAGAAATATGTTTCTGGATAATCCCAGAGCCCCTGGCCAGGCCTCACCCAGAAGTCTCTGAAAGTTAAAATAATCACATCGTCAAGCAGTGGATGAGATCAGAATTGTGCAAAAGGGCCCTTGGAAACAAAATCCTTCCTCGGCCAGAAGCAGAGAGAGTGAGAACATGATTTCTCTCTTTCTTTAGCGTATGTTTGCTAAAGACCTTCTCACTGCCAAGCGGGTCCTGGAGGTGCAGGGGGCAAGTGAGAGATAGTCCCCTGGTTCCCTGGGGGCCCACGTTCCAGATGGTGCCCACACACCCAAGACCCTATTTTGATGGAATTTTCAAAGTTCAAGGGGATCACAGACACAGGGACCTACCACAGTGACTTATACCCCAGCCTTGGTGTCGGGGTTAAGTTGACACAGGAGAATGGGTGCTAGAAGCCATGGGAACGGCACGTACAGAAGCACAGAGATGCGAACACCAGGTATGCCTGGGCCACAACAAGAAGTTCCATGCTGCTGATGGGCAGGTGTTCTAGAGCCCATTCATCCCCCCACATTAGTACATAAGCTCTCCATGAACTTATGTTTACCAGGGGGGGAAGTGTTAGGGAGAGGGATAGATTGGGAGTTTGGGATTGACATGTACACACTGCTGTATTTAAAATAGCTAACGAATAAGGACCTACTGTAAAAAATAAATAGATAAATAAATGAATAATTTTTAAAAGAAAGAAAAAAAAAGAACATAAGCTCTCTGAGGGTAAGGATTCTTGTTTTGCTCATGACTATAATGCCTGACACACAGTAGCTGCTCAAAAAATATGTGTCATATGAATGTATCCATATATCTACTGAGAACTTTCTAGATAATATACTGTACTGGGGAATTAACACTGGACAGAACAAAGGTCCAGCTCTCCAGGTGCTCACAGGCTGAGGGAGGGGATTAAAGGTAAGGAAATGGACAATTGCGATACAACGTGATAAATACTAAGATACGGGAGCTGCTAGGGTGGACTTTTTGATGAAGTAAGAACCCTGGAGAAAGTTAACATCTCAGCAGAGTTAACCAGGGATGAGGGGACAGGAATGGACCCTCAAGGCAGTGGGAACAACACATACAAAGGCTTGGGGGTGAGAAAAAGCAAGAAAGGATGGGATCAGTGGAGACAGACAGCCATTGGGTTGCATGTCACAGACAAAGGTCATCCGGCCAGAACACAGAAGATAGATTGATAGATCACTAGATACATACATATGTACATATATACATACATACATAGATAAAGACTGACAATAAAATTCAATCACTACTGAGAGGTCAACTCCAATAACCAAATCTCCAATAACCAAGTCAACCAGGTCCCTAGGTGTCTTGCTTAATAAGGACACGTCACCTTTATTAATCACTTACTATGTGCCAGCCACTGGGCTTTGAAGCTATTTACTTTTCAGCTCTAAGAAGTGGGTCTCACTTTTATCCCCATTGTACAGGTGAGCCAACTGAGGTTCTACGGTGCAAAGTGACTCCCATACAGGGTTCACAGGACCCACTCACAAAGATAACAGAGGTGTGAACCCAGGCCCATGAGAGCAATGGAGGCATCCTGTAGCACGAGAGGGAAGGTAAAAAAAGGAACAGAGGACAGCGAGGAGGAAAGTGAGTCACTTTATCCACACGCATGTCCTCCTGGCTCATCAAATGCAAATGAAGCCTGGGATGGAACAAGCACCGGTAATTAAAGTGGAATGAAGGTGGGGATGGTGGAACAATAGGGCACATTCTCCACCGCCAGAGGCAGGGTGGTTGCCATGGAGACAGGCCAAGGTGATGGGACCAGAGATCAAAGGCCGCCCCACGATCTTCTCTGTTGGAGTTGAAGGATCAACTGTTGTAGCTCCTGGAGAACCAGAGAACAGAGCTAGCTGTCCCAGCTAGAGGACAGTTTCTTAGCACCTGCTTCTGAAGCTGGGACATAGCATACGGTTGAAGGGAGAGTATTTGTGTCCTTCAATGATTATGTTTGTTTGTTTGGGTTTTTTCCTTTCTTTTCTTTTCTTTTCTTTTTGGCTGCGCAGCATGTCTTGGGCTTGCGGAATCTTAGTTCACCGACCATGGATTGAACCAATCCCCTCGGCAGAATGATTATTATTTTATTAACTTTAATTTTCTTTATACCAAGCTTGTTGTCAAAAACTCCAACAATGGATAGAAAACAGATATGCATTAAAAGGAAAATTCTCTCCCTCTTACTTGAAGGCTCTGATAATTAACTCTTTCTAAAAAGACACACAAGAGGGCTTCCCTGGTGGCGCAGTGGTTGAGAGTCCGCCTGCCGATGCAGGGGACGTGGGTTCGTGCCCCGGTCCACGAAGATCCCACACGCTGCAGAGCGGCTGGGCCCGCGAGCCATGGCTGCTGAGCCTGTGTGTCTGGAGCCCATGTACCGCGGAAAAAAAAAAAAAAAAAAAGACACACAAGAAATCGAAAGCTTTTCTTGCTCCTTGGGTGACCTGGGTATCTCTGGACAAAGAGAAGGAAGCTGTCTTCACTGTATATCCTTTTATACATTCTGATTTATTTTTTAATTTAAAACTATAAATGAAATTTAAAAAATAAGTATAATTTTTAAGCTAAAATTATACACATAAAATTTAACCAACTTTTAAATAGGCGTTTATGTCTCTTACAGAATTTTTTTCTCTTTGCACATAGAAACTTAGATATGGAACGTATACAATTGTTCAACAATGAAAATCTGTCTCATCCTTTTTAAAGGTTTTGTGGAATTCCTTAAGGCCATGGTCTATGTAATCTATTCCCTTTCTATAAAAAAGAGGGGATTGAAACATTGCTGTTCCCCTTTCATGCTTCCACCTGGATCACTCCAGACTGAAAGGGAGCAGAGTAGCTACCTGGGCACTTCAACATGAGGCCAAGTCAAAGCTCTAACGTTCGGACGGCTGAGTCAGGTGACCTATGACCTGGCACACAGACGCAAGAGGTTTTTTGGGGTTTTTTTTTTTTTTTTGGCCACGCTGCGCGGCATGTAGAATCTTAATTCCCTGACCAGGGATCGAACCGACGCCCTCTGCACTAGAAGCTCGGAACCTTAACCACTGGACCACCAGGGAAGTCCCCAAGAGCTCTTTAATCAGATCTCCTGGGCTCAAATCCAGGCTCAGTCCTTTAACGGGATCTCAGGCTAAATCTCAATGTTCTTATCTCTTAAGAGGGCATCACAGTATCTCCCTCACAGAATATTCCTGAGGAGTAAATGAAAAATCTATGCATAGCACCCAGGCTGTTGCCTGGCAGAGAATACCTAAGCGCCCCGAAAATGACCCGTCTTAGTGTCCTTATTCTTATCATACTATTACATCCTCTAGGATGACTATTGGCTAAGCCCCCCTCTCCTCCAGCCACTCACTCAACACATGTTAATTGAGTGCCTAGTATGTGTCCAGCTGGGGTCCACCCAGCTCAAGGAGAAAGGCACACATCAAAGGGAAAACTTCAGCCAGCTCTGGCTCCAGAGCCCAGAATTTCAGTTTACACCTCTGATCTGGAGATGCCCTAAATCAGCAGGGCCCTATCAAAGAGACAAGAAAAAAATAAATAAACTTACCTAGAGTTCAAAGTCACTAATGTGGCTCCAGCATATTAGGACACTGTATTTGTTTCCAGGGCTCTGAACAGGGACGTTTCCAGAGAAGTTTTAAGGGAGCACTTCCAGAATGCGTTTTGTTCACACTCACTTCTAAACCAATGAACCCCCATAGGGAAATCAGTGTGGGTCCAGGTTTAAGTTAAATTATAATAATAGTAGTAGTAATAATATTAGCTCTTATTTATTAGGGGTTTGCTATGTACCAGACTCTGTGCTAAGAGCTTTCCATGCATCATCTCATTTCACCTTCAAAATAAGCCAAGAGGCAATTCCCTGGTGGTCCAGTGGTTAGGACTCAGCACTCTCACTGCTGGCGCCCAAGTTCAATCCCTGGTCAGGAAACTAAGATCCCACAAGCTCCACGACGTAGCCAAATTTTAAAAGAAAAAAAAAATTTAAGCCAAGAGATATGAAGTGTTAAGATCTACAGGATACAGATGAACCACTGGAGGCTCAGAGAGGTCAAGGGGCTTGCCCGAGGTCACACAGCTAGTAAATGGCCAGGCCAGGATTCTGACTCTAAAGAGTCTGCTCCAGAGCTCCCTGCCACCCGCAAGTCAAAGAGCAAAGACTCCTCAAACTTGGGGAGGATTTGGACTTCTCTTCTCTTCTCTAAACCCCTGCAAAGGCCACCCCAGTAGAAGACCAGAAAGCTAACTGAAAGCTCAATGGTTAACTCCCCTTTGGGTGTGCTCTGGAGCTGTGCACACAGGCTACGGAAGAGGGGCTACAGAAACCTGAATCATTTAGCACAAGGCCTGGAAGACAATGCATGACATTGTAGGCCGAGGCAGCTGAACCTGAGAACCCTGGGGACCTGGCCGCATCTCTCTAATCGGATCTGAAAACCACATTCCTATGGTTCCCCCAGGTTGCAGCGAATTCCTCTGGCTTATTAAGCAGGTATGACCCGTCTTTTTGATATAAAAACAACAGGCTGTGTGCTGGGCTGGGCTGAGACCTAACAGAATATAAAAAGTCAGCAGCACAAAGCCTAGCACCTCCAACACACATCTGGAAAGCATTTTCTATTGATATAAAAATGGATGTGTGGATAACGCATGTGTGTATTTATGAATCTGGTGTATTAACCACAAAGGTCACAGTGAGAAAGGGCCATCCTGACTCCGAAGCCAGCCCCCATACTGAGCTTTCGGATGACTTCGGGGTTGACTTATCCCAACCGAGGCCAAAGCTTCACATACACACCTTCTTCTCTACTAACCAGGTCTCCAAAACCCAACCAGGCTGAACACGGACGCTTTTTCTCTGGTGTCTTGGAGTGGATGCATTCGAAAATGGAACACGCTTATGAGGTCTGCTGATTCTGACCCCTTCTAATGAGAACTCTTACCTGACTGAAAACCAGGATTCTTAGAAAACTGCATTTTTCAAGAAAGCTGGTTGATTCTATATATGTGTGTGTGTGTATTTATATATTTATATATATATTTGTTTCACTTATTCATTCAAGAAATATATTTCGAGCATCGACTATGTGCCAGTAATGGTTCCACCTGCTGGGGTTACAGTCACAAACAAGATACATTAAGTCCTGTAGTCTTGGAGGTTCCAATCTAGTGAAGGAGACATAAAATAAACCAGTAAATGAATAAATATAGACTATAATTGGGATGGACAGACTCTAAGTTACCCCTTCCATGATTCCTGCCTCCCAGTATTCTCAGTTTTGTGTCATTCCCTCCCCTTTAGTATGAATGGGACTTGCGACTTGTTTCCAACCAATAAAATATGGCAGTAGTGGTGGAATGTTATTTCTACGGCCTTACGGTCTTGCTAGCTGACTCGCTCTGAAGACCCTCCTGGCTGGCGTGATGAAGAAGGCAGCTGTGTCAGTCAACTGCAGGCAGCCCTAGGAGCTGAGCGGCCTCCCGCTGACACTGACCAAGAAGCCAGGGCTCTCATTCCTATGACTACAAAGAAATTCATTATTCCAATAACCTTAGTGAGCTTGGAAGTGGATCCTTACCCAGTCAAGCCCCCAGATGAGAAAGCAGCCCAACGAACACTTGGAGAGCAGCCCTTTGAGGCCCTAAGCAGAAGACTCAGACTCCTGACATAAAGAAACTGTGAGATAATCGATGTGTGCTGTTTTAAGCCACTGTTTGTGGTAATTTGTTTTACACAACCATAAAAAATTAGTGGAATAATTATAGATAGGAATAAGTGCTATGAAAAAAATAATAAAGGTAAAGGATAGAGTGAGGGTGGAATTGTCCAGAGAGGGCCTCTCTGATTAGGTGACATTTGAACACAGACCATCAAGAAGCTGTGTGGAAAATCTGAGGGAACAGTGTTAGGAGGAAAAAGAAGGGCAAACACATGGTTTCGTGAAGGAAGAGAGGAGTTGGTATATTGAGAAACAGCAAGGAGGCAAAGTGGCTGCAGCCAGTGGTCAAGGAAAGGGTGATGGGAGCCAACGAGCCAGTGGTCAGATTATCCAGTGCTTTGTGGTTCACGCAGTAAGGACTCTGGATTTCAGGCTAAGAATACTGGGAGGTGATTAGAAGGATATAATAAGATTCATGTTTTTAAAGAGACTTCTCTGGCCACTATGCTGAGAAAAACTGAAAAGGAGGAAAGATGGAATCGAGAAGACCACATAGGAGGCTGTGGTCATTATCTTTGTAAAACGCTGGTGGCTTGGACTAGAGTAGGAGTGAAACGAAGAGAAGCCGTCAGATTTGGGTTCACGTCTCTGAGGTTCCCTCCTTTCTACAATACGCCTCTCAACTTCTAACCACTTTGGAAGCCCCAAAGTCCGACCTCTGAATCCTCAGCCCAGTAAGACGGCGAGTTTCTGCTCACCTTCTATTCCTCTGCACCATGAATTAACCAAAGTCTTTAGAGAAAAGGCTGGGATCAATTTAAAGATCCCCTTCCCCTCCCCCTAGCATCATATTCCCACAAATTCTATATGTGCTGGTGCATTCCGATTCTTATAAACAGTTGTTGCATGTATTTATGTCCAGCTTTTCTCAATGTTTTTGGAGGAGGGTTATTTTCATACAAGCTCCACTGGAACTGACTTTTTCACTGAAGTCTTATCCCACGCCTGGTTCAAATCAATCCCTATACGGTAGTGGTTATGAACCCAGACTCTGGAGCCAGGCTGCCTGGATTCAAATCCCACTTCTGAAACCTTCCAGCGCTGAGTCTGAGATTTATCACTTAACCTCTCTCTGCCTCAGTTTCCTCATCTTTAAAATGGGAAGAGGACTTCCCTGGTGGCGCAGTGGTTAAGACTCCGCCTGCCAATGCAGGGGACATGGGTTCGAGCCCTGGTCCGGGAAGATCCCACATGCCACAGAGCAACTAAGCCTGTGCACCACAACTACTGAGCCTGTGCTCTAGAGCCCGCGAGTCACAGCTACTGAGCCCGAGTGTCACAACTACTGAAGCCCGCGCGCCTTAGAGCCCGTGCTCCGCAACAAGAGAAGCCACCGCAATGAGAAGCCCGCGCACCGCAACGAAGAGTAGCCCCCGCTCATCACAACTAGAGAAAGCCCGCGTACAGCAACGAAGACCCAACACAGCCAAAAATAAATAAATAAATAAATAAAATTTTTTAAAATAAAATAAAATTGGAGGAAAAATAGTTCCTATCTCATGAAATTGTGAGGGGTAAATAGAACAATACACTTAGAGCGTGTAGAGCACTGTCTAATACATAGCAAGTATTTATATAGGTCTTTATTATTATTTATACAATAGATGGGAAAGAAAGACCCACCTTGATACATGGCAAGTTAATGGCAGAACCTAAAACTCAGGTCTCCCAACTTTCAGCCCAAACATATAGAAAAATATTGGCATGGAGATAATACCTGTAAGAATGTGAATTCCCTGGAACAGCCATCAATATTATTACTATAGAGTAGTTAACCTTTCGTTTGTTTGTTTGTTTTTTGGCCGTGCCACATGGCATGTGGGATCTTAGTTCCCCAACCAGGGATCAAACCTGCGCCCCTTGAAGTGGAAGTGCAGAGTCTTAACCACTGGACCACCAGGGAAGTCCCGTAGAGTAAGTAGTTAACCTCTTTGATAACCTTTCTCCCAGAGGGTAGAGTGTTGATGGTATGGAAAATCAGATAGGTAAATTTTGCTGGAGAAGAGATAAGGGGAAAGTCTGGAGCATAGGAGTTAGGACTACGGAGGAACTGTGATTAACCAGGCATAGCAAAAGCCAGTTCTTCATCTATTTCCCCTTTTGTCGTGCTCTGCATTGGGAGAGTTCACGTCCCCTGGCTTTGTAAAGTTTACACTTAAGCCTCAACTTAGACCTGGAACACTGGAAGAAAAATGGGTGCAGGTGGGTTCCCATTTCTGTGCAACCGCCCGAGCACCCAGCTCCCGAAGTCCTAAGACTCTCTGCACTACTTCCCATCGATTCCACTCCTCTGCCCACCAACAGGGAAACAGGCCTCCCGGCCAGAAACTCAGAGGATGCCAACGCCATCCTGGCACCACTCCCGGCTTGCTCCGTGGTCCTGGGAAAATGACGGAACTCCCCAGCACACTCATTTCCCTATTGCCAGAAGAGAGACAATAAAATCCGCTTCCCAGAGAGCCAAGGGAATTAATTACTTGAGCATTTATTAAGTGCTTTGAAGATACAATGTGTGAAGTGTTCACTTTTTCCCTTCCTTGCTCTCAGGTTTGCCTAAGCAGGACAAGAAGTCACTAAGAGCCAAGCCCACAGCTTCCATGGAAAGTTCAGGACACTTCCTAAGGGCACAAGCAGCATATTAACTCTCACTTTTGAGTTTCAGCCTGTGCAGCGCGAGGGATGAAATAAGTTTGCAGAAACTCTCACAGCTTGGCTGAATTCCCCTCCAGTAGCACGTTGGAAACTTTCACAGAGCTGCTTCCATATCTTCATCATTTATTCAACAATTTTTTGATTTCGCATTTTATATTGGAGTATAGTTGATTTAAAATGTTGTGTTAGTTTCAGGTGTATAGCAAAGTGATTTAGTTATACATATTCATATATCTATTCTCTTTCAGATTCTTTTCCCACATAGGTTATTACAGAGTACTGGGTAGAGTTCCCTATGCTATACAGTAGGTCCTTGTTGATATATTCAACAAATATTTATCGAACACCTTCTGTGTGGTAGGGATTCTTTGGGGCACAGGGAATGTAGCAATAAACAAAACATCAAAAATCCTTTCATTTTAGAATTTATATTCCACTGGGAGATTGTGGGGTGGGAGTGGGGGGCACACAATAAATAAGACGAACAAGTAATATATAGTCTATGAGATGGTGAAAAGTGTTAAAAGGGAAAGTAAGGG
Organism: Tursiops truncatus; assembly: GCF_011762595.2. Taxonomy (NCBI): domain Eukaryota; kingdom Metazoa; phylum Chordata; class Mammalia; order Artiodactyla; family Delphinidae; genus Tursiops; species Tursiops truncatus. The sequence goes on from NC_047046.1 coordinate 13,791,524, forward strand.
ACAGTAGTAGAGAGGAGATGCCATTTGATGAAAGGTGGACAGGGAAGATGACATTTGAGTAAAAACCTGGAAGGAGCGGGGAGGAAGGGGGGCTACGTAAGGGTAGGGTGCTCCAGGAAGAGGGGACATCACGCATAACGGTGCTGAGGAAGGAGCTTATCTAGAGTGGAGCATGGAGAACCGTGTGGCTAGAGTAGAGGAAACTAAAAGAAGAGTAGGGGGAGACAGAAGCAGATGGGCAATGGGGGAGGGGAGTTGTGCAAGTCATGGGAAGCCTGATAGGTCATTAATACTTTGGCTTTTATCTGAGTGTAGTATAAACCCACTGGTGGTAGATGAATGGATGGATGGATGGATGGATGGATGTTTGGATGGATGGATGGATGGATGGATGGATGGATGGACGTTAGATATATTGGATGGATGGATGGATGGATGGATGGATGTTAGATATATTGGATGGATGGATGGATGGATGTTTGGATGGATGTTTGGGTGGATGGGTGGATGCATGCATGTTCAGATGGATGGATGGGTGTTAGATATATTGGATGGATGGATGGATGGACGGACAGATGGATGGATGGATGGATGGATGGATGTTTGGATGGATGGATGGATGGATGGATGGATATGCTTGCCAGTTTCTTCACTGCAAACAACTGACCCTATTTGAGGCAGAAAATAAATGTTCGGGATATTGGGTAACTAAGAATCTACAAGAAACATTTGAGAGGAAAAGTGACATCGTTGTGCCCAGTGTCTTCTGTTCGGCCTTCCAGATCCACTCTCTACCTTTCTCCATTCTGCTCTATGCCCAGGAGGCTGACCTGTATGGGCCAACTCAATGTTTTCTCTGGCTCTGGCATGAGATCAGAGGGAGGGAGGAGTGTGTGGACATGGTATTTATCCTCTGGTCCCTTCCCTGCCAGGTCATCACAGGTTGACTGTGTCCCTCACCCAAGGCCACAGCTGCTGCCAGGAGGCCTCTCCCCACACTGTCTCTGGATTCTGAAAACTGCTTCCGTCCCCTCACCCGTTCATGCCTGGGGGTGGTAGTATGTCCAGAACCACTCCTTTTCCTAAACACAGCCTATGTTTTTGTTCATTGTTCCTTTGTGACACTCTCCACATTCCATCATTTGAGTAGGACATCTGCTTGTTGCTATTTCCTGCTCCTGTGGATTTATCCACCTTTGCATATGCCTAGAGCCTAGCTCAGTGTCTGTTATGTTAGAGGAATAGATGGGTAACTGATGGATGGATGGGTGGATGGATGGATGGATTGACAGATGGAGAGATGGATACAAGGACGCATGAATACATGGGTCCGACAAGAGGGGTCAGGATTTTTGGTTCCACACAACTCATTCCAATTGAGGCAGAAACTAAATATCCAGGATAGTGGATCACCCCTAGAATCTGCAAGAATAGTGGCCAAGAAACAAGGGAGGCTAGGAGGCTGAAATCCCAGTGCTGTAGCACAGCAAGGATCCCACTCTCACCATCTCACCACCACTGCCCACTGCCCCTGGGATAAATGCTAAACACTTTCAATGTCACGCCAAGATTTCTGTCCCGGGCAGGATATCTAATTGGCCCAGCACTAATCTATTGACACATCCTAGTTTCTAGGGAATCTGCTCCCCTTGGCTTGTGGAATGGGAAGCAGTCCCTGTCTCCCACCTATTTTGGAATTTCTCCCAAAAAAGAAAGATATTTAGATATTAAGTAGCAAAAAGAGCAATATACAGCGTAGTGAATAACTAGTCCTGAACTTGGCTCACCAAAGATACACTTAGTAAGTGGTTCTGTGAACAAACAGCGCTACAAAGGAGACACAGCAGGATTATAAGGCTCTCTGACCCTCAGCAAGCTTTCGTACTGGTGGAGAAGAAACAGTAGAGAGAGAAGAAAGGGGCATTAGAGATTTAAAGAAACTTGGGAAGGCAGAATTTCCACAAATGGACATCTTTGAACCTAGTACCTTGTGATACTCTATGAGGGGGAAAAATGCTCCATGATCAATACTGCATTCTTGACACCCCCTTAGAGATTCATATTAGGCATTAGCACATGAAAGGCTCCGAAAACTCTTGTAGAATTTTTTAAATCTGTTGGATTTTCTTTCATTCCAAACTGAGTCACTATGGAACCATTTTTCATATAACAGCCTGGGGGCCTTAGGGGTTTGTGAAAGGAAAGCTCTTATCAGATGCTGGGAGAGTACGGGAATAATATGGATGGGGTGAAACGGTGGAGCTCTAGTGGAGAAAACTTCATTTTGGAACATGATCTGTCACTGTCACAGAGGGACAAGGGGAAGCAGAACCATATCCTGAGAAGACGTGGGTTGATAAGGACACTCATATTCGAGATGTGAAGAGGGAGACCAGGAGATTCTGGAATAGGGCTATGCGAGGTAACCTCCCCTTCCTTCTTAGATGATCATTGCAGTTGGTGGTGAGTTTGGGGGGCTTGAGGAAAGACTGAGATCCCCAAGGCCAACCCATTCCCTGTGGAAAACGCAGGCGAAAGACTCAACCAACAGGAGTTCCGTGCAACTGCTCCTGGAATCTCAGCTTGTTCAAACTGAAAGAACATTCTAGGCAAATTCAGAGCATCTCGAAACCAGAGTCCTGTAGAATTTCAGGATTCTGTCATCACTGAGTCTATCTATCCCATCACTGGAGAAGCAGTGACTTAAAATTAAACATGGTTCCTTGACTATAGCATCTCTCAGAGCGTCTACGACACAAACGATCTTTGTCAGTCTCCAGCAAGGGAACAGAGGATGCACTATTTCCCCCAATATGTGAGACCAACAACCCCCGCCCTTTTTTAATGAAGTCTCTACCAGAATAAGCATTCCATAGAATATACTTTAGAAAACCAATGATGACTGAATTCCCTCATTTTACAGATGGAGAAACTGAGACCCAGGGAGGAAACATGAACCTGCCTAAAGTCAAACATCAAGCAGAGATAAGGCCAGAATTCAGGAATCCCATCTCTTTCCACCATGCTGCATGGTCAAGAGGCCTTTGTTCAACGGCCTCGGAGCTCGGCTCCAAGAAACGAAAGGTAAAGAAAGTATTTTTATTTTTCATGAAGTGCGTACGGACAAAGTGCCTAAAAAGTGCACGAAAACATATATTTTTGAAAGACAATGGAATTTGGAAAAGTTGCCAACTACTGTTTAAAATCCAGCACGGAAGGGAGAGAAGAAATGGTGTGAGCAAGTGTGGGTCTCCACTTAGGTAGAACGATGAAAGTTTTATGAAGGTTGGAGACAACCAGCTAGTTGTTTTTTTTTTTTAATTAATTTGATGGTTTATTCATTTTAATTTTTTTTGGCTGTGTTGGGTCTTCATTGCTGTGCTCAGGCTTTCTCTAGCTGCGGCGAGCGGGGGCTAGTCTTCATTGCGGTGCGTGGGCTTCTCATTGTGGTGGCTTCTCGTTGCAGAGCACAGGCTCTAGGCACGGAGGCTTCAGTAGTTGTGGCTCGCGGGCTCTAGAGCGCAGGCTCGGTAATTGTGGCACACGGGCTCAGTTGCTCCGCGGCATGTGGGATCTTCCCGGACCAGGGCTCGAACCCGTGTCCCCTGCATTGGCAGGCGGAGTCTTAACCACTGCGCCACCAGGGAAGTTCCAACCAACTAGTTTTTTTAATCGGTCCATCTCTACCCTCTGCCCACCAACTCCGTTCCCAAGGCCACTGCCTTTAGCACAGAGCCTCAGCATCTTTCCCCTGGGCCACTGCCATGGGCGCCAAGCCATCAACACCATCCCCGACCAAGGGGTCTCGCTAAAGGTCAAATCTGATGCTGTCATTCCACGTGACCTCCAAAACAAATGCCAAGTTCCTCACTGAAGAATACGTGCCTCACAGAGATTTCAAGCCACATCTCCCATCACTCATCCCCTCCTGCCCGAAGCTAGGACCTTCTCACCATCTCCTAAATTCCACCCACTTTCAGAGCTCCTTCCACACCTTTAGATCTGCTTTACGATCTGCCCACACGGCGTGCCTCTGCCTTCAGCTGGAGAACTCCTCATCCTTCACAGCCCATCTCCAATGCTTTCTCCTCCTTGAAGCCTCTCCACTGTCAGCGGGTTGGCCCAGACCAAGGTCTATATTACATTTATTTGTTCTTGAATTCGGGGACTCATTAAATACCTGTTGTGTGCTGGTCACTGTTCCAGGTGTGGAAGCTACTGAGGTGAACAAGAGAAATGAGGTCCCTGATCTCAGGGGATTTGAAATCTACTAGAGGGACAAAGACCAATCAAGAGGTAAGCAATTAAACGAACTACTGCAATCTTTAAAAAACAAAAAACAGGGCTTCCCTGGTGGCGCAGTGGTTGAGAGTCCGCCTGCCGATGCAGGGGCCGCAGGTTCGGGCCCCGGTCCGGGAAGATCCCACATGCCACGGAGCAGCTAGGCCCATGAGCCATGGCCACTGAGCCTGCGCGTCCGGAGCCTGTGCTCCGCAACAGGAGAGGCCACAAGAGTGAGAGGCCCGCGTACTGAAAAAAAAAAAAAAAATCCCTCAGCACTCATGTCATATGTAGCTGATATATGTACCAAAAAAAAGCACAACTGGCAGCCTGTCTAGGTCACTCCTCCCAGGAAGGCACCTACGAGACAGACTAGCTGGCTGGGCAACAGAAGGAGCTGATTTGAGGGCTAGACTCTGCGGCAGAGCCTGGGGAAAAGTCCCTTGCCCCTCTGGTGCCACAGTTCCTTCCCTGGGGCAGAAAATATCAAGGTTAATAACGCGGTCCCTAAAGCACAGGCTGGGGCAGAGCTGGGGCCAGAGATCATGATTATTAAGCTCTGCCTGATGCTGGGATGAAAGGTAGTCTATAAAAAACTGGTACTATTAGGGCAGAGGTGGGTCAGCTCCTGGCTTTCGCCAGTGGCTGGAGAAGGCCTGGGGATTCTTCTACATGAAAGTGTCGCTGCAAAAGTAAGCTGTGATTAATCAGTACTGTCATTAGTCCTCCGATTACCAGCTCGCTGGGCCTTCACCAGGAGGATGGGTCTTAAAAGCACCCTCGGGCTTCCCTGGTGGCGCAGTGGTTGAGAGTCTGCCTGCGGATGCAGGGGACGCAGGTTCGTGCCCCGGCCCGGGAAGATCCCACATGCCGCGGACCGGCTGGGCCCGTGAGCCATGGCCGCTGAGGCTGCGCGTCCGGAGCCTGTGCTCCACGGCGGGAGAGGCCACAACAGTGAGAGGCCCGCGTACTGCAAAAAAAGAACACCCTCCACTGCACCCTGAAGAAAATCCCATAACCCCAAACGGCCCCAATTCATGCCCACCATCCTGATTCCTCTGGACTGGCAAGAGTTGTACACCTACTATGTGCCAAGAACTTCTCCCATTTGGTACGTAATAAACCGGGGTATTTTTCCTTCCAGTTTTCTTGAGATATAATTGACACAGCACCGTACAAGCTTAAGGTGTACAGCACAATGTTTTGACTTACATACACCATGAAATGATGATCACAGTAAGTTTAGTGAACATCTATCAGCTCATATAAATACAAAATTAAAGAAATAGAAAAAAATTTTTTCCTTGTGATAAGAACTCTTAGGATTTTCTCTCTTAACAATGTTCATATGTCATCCACAGTAGTGTTAATTGCATTTATCATGTTGTACATGTAATATACTGTTATAGTAACCACCCCAAAGGTTCAGTGCTATTGCCCCGTTCTTGACCTGTATGTCAAGAAACTGAAGCCCAGGAGCTTCCCTGGTGGCGCAGTGGTTACGAATCCACCTGCCGATGCAGGGACCATGGGTTCGAGCCCTGGTCCGGGAAGATCCCACATACCGCAGAGCAGCTAAGCCCGTGTGCCACAACTACTGAGCCTGCGCTCTAGAGCCTGCGAGCCACAACTACCAAGCCCGCACACCACAACTACCAAAGCCCACGTGCCTAGAGCCCGTGCTCCACAACCAGAGAAGCCACCTCAATGAGAAGCCCGCACACCACAATGAAGACCCAACACGGCCAAAAATGAATAAATAAATTAAATTTTAAAAAAAAAGAAAAGAAAAAGAAACTGAAGCCCAGCTGGGGGGTGACTAAGCCAGAATTCCGATGTCAAGTATGAAGTTTCTACTACCATGTTCCACACCTTCTGGGCCTTTCCTCACACACCATCCTGATCAGTGAAGATTCTTGAGCGGCAGCTGCGGTCAAGAAAGACCAGAAAAATCACCACCCAGGAATTTTGTCCTCCTATGCTTTTCCCTCTTCTCTCTAATGGGTTCACCTCCTTTGCTTCTCCAAGGACCTTCCAATTCCTATTGTCTGTAGAAACATCACACATCTTTCTCAAAAACACAGTGTAATAGAATTTTACCAACCCTCAGAGAAAAAGCATTTTAGAAGATGCAAGGGCTGAAAAGAAGGTGTCTTGGTATAGGTTCAGGAAATATTGGCGATTTTCTTCCAGCTTTGATTGTTTTCAACTACAAATTCATCTATCACTTGTTCCAAGGTTGCCACGTCTATTGGGAACATTCTACATTAAGAGTCGTGCTACCTGGAGTTGTTACGAAGACCTCCCACTTCCTGAGAACTATAACTCAGTTTTCCCATCTGTAGAATGGGAACAGCTAACTTCCTTAAGATTAAGAGAAAGGAAAATGCTTCTTTCTCTTTCTCTTTTTCTTTTTTGAATTTATTTATTTATATTATTTTTGCCTGCGTTGGGTCTTCATTGCTGCGCACGGGCTTTCTCTAGTTGCAGCAAGCAGGGGCTACTCTTTGTTGCAGTATGCGGGCTTCTCATCGTGGCGGCTTCTCCTTGTTTCGGAGCACAGGCTCTAGGCTCGTGGGCTTCAGTAGTTGTGGCACGTGGGCTTCAGTAGTTTTGGCACGCGGGCTTCAGCAGTTGTGGCTCGAGAGCTCTAGAGCACAAGCTCAATAGTTGTGGTGCACGGGCTTAGTTGCTCCACGGCATGTGGGATCTTCCCGGACCAGGGCTCGAACCAGTGTTCCCTGCATTGGCAGGCTGATTCTCAACCACTGCGCCACCAGGGAAGCCCCTCTCTCTTTTAATTTTTTAATTGCCTCAAGCTAGAGGGATTTAGCCATGGCTTATCAATTCACTCATTCTTTCAATAAATATTTGATTTGGAGCACCCACAGTATGCTCAGTGCTGCTTTAGGTCCTAGAGATAAAGTCGAGAGTAAGACATATCTACGTATCTGTGTCCAGAGGATCCCTAGCTTCCTCCAGATTCTACAAGATTTCTGTGAACCAAAAAGCCGCAATAAATCCCTTCTGACCCACAGGAGCTATGGGTTCCTGGGTCATCCTCCTCCTGCCTCTATTTCCCCATCTATGAAATGGGATTAATGATAACCCCCAAGGATAGCATCAGATTAATAAAATGAAGAGACCAAGGAGCTTTGAGCTTCCTGAAAAAGGAGGAGCCAGGCGCTATGGGGTTTGAGGCGTGTCTGCTGCCTGCAAGAATGTGGCTTTCCCTCTGGCTCCCAGGAACCCAAGAAATCTGACAGGACACTCCGGTCCCCTGGCGAGAAGCCTGAACAGGGCTTGGAAAGGGGCGAGGTCCCAGAGTTATAGACCAAAGGGGGAGAGAGGGTGATGCACACGCATTTACCCCCGGGTCACTGGTTCCAACGCAGGCCGGCAGATCTCAACCGAAAGTTACTGCCATCTGCTCCGTGACCTCAATCCAGTTGCTACCGTGCACATTGCAACTGGCAGCCCCAGCGGGCAGGCTGGCACTGACCGAGGCTGAAAATGGGTCACTCCCAAGAGTCCCAAGGGCTGGCCTAGGCCCTGGATTGGGGCACGGGGTGGGCAGGGAGGGGCCTGGAACTCTCCATCTAAAATAATAGCTGGAAGAGTAGCATGGAGAAAGGTCTCGTCCACTAGGAAGCTTTCTAGACTCTACCTTCCCTCAGCTCTGGATCCCAGCAAGCCACGTCATGTCACCCCCTGTTCACAGGTACCGGCTGTCAGATAAAACACAGCAAAGCATACAGGGCATCTGGTCAGTTTCATAGGACAATAAAAGCTGTTTATTAAGAACCTACAGTGTGCCAAGCAAGGAGCTGGACTCATTACCTGCAACACCTCATGCGATCATCAGGCCAAATCTGGGAGCTATGTACTCTTGCTTTCGATTCACAGATGAGAAAACAGAGGCTCAGAGAAGCAAAGAACTTGCCCAGAGTCACTCAGCCATAGGTGGTGGGCCAGGATTTGAACCCAAGAAGCTATTGTTTAATAGGTAGAGTTTCAGGGTGGGGTGATAAAAAAAAGTTCTGGAGATGGATGGTGACGCAACCATGTGAATGTACTCATTGCCACTGAACTGTACACTTGAAAGTAAATTAAATGGTAAATTTTGCTATGCACATTTGACTACAGTATAATTAATTACATGACCATCCTTAGGGGAAGAACTAAATGGGCTGTATGCATTCCATGGAACTCTATCCAGCAGCAAAAACATGACAAGTCTGTATTGCTAATATGGAAAATCTCTTAGGGGTACCGTTAAGCAAAAAAAAAAAAAAAAAACAACAACAAACAAACGGTTACATCCTTCTAATAGGAATCAATTTATGCAAACACACACTCTCAAAAAGCACCATTTATTTTCTGTGTGTGTGCGTAGCCAGTTGTGCTTGTTTTGAAAACATAAATTTGTTCCATTGTGATTGATATATCTGGGAGCAATTTGAGCATAACCAGATTTTCTGTTTGCTCATGCACGATTTCATCCACAAGAAACACTGGGTCAATGCAGAAAATTGCACCCAGCTGAACTGACCCCTCAGGAACACACAAAACAGATACCCTGCAACCTCTTCCAGCTTTCTCCGGTACTGCGAGCCACACCCATTCACACCTGGGTTACAAGTTTCTGATTTCAGACAAACTCTTGCTACCCTTTCACAAGAATTCACAAGCTGCAGCCCTTCTGGTACCACGTCCACAAGAAAAGTTCAGGACTTTGCCGAAGTCAAGTTCCATGGTTATTGCAGCATTTAGGTGTTAAATATTTCTTAACCATTTAACATGTGTCAAATGGTGCTATAGTTTTTATTAGTTTCCTGTTTTTTTATGTGTGACTGATAAAGTTTTTGACTGTTGTCCCCTTAGCCTTATTTTTCTCATAACCCCCGCGGTTTTTATCGTGCGATTTTGCATAGTGCAATGCTTTTAGGAATGTATATGTCACGCTCTAGCAGAATTGACTGTGCATACGTTTTTTTCGAAACATATATAGATATGTACGCACACATATATGCATGTGTGTGTGCATAAATAAAGTCAAAACTGATAAACTGGGCTTCCCTGGTGGCGCAGTGGTTGAGAGTCCGCCTGCGGATGCAGGGGATGCGGGTTCGTGCCCCGGTCCGGGAAGATCCCACATGCCGCGGAGCGGCTGGGCCCGTGAGCCATGGCCGCTGAGCCTGCGCGTCCGGAGCCTGTGCTCTGCAACGGGAGAGGCCACAACAGTGAGAGGCCCGCGTACCACAAAAAAAAAAAAAACTGATAAACTGATAATAGTGAGGTTATCATTGGGGTGGGGAGGCTGGAGGAAGTAGCTAGAAGGACTTTAGTCATATGTATAGGTTTAATTTTTTACAAGAAGTTTTATTAATTTTCTTAACTGCGCAGCTAAACTTTTAAGAAAAAGGGTTCGCTATTTCTAGACCCATGTTCATAGCAACACTATTCATAACAGCCAAGAGGTGGAAGCGACCCAAATGTCCATGGATAGACAAACAAATGTCCACGGATGGATAAACAAAATGTGGTCTATCCGTACAATGGAATATGACTCAGTCTTAAAAAGAAGGAAATCCTGTCGCAGGTTACAACATGGATGAACCTTGAGGACATTATGCTGAGTGAAGTAAGCCAGACACAAGAAGACAAACACTGTGTGATTCCATTTATATGAGGTTCCTAGTGTAGTCAGATTCATAGAGACAGAAAGTAGAAGGGTGTTTGCCAAGGATTGGGGGAAGGGAGAAACGGGGAGTTGGTGTTTAACGAGAACACAGTTTCCATTTTGCAAGATGAAAACAGTTTTGGAGATCCGTGACACAACGAGATGAATGTACTTTGCTGAAAATGGTTAAGATTGTAAATCTTAACACACTTAAAAATGGTTAAGGAGATATGGGGATATATGTATATGTACAGCTGATTCACTTTGTCATAAAGCAGAAACTAACACACCATTGTAAAGCAATTATACTCCCATAAAGATGTTAAAAAAGAAAATGGTTAAGATCGTAAATTTTATGATAGTTTTTTTACCACCATTACATTATTTTTTTCTAATTTTTAAAGACCCATAATAACGGGTGTAATTGAGTCACTTTGCTGTACACCTGTAACTAACACATCATTGTGAATAAACCATACTCCAATATAAAATAAAAATGTTTTAAATAAAAGATCTATAATTACAAATCAATATACCACATGAAAAGGTACATTAATAAAGCAACACACACTCAGGCTACAGCCCATTTCCTGAAGCTTCTAGAACAATGCATGAGCCCTGCGTAAAACTAGCTGGTTAACTCTGGTTCATCAGCTTCTCGGGCTGGTTGGTTGATTGACAGGCAGAGGCATCGTGCCCCACCCAGAGGCTTAACATGAGAGGGGAGACAGGAGGGAACCATAAATAACACGTTAACCACCGACTCTTCACAGGGCCAGGCATCCAGCAAAGCACTATGTGGCTTTGTCCCTCCAAATCTGCTGTGAAACCGGATCCTGCCCGTCCTCCACCAGGAAGGTGCCCAGAAAATCTACGACAGGGCACACCAGCAGGAGGAGAAGCATCGGGCCCCAGGGCCGCGGGTCAGCCAAGGCCTCCAGACTCCATCCCACTGGCCACCCGCAGATGCCCCCAGCGGCCCTGCCAGCTGCTCCCAGAGAGAGGCCCCGGGGATGAAACAGCACGCCTGCGTGCGTGCGTGCCGCATAGCGGGAGGACGATCTTGGCAGGCCTGTGTGGGAAACTTGCAGAACACCTGCCTCTAGGATGGGGGGCAGACCCTCTGCGGGGGCCCCCTGCTTTCCCGGGGCCCTGAGTGATCCTTGGACGTGCCCTGGGCCACCGCCACCGCCTTCAGCGGCAATCAGAGTATTGGTCCGCAACTGCCCACACTGATGAGCTGGTGAGTCAACGAGACAGGATTTCCAAGCATGTGTGCTTCCAGCCATCTCTGAGACGCCGGGGGAAGGAAAGGGCACTCCAGCCAGCTGCGTCCCTGCCAAGGGCACTGGGAAGTATTGTCTCCTCACTCAGAAGCGCCCTTCCCACCTTTTGGCCCTCCTGATTCTCAGGCAACCTTCAAGATTCAGCTAGTGCCTCCTCTTCCAGGAAGCCTCCCTGACCCCAGCTCTCCCACCTCTGCACACCGCCCCACCCTGGCGGATAGAAACTCTTTCAACTGGATCCCCCATGCCCAGCCCACTGCCTGGCACAGAGAAGGCTGGTTAAAGGAAGCTAAACCAGGTGGGAAGGAAGATGAGGTCTTCTCAGAGCTGGGAGTCAAGAGTAGAAAGACCTTAAAGCCGGAATAGATCTTGGAGGGACTGGGGGTATGGGGGGTGGTCATCACTTTCTATGCTGCTTACCCTTTCTTGAGAATCTGGTCAAAAGCCATCTCCTTAAAGGCACATGCTCAAACACATACACAAAATGTTCAGGGGCTATTCCCACAAAGTTAAACAGAGTTACCATATGATCCAGCAATTCTACTCCCTAAGTATATACCCAAGAGAATTGAAGACAAATGTCCACACAAAAACTTGTGCATGAATGTATGTAGCTGCATTCTTCATAAGAGCCAAAAGGTGGAAGCAACCCAAACGTCCATCAAGTGATGAATGGATAAACAAACTGCAGTATATCCATACGATGGAATATTATTCAGTCGTAAAAAGAAGTCAAGTCCTGATACGTGCTATATCACGAATGACGCTAAGTGAAAGGAACCAACCACAGAAGCCCACATATTGTATGATTCCACTTGTATGAAATGACCAGAATCAGCAAATCCATAGAGACAGAAAGCAGATCGGTGTTTGCCGGGGGCTGGGGGGAGGGGGGAAAGGGATGACTGCTTGAAAATATTCACTCTAAAAATATCTGGAACAAGATAGAGGTGATGGCTGCACAACATTGTGAATGGACGAAATGCCACCGAACAGTTTGCTCTAAAATGGTTAATTTTACGTTATGTGAATCTTACCTCAATTTAAAAAAAAAATTCCAGGGACTCCAAGTTCATCCCGTGCCCCCCCACTTTCTTGCTAGACCCCCAAATGAAGAACCCAAAGAACATCGTTCTTTTTCTTTCATAGTTGGGATATTAAAGCCCAGAGAGGAAACAGAAGTTGCTTCTGCTCTTAGATCTTGAGCCAGGAGCCCCCGACTCCCCATCCGGTGCTCTTTTTACATCTTTCCAGGACGCTTCTCGGCCTTATGTGGTCTCAGACAGCTGTGTCCCTGACAGATGTTTTCTTTCTCTGAACCTCAGTTTCTCCATATATAAGACTGGAGATTTGGGCAAAACATGATACCTATTATCATAGGATTTATGGTAGTATCTGGATGAGCAGTAATTCATTTTTATGCTAATCGTTATTTTAACATGTACTAGGGAAAAAAAATACAAGGAGAAAATCCAACCATCAGTGACAGAGACTAAAGAATGTGTGTATCAATATTTTCCTTTTTTTCAACTTTTCACTAATGCTTGTTTTCCTAAAAAAAAAAAAAATGCTTGTATTCGCCACACAAAAGCCAGACGGCTTGAATCTGTCTGTACCCTTTCTTGGTGAGGAAACTTACGCTTGCTAGCCTTAAAATAGATGTTTGTTTTTTTTTTCAAGTGAGTCAGTTTAGAGGAAAATATTAAGAAAATAATCCTACAGGTGGTGTAATCATGGAAAAAAAGGGGCTAAGAAAGAACGTGACTAATTGGAGTTCAAGACTGGCTGAATGGCAGCTGTGACATTCTGCGACCCCATGACAAGCTCTGGGCTTCCCCTGCTCCTGGCATGGCTATTTAGGGTTCCAGCCTGAAACACACCCGTCGGGATTGGCAAGGAGACAGGTGGGGCCCTGAGAGGCCCCCTCTCTGGGGCAAACATGTAAAGCTTTGTCTCCAAACAGCCCCAGACTCCGTACGATGGTTGGTCAGCGACCTTGGGACCCATCCTGACCTGCCCGCCTCCCACCTGATGGCCTCCCTGCTTGCCTCCCAGGATACCTGGACCATGAAGCCACCCTCCAATGCCAAGCAGTGGGCTGGATGCCCTGCTAGGAGGAGACTCAGGGAAGGGCGTAGGTGTATCGTTTCTGGGGGAAGTGTCTACACTTAAAGCCTGCCCCCAAAAAGTCTTCCATTAAAGCCCGGGGGCATACCTCTCTGATGGTGGAATTCTGAGGCCATGTGACGGGGGAGACAATTTTGAGCTGTGGAGGCCTTGCCAACATCTTCCAAGCACACCCCCGAGGCAGCTGCCAGCTTGTCCCACATTTGGACAAGCACGCGGTCCCTTTCCTGGACAAATTCATCTCGGGGGTGGACAAGTCTAGCCTGGCTGAGTTGGCCGACCGCTCCCGAGTCCTCCAAAAGTTACCCTGCCACCCACACTCTCCCCTCCACAAGTTCAACAAAGCACTTGATGAAGCTGGAAGAACACAGACCTTGGAGCCAGCCAGACCCGAGTTGACGGTCGGGCTCACTCACCAGCCATGGGGCTGTGTGGCTCTGGGTGCGTCCCTTTACCACTCTGAGCCTCGGGACCCCTCCCCTCCAGCCTGGGGCGAATCATTCCAACCTTGCAAGGTTACGCTCAGCACGTAGTAAGTGCTCGATAAGCAGTAGGTGTTAGTCTAAGGAAAATATGTATTCTTTTTTAGACAGAGGCCATCAAACTCTATGGCCTGGGAACTAAAAATAGACACAGACCAACAAAATATAATACGTGTGTGTGCGCGCGCACGTGTGCGTGCTTGGGGGGCTGAGAGATGGGGGGAAAATGGATGGATTAAGAGAAGAGACCATCTCTCCAAATACTTTCTTTTTGTACTTTGGGTCAGTGAAAGTACAAAAGTACTGTGGCAGTTAGGCCTGCCACAGTATTACTTACTCCAAAGATGAAATTCAAAGCTATGCATCACGTGACCTAATAGCCAGGTCACCTCTCCCCCAAACACATCCCTCCCACCCCTGACCACAAACAAGGGAATCTCTTTGTCCCTCCTGTGAATTCATTTTGCAAAAGAGCCCCAGTAAGAAGCAAAAAGGAGGGCAACTTTCGAACAGGCTGTTAGATTTAGCCAAGCAACTGGTCTCCCCATCGCTAATTAAGTTAATCCGGTGGGTTTGTCTTTTCTTTTTCTTGCCTGATTTCCTCCCGTGGAATCAGCAGGGACATCAGAGGAATGTGCCTGGTAACCCACCAAGCAGGCCCTACTCTTCAGCTGACAAAATGCATTAACGCCAGAGAGAAGGAAGTCGTTCTCCCCTCCACACACACACACAACACAAGTCATAAAAAACCTATTTTGTTTTCAGCTGACCCTCCAGTGCGTGTGCCAGGGTAAACAGATCTACTTTCTGCGGCTTTACCCCGGCCCCCCTTCTCCTCCTTCACCATCTCCACCGCCAACCCCCGTCCCATGTTTGGGCTGCTCTGACCTGTCATAACATTGTGTCTGTTTATCCGAAATATTTCCACTCAAAACGCTTGTTTCTTCAACCAACTGACATGTTGATACAGCTCCTGACAGCTGAGTGACTCTGAGTGAAATAAAATGTAAAGTAAACACATTTGCATACAGTTTATAGACAGCCTGGGTCTGAGGAAGTAAGGAGATTGAAATCGGAATTTCTTATCTTCCATCACCCCGGCCTCTGGGGTCCCTCCCTTTTCTTTTTTCTAGCTCTCTGCTCCTGGAATGCTGCAGGAGTTCAAGCACGGCCCCGCCACTGGGGTTGGAAAAACTTCCTTTACAGTTTCTGCCCCATCTTCTCCCTTCCTCGGCTAAGGCATTCGAAGGCCGAGTAATTTTTTTTGGAAATGTCTTCTCTGATGTTTTTCAAGATCTGAGAGTTAGAGCCTGAGTGAATCTAAACAAATGGGCTCTGCGTTTTGGGTGGAAACCATCCCTTCTTTGAAACCGTTTCTCTAAAATGAGGGAGTTGTACTAACCGTGATCTTCTATGTATACCTTCTCAGATAGTCAGGAATACTGCTCTCAGTCGTTGAAATGGCCTGTAACACACTGAGCTTCACTTTTTTTTCTTTTTCTTTGGCTGCACTGGGTCTTCGTTGCCGCGGTGGGCTTTCTCTAGTTGCGGCGAGCAGGGGCTACTCTTTGCTGCGGAGCGCGGGCTTCTCATTGCGGTGGCTTCTCTTGTTTCAGAGCACGGGCTCTAGGCTCACGGGCTTCAGCGGTTGTGGCATGCGGGCTCAGTAGTTGCGACACGCAGGCTCTAGAGCACAGGCTCAGTAGTGGCAGCACACAGGCTCTATGGCCCACAGTCTTCAGTGGTTGTGGCGCACGGGCTTAGTTGCTCTGTGGCATGTGGGATCTTCCCGGACCAGGGATCGAACCCGTGTCCCCTGCATTGGCAGCCGGATTCTTAACCACTGCGCCACCAGGGGAGTCCCAGAAGCGCGGATTCTTAACCACTGGACCACCAGGGATGTCCCTGAGCTTCACTTCTTGTTTCCCCAACGTCCTTAGGAAATGCAGCTCCATGTAATCCCTCATTCCTTTCTATTTTCTTAAAGGCATCAGAAAGCAGCACTCAGAATATCCAGGGACAGCCGCTGCCTCCATCAGATGCCTGTGGTAGACACCATTAACTGAGTAGAGCACTTTTTCTCACTCAGTCTCACACAGCCTCAGAATCCTACTCAACACAGCCCTCCCAGTACCTACTTCAAACTGACCCGATTTCTCTCTCAAGGTGCCACCTGTTTCCAACCTCTCATCTAACATAGTGGTTCTCCAAGTGGGGTCCCTGGGACAACAGTAACATGGGCTGCCGCTGAACAGGGAACTTGTTAGAAATGCAAATTCTCAGGTCCCACCCCAGACCTACTGAGTCAGAAACCTGGGGTCGGGGTGGGGGGGCCGGGGGTTGGCCAGTGGAGCCAGTTTGCACTGCATCACATGAGCCACAATGGAATATTTACACCGCAGAAGCTGGTTGCCATCAGGGCTTCTCCTCCACCCCATGCCCACCCCAGAGGGCCTGCTGTTAAACGTTTACCAGAAGTCTGCATGTGAAGTCGTTCTCCAAGTTTTTCTGAAGCATGCAAATGTTTAAGAAACACGGCTCTAAGTCAAAATCAGCGGTCTTCAATTAGAATTATCTGGAGGGCTTTGAAAACATATTCATATTAGGGCCCCATCTCAGACCAATGAGGTCAGAATCTCTGGGGCAGGACCCGAGCATTGGTATTTTTTAAAGCTCCTTGGGGATTTCTAACGGGCAGTGAGGTTTGAGATCCACCAGTCCAAACCGTGCTTCTCGAACCTTCATACGCGCCCCCAGCTCCCGGGGATCCTGTTAAAAGGCAGATTCTGAGTGGCCGAGGACCCCGCTTTGAGGAGGAAGGCTGTAAACCCCCTTGGCACTGCCCCTTCTCCAAACGCAGTCATTCTCTCCGATGCCCGTCTACAGATCCACCTTGACCCTCCGCCCTCGTCAGAAGGGCCCAGGACAACAAACTGGTCCTGACTCACCCGCCCACCATGTGGGTGCATCTCAAAATGGGTATTTACATAGCCTGTGAAGAATATGGGTATCAAGCCCACATTGGCCTAGAGAAACCCAAAGGCTGTAAAAGGGCTGAGAGATAGACGCAGGCAAATCTGTTTGCATACAGTTGACAGGCCTTCACCAGGACACAAGCTGCCCTCCGGGTGAGCAGAGCCACAGTTATAACTCACCTGGAGGTCAGGAGAGGTTGGCGTGGGGCAGGTGGCCACCCCGAAGTCACAGCCTAGTCAACTGATCCCTCTTCCTGCCTCCCTTCCAAAGCTCTCCGCTCACAGGTGGGGAGGGGTTGCAGAGAATTTTCCCCACACTCTTGCCCATCCTCTAGGGCCCAGCAGGCTGGACAACCCATAAACAGCTTGTCTTACCATCACACCACTGGCCAGAAACCTCTCTCCTAGGACAGATGGGTGAGGGCAGCCTCAGACCCTGTGAACAACACAAGATGAGAAGGCAGAGAAGGGAGGTGTGTGGACGCATCCTAAAATTATTTCATCGTGGTATCAGGAAGGCATCCCGTGGGCTGCGCCCTGGCACACCTCCCGGCCCTTTCCCCCACTGCTCCCTGCACCCAAGATGCCTGCCCAATTCTTCTCCTGCCCTAGAATCACCAACCACATCATCACCATACCAAGCGTGAACCAGGCACCTGAAATGGGCCACACACGGGCTGAGGACTGTCCACAGGTTAGCTCACAACAACACACCTGGAATTATCGTTGGCCCTTTCTCTTTTTTTTTTTGAGGTGGGGGGGGCGTGATTTTTTTAATGTTCTTTTATTATGGTAAAAGTCACATAATATAAAACATACTGTCCTAGCCCTATTCAACTGTACAGTTCAGTGGCACTAAGGACGTCCACATGGCTGTGCAGCTCTCACCATCATGCATCTCCCGAATTTTTCACCTTCCTAAACTGAAACTCTGTCCCCATTAAACACTAACTCCCCATTCCCCCTCCCCACCCCGCCCTCAGCTCCTGGCCCCTGGCATCGACCACTGTACGCTCTGACTCTATGAATTTGTCTATTCTAGGTGTGTCGTATAAGTGGAATCAAACAGTATTTATCTGCACCTAATGTATTATATATTGGAATGTATTTTTAAGGTTAATTTAATCTATGTCCTGCAAACAGATTGTACCTTCTTCTCCCCCCTCAACCTGTGCTATACGGTAGGCCCTCACCAGCCATCTACTTCATACATGGTAGTGTACATACGTCAATCCCAATCCCCCAGTCCATCCCACCCCTGTCTCTCGGTGTCCGTACGTTTGTCGGCTCTTTCTAACAGATCTGAAAGCAGAGGTTCAGAGAGGGAAAGTGGCTTGCCCAAAGCTACATCACAAGGGGCAGAGCCGGGATATGAATCCAGGTCAGTTGGATTCGAGAGCTAGTGTTCTCATTACAGCCCTGGAGGGCTCGGTGCAAGCATTCTCTCTTGTAAGAGTTCTTCCACAGTTATCCACTCGCAAACACATGGGCCCTCCTGTGTGTTCCCACGGCCCGATGTGCGTTACCTCTATCACAGCGCTGCTGCATTATCTTACTTTGCACCTCAGGGCCTTTGCACCTGCCATTCTTTCCACCTGGAATGGAATGCTCTTCCCCAGTGAGTCTTAGGGCTTCACCTCATTCAAGTCTGTATTAGTTTCCTATGGCTGCTGTAAAAAATTACCACAAAGTTAGTGGCTTAAAACCACACACATGTATTACCTTCCTGTTCTGGAGGTCAGAGGTCTAAAATGAGTTGGCCAGGCTGTGTTTCTTCTGGAGGTTGTTAGAGTGGATTTGTCTCCTTGCCTCTTCTGGCTTCTAGAGGCCACCCCACATTCCCTGGCTCACGGCTCTGCATCACTTGGACCTCTGCTTCCACTGTCACATCTCCTCTGACTCTAATACCCTTGCTCTCTTCTTATGAGGGTCTTAGGATGACCTTGGGCCCCCTCGGATAATCCAGGATAATCCCCCCATCTTAAAATCCTTAATTTAATCACATTTGCAAAGTTCCTTTTGCCACGTAAGGTGACACAGTCACCGGTTCCAGGGATTAGGATGTGCACGTTTTTGAAGAGCCATCGTTCTGCCTACCAGAAGGTTCCTACGTGTGATCCAAACCAGCATCCTCCTTCACTCTCCCATGTACTTCACTCCTTTTATCCCCCAGAGCACATGCCACCAACAGATAACAGCCTGTAGCTCTTTGTTTGCTGTTAATCTCCCGCCCAAGAAGAGAACTCAGAAGGCAGGGACCTTATTTGTTCACTGATGACTCCCCAGTACTCAGAACCATGCAAACATACAGTAGGTGCTCACTAAGGGGCTTGCCAACAAGTAATGGTTGATGTCACCAAGCACAGTCCAACCCGTTTTCCTCATTGGACTGGGCAGTCCACAAGGGCAGAGGCCCTGACTGATGGCTCTGTCTTGATGGAGATCAACGCTCAAATGTTAAATAGAAAAACCTACCCTTTCAGCACCACCCTCCTGCACCCACCTGCCCCAGGAGAAATAGAAGGAACCCAGGCCTCCGTGCGCCACCTCTCCACTGCACGCAAATCCACACAGCTGAGGTGTGTCCCAACACCCCAGGGGGCTCCTGAGAGGGAAACTATAAACAGTCCGAGGAAAATGGGGTGCTGGTGACATCACTCCACCCCGAGTGAGCCCACCCAGACCAGGCTGCTCTGTCCAAGCCCCAGTTCTTTCCCAGGCTTGTCAAATGGCCCAGTGATTTAGCAAGAAAGCTGTTCTCATCAAGTTCATCCGCGTGCCTCCCATGTGTCCATGAGGCACATGGACGTAAGGGGAAATGAAACTCTTCCAAGAACAGTGACATGATTTTTTTTCTGCCCTCCAGTTCCTACCAACCTAATTCCACCATCCCCCACCCCAGAGTTGTTGCTTGAAAATGCTACAGGGAAAAAAGTGAGAGTGAGAAGGAAGAGATTAAATCTATTTTGTTTCTCTGCTCAAAACTCTTCGGTGGGTCCCATTTTCATGGCTTTGCCTCTTACTAGCTGAGTGTTCTCAGAAAAGTTGTTTAACCTCTCTGTGCTGCAGTTTCTTTAACTAGAATATCAGGATAATAATAGTAACCAACCTCATGCATCGTGAGGACAGAGAGACTTGATACATGTAAAGCACTCGGCACAGTGCCTGACACGGGGTAAGCGTTCAAACTCTGTGGGCACTAATTTGATGGTTCCTCCAAAACTTAAACACAGAATTATATAACCCAGAAATTCCACTCTTAGGTAAATACCCAAGAGTAATGAAAAGATATGTCTATGCATTTATATCATGGTTCATACAGCATTATTCACAATAGCCAAAAGGTGGGAACAGCTCAACTGTCCGTGAACGGATGAATGGATAAACAAAATGTGGTCTATATCCAAACGATGGAATATTATTCATCCTTGAAAAGGAATGGAATACCGATACATGCTCCGACATGGATGAACCGCAAAAACATGACGCTAAGGGAAAGAAGCCAGGCACAGAAGGTCACATATTATATGATTCTACGTATATGAAATGGCCAGAACTGGCAAATCCATAGGGACAGAAAGCAGGTAAGTGGTTGCCTAGGGCTGGAGGGAGGGGGGACTGGGGAGTGATTATTTATGGGTATGGGGTGTTCTGGGATAATGAAAAACCAGGAAGAGGTGGCGGGTGAACGCACGAAATGCCACTGGATGGTACACTTTCAAGCGGTTGATTGTGCGTTACGTGAACTTCCCATCAGTTTCAAAAAGTTAGCTCACCTACACAGTGTTCAAGAACTGTCTCCATCTGTGGCCTAAGTTCTGGCCTTTGCCAACCTCTCCAGTCGCACCTACCACGAATGCTCCTCTCATGCTTCATGCTTCAGCCGCTCTAAACGACAAATGTAAGTGATCATCACATAGCTGCCATCACTGAGATGTTCTAAATGCCAGGCTGTGTGCTAAGTGGGTTCTACGATTACTCTCCATCACTGCGTCTCCGAGATGTTGTGCAACTCTCCAGAGGTCATTTGACTAGCAAGTGGAGAAGGCTGGGTTAGAACCCAGGATTGTCAGATTCCAGGGTCCACATTTGTAACTACTGTGCTATATTACTTCTTCCAACTCACTGTGTTCTTTCATGATTGTCCCTTTGTTCACTGTGTTCCTTTGACCCAAGGTTTCTCAATCTCAGCACTATTGACATTTTGGGTCAGTTAAGTCTGTGTTGTGGGAGCTGTCCTGCTTATTTATTATTTATTTATATATTTACTTTTGGCTGCGTTGGGTCTTCGTTGCTGCGCGTGGGCTTTCTCTAGTTGCGGCGAGTGGGGGCTACCCTTCGTTGAGTTGCGCTGGCTTCTCATCGCGGTGGCTTCTCTTGTTGCAGAGCACGGGCTCTAGGCACGTGGGCTTCAGTAGTTGTGGCACGAGGGCTCAATAGTTGTGGCGCACGGGCTTAGCTGCTCCGCGGTATGTGGGATCTTCCCGGACCAGGGATCGAACCCGTGTCCTCTGCACTGGCAGGCAGATTCTTAACGACTGTGCCACCAGGGAAGTCTGTCCTCTTATTATAGGATGTTTAACAGCATCCCTGGCCTCTACCCATTAGATGTCAATAGCATCCCCAGGTGTGACAACCAAAAATGTCTCTGGACATTACTAAATGTTATTTAGGAAGGCAAAATCTCCCCTGGTTGAGAACCACTGCCTTGAATGAAAATGATCTCACTGATCACCTACTTTGGCAGACACAGTCATGCTCCCCAAATATTCCATCTGCTCCCCTACATTTCCCGTTCGTTGCAGTTGATTGAGGCCATGGGCCAAGTTCTAGCTAACGACCTGGGGGTAGAAGCTATGTGTTTCAGCTCCAGGCTGAAGCAATGAAGAGCCCATGCAAGATTCCCCAGTCTCTCTCTTCTTCTGTCACTGTGACCAAGGAGGCCAAGTGGCCCATCCATGTGGCAAGTTCACAAAACGGCAGCACTTCCATCAGGCTGAGTCCCTGAGTGACTGTATGGAACAGAGACCTCACCCGCCTGTGCGAGACACGCAGGGCCCGCAAGGAGCTAACCTACGTTGTGTCAAGCTGCTGAGATTTTGAGGTCTGGTTTGCTATCCATCAGAACCCAGTCTGTCCTGAGGAATACACATGCCTTTGAAAACTCCTCTTCATCCTTCAAAACCTAATGCAGAAGTTGTCCCCTCAGCAAAATGGTTTTTTTAGTCCTCCAGAAAAAGTGACTCTCCCCTCCTTCTATATTCTATATCTATAGATACTTCGATTGCTACTTTCATCACAAGTATGTACATCTTTTAGGAGTCCCAACCCATCCACACCCCCATCACTTACAACCTGTAGAAGAGATGTGTCTATGTTAGTTATTTAGTTAGCTAGCCAGTTAGTTAGTTAGTTAGTATCATGTAAGCCCACTTCTTCAGCCCACCACTATTCAGAATGGGAATAAACCTTTGACCCCAGCTGGGTCAATCCATTCTTTCTCCCAGAAACCAGAAACACAGAGACTCTGGTCAATCTGTGTCAGATGCCAGACTGACAGCAGTCTTGTATAGTTAGGGCTGAAGTGGTCATTGCCATCCATTTGGTGCTGAACTGAGAAAACTATTCTTCAAAGAGAGAGAAAGAATAAAACAGATTACAGAGAGAAACACAGATGAGATGTCATATGGTCGTCAGGAAACAGAGACAGTAACATCTAATCCTGATACTTAGCTCCCCATTCCAATGATATTCTCATCTTGCTACAAACTCATCAGTTTGTAGGGGGGTTTGTTTCTTATAAATAAGAAACTTTGATTAAGACATGAATGATTATTTCTGGAGTAGGCTGTGGTAGCTCTTCTTTATGTCTGCCCGGAATATTTTCCACCCCATTTCTTCTGGTCCCTTGACAACTTATTGCACACACTCTCCTCTAGGCCTGGTCTATCATAGAACTAACTCCACACTGTTATAGTGACTGGCAAGGAAGGGCACATGACCAAAATGGGGCCAATCAGAGCCCTTCCCTGGGATTCACACACTGATGCTGGGAAGAAGATTCTTCCTCCTCTCATGGGGATCAAGGAGCTGTTTGAAGATGCTGAAGGCCATCTCTCCCACCACATGGGTGATATCTGTGGTGGAGCCTGAGATAATAATCCAGGCAGAGGTAAATGGAAGTGAGAGAGGAAGAGGGGAAGAGAGAAAAAGAAAAGGGGGAAATGAATCTTGATTTCAATCCTAGGCCCTGATTCCTACCTTTCTTTTTTCCATTACGTAAGGTACCCTACTCTCCTTTCAAGGGATGTAAACAGTTTAATCCCTTTTCAGGACTTAAGCTAGTGGGATCTGCGTTTCTATCGACTGCTTGCAACTGAAATAATGTGATTTTGTACATCTTTGTCTTCCCAGTAGACTTTAAGTGTCTTGAATAAAAGGACAAAGTCCCATTCATCACTATATCCCAAGTGTCTAGCACAGAGGAGTCGCCAATTTACGTCATTGAATGAAGTTTCTAGAGTCATGGTGTAGCTCAACATTCAATGTATCAGGTCACCTAATAGATGTCATGAAAGCATCTTTGACATCATAATGGAAGCTGCAAAAGTGTTTCAGAGAGGGTCCCCTTGAATCAAACAGATGTGGGTTTGAATCCACCTTCTAGGCCTTGGATAAGTTATGTGGCCTCAAAGAGCCTCAGTTTCCTCATCTGTAAAATGGAGATATTAACAGTATCTACCTCATAAGACTGTTGTAAAGATAAAATTATATGATAAATGCAAAGTACTTTGGACAGTGCCTTACACAGTGTGCTCAATGCATATTAGTTTTATTACTATTATTATTATTACTGTATGATTATTCCTTATGTCATTTAAAAAATATTCTGGTTCTTTCGCAAGATCTTAACCTGAGCCTCAGGGAGACTTTGGGCCACCAATATTGCACTAAACTTGGAGAGCACATGCATATGGAATTATTGAAGGAGGAGAGGATCTCACAGAGCTATTGTCAAATTCTCAAAGGGCATCCAAGATCTGCAAGAACTTCTAGGCTGCTAGTGACTCTCAAAACATACATCTGTATCTGATCTAGCAATTCCACTTCTGGTTATGTGCCCAAAAGGACTGAAAGTAGGGACTCAAACAGGTACTTGTACACAGATGTTCATAAAAGCTTTACTCACAATAGCTAAAAGGCGAAAACAACCCAAAAGTTCACGGACAGACGAATGGATAAACAAAATGTGGTTTTTATATACAACAGAACACATACCAAGGAAGGAAATTCTGACACCTGCTCCACATGGATGAACCCTGAAGACATTACGCTAAGTGAAATTATTAACTGGTCACAAAAGGACAAGTATTGTACGGTTCCACTCCTAGGAGGAACCTAGAGCTGTCAAATTCATAGAAACAAAGTAGAAGAATGATGGCTGTCAGGGGCTGGGGGAAGGGGGGATGGGGAATTAGTGTTTAATGGGTACAGATGATGACAAAGTTCCGGAGACGGATGGCGGTGATGGTCGCATAACAATGTGAAGGTACTGGGAATTCCCTGGCGGTCCGGTGGTTAGGACTCCGTGCTCCCACCGCAGGGGGCCCGGGTTCCATCCTTGGTTGGGGAACTAAGATCCCACAAGCTGCACGGTGCAGCCCAAAAAAAAAAAAAAATTGTGCATGTACTAAACGCCACTAAAATGGACACTTACACATAATCACGTGGTAGATTTATCTTAGGTCTATTTCACCACAATTTTTTAAAGTGAAAAAAAGAACACACACGTCCACGGTCCTCTGACCTTCTGATACCAAATGCCTTCATGCCAGCCCCACGCCTACAGATCACCAGATGGACAGAGTGAAGGAAAAGAGGCAAAGAAGGTTCCCTCCTCAGTTGGCCCAAAAGATCCATGTCTTCCAAGAGCACTGTGGCTTCAGCCAAGCCCCAAACACGTCTTGCCTGCAGCACTTCATTCCGGCTGTAATGAAATTACGTGTGTGTGCTTACAGGGAAAGGGAGCGGTATGGTTTTAATTTATTTATGCTCAGCGTCTCAGAACGCAGTAGGGTAGCTGCTGTTTGATGCTGGAGGCATTCTGCAAGGCCTTTGCCTAAGCCTTCGTTCTCTTCGGTAACAAGAAACCAAGGTTAGCTCAGACTAAATTGTCTTGAAAGTCTGAGCGGAGAAGGGGCTCCAAACGTAGAGCTTGCCAAGGAAACACATTCCCTCATCCAAAGTAGGCATGAAATAAGGATCTGGTTCCTGGGACCCAGGGGTTTCCCACAGAATTCAGAAACTCAGAATTATCCCAAAATCTCAGGAGCATTGTGGTACACAGTCATTTGGGAAGAGAGAATAGAGAGGAAAGAAAAAAACCTTTATCAAGAACCTACTGTGATGCCAGGAACTTGACAGATGTTCTTTCCATCAAACGCCATTTTTCTGATAGGGAAACTAGGCTCCGAGAAGTAAATCGAATGGATTAAAATGTTAAGTGGAGCTTGAACTTGGATAGGGCTGATGCCAGCGTCTATGTGTTTCAGTTTAACCACCTGTTACCGTTACCATGGCTGTGTAACAAATCACCCCAAACCTGTGATGTCAAACAACCACCATTTTATTATGTTCACACACTCTATGAGTCCTAAACTTAGAAAAGGTAGAGCAGGTATTATGAGTCACACTGCGTCCCCCACAAAAAATATGTTGAGGTCTTAACCCCCAGTATCTCAGAATGTGACCTGATTTGGAAATAGGGTCTTTACAGAGGTGATCAGGTTAACGTAAGGTCCTTAGGGACACCGAGTCCGAGATGGCTGGTGTCCCTATAAAAACAGGATATTTGGTACACTGTTGGTGGGATTGTAAATTGGTGCAACCATTGTGGAAAACAGTATGGAGGGTCCTCAAAAGTTACAAATCGAACTACCATATGACCCAGCAATTTCACTTCTGCGTATTTACACAAAGAAAACAAAAACACTCATTTGAAAAGATATAGGCACCCCGGTGTTCATTCCAGCATTATTTACAATAGCCAAGATATGGAAGCAACTTAAGCGTCCACTGATGGATGAATGGTTAAAGAAGATGTGGTGCATATATATATCCCTATATACAACGGAATAGTACTCGGCCATAAGAAAAATTCAACCTTGCCATTTGCAGCAACATGGATAAATCTAAAGGGTATTACGCTAAGTGAAATAAGTCAGAGAAAGAAAAATACTGTGTGATCTCACTTATATGTGGAATCTAAAATACAAAACAGATAAACAACAAAACAAAACCAGACTCATAGATACAGAGGACAAATGGGTGTTTGGCAGAGGGTAGGACATGGAGGAGGGTGCAAAATAGGTACAGAGGATGAAGAGGTACAAAACTCCAGTTATAAAATAAGCCACGGGATGTAATATACAGCATAAGGAATATGGTCAATAGTACTGTAGTAACTTTGTATGGGGATAGATTACTAGACTTATCACGGTGATTGTTTCATAATGTATGCAAAGGTATGCAAAAGTATGCAAATGACTTCCTGTACACCTGAGACTAACATAATATTTTACATTAACTATATCTCAATGTTTTTTTTTGGGGGGGGGCCGCGGGACCCACAGGATCTTAGTTCCCCGACCAGGGAGCAAACCCGCGCCCCCTGCAGTGTAAGCGCGGAGTCTTAACCACTGGACCGCCAGGGAAGTCCCTAAATTTTTAAAGAAGGGAAATTCGGAAACCAAGACACACGCACAGAAGAAAGACAACGTGAAGAGACACAGCAAGAAGGCCACGTGAAGATGGATGATTGGAATGCTGCTGCCAGAAGCCAAGGAATGCCAAAGATGCCCAAGGAACGACCAGCAGCTGGAAGAGGTGAGGAAGGATTCTTCCCCTGCAGGCCTCAGAGGGACCACGGCCCTGCCAACACCTTGATCGTGGACGTCCGGCCTCCAGAACTGTGAGACGAGAAAGTTCTGTTGTTTTAAGCCCCCGAGTTTGTGGTGCCTTGTTACGGTGGCCCTAGGAATCTAACACGCTAACGAGAGCAGAGGTCAACACAGTGCTGAGTGTTGCGGTGCCAGCTTGTCACGTCCCCTGCGTCCAGCCCCAGTCTCCTGGAATCTGCTTGACACATGGGATTTCTGCATGTGATTGTATTTGAAAGTTATTCCATAGTTATAAAAGCACTTTCGTCTTACGAGACGGGAGATGGAAACCGAGGTCCAGAGACAAGTAGGACTTGCTCGAGGTCACCCAGTGGCCCAAGCAGCGTCTTAAGACAGGAAGGCAAGTGTCCCGGCTGCCGTTCCTGTTTTCTCTGCTGTCGCCACTCCTTTGGGGCAAAGGCCCAGGCAGCTCGGGGACAGGCTGTGTTCAGGGTGTCATTTCGCGTGGCTCCACTTCAGAAGCTTATTTCCCCCCCTTTTCATCGTTGCCCTGAGACTCAAAGATGGTGCCCTGATTGCATCAAGCGCCCAGGCTTCAAGGCCAGCGGGGCACGCGGGCTGGGCCGCCCCTCCTAACCGTGACCTTACGAGCTGCCCTCTTGGCAAAGGTGAGCGGGGGGTGGGAGCTGGCAGAGCAGGCCTGGGGCACAGGGTTAGGCCCTGATAACCCGAGATCAAAGCAGCCTGTCAGCAGTGTCAGCTGAGAGGCCGC
The DNA here is from genome assembly GCF_011762595.2 of Tursiops truncatus. Classification (NCBI taxonomy): domain Eukaryota; kingdom Metazoa; phylum Chordata; class Mammalia; order Artiodactyla; family Delphinidae; genus Tursiops; species Tursiops truncatus. The sequence goes on from NC_047046.1 coordinate 13,819,029, forward strand.
CAAGACAAGCGACGCAGGCGGCTTTATCTCCCCGCTGGCCCGAGAGCCGGGGCGGGGAAAGCACCACGGTTCCCGGAAACTATTTCTGGAAGGCCAGGAGGGAGCTGATGGGGCCCTTGCTCATGGCACGCTGGCTCCGGGTCTCCTGCAATCTCATGCACCCCGCCTGGTTTCCTCTGTCTCGCGCTTGGGTTCTTTCCTGCTCTTTCATCCACAGTTTTCCATTTTCATCTGTCCGTGTGCTCACACACAACAAAGATGGTTTTCTCAGCCCTGCAGTTCCCGCTTTCCATTTCTCTCTTTCACACACAGAAGATGGCTGTTGCCCTCACCTCCCTGCCAACACACACACAGCTGCCTCTCTGCCTCCTGGCCTTGTCCATCCTCACATTCGCAGACAACCAGATTTCTTCCACCTTCCTTTATACACGTGTGCATTTTCGCACGCATACGTACACACACACACACACACACACACACACTCACACCTGCCTGGTTTCCAATCTCCAAACCCTCTTAAACAAGAATCCAAAGACAGCTTCCAATCAAAACAGTAAAAACTTCTAGCCTTGCTCTCAGTTATTATGAACTCTGGGACCATTTCCACCAGCCGATGCCTGGACTTTTTATTTTTTTTCCTTTCAAGGTGTTGACCCTTTCATTTGCAGCTGGAAGAAACCCAGCCACTGTTCCTGCTCCAGCTGTGGCCTCTGTCAGCTGGGCAGCCCACAGCTGGCCAGTTTCAAACACACCCACTGGAGCCCAGTTACCTGGGCACTTTTAAAAAGGAAGAAGGGGGCTTCCCTGGTGGCGCAGTGGTTGAGAGTCCGCCTGCCGATGCAGGGGACACGGGTTCGTGCCCCGGTCCGGGAAGATCCCACATGCCGCGGAGCGGCTGGGCCCGTGAGCCATGGCCGCTGAGCCTGCGCGTCCGGAGCCTGTGCCCCGCAACGGGAGAGGCCACAACAGTGAGAGGCCCGCGTACCGCAAAAAAAAAAAAAAAAAAAAAAAAGATTAAATAATGAAAAATATAAAAGGGCAAATAGATTGGCAATATCATATGAAATGTGTCCAGATCCCAATTCCAGTTCATCAGGAGGGTTTTTCCACATTAACAAGGAATTCTCTGGACACCCAGCTGGTGTTCAGTTTCAATTCTGACACTACGTGGAGATAGGGTCAGATTCCACTGGTTAAGGGCTCAGTCCCACGAGACTGTCCCTCCTGCCCCACCCCACCCCATCACACACCAGTCAAAAGCCCAAGTTGTTACTCCTGCTTCTGACCTACCAGTCACAAACTGGGGGTTCCAAAGACCCCCTCCAACTCAGGATCCCTGTTGGAAGTACAGATTGTTACCTATACTTCAGACCAACTAGCTATAAATCAGAGGTTCCCATCACCCCCCGCCTCGGGTTCAATTAATTTGCTAGAGCAGCTTACAGAACTCAGGAAACCCATTTACTCACTAGATTACCAGTTCATTATAAAAGCATGTAACTCAAGAATAACCAGATGGGAGAGATGCATGGGGCAGGGCACGTGGGAAAGGGCACCAGGCTTCTATGCCCTCTCTGAGGGCACCATTCTCCCCAAACATCCACGGGTTCGCCGACCTAGAAGCTCCCAGAACCTTCTCCTTTTGTGGTTTTTATGGAGGCTTCATTGCACAACCATGATTGATTACATCATTGACCATTGGCAATGGGTATCACTCTCTAGCCCCTCCGCACCTCCCCGGAGGTTGGGAGTGGGGCTGAAAGTTCCAACCCTCTAATCCCTTGATTGGATATCCGGGCAATCAGCCCCCATCCTTAGGTGCTTCCAAAAGTCACCTCATTCACATAACAAAAGACACATTTATCAGCTCTCATCACTCAGGAAATTCCAAGGGTTTTAGGAGCTCTGTGCCAGAAACAGGAACGAAGACCAGATACATATTTCTTATCATAAATCAGAATATCACAATCACCGACGCCCCACCTGGACTCATCCGGCCCTCGTCTCACTGGTGGTGTGTAGCCCTCCTCTCCAGGATCTCAGAATGGGAATGTAATGACTTCTGTGACTCCAAAGTCCAGGAGTGGATTCTAGTCTCAGGCAGAGATGCAGCCAAACATTCAGACTAAGCCTTTGTGAATTTCCCCTCCCGCCTCTCAGCTGCAAGTCTCATTGAGTTGACTTTCTTCCAAACAGGCTCTCACCTCATGGTAGCAAAGAAGACCCTCAGAAACTCCAAGCTAACATCCTACTAAAGTAGCAACTCCAGCCAAGAAGGTGTTCCAATTTCTTCCCCATCCTATTAAGAGTCCCAAGAATGAATCCCATTGTCCTTCCTGGCTTAGGTCGGTCACGTGGTCAGCCATGAGCCAATCACTCTGGCCAGGCGTCAGAATGTTCAGATCGGTCAGGCCTTGGTCACGCGTCCACCCCTGGACCTTGGGGATGTGGGTCAGCTTCACCTGAATTGTCTGGACACAGAACAGAGGAGGAGCAGCTTCCAAAGGAAAAATCAGGGTGATGTACACAAAAGGAAAAGCAGGAAAAACTGTCGATGCCCACCCTATATGTCCTGCTGGTTCACAGTGGCACAGCTGTACGTAGTTCAACGCACAGATCTGGGTCATACATACCTGCATCTGAAAGCTGCCTCCATCACTTTCCAGAACTTGGGCAAAGGTAATCTCACTGAGCATCAGTTTCCTCATCTGTAAAGTGGACAGAAAACAAGTTTCAGCTCACAGATTTATAAAGATGAGAAAAAATGCAAAAATAATAGGAAGTCTGTCACAAAACCAGTAATAATAATACAGTAGTTACTTTGAAAAAATCTCCGTTCTCAGTGTCCATAAATATCCTAGTACCTGGCTTCTAGACGGGATTCTCTTGTCTTTCTTTCTCTGTCCTCTTTCTTCCTCAGTTATTTGATGCTTTGCCTTTTTTTTTTCCTTGCAAAGAGTAAATACACACACACATACCCCCCCACATACACACTCACAAACATGAGTCCAGCCCAAATAACCCACTCATATAAAATAGAGGAGGAAGTGAAGATCTGTGGAATTCATTTATATTCAGCTGTGAGCAGCTAGAGACTCTCGTGTAGTGGAAAATATGCAAAAGGCTTAAAGGAGGAAAGAAGATATTAAAATTGTAATTTTCCCAATCATATTGAGACATTTCGTTCAGCCCTAATGACAGGATGCATAGCACATCTGTCAAAAACTGTGCTGCATCTCCAACCAGAAACTAAATAAATTGAGTTTCTGCTCAGTGACAGCATAGGCTGAGATTGCTATCGGTTTTGTTCCACTTTTGTTTGGTTTTTTTTGCCTTTTTTTCTCTCCAAGCCATTTTGGTTTTGTTACCGTCTTTGTGAGATTTGCTCCTGTTTTCTCTCTGGTTCTCCTTTCTTCCACGCAAGTGGGAAAGGACCTGAGTCTGCATGGACCACGAAAATCCACCGGACAGCTTCCAGAGGCTCCACATAGGTCGCAGGATACAGTATAAGGTCTAATGATCAGGCCCTGAGGGTCCCACCTGGACGCCGACTTCAGCAAAGACCCCATATCTGCTCCTTTTTCTAGCGGCCGATGCAGGAGGCCAAGATCAATTAGGCAGAGAAAGGCTGTGATTTGGTGTCCCACGTGGTCTGTGGTTGAACTGATATTAGCTAGTGGTGGGCAAAAAACTGATGAAATCTATGGTCGATGGGTGAGAGAAGGACACAGTTTCAAGGATAAATCTGGGCACTTCCTTGGGTCTGAAGAAGCTAATTTAGTGGTGAGCTAATTTCCTAGGTTCCTAGGATTTCCACTGACATCAGTGGAGCCCCACTAATGCAAGATCAGCATCGGGGGCTTCTCGGCTGGATATCTTTTTTGTTGCTGTTTTGCTTATTTCTTTTTGAAGCTTAATCAATTGTAGAGCTATCTGGTGGGATCTATAGCCCCATGAGCTATATTTTATATATAGGTTTGTTTTCTATTTTTTGGCCATTTGGGATCTGAGTTCCCTGACCAGGGATCGAACCCGCTACCCCTACATTGGGAGCGTGGAGTCTTAACCACTGGACCACCAGGGAAGTCCTATTGGCTGGATATCCTGATGGCACTCCACCATGCTGGTGCTCAGGTCATCTCACCCACATACCTTCAGGTGTGGCACTCCTTTCTGCCTTTCAGGGTAACACTAGGGCACCAGCCTCAGAGGGGCAAGGGACGGCAAAGTCCAGAGATGTAATCAACACACTGAAATCGCACATCCTCGAATGGATGGGGCATTCAAGAGCGGAAAACCTGAAAGTGAGTCAGAGGAACTTGGATCAATTAGATGCAAGGAAGAGATAGCTGAGGAACTCTTGAGAATATTTTCCAAGCCAGTGGCAAGAGAATGAGCTTGGAGAGGGAGACGTGGGCCAGATCTGGAAGGATTCGAGCATCACCCTAGGCACACATGGGAGCCATGGAAAGGCGGAGAGCAGGGCAGTGATGATCAGAGTTGCATTTCAGAAGATCACGCAGGCTGTGGGGTAAAGAATGGATGGAGGGAGGGAAGAGTGGAAACAGTTGACAGAAGGCTCCTGCGGAAATCCAGAAAAGGGAGGGAGATGGGCAGATCGAAGACATTGGGAAGAGAATGGAGACAAGTCAACAGCTCCAAGAACTGTTCAAGAAATAGGATTAGAAAGAAAGACAGTTTTAGGCACAAGAGGCAAGGGGTGAGCACCTAAAAACTTCCACCCTAAGAAGAGTTAGTCTAAGCTATTCCCCTACCTTTAGTTTATCTAACACAAGTTAGAAATCTTTTTTTTTTTTTTCCTTTAAATTGTGCTCATGGACCTGTGGTGTCCCTACATGTCTCCTGTCATCGTCCTTGTGCAGAATGCTTGATCTAGCAGCTCTGAAATCAGACTGCCAGGGTACGGTTGTATTATTTAGAGCCTTCATTAGAAGCATGTAGAGATTGGATGCATTTAATAGTTCTCTTTGATGATCTTAGTAGGTGAGAAGAATTAAAGGGATGCGATTTTGAAGGCTCCAGAACATTTAGCAAGCCAATGTCCTTATCCAAATTCAAAAGGATGTGATCTTAATGCAGCCCTTGGCAGTGGAGTCAGGAAGCCAAAGCTGTGATGGAAAGACACTGTTCTATGTAAAGAAGAGAAAAAATACTTTCAGGAATACTTTCAGGAACTCAAAGCTTAGAGCTAATATTGAAGAAACACTGAATCGTCCCCAGCCCTCTAGCGAAAAGCACACGTATCTGCCAGCCTGTGTCAAATACCAGCTAATCAACAATCCAAGTTGCTAATATTGTCCATCCAGTGGATCTTATCCAAACAGGCTGTCCTCAGGCTGAACAGGGCACAACGAAAGGAGTAACCAGGGTGGGTAAGCTCACCACCCTAGAGTAAATTAAGAGCTCACTACTCAATCCAGATCACAAATGGAAATGTTCTACGTGGACATTGGCCATCCTTCGTGAGTAAGGTAACTGATCATCCCAGTGGGTCTGGGACTTTCAGGGCTCAAATAGGGAAAGTCCCAGGCAAAGTCGGACCCCTGAGCCCCACTTGGAGCTCACATCACCATTTTGAATGGTATCCTTTTCACTGGTGAGTTCAGAAAACATATTGACCAATGTGGGGTCCGTGTTACTGGGAAGGAAAGAAACTCAATTTGCTCCCTTGCATCTATTCCATCCATCTTTTCCGGTGGAAAGGAAATTGGTACAGCTACAGCGGTGAGTGCATGCTCTGAAATCAGATGCAATGGGCTTAAATACTTGCTTTCCTCTATAAAATGGGAACATGCCTAACTCATGCCTCTGATGTTAGCAAATGTATGGCAACACCGTGCTGAACACGGTGCCCGGCTTGTAGTAAGTATTCAAATCCATGAGCTGTTTTTTTATTATTAGAACTTTCCATCAAGCCCCACCCCAACCCCAATCCTCTTGAAGGAACGCTACTTAGAGCTTCTAATCTCTCTCTTGGCATTTCCCATTTGATCTAGGCTTTGAGGAGCTTCTGTAATTCATCCTCCCTTCCCCGGGCCTTAACTGATAGAGTCCAGTTACCAGGTTCCTCTTTGCAAATTTGTAACTGAGAAGATCTAGAAAACCTTTGACTAAAGTGACTAACATGACTGAATATGAAAGGAAAGCAGAACAATCGTGTCTTTCCCTAAGAAGGAATGGGTTATCTCTAGGGGGAAGGGAGTTTTCTAAGCCCCGAAGATGTTCGTTAATGGACATAATGTGTATCAAAAGCTTAACGCGATGATCCAAACAAGGCCACCGTCAAATTATTATCTCCTCCCTGAACAATGGCAGTGGCCTCCTACCTGGACTATTGCTTCTGCCTTTTGACCCAAGAGTCTGTTCTCCACCCTGCAGCCAGAGGGATCTCTTTATTTATTTATTTATTTGGGCGCGGGGGGGGGGGGGGGGGGGGGGGGGGGCGCGCTGTGCCACATGGCTTGCAGGATCTCTGGCTCCCAGACCAGGGACTGAAGCCAGGCCACGGCAGTGAAAGCACCAAATGCTAAGCACTGGACTTAGGGAACTCCCCAAAGGGATTTTTTTTTTTTTTTTTTTTTTTTGCTGTACGCGGGTCTCTCACTGTTGTGGCCTCTCCCGTTGCGGAGCACAGGCTCCGGACGCGCAGGCTCAGCGGCCATGGCTCACGGGCCCAGCCGCTCCGAGGCATGTGGGATCTTCCCGGACCGGGGCACGAACCCGCGTCCCCTGCATCGGCAGGCGGACTCTCAACCACTGCGCCACCAGGGAAGCTCCCCAGAGGGATCTTTTAAAAATGTAAGGCAGCTTGCCCTGGTGTCCGTCATCAACAGGAGAAAGGATAAACTGGTATATCCAGGCAAAGAAATACTACCTCACAATAAACAACAAAAAAGTATTGGTCCAAATTCGAGCATGGGTGAATTTCAAATACATTCTGCTGTGTGAAAGAAGCCTTACACAAGACTACATACTGCATGATTCCATTTATATAAAGTTCTGGAATAGGCAAAACTCACATATGGTGAGAAAAATAAGAACAGTGGTTGCCTGGGGGCAGGCCAGGAGGGAGAGGTACAGCGATAATACTCTCTAGCTTGATAGCGGTTAGGGCTGCACAGGTATGTCAAAAATTGTCAAAATTCAAAGAATGACATGCTTAAGATTTGTGCATTTCACTGTATGTAAATTTTCTCTTTAAAAACAAATATTAAACTCTGCTTAGTGATATGCATGCCTAAATGTTTGGGGATGAGGTCACAGGATGTCTGCAAGTTATTTTTGAAATGCAACAAAACAAAAAGAGGAACTGATAGATGGGTAGAGGGATGAATACAGGAGTAGACGTGTGATGAAGCCAACAGAGGAAAATGTGAAGTGTAGAATCCACTCGGTGGCTACATGGGTCCTCTCTACATAATTTTTCAACTTCTCTATATGCTTGAAATTTTTCATAATAAAAAATGGGGGCAATTCCCTGGTGGTCCAGTGGTTAGAACTCCAAGCTTTCGCTGCTGAGGGCCCGGGGTTCGATCCCTGGTAGGGGAGCTAAGATCCCACAAACTGTAGCAGTGTGGCTAAAAAAAATTTTTTTAATAAAAAATAAATTTTAAAAATGGGGTGGGGTGGGGAAGGGGAGTAGAAAGGGAGCTATGTCACTCCTTTTTAAAATAGCTTCCCTGTTTTAGTCAGATACAAAGCCACAGCACTTGCCCTAGCAGGGTCTACAGGATCTGGGCTCCTTCTGACTCCTAACTCTCTGGCCTCATTTCCTGCCACCATCTAAACAATCTGCAACGATGATTGAAGCCTCTCGACCACTTTACTTACAGCCATGGCAGCCTCCTTGTGCATCCTCCCACATACCAACCTTGTCCTGGTGTCAGAGCCTTTGCTCTTCTGTTCCTTCTGCCTGGAACACTGTTCCCCCATTTCACAAGCTCGATTCCCTGACTCCTGCAGTCTCTGTCTCCGTGTCACCTCCTGACTACTCAATATGAAACAGCACTTCCTCCCATCACTCTCCATCCCTTTACTTATTTTAGGTTTTTATCACCTGCTGGTACAATATTCATTTGTTTATTGCCTATCCCCGCTCCCCGCCCCCAGCAATATAGCCACTTTGCTTTGTTCCTTGTGGCATGTTGGCACCTAGAATGGTACCTGAAAGATGTTCCTTCAATACTCATTTAATAAACACGTGAATGAATGCATGTGATGCTGACACCACCAATAGTAATCTTAACTGACTACCTGGTAAGTGCTGGCCCGGAGCTAAACCATTGACTCCCATGCTGTCAAATAGCCTATGGCTATTTTGACAACTGAGAAAAATCGGAGTTTGAAAGATTGATTTACCCAAAGACAAGGGTCAGGGCTGGAAAAATCCAACCTAGTTCTTCAGTTCCAAAGCCCAGAATCTTTCCACCTTGCCACAGGGCAGGGAGGGTCTAGAAGAGGGAGTCACATGGGAGAGAAGGGGTAAGCAGGTCGCCAGGACTACCCTAACTGCAGACGGAAAGACCCAGGTGCTGGACTTCCCTGGTGGTGCGGTAGCCCGTGCGTCACAACCACTGAGCCGGCACTCTATAGAGCCCGCGAGCTACAGCTACTGAGCCCATGTGCCACAACGACCCAAGCCCACGCGCCTAGAGCCTGTGCTCTGCAACAAGAGAAGCCACCGCAACGAGAAGCCGGTGCATCGCAAGGAAGAGTAGCCCCCGCTTGCTGCAACTAGAGAAAGCCCTCGTGCAGCAACAAAGACCCAACGCAGCCAAAAATAAATTAATTAATTAATTAAAAAAAAAAGACCCAGGTGCCCACACATCCAAGGACATCACTCTTCTCCATTGTCAAACTTCCAATGACACCTGGTGCCCCCGGCCCCCAGTCTACCAGGGTCAAATGGGCTGAACAGCGTTACTACTGGGCTTCCAACTTGAGTGGCTCTGGTACCTCATGGTCTGTGTTTTTTTGGGTTTGGGGGTTGTTTTTTGGGTTTTGGTTTTTTGTTTTTGGCTGTGCCACGTGGCTTCCAGGATCTTAGTTCTCGCACCAGGGATTGAACCCAGGCCCCAGCAGTGAAAGAGCAGAGTCCTAACCACTGGACCGCCAGGAAAGTCCCTGGTCTGTGTTAATAAACTGCCTCTCAGTTGCAAAGATGACCTTAACTCCCACGTCAAACATCTTTCTTCTGTTTCCTCTTATACACAGGCTATATCTATTGACCTTAACACAGCATTTTTTTTTAGTAAGTGCTGAAAAATGTTAGTTTTCTCCAAGGTTAACTAGTCCATATCAGATGATCAGGTTCAACATATGGGGGAAAAAATGTCAAGAACATTTGCAATTATTCACAGATAGTCAGTCAGTGAATGGGCATTCGAGAAGGGAGGGGCACGTCAGTTGTTGCTACATGTGTGTACTGAGCACCTACTACGTGCCAGGCATTGTATCACACACTAGGGGATGAGGAAGTGGGGAATGGAGTGTGTTCCCTGCAGAGCTCAGTCACTTCCTGTGTGACCTTGGCCAAGTTACTCGAGCACTCTTGGCCAAGTTACTCGGTTGCCTCATCTGAAAAGTGGAGATAATTTCCCCTCCTTAAAAATGCTTTTATTGTGAGGAACACAGGAGACAATGTACATTACAGGGTCTAACACAGTGGCCAGAAGACAATAGCCCAGGAAAAACATGCTAGTTCTGTGCCCACGTCTCCCTCCCCTGCTCCCTCCCACTTCAAGGAGACCCTGAGACATACATGGGGAATTCTGAGGTCTGGGCAGACCAGGTTAAGTGCTCCAAGTGAGGAAGTGACCCACAGACTATTTAATTCTTTAATTCTATGCCTAGGAATAACTCACAAAGGAGGTATTTCTGTCCCCATGTTACAGATGGGAAAACTAAAGTTCAGAGAGAATAAGTAACTTGGCCAAGATAATACGGTTTTTAAGCGTTAGAACCCTCCGGTTCTTGTCTTGTTCACCTCATGGTAGAGAGAGATGGATTCCAACCAGCTGCGGAAATCCAGACGGCTGCTTGGAGGATGTAGCCATGTCAAGAGTCCATTTTCACAGCATAAAGATCCGTTTTCCTCTAATACCAAACTCGGCATTCCTGAGGAGTCTGTGTCCTGGATTCCATAACCCAGAGCTTTGCCACTTTCCTTCCAGTTTTGGCTTTAGCCCAAGTGGACATCAGGACAAATTTCCTCCTCTGAACACAAGTAAAACATTCAGATTCACAGAGACCTCCACCCGACACCACCCATCTCCTTCCCCTGTTATCCCCATATCTAAAGAGATTTGAGAAAGATGCTGCTCGAAATCTCTTTGTGAACTCCCTCCCGCTGGTTCGTTATGTCAGACCTACTTTTTTGTCTCTGACAGGGTTTTTTAAAAAGGAGAGGGGAAATCCAGCAGATACCAAGACGTCCTCCTCAGACTGGAGGACTGACCTCCCTACCATTAAAAATACGCATGTTCTGGTTATCTACAATTACCTGTTTGTCTGGGAAGGCTTTTTCTCTTTCTTCCATGTCCCCTAGCTGTGTATACAGGGAAGAGGACGGAGCTGAGCCGGTAAGATTTTTTTTTTCCCCTCCCTGTGTTTATCCACCAAAGAAAGTATTTTAAGTACTTTGTTTCCATTATGCTATTCTGAGCCCATTACTTGGTGGGGTGATTAAAGATGGCTTTTGGCAAGAGAAGAGAAAGCAAAGTGTTTGTTACTTAAATGACTGCTAGCCTTTCCCAGGCAGTCTTCAAAGGGGAAAACATAAACACATGGCATTCAAAATACATATTGGCTTGGTACTGGGAGCCCTGGAGGACATCTGGCCCTTCACCTTTGCCTGGAATCTGAGGAGCTGGGACAGGAGGCATGAAAAGGGCTCCTTCTAGGGCATCTTGAAGGCAACTGACCTCTCTGGGTCCTTCTATCTTCCTCCGCACCTGTGTGGTCCTTGATTCTTTCCCCTGGCTGGGGTCTTCTTGGGTTACTTCCCAACCCTTCCAATTGTGTCTGGATACAACCATGGACAAGACATATGGGCTCTCTACGTTCGGTTCACGGGGCTTAGTGTTCTGGCATGGTCTACAGGCCTTAATCAAAAGAATCCCACAAGCCTGTTTCCAAGAGGTGATAAAGTTCACAATGGAGAAGGACGAGGCGTGTACTGGGCCTGGGAGTAGGAATCAGAATTTCTCTTGGGGTCAGGGAGGACTTCCTTTCATGTGCAAATCTGAAAGATAAGCCCAAACTGGGTAGGAAGGGGTCTCCTCAGCAAAGGCAGCGAGGAGACAACAGGACTTTTTTTCAAAAAAGGGAAAGAAGGTGGGGTAGCTGGAATCCAGAGGACAAGGGCAAGGTGATGTAAACAGGTCAGAGAGGTCTTGAGTGTCCCTCCCCCCAGTATAACCACAAAGCAGGTGTATGTAACAAGGTAGTGAAAATAGGAGTGGGAGGAGGAAGTGTCAGCTAGAATAGAAGGGGCCAATCCCTGCTTGCTTATCTTAACAGCCAGGTGGCCTTTGGGCAAGATATTTCACTGCCGTAAGCCTCCATTTCCTCATCTGTCAAATGGGTATCATTTGCCCTACCTCAGAGGGCGCGTGGTACATAGTTGGAGCTGAACTTCAATGCTGCACTTTTCTTTTTTCACTGAGCATCTTGGGAGACTTGCATGAAGCCAAAAAACCCCATCTCTGATCGATGGCTCATTTGGATGAAGGCCCAAGACCTGTCAGTCCCACTGGCCAGGGGACCTCCCTGCAAGGTTGTTGTAATCACTTACCCTCCATCCCTCCAGTCAGAAGGCGCCTCTTCGAAGTCAACATCTGATCTCTCCCCGGGATCTTGGGGACATTACTATCTCCCTGGCCTATCTCCCAAACTACTGGGACAAGCCAAGGAGATAAAGGGTGGGTGAGGTCTTTAGAGGATTCCTGTTCCCCTCCCTGGGCTGGGGAGGAAATCTGCATTGGTCTAGATACGGTTACAAGTTGCACAAAAGCATTTTCCCTGAACTCACACCCTTAAGTCAAGGGCCTCTAGAATTCAAAATGGCACCTGCAAGTTCGGGCATGTCCAGGGCGCTGAAAACATCTGGGAATCTCTCTCTCCTGGAGCCAAGCGGGCAGCTTCAGAACTCCAACTGCTCAGGCAAAGTGAAAGCACAGGCTGGGGCAGCCCCCGTACTTCCTCTGCTCTGACATCTTGGGTGCCAGCTCCACGCTGGGTGCTTTTCTCCACCCCTCTTCATTTCCTGGTCTCCACCATTCTGGGGGACAGGGATAAGCCTTCCCACTTTTGACAGATTTGATCAAGTGAGAAATTCAGCTACTTGCCCAGAGTCTCAGTTATGAAATGGAAAAGAGAACTCCTGATTCTGAACGCAACACAGGTCTTTAGTCTTCGATGCTGTCTGGACAGTTATTTAGCCACGCCCCCCCCTCCATCCAAAAATTAGATTACCTGGGACCCAAGGAGGCCCCCGAAGAATGCTCAGGTGGATGGAAGCCTCCAGGTGGGGGGGTCTTTGCTTTGAATGTTGAAATTGGATTTCTAGAGACTCCCAGGCTACCAACAGATCACTGACATCTTACATCCTCTTAGTCCTCTTCCAATCCCATCTCCTCTGCTAACCTCACTCGAGTTCTAGAAGGTACAACCACAATCACCACAGTCGTGATTGGCCCCATTTATTACGTACTCTCTAAGTGTTAGATACGGACCCAAGCAATATGTATTTCCTCACGGTATGAATTTCAACACCAGATAAACTGCTGCATCATCATCCCCATTTCACAGATGAGCAAAGTAAGGCTCAGAGCGGGGAAAGTCTTCACCCAAGGGCACAGCTGGTAAGTGGCAGAGTCAAATCTGAAATTCCATCTGGCTGATCCCCAGTTCTCAACCACCTCAACACTGCCTGCTTTTCTGCCTTCACACTTCGACAACGGTCAAAAAGACAGCACCAAAATCTAGTGAAATTCTGCCCGACGAACCCTGAGGCCCCACCCAGGTTTGCCTGTCCCTCTCCACCTCCACCTCCAGGCATCAGGGTCCCCGCCTGTGGAATAAAGAGCCCCAGGGTATTGCTCAAATCCTGACAACATCAACTCAATGCAGAAGCAGCATCCCCCACGTCCTCAACCCCATCCCACTTCTCAGTCCTCCTTAGGACCCTTCTCTCTTCATACGGAAAATGCGTGAGGGCTTCAACAACTCACCGTGTTTCTCTTGCAGACTTCCAAGGAGGAAAGAAGATGCCTGAAGTCATAGTTGGACTCCTTTGGGCCCCGGGGCAACACGCCCTGGGCTTTCCCTTAGGCTATTCCCATTCTGGGAGCTTCACCTGGCCTTTTCCATGCCTGAAATTCTCCTTCATTGACTAGAGTCCAGATCCTGAGGTTGGAATCTGAGCCTTGCCCTCCAGGATTTAGCCCCATCTTGACTGTGAGCTTTGAGAAGGGGTAGACCTAAGCCTTTAGGGCCAGACAGAGCTGGATTCGCATCTCAGTACTGCCAGGAACCAGCTGCACTGTCCTTGTCCCTGTGAAAGACACTTAGGGGTTCAACATGGATAAAGGTCCTACTGTGTGTTAGGAACTTTGTTACAGGTCACAGTGTTGCATAGAGAAACAAGATCCCTGCCATCTCAGAGCTTGCTTTCTAGCTGGAAAAGGGAGAGGGGAGCAAGTACATAGGAGATTTTCAGAGGTAAATAAAAGAAGGTAGAAGGATAGGAAATGGCAGGGGGATCATATTTAATGCACAGCAAATGTCTTCCTAAGGAGGGAACATTTGATCAGGAAGACTACCGTATGAAGGACCAGGGAAAGAGCACGCAGGCAGAGGGAACAGCAAAGGAGCTTGCTGTGCTTCGAGGCCAAAATAAAGGTCAATGTGGCAGAAAGGGAGTGAACTTGAAGGACAGGAACGCAAGACAGGATTGGAGGATGTCAAGAGCCAGATGACAGAAGGCTTTGTAGATCATAAAACAGAGTTTGGATTTTATTTTAGAGCCACGGGGAGCCATTGGAGGGTTTTAAGAACTTTTTTCACTCTTTTACAAAAGAAACCGTCTTAAGGATCTGTCAGGCTCTTCCGAAGTGGCTGTACCATTTCGCGTTCCCGCTGGGCATTCCAGTTGCTCCACATCTTCGTCAATACTTGGCATGGGTGGTCTTTTTCATTTTAGCCATTGTGTTGGGTGTGTAGTGATACATTGTTACTGTTTTCATTTTTATTTTCCTGATGACTAATGGTGTTGAGTACTTTTTTATGTGCTTTTTGATTGTTCATATATCTCCTTCTTTTGCCCCTTTTAAAATTGGGTCATTTGTCTTCTTATTAGTGAGTCATAGGACTTCTTTTAATATTCTGGATACATGTCCTTTGTCAGATAAATGATTTACAGATATTTTTTCCCAGACTATGATGTGCCTTTTCATTTTCTCAACAGGGTGTTTCAAAGAGCAGAAGTTTTAAATCTTGATAAAGTCCAATTTATCATTTTTTTTAATTTTACGGTTTATGCTTTTTGTGTCCTAAGAAATCTGTGCCTATCCCAAGGTCACAAAGATTTCCTAGTGTGTTCTCTTCTTCTAGAAGTTATATAATTTTAGCTCTTTGGTTTTGTTTTATCTTATATTGTTTACCTTAGGTTAGAAAGTTAAATATACACTTACCATACATCTCAGCAATTCATGTCTCAGCAATAGATGTCTACCCAAGGCAAAGAGAATCTTATGTCCACAAAAAGACTTACACTTGATGTTCATATCAGCATTATTCATAATAGTCAAAAACTGGAAGTAACCCAAATACCCATCCACAGGTGAATAGATACACAGTAGTACACCCGTGTGAAGGAATGCTACTCATCAATAAAAAGGAACCAAACTTGATCCATACCACAACATAAATGGACCTCAAAAACGTGATCCCGAGCAAAAGAAACCAGACAAAAAAAAGAGTCCACACTGGATGGTTCCATTAACATAAAACTCTAGAAATGATCAAGTTCTTCTACAGTGACAGAAAACAGATCAACGGTCACCTGGGGCCAGAAAGTATGGGTGGAGGTGGGCAGGCGACTGGGGAGGGACTGGAGGGAACTTTGGAGGTGAAGAAGAATGTTCCATATCTTGATTGGACTGGTGGTTACACGGCTGCCTACATTTATCAAAAGTCATTGAACTGTACACTTGAGAGAGATGCGTTTTATTTTGCCTCAATAAAATGGAATTTTGAAAAATAAGAGCAAAACAGATGGAGAATATGTCCAGGGCGGGGACCAGGGAGGAGATTTAGGCCACTGAGTCATCCAGGTGAGACAGATGAAAGTGGCTTTGTCCGGGGTGGAAGAAGCAGGTGGTAGTATTTGCTGGTGTGGGTATTATTCTTATCATCTTGTTGTTGTTGTTGCTTTTTTGCCTCGTCTTACCATGAGCCAAGGACAGGCTCTCTCATCTGTAGATTAATGGACCATTTCCCCCTCTCCACTGCCGGCCCTCTTCTCTGCCCAGTCATCTCTCAAGGTTATCATGGGGAACAAAGATCTGACTTCCATCTGGACGTTGCACAGCTGCGGCACACACTCAGGAAAACATGTCACTGGTCAAGGTAACTGAGAACACCTGTGATGTCACCCCCAGGCTCCCAGGCCCCTCCCCATTCTAAAGATGGCCTCCAGTCTTGCCCCCACCCCAAATCTATCTCTATAAACAGAAAGACTTGGTTTTTTTCTTTTTGCTAATGAAATTCCCTTGCATAAAATTCCTCAGTCACTCCCCATTTACCCTGAGAATAAATTTGAAATTCCCCACATGATCTGAGCCCAGCCAAACTCCATCTTCATCTCTCCCTGCTCCCTTCCCCAGGATAACACCTACTCAACCTTCAGATTTCAGCTTAGATGCCACCTCCTCTGGGAAGCCTTCTCGTCCTGCCCCTCAGGTGTGAGTCAGGTCTTCCTACTCAGTACCTTGAGAACATTCTTCCTAACTGTAATCATACCACTTAGCACAGTGCATTTTTATTTCCTGTTAACTTGTCTGTTGCCTCCAGATGCAAGGGGATATGCACAGGGGTTGGCACACTTGTGGTTCGTATTTGTTAAATGTTATGGACCATACAACCTTCAGTGCACAGAGGAAACCAGGATTAGAAGCCACTACTGGCTGACTCCAGGGACTTGTTCTATTATCCCACACAGATGTTGGTGGAGGCACAAGAGTCTACTTGGACTAGCAGGCCCCAGAAAGCCAGGGCCCAAGTATGCAGGAGCCTGGAATGGCAAATGTGCCTCCACTGTCCTCTCCTGTATCCATGGCAGACATTACTAATGGATCACAACACTCCTTCTCACTGATCCCAGGCTCAGCACAGGGCCACAGACAGTCTCCACCAATCGATCCAACCCAGCACCTGACATGTAGTCTAAATACATGTGATCTCCTGTCCTACATCCCGTTTTAGCAGGAAAAGAGAATGAGGCTAGAGAGAGAACTGGTTTCCCAATACACATGTAAGTTCATGTGAAAACAGGGACAGGGTCTCTCCTCTCCCAGTTCAGTACTGTTCTCCTACCCCTCCTGGCCTCTGGAGACCAGCTCCTCACGCCATGCGGTCAACCTACCCTCAGGATGTCTGGAGAAAGAAGTATATTTGTGAAATTAGACCAGGTGACTCATGGAAGGCTCTGAAGACAAGGATAATTTAGGATGGCCCAGGGGACTGTCTTTCCTTTTTTAAAGTTGTTCAGAGGCAACTCCAGCCTTTTTCTCTTTCCTGTGAGTCTAGCAAACTACCTGCATGTCACATGTTCCTCACCATCGTGGAAGTCCAATACCTGGGTACGTGGGCTGCAAACCCTTTAGGGTTGAGCAGAATTTCCAAACCGAAAAATGGAAGACTTCCCAAGACACATGCTGAAACACAATGCCCCACTTTCTCCTTTTTCAAAAAGGAAATTTTTTATTTTGTGATCATTTTAGATTGGCAGACAAGTTGCAAAGACGGTACAAGAATCCCCCTTTACTCTTTTTTCTTGTTGTTGTTGGCTTCACCATGAGGCATGCAGGATCTTAATTCCCTGACCAGGGATCGAACCCATGCCCCCTGCAGTGGAAGCGCAGAGTCTTAACCACTGCACCGCCAGGGAAGCCCCATCCCTGTTTACTCTTCACCCCGTTTCCCCTAACGGTACCATCTTGCCTTACCATGGGATGTTCCCCCAAATGAAGAAACTGACATTGGGACAGTATAATGAACTAAACTCCTGATTTTATTCAGATTTCCCCCATTTTTCTGTTCCAGGATCCAGTCCAGGAGACCCTGTTGCTTTGAGCACTTTCCCTTTTTGATAAATCCCTTCCCTGGCTTTCTCCCTTTCTCCTGGCAGCTCATTCCCCCTGGCACTCAGAAACAGTCGTTTGCTTATTCCTTGACTCTGCTCTGATTCATTTTATGGATTATGGCTTGGGGGAAAGCTTCACCTGACTATTTCTAATATTGTAAACGACCCTTCTTCAGCACATTCATTTTTCCTCTTTCTGTTTCAAAGCCTAGCACACGTCATCAAAATGGCCACTGGCACTTCCGGGAAAACTTGGCACAGCATTTTACTGTATTTCTAAAAAAAAAAAGTTCTGCTCTTTTTTTCCAGCCCCCCCCCCACCCCAAACCTCGTCTGTTCTTTTATGACTAAGGATATTTATCTCCTTTCTGCTTTAGAAGTTTATGGGCTGCTTTTCCTTTGAATTCCAGGCCAAGGTCAGTAGCCTTTTGATTGTGATGTCACAGTGTGTTGCCTTGGTTACCACTGTGACATCATCAGACAAACCTGGAGGCCCTATGCAGGGGCGGGGAGAGGGTCTTTGAAACAAACTTGTCTCTTTCATCTGCCCTTTGTGAAGAAACTGCCGCTGCTTTTGGAAAAAAGTTTTGAGAAATTGTGAAAAGTTAAAGGGAAGAGGTTAATACGAAGATTTACTACCTCCCCCCAAAATGCCACAGACCCCTAAAAGTCAGGCCACAATCAAAGGCTGCAGACCTCTGAAGGGGAAAAAGCTAAAGGAACAAATGCATTCCTAGAAACCAGAACCCAGTATTTGTAAAAAGACCATCAGTTAGCCACAAGAAGAAACACACACACACACACACACACACACACACACACACACGCACACATGCACATACACAGACACGAACTATCAACCAAATTGCCTCGAGATGGAATGTATTTCACGAGGTGTCTCTCGCTCTTTAATCTAATCTAATCTGTCTCTCCCTCGGCATAAAAGCGAAAGCAAAGAAAGGAATTACAAGCCAGGAATGCTTGGTTTGAAAGGCTTTTTAATAAAAGGAGAAAGGAAAAAGAACAAAAGCAGAGTGAACACTCAGCAGACAGTTTTCATGCCATTAAAACAGCATCTTGAAAAATGTTCATCTTTTTTTTTCCCCCCTTAGGGTCAGGGGAATGGAAGAAAAAAATGTGTTTTTATTGTGAACATGTGTCAAGAGGACTCTGTCGCATAAACTCGGTACCCACAATAAGTATATTTGTGTAGTAATTAACGTGAGATCAGAGACGCATGTTTTGCCAAAAGGCCATTGTCAGCATGGGGTATATTATGTGGGTCAATAATCTAGTTTTCCGAATGCGGTGTACATCCCTATTCATTATAATTAAGCACTCTGTCATCTAACGACAAGGCGAGCTAGAGTGACTCCCAGATGGGATTATACCTAAAACACAGTTTCCAAATGTTTCTTCTTGGCAAATTTTTTAAGGAAACTCTCTGCAGAAGGAATGTCAAGACATCTGTAATTAGATCTTGGAGAAAAGGGTGGAAGAGTGGGGGGGGCAGTTTTTATTTTGTCTCTCCAAGAAACTCCATGTAATTCTCTGTCCTGGCTGTCAAGGGCCTTATCCATCAGAGGTCCTCGAGTCGTCTGTCTTGGCCTTCGCTGTCTCCTAGGGTCTCCAGGAACGCTCTTGCACTGTCAAGTGCCCCCTCGGAAAGTTGACTGCAGCAGCTCTGAAGGCAGAAATGGCGGCGTCCAAACAGCCTCGGGCCAGGGCCGGGCTTCGAACCTGGTGAGATGCTGTTTCTGAGGGTTTCTGCTTTGTTACGGGTCTGGAGGTCTGATGAAGGAAGCAGGGTGGGGTGTGTTTTGTGGACCCCAGGGCCGCGCTTTAGGAGACACTTGTACAACAAGGACAACCCATTCATTGAAGCTTTTCGCTGGGGCCACAAGGAGGTGCGTGTATTGTGGAGCCGGGGCGCGTACCCCCATCCCGGTCTGATGTTGGACGTGGGTCTGCGTCTGTCTCTGGTTTTATATGTTGCGTATGAACATGCTTCCGCACGCCTGCGGGTCTCAGGCATGTGTTGTAAGCATGGGACGCCTCTCTGTGCATGCGATGGGAGCTTGGGGGGGCACCTCTGAGCTTGTCGCCGTGTGTCTTTCAGTGGCTTCTATGTGTCGCCCCACGCGTGGAGCCTCTATAACCTCCAAATATCCTGCGTTCATCGTTCATCATACTCTCTTTTCCAACCAACAGGCTATCTGCAGACCTCTCAGCTCTTTATCACCCAAATACGGTCTTAGGGTGTTGGAAAAGCGAAACACATCATAAATCTCAAGGCTGGCTAGAACCTGGAGACTTTTAAAAAGAAAGAGGAAAGTGGGAGGGAGGCGGGAGAGAGGCGGGAGGGGCGGGGGTGGCGAAGGGGGCATTTTGATGAAGCACTTCTCCCTGAATCCAACTTAGAAGCAATTTTCTCTTGGCACTACTAAGTGGGATCAATCCTAGTGTTTGGGGTTTCTCCTCTCCCCCAAGCCCCTCCCCTTCTCCATGCTAACAGTCAGGAACAGATGTGCCCCACTTTATAAATGCTGACCAGCTGGGGAGGCTGAAGCCAGCGTCCACAGGGCTTTTCCCAAATGCTGATGCCCGGGGAGGCCTCTGGGAGGAAGACTGGGGGTCTCTCAGACACATCTTGTGGCCTGTTTGTTTCCAGAAACTTCTTGGGGTTCCCTGAAAGGGGAGTGTTCAAGAAAATAGAGAATGCCTATAGCCTTTGTTTGCGGCATCCCCGTGGCCGTGTTGCTGTTCGTGAAGACCTGAAACGCCAGAAGGATAATAATCTGAGGTCCTCTGGACTGAGACGGGGCTGGTGCGGGTGACAAGGATTCAAGAAAGAGGTTCGAGGCCAAGGCTTCCCTTGAAATGGGTGAAAAGAGGGGAGCTTGATCGTTGCCCACGTAGATGATTTTTTTCCCTCCAGACGATTAAAAGGCCCATTTGTTTTTAGAAGTCCCAACCCGGGCTATTGGTTCATTTCACGTATCAGTTTGCAGCGTGCTCCCCTCCGTAGGGCTGCTTGGAAAACACAAAGGCAGGAAATTCAATTCAACACAGGCCTGGTGACATCTCTGTGTGTGTGTGTGTGTGTGTGTGTGTGTGTGTGTGTGTGTTTGTACAACGTGTTCTCCTCAATCAGATCATTGCCTTGTAGAGTTACTGTTTCTGCAGGTTTAGAAACAGCTGGAGGGATTCTATTAAGAATCGTTTAAATATAGCAGCTCACGAGCCGTCCGCTACGGGGTTTGGGAAGGAGACGAAACCTGTCCCATTTGGATTGTTTTCCTGACACAGTCTTCTCCCATTCTCCAAATGTGTTCACTTAGTATGTTACCCCCTCAACACACACGCTTTTTGATTCAGGTGTAAAATGCATAGAGAAAAGCACATATATTATAAGTGTAGCCAGCATGTAGATTTAAAAACGAAACAGACATCCCCAGAAGTCCCCGTGGTGCCCCTTTCCAATCTCTGTCTGACCCCCACTCTCAAGAGAGCCACCACTGGGACTTCCCTGGTGGTCCAGTGGTAAAGAATGTGCCTTACAAGGCAGAGGACGCGGGTTCGATCCCCGGTCCGGGAACTAAGATCCCACGTGCCGCGGAGCAGCTAAGCCCCCGCGCCACAGCTACTGAGCCCACGTGCTCTGGAGCCCACGCTCCACAACTAGAAAGAGAAAACCCCCACGCCACGACTAGAGAGAAGCCCACGCACCACAACGAAGATCCCGCGTGCCACAACTAAGACTCGACGCAGCCAAAAAGATAAAATAAATAAATAAATAATAGATCTTAAAAAAAAAAAAAAGGGCAACCACTATCCCGTTTAGCTCTGCCTGGTTTTGTACTTTGTATAAATGGAATCTCACAGTATCACACTTCAGGATATGGCTTCTATAGTTCAAAATGAAGTGTGTTAAGATGCACCCCTGTTGTTCTCTGCATCTGTAGATCAATGGTTTTCAACCGGGCAACTGTACGCCTGCAGGGGGCTCTGGGCTGTGTCTGGAGACATTTTTGGTTGTCAGCAGTGGGGTGCAGCTAGTGGGATGCCGCTCGCACCCTGCAAGGCACAGGACAGCCTCCCACAACAGAGGATCATCTGGCCCAGAAGGCCAACAGGGATGAGGTCAAAACCCCCAGCCTAGAGCAATCGCTCTCGTGGCCGGTCTTGGATTCCTCGGAAACACCATTTTTAAAGCTTCCTGGATCCTCACCCAAGCACAGCGGAGTTAGCCTAAACTAAACTCCAAGTTCAAAGCTTTGACTCAGAGGCCAGTTTACCGACCTCTAGTTCTATGGCCAAGGTCGGGGCAGGGAGGGTAGTGAGGGATTGGGGTGGAGACAGGGAAACACAGAAGGCTTGTCCCCAAGGATGTCTGAATCTTGCCCGGCGAAGAATTCAACCTTAGAAGGTCTTAACCAGCCACCCGTGCTTCTTTGGCAAAAGCAGGGGAAGGAAATGACAGAAAAGTTCTGACGAACAGAGCCACACCGCTGCACACAGACATAAACAGACAACCGCACAAGTCCAAACATATACCCCCCACGGCTCTGAACACACACGCACGCACGCACGCACGCACAGACACAATTCACCAGCAGGCCCACGCTCAGAGAAAAAAAGACTGAGGTTGTTTTTAAAGGGACCCCTCTCCAAGTCCAGCTGCTTAAAGAAATAGTTGGGTAGTAAGGGGCAGGGGGATAAAATGGAAGACTGGGATTGACACATACACACTACTATATATAAAATAGATAACTAATAAGGACCTACTGTATAGCACAGGGAACTCCACTCAGTACACTGTAATGGCCTATATGGGAAAAGAATCTAAATAAGAGTGGATATATGTATATGTATAACTGATTCACTTTGCTGTACCCCTGAAACTAACACTACATTGTAAATCAACTCTACCCCAATACAAAAAAAATTTTTAATAAATTTATTTATTTATTTTTGGCTGTGTTGGGTCCTCGTTGCTGCACGCGAGTTTTCTTTCAGTTGCGGCGAGTGGGGGGCTACTCTTCATTGTGGTGCGCGGGCTTCTCACAGCGGTGGCTTCTCTTGTTGTGGAGCACCGGCTCTAGGCACGTGGGCTTCAGGAGTTGTGGCGTGTGGGCTCAGTAGTTGTGGATTGCGCTCTCCAGCACAGGCTCAGCAATTGTGGTGCACGGGCTC
Source organism: Tursiops truncatus (assembly GCF_011762595.2). NCBI lineage: Eukaryota > Metazoa > Chordata > Mammalia > Artiodactyla > Delphinidae > Tursiops > Tursiops truncatus. The sequence goes on from NC_047046.1 coordinate 13,841,611, forward strand.
AGTAGTTGTGGCACGCAGGCTCAGTAGTTGTGGCTCGTGGGCTCTAGAGCGCAGGCTCAGTAGTTGTAGTGCACGGGCTTAGTTGCTCCACGGCATGTGGGATCTTCCCGGACCAGGGCTCGAACCCGCCGTCCCTGCATTGGCAGGCGGATTCTTAACCACTGCATCACCAGGGAAGCCCCAAAAATTTTTTTAAAAAAAGAAGAAAAATAGTTAAGATGACTGCATTCAAGGAAACCTAGCCAAGGCAGGGACCTCATCTATCTATCGCTTGGGCCTTAGCTAGGTTTCTCAGCCTCAGCACTATTGTTTTGAACTGGATAATTCCTTGTTGCAGAAGCTGTCTTGAGCATTTCAAGATGGTTCATGGTATCTCTGGCCCCTACACTAGAGGCACCCCATGTTGTGGCCACTGAAGGTGTGTCTAGATATTGCACAATGTCCTGTGGGGACATTGGCCCCAGCTGAGAACCCCTGATGTATCCCAGTGCTGGACTCACAGAAGCAGCCCCTAGATGAAATGTTTGTTGACTGAATGAGTGAACCATTCCCATTCTTTCCTGAAAATAAGTGAACGCCCGTGGAAACTGAGATGACCTCTCCTCTTCGGCAATCACATATATACCTAGAGATAAAAACACAGGCAAACAGGGAATTCCCTTACGGTCCAGGGATTAGGACTGCACCCTCCTACTACAGGGGGGCCCGGGTTCGATCCCTGGTTGGGGAACTAAGATCCCGCAAGCCACATGGAGAAGCCAAAAAAAAATGTTTTTTTTTCTTTAATTAAAAAAAAAAAAATAGACAAACAGAGATGGCCCTGGGCTCCCTTCTAGGCCAGAGATCCTGGTCTCCGAGGTTCAGGGCTGGGCAGGATAGTAAGGGGTTCTGCCGGGGTAGGGGACTTCACTGACATCATGACAGCCCTTGAAGGAGTGGCCCCCAGAGAGACGCCTAAGCCACATGTGCTCTGTTTGACTGAGGGACATTAATGCACTTTTCCGGACCCTGATTGGGTTTTAATTGTGTTTGGAATATTGCGCTTCTCCACACACCAGCTGAATTCGCTGTTGCATTCAGAATTGTCTTCACTCTTCCCTTCTCTTTTCTCTGGCTTGTCTGCGGAGTTGCAGTTGGTGGGGGTAGGGAGGGGTGATCTGGACCAGAAAGTGCATCTGTGGAATTTTCCACACGCAAAGGTGAGCCCATCTGAGGCTTCCTTTGCGCTCTGAACTTTCCAGGGACACATGGGTCTGCATACAGGCTGGGAAGTGGGACTTCAGGTAGACTTAAGTGTAGGTATCTACTGTTTGCATGTAAAAGACAGTACTTAAGGATTATACATTCATTCAGTGAACATTCTCCAAGTCCCAGGCACTGAAGATGCAGAGATAAAAGATGTTTCTCATCTTGTAGTAGCAAGAGATAGAGTAACAGTTCATCTGTCATTTACTTTGTAAATATTCACTCAAAGCATCCTCAAAATAACCCTCTGTAGGTAGGTCCCATTATTCCTCCCAACTTACAAGCTCCCACAACAAAGAACTGTCAGGCCCCAATGTCAATAGCTCCGGGCTAGAGGGTTGGAGTTCTAACCCCTGTGCTTCCGCTGGGGGCTGTGTTTAGGGTGTTCCTAGGGACACACTCAGCCAACCAGAGGAGCCCCGACCAGCGCTCTGGAATGGACCCATGACAGGCATCTCAAAGTGAGGACACAGTCATTGTCATGGATAAGGGTGTAACCACCGCTGGCTTAAGTCCAAATCTTCACTGTGCCCTTTTAAGTTAGGTGACCTTGGGTGAGTTACTTAGCCTCAGTATCCTCATCTGTTATATGGGTATATTAATCCTTCCCTCATAGAGGTGTTGTGATGATTATAACCGGAATAAAGAACCCCACGCTGTGCTGAAACCATCATAAGCACTCGGTCCAGGTAAGCTATTATCCAGCAGGATGAGAAGGATATATCCCAGGCAGGCAGAAGAGATCTAAAAGCTGCTTCAAGTCAGGGAGACATTGCATATAAAGGTCCTCAGTAAACATCAGTGCTATGAGCGTATTAGTTGTTATCTTCAAAACCTGGATTGACCCCTGAGTCCACTGAGGTTTATGAGAGGTTCTGCTAAAAGGCTGGACTGGTTGACCTCTCAAAACCAGGATGACCCCACTCTGAGAGGAATCACCCCATTTTGCCAATAATATTTACCCAGTTGACTTCACTGTGACGGCTTGTGTGTTTAGTCCAATAGCCTACAGCCTTCCAGCAAGGAGTCAGTGTCTCCCTCGGTAAAGAGCGTAGGTCGCACTGAACCAGCTGTTAATGATCTCTGAGCCAGAAGTGATCTTATTTCTTCTTCTTAATATAATAAATGCATAATTTCATATGCATTCATAAGCATTTTCTCTACTATAACCCTGGGCTCAATCCTGGCCCCGCATCGTGCTTTGTGTGTTATCTTGGACAGATCACCAACCTTTTCTGACCTCACTTTTCTGTCTGTAAAATTGGGTTTCACTGTATCTACCTCCAGCACTTTTAAAATCCATCCCCAAATTCTTTGACACTCATCTCATCCAAATACGTATCTGTGTCCCTTCCCCTTGAATCTGGGTCGTCTGTGACTGTTTCAACCAATAGACCATGGCAGAAATAGTGCTGTACACTTTTAAGATGGGTCACAAAAGGCAATACAGCTTCTGACTTGTCTGCCAGAACACTTGGTCTTGGAGCCCTGAGCCACGGTGTTAAGGCTACCCTGAGGCGGCCACGTTGGGAGGAATCCCAGGCCACACGCAGAGGCCTGTGTAGGTGCTCTGACTGGCAATCAGAATCTTCAAGTCACACCAGCCTCAATCCTTCAGAGGATGTAAAGGAGCCTTCAGATAATTCTGGTCCCCAGCCATTAAGTCACCACGTCATCGAGCCTTCCCAACTGAGCTCTCTGTATAGACCTCACGGAGCAGAGACAAGCTATTCCCACTGAATCCTGGCTTAATTCTTACAGCAGGAGCTGTGAGTGGTTTTACGCTGCTAAATGTGAGGGTGATTTGTTACACAGCAAGAATAACAGAGCACTATATCGAGTGATCGTTGCAAGGGTTAAGTTCGCTCGTATATGTCAAATGCCCTCCCTCGGGGCCATGGCACAGAATAGGCTCTCAAAGAACGTTAACTCTTCTTCTTTTCATACTTTTGTCTTTACATCCACCACCCCCCACCCCACCCCTTGCCCCCAGTTTTATTTGACAAATAAACCTGGGAGAGTAGGTTCCTCTAGCTATTTCCATCCTGTCTAGACCCTGGACTCACTATGGTAAACAAAATCGTGAAATGATCATAACAGATCCAGATCTGGCTTTAAGCTGCAGATTCACAGCAAACCTGATCATAGACTCTCCACACAACGTTAGATCTCACCTATCTCAGGATCTTTGGGGTTGCAGAGTGAAAAAAAATCCTCCCAAGAGAAACTGGAGTGTGGTCCAACTCAAAGGTATCCCATGATACCTAGTCACAAAGCAGAGTTCTCAGAGATGCAGCATCTTGATGCCACAGGGCGTCTCCTCTTGGGCAACGTGTCCCAAATCAAGAGTCAGCCACAGGTCACTGAAGAAACGCCCCCGGAAGAATCTCACTCAGGGCATTCTTTGCCAGCTCTGCTTCTATCAGATCTGTGGAATCACTAGGGTTAAAAAGATGCCCCACAATCCTCCCTCTATTTGGGTTTAATGAGCATGAATGATGCCAAGCTCTCTGCTGGAGGCTGGGAATTCAGAGAAGGAATTCCTGGCCGCAGCACTGCGGAGCCCAGCACTGAATCCATTTTCACATGAGCAAGTCCTTCGAATAACCCAGCACTTTACAGACTAGAGAGCATCTTGCTAACATAGGCAAAGTTAAGGGAAAAGCCAAGTCCAGCATGGGGGAGTCTAAGTGTGTCTCCCAAACCAAGAGGCCAGACAGAAAGGAGAAGAGTTGGGAGCGGGGATCGGAGATGTAAGGGTCAGGTGAAATACAGAAAGTCAGAGTAAACAGGGTCAGGAATGGGTAAGTAGAGGCAATGCCCCAGAACAGGCCTAGCTATGGGTGAAAATGTCTTGGCTGCCCTAACCACTAGTTAACTAATCCAACAGCCATTCCCAACAGCTTTTTCCCTTCCTACCTCCTATAACAGGGTCTAAAAAAGAAAAGATTCACTTCCCTGGCCTCTTGGTAGCTAAAGCAGTCCATGTGGCACAGTTTGGGCCAATAAAATGTAAGCAGAGGTCTGTTGGGAGGATTTGGGGGAGAGTTTCAATTTCTCATCAAGGAGAAATGCTCAAGAGGAAAGCCTTCTGGTGCCACTCCTTTCTCCTTCCTGTCTTAATGCAGATGTGATGCCTGGAGCTGAGGCAGCCATATTTGAAAATGAGGAAGACAGGCACGAGAAAAAAAGGCCAAATGCTAAGGACAGTGGAGTGATAAAAGACAAAGCCAGATCCTGATGACCTCATAAGGCAGCTGGATCAATGTCAGCGGCAGCCCACCTCTGGACTCCTCATCCTGTGAGAAAGAAAACCAAAAAAACCCAAAAACTCTCTCCTTGTTTAAATCACTGTTAGTCGGGCTTTCTGCTACTAAAGGTCTTCTTAGGGGATTCAAATTTCTGTCTTGCTATACAGTTATTGGTGGGCGTGGTGCACCTTTGTTTGATGGGCTGTGGGCGGGACACACATCCCACCTGATAAAGTGTTTGCAACACATCGGCCAATCCCCGAGGTCTTTGTGAACAATTGGAAATGATCTAACTGCCCAGCTGCAGGGGATGTATTAGCTAAACCTTGGTGCACCCTTATAATGGAACACAACTCCACCCCTAAGAAATAATGGTGTAGAGACAAATTTATTGGCAGGGAGAAGCCCATTCTATGTTAAGTTTTTTTTTTTTTTTTTTTTTGGCTGCGTTGGGTCTTCGATAACGTGCGTGGGCTTTTCTCTAGTTGCGGCGAGCGGGGGCTACTCTTCATTGCAGTGCGCGGGCTTCTCATTGCGGTGTCTTCTCTTGTTGCAGAGCACAGGCTCTAGGCACGCGGGCTTCAGTAGTTGTGGCGCACGGGCTTAGTTGCTCTGCGGCATGTGGGATCTTCCCGGACCAGGGCTCGAACCCGTGTCCCCGGCATTGGCAGGCGGATTCTTAATCACTGTGCCACCAGGGAAGTCCCTATGTTAAGATTTTTTTAAAGCAGGGTATCAAACAATATGAGAAAAGGTATCTAGAAAGATATTCACCTGAAGGTAGATAGTGGTTGCAATCTGAGTTTTTGTTGGTGGTGGTGGTTTTGTTATTTTCCATATTATTTGAATATTTTACAATAGGTACATATAGTTTTTGCCAATAAAAACTGTCATTAGCAGCATACGCGATAACTTATTTTCATCTAAAACGCATGTACCATACCCAGAAGACTGGAAAGATATACAGTAAAATATGAATACGTAGCCCCATGGGGTGGGATTACAGGTCATTTTTTTTCCTTATCGGCCTTTTCTACTTTTTTTCAATAATGAGTATATATTACTTGTTTAATTTTTCAAGTTTTGTTTTTGAAGAGCTACTCCTCTCATTATGTTTGCCAAAGCCTCAAAACCTCCCCTTGGGAAACATTTTAATCCAATCAAGATCTTCTGGCCCTGGCAACAAACTCCAGGACTGGTGTACTGTGATTTTAAATAACTAGCAGGATGTAAAATTAGGAGACGGTTGAGTCCCCAATTCCTGGTCATTGTCAACTTTCCTAAAGAACTCCCTGAATTGCTCAATCCAACCCGTTGTATTGCATTTAAACTCCCAAAGCAAAAGACAGAGTGATAAGAGGAAAATCCCACCTCCTGATACCACAGATAAGAAATTCCCCTTCCCTTCTCCTTGAAGATAAATCATGCTGACCCACCCTCCATGGATTCCCTTCTCGCAAGAAGAGTCATAAAAATATGGCAGGCCAAAGCATTTGGAGAAGGATGACGGAATGACAGAATGACAGAAAAATATACGATCAACTTAGCAGAGGTGGCCGTCAGTTTGGGGGCTCTCCAGAGTTCAAGCATGACCGTAAAAGACCTCAGCATCCCAATGGCTCCCCCAGGAGAAAGAGATCTCCCTCCAAATCCAGCCTGTCACCTAACATCGGTGAGCGAGAGTGCCCCGGGGGGGGGCAGGCATTGGTTTATCTGTGTTTGAAATAGCCAAAGATGGAAGGAGGAAGACCAGAGGGGTAGACAGAGGGGGCCTTCTCTAACGATTTAGGGCTCCGGATCTCCCCCCAAAAGTCCCTCTGGTGCCCTAGGGGTCCCGGAAAAGTCAGCCCAGAGAAGGCAGACATGGAAAATAAAACTCCCCAGGCTTGGGGTGGGAAAGAATCTGGAGGGTCCAGTTGCCGCTGTCTTGCAGAACCTACACACGGCCCACAACATGCATGACCTCTGGTTCACATCAGCGCTGCCGCTCAGAAGGAGGAAGCTCACTTCCCCCTGCCCAGGCCTCCCCATCCTGGGGAAGATTCAAAGCCACTGGCTTCGTGGCCGGTGTGGCTTCCATTAGCCCAGAGGTCGGTGCTGAGGACTTCCCGAAAAGTTGAGCATCGCACATACTGAATCACGAGAAACCAAGAGCTCAGGCCAGCCCGGTGACCTTTAAAGCAAGATAATATTACTCAAAAAGAACACGGTTATGGAACCATGAAGACAAACAGGATTGGTGCAAGTGCCCTTCAATTCCCACGGCAGACGACAGTCTGCGGAGACTTGGAGACGGGGCTCCCCTCACCCCTTCCCCTGCTTCCTCCAGCCCCTACCTCGCTGGGCCAAGCACACTTCTTTCGTCCCTTCCCAGATAAACAGCAAGGATGATGCTATGTGGCGGGGTGGGGAGATGCAATCGCTTGAGAGCATTTTCCATAATGAGATCCTTGTATGGCCAAGGATTTACAGCATCAAAGCCAATGTTCATCTTCGTTTCCTGCCTACTGCTATGGACGCCAATAACTATCGATACCCCCTCCCCAGAATCAGCCGGGATTCTGAAATGTACTAGATCAGCAAAAGACTGTGTGTGTGTGTGTATACACACGCACACTCACCCCTTTATTCTTTTCATCCTTCAACTTCTGCATTGCCCCAAGTTTTGCATGGAAATAGATACAGGGTATTTTGAGATCTAGACCAAATCCTGACTTCAAGAAATCAGATTAGTTTCAGGCAGTGCCTGGGTTCAGCGAGAGGCCAGTCCACCCAGAAACGTAAACCAATTCCAGCCAGGGCTAGGTGAATGCTCACCAGACAGACGTACTGGCCCCAAGTATGTCTGAGGGGCCATACGAGGCTCGGCTCAGACACCACACACTCACACACGCACACGCACGCACACAGTCATTTTGGGCTTGGCTGTCATAAAACTTAAGACACTTATATGGGGGTGAAAGGTCAGGAGGGGGGAAACATTATTTTCTGTTATTAATTACACCTTATCCATTCTACATGTGCTGCACTCGTCTTAGATAAAGTTACAGTTCTATTTTATTAGGAAGCCTCCGGGATCATGTAAAGGGGGATTTGGGATTGAGACAAAGGAAATCGCAGGATGGGATGCAAGGAAGGGTGGCGGGCAGGGGGGAGCTCATTTGTTCTCCTGCTCGGAAGCCCAGCGGTCTCCTCCTAGGCCATTTCCAGGACTGAATCCGCACATTCTTGAAATAGCTCGCTCTGCAACTGCTCAATGAACCTGGTCCCCAGATCAACTCAGTCCCAATCGGACTGCAAGCTGCCTGAAGGAAAGGACAGGAGGTGAGAGGGAAAGAGGACAGTGAACCCTCTGGCCAGGCTGTTGCTGAGTTCAAAGAGAGGCGTGAGGGCAGCCATGGGGCCGGGGGTAACTTGGAAGTTCAAGTCCACATCCGGGTCACCCCTACCTGCCCCGCAATGGGCAGCTGCCGGAGGGAATTCTTTCCTTGCTGGGAGCTCCCACCAGTGGGAATAAGGGGTAGAGATGGGTGCTGGTGGGTTAGGCAGATGGAGGGCCTCGGGGTCCAACAGGAGGGCTCTTTGAGCCCCTTCACCCTTGGTGGATAAGAAGAGAAGTCTCAAGTGTCTATCACAGGAAAGAAGGAACCAAGACGCCCCAGTGGATGGAGAAGACAAAAAGGCAGCATGGAAAAGAGACGGTCTCTTTCCTAGGGAGCAGCCAGAAAAGACCCAGGGGGACAAAACCTGGATTTAAATCCTGGTCCAGCTCTTTCCCTGGGCAAGTTATTTGCTCCCCCTGAACCACCGTTTCCCCAATTCGGAAACTAGAAGAATCACATCAATAATAACACGGATTGCACCACTGTCACTAATAGCAGCAGGGCCATTAAAAGGGCTGTGACAATGATCAGAAGAGTGCGCCCTTCCTAAGGCACTGGGCGATAACATAATGGGAAGAGCCTCAGAGCCATAAATCACAGTGCAGATATAATTTATTGTTATTAATATGATCTGCCCTGTCCTTCCCCAGCCCCCCGGGCTGCCAGGAAAGTCTGTGCTCTGTCATCATGCACTTGAAGACAGGTTGTTTTGTCCCTTCTCTCCTCTTGTTTCTAATCACAATGTTCTAATTCTCCAGCTGAGGTTGAATTCAATTCTCGGCCGGAGCTGGATGCCATATATTACCCCCTGTCCGGGCAGCAATCTGGCTTCTGTCTCCTAGAGCTGCCGTGGGCCCCGTGCTTCTTAGGCACCAGGCGCTGGGCTCAGCCGAGCACCGGTGATGGTTTACAGCCCATGGCAATCTCCTGTGATCCCCATTTTACACAGGAGAAGACTAAGTCTCAGGAAAGACAGCTGGATTTAATCGCAAGAGTGTCTCACTCCAAACCAGCACATCTTTCTGCCCTCCTGAACACTTTATTTTTTTGGCTTGCGGGATCTTAGTTCCCCAACCAGGGATTGAACCTAGGCCCCGGCAGTAGACACACCGAGCCCTAACCACTGGACTGGCAAGGAATTCCCTTTTTTCATTTTTTTCTTTCTTTCTTTTTTTTCCCCCTGTGGCCACACCACACAGCATTCAGGATCTTCGTTCCCTGACCAGGGATTGAACCTGTGCCCCCTGCAGTGGAAGCACGGAGTCCTAACCACTGGGCCACCAGGGAAGTCCCCCCTTTTTTCCTTCCTTCTTCTTCTTTTTACTTTTTTTCCTCCTGAACACTTAACATAATTCCATCAGGTCTTCGATAATTTGGGAAGGCAGTCCCCACCTGTTACTAGAATGTCTGTCTCACACACAAGGGAACTGAGACTCAAGAACTGGGGTCCCTTCGAAGAGCACACCCTGCTATCCTGAGTTCAATGAAGCATTCACCAACCCTCAATTCTGATTTCAAGGAACATGCGAGAGAAAGAGGGAGGGAGGGAGGGAGAGGTGAAGGCAGCCTGCGGTTGGAACGTCTCTATCTGCCCAGCAGCATGTTTCCCGGGGGTCCCGCCAGGAATTCAGGCCTGTGGGCCCCACTGGGAGTCCTGCCAATGAATCCAGGGCCCTGGCTGCCTTTGATCCTTCCCACCGTCCATCCCTCCCCTGATGTAATCCTGCCTTGCAGCCCCAATGTCTAATTTGTGGTACCCCAGCAGTGCCTCCCAGGGCACCAGGCTAGCAGGGGACTTTGAAGGCCTGGTGATGCTGATAGGGAATTCCACGTTCATTCTGCCCGCTCATTCGCTCTGTTTCTACCTCTGTCATCTTTCTCCTTGTATGACTATGTCTTTGGATTTCAGTTTCTCTTTGCAGGTACCGCCTGGTATTTCTGACCCTCTCCTGGCCCCCTTCCTCTGTATTTCTGGGTAGGGGTAATTGTCTCTGTCTCTCTCTGCTTTTTTTTTTTCCTCTCTTCTTTATCCTTTTCTCTCCTGCGTTTCTTTCTGTGTGTGTGTGTGTGTGTGTGTGTGTGTGTGTGTGTCTCTCTCTCTCTCTTGTCTCCTTCTGTCTCTCTTTGGATTGTTCCCACCTCTGCCTGTGTTTCTCCCCATGGGATCTGTCTGTCCCCTTTGCTGTCTCCCAGGACACCAGGACAGCCCAATCATTCCACAAAACGATTTAGCAGAGGCAAAAGCAGCAGCCACAGAAACATGGCTCAGGTTGGGAAGAGTCACCCTAACCCAGAGCCACAGAGCACGGGTGAACCTGTCCATCACCTTCTGTCCATCACTAAGAACGAGTCAGGGGTCACAGAGGATGCCGGTCATTTCAAGTAACTGAACCTGTTGCTGGGAGAGAAAACCCTGCTGATGGGGGGGGTTCCTGGGAGGTTTGCTGCATAAGGGTGAAGAGCCTCCACTCTCCCTTAGAACCTTCCAGACACGCTCATCAATTCCCAATTCACTCTTCCAACATCACTAGGGGCTGCCAAGCCCACACTTACAGATTGATCTCCACTTCCAGGTCCCTTACCAGTGATCACAGCCAAAAATGTCCCCTTGGCTAAATCTTGGAGCTCACCTACATTTTGAAACTTTGTGAACCAAAGGAATCCACACACACAAGGCACCAGGACCTCCCGGCGACAGCCCCGCTCTCACCTCAAACACATACATTTTTACCTATCAAGTGTCTACCAAGAACCCAGCATTTGCTGAGTTACTTCACTAACCTTCCTTCTTTTCGTCTAGACTTCTCAGCAGACCAGTGAATATCATTAGTCCTCTTATTTAAAAACCAGAGATCTCAGAAAACTGAGATTCAGACAAACACAGTGACTTGTCCAAGGTCACACAGCCAGTGTGACCTTGGGTGCCCGGCCGAGCATCTCTTTTCATATGTAGGAAAGACAGCTGGAAACTTGCCTGAGCTTTGATTTTATTTTTCCTGACCCTCCTCTCACTGACTGATCACATCAGAACTGGAGTTTGCTTCCAGGCCAAGCATATTGGGTTATTTAGCTTCCAGAACCCATACCAGTGTAGAAACAGAATTTCTCTTCTCTAGAAAACTGCCCTTTTTTTTTTTTTTTTTGGCTTGGGAAATGCTGCTTTCTCCTCCATTTCGGGGCAGGAGGCATTCCGGATATTTAACTTTTGGAAGGCAAGTTTGGCATCCGGGACTGTTTTCTGCCTTATTAAACTTTTCAGAAACTGTATCTCTTCTAAACAGTCTGTAGGGGCTCTCCGCCACCCTGTCTCCCCCCGCCCCAGCAAAGGACCCTCTCCATCAGCCCACACGTTCCCGCATCCCATCTGTCAGAGGCCAAAGCCAAAACACGTCCAGGGAAAAGCTAGAGAGGAAGGGGCGAGGCAGGGAGAGAGATGTCTAATCATCACACAACCTTTGAAACGTACCTCGAGCAAATCGACTTTGTCTAAAACGCATCCAGCATTTAACATTTAATAGGAGCTGATCAATTTAATGCACCACATGCCTTGGGTAAATGGATCCTTCCCCTTTAAGGGTCTGTTGACGTTCGGTGAAGGAGAAAAACAGTTGTTATGATTCAGAAACTCAGGATGAACCCAATTAATCAATGCTGAGATGATGTGAATCATGTGGCAAATGCTTGGTCACCTCTCTGATATCCTATCCCCATCCCTGGGAAGATGCAGACATGATTGATGTCACCTGTGACCACCATGTCTCCAGGCAAGACCCCCCCAAACCCGGCAGACAGAGAAACAAATTAGATCCAAAGGCCCGGGATCAGTTTCAGAGGGGACAGGCCTCCAGCTGGGGAGGGAGAGGTCTCTGGGGGGGCCTGGCCTGGCCTGTCTGTCACACGCGGGCAGAAGATAGAGGCCAGACCATATGGGGGCTGGGAAGGAGGGCGCACTCAGGGATGGGGTGGCCAGGGCCTCTGAGAATCTTAGAGCCCTGAGTATGCCCATATCTTTGAGGGCTTTAAAAAAAAATTTTTTTTTAGTGTAAAAATAATTGCTCAACTTCTCCTGCCTCTTAGAATTACTTTCAGGCGTGTCTGTCCTGGGCCTTGACTGGGAGGAAATGGGGTCCAAGAGGGAGGGGGTAGAAGAGAGTGTTCATCAGAGTTATTTTGATTGCTTTGAAAGTCTCTGCCTGTTACACACACGCACACACCCCATCGCCTTTCCCCTGGCAGCCCCTGTGACTGTCCTCATTGATATGAACCTCAGCCAGGTCAGTTCCACACCCCCACTTTTTTTTTTTTTTTTTTGGCCACGCCACAGGACATGCACGATCTTAGTTCCCTGACCAGGGATCCAACCCGTGCCCCCTGCAGTGGAAGCGCAGAGTCTTAACCACTGGACCGCCAGGGAAGTCCCAGTACTCTGCCTTTCTACATCAGCCTCCCTTGCCTTCTTCCCCCTCCAGGAGAGAATGGACCACAGGACAGGGGCCACTTATGCGTTCCTAGATGCCTTGGTTTCTAAGAATAGACCCTAATATTCTCTAGGGTCTATATCCGCGTGCACACACACATTGTTTTCACCCCTACTCCAAATAACGTCTGGGGTTTATGAACTATACAGGAGGCCTGCTGTCTCTTTCCTTCTTTTCCTATCTCCTTATTCATTCTTTTTGTTCTTTCCTCCCTTCTTTGTCTTCTATCTCCTCCTCCGTCTTCCACCTTCCTTCTTTCATTCATTCAACAAACATTTCCAGAGCACTGCGGGCACTTTTGGGGGGGTCTGGGAAGAAGGGGAGATAAGGTCCCTACCTTTGGAGTGTGCAGGAAAGATAAGCAGAGGAGAGAGCAGGGATGCCCCCGTTTCCTTATTTTTCTCACCTTCTCCCCAAAGTCTGTGCTTCTGCAGAACTGTCAGCGCCTTTAATCCTGTTTCACAATTCTGACCTCAAAGGCTTTCGCAACACCGGCCTTTGATCAGGAGCGCAGCCACTGAATCCTTGTGGATAATTCACCTTTCCGTCCTGAGGTACCTCCCCATGATGTCTTCTGGAACCTTCCAACCATCATCCAGCTCTTCTTCCTGCGAAGTCACTGGAAGTACAAGACAGCCAGAACCTCATTTACCTTGTCCAGACCGTATCCCAGGCACCCAGCCCCTAACACAGTGCTCAGCACACAGTAGGTGCTCTAAACATCTGCTGAATAACAGAATGAAAAGGGCTGCACCCACTTTCCACTTGACATCACCCTACTGACTCTACAATGTGCTCATTTCACAAAAAAATTACACCTTGCCTCCTTCCTGAAAGGGTTCGGATTGTTCGCAATGCAGATTCCTAGGCCCCCAAAAGAGGTGGATTCTGTAGCTCAAGGGTGTGGCCCTGGAATATGCATTTTAACAACCATGCCAGGGGACTTCTACGCACACACTCCTCAGACGACTCTTTGAGAAGCTCTACCGTGGATAATAGGGAGCCATTGAAGGTGTGGGCGCAAGAGCATGACTTGCATGGTTTAAAGAAGGTCCTGGTGGCTGCAGTCTAGAAGATGAAGCAGCAGACCTGGGTGGGGGGGGGTGGGAGAGATGAGTTAGGAGATGAAGTTCCAGAACTCTCTTGAGAGCTTAGGGGCAGAATCTTCTTAGAGGGGGGTTTCGGGGACTCAGAGCATGTTTACTTGGGGTATTTTAGGAGAACTCATGGGGGTTTCCAGGAGGCTTCCTGGGTTTCACCTCGCTTCCCGGGTTGTACCTCTCTTCCTGGGAGGAAAAGCCATTAAAATCCAGAAACTGGCAGGTCTCAAGTTTAGATTTTGCCAAATTCGTGGAGAAAGAGTAAGTTGGAGAAAGGAAAGATGGGCCGCCTTTCCTTCTTCATTTCCCCCCCGGCCATTTCCGAAAGCCCCTTAGCAGCCCCCAAACCTCCTACTGCAGCGGCACCCCACCCCGCCCCCGCCCCCGCCCCAAGCCGCAGGGTCTGGAGGGACCAGGCTCCCGGCTTCTACCCTCCTGGGGTTCTCAGAGGAGCATCTGGCCGCGGACCCTGGGCTCTGGCCGGCGGCATCTGTTTGCAGTGCTTGAGTCAGTAGTTTTATTTCTGCTCGGCGGTATAACATAAACTATCTTGTTACACGGCAGGCCAACTGGGCGCGGAGCCGGCTGCTCTGCAGTCCTCCAGCGGGACCAAAGCAGAGCTTAACTGAGCTGGTGGGCTTGGGCAAGGCCCCTAAAGCCGTCAGAGGAAACGGCTGCTCTTTGGAAAGTTCTCCCCAGCCTGGGCCTCTGCCGTTTGAATCCCAGGGCAGCTCCTGGCTGACCCCTGGAAACTACACCACCCACCACCCCCACTCACGCAATCACATGCAAATCTCCCCCATCTTGCCCATTTCCGGAGGCAGCAGAGATAGGTCAGAACTATCTGCTCCAAGGGTGGATGTTAGTTAAAAGTCTTGACTTTTGGGGTCAGCCTGCCTGGGCATGAATTCTGGCCATACTATTCGGGGCAAATGCTTTCACCTCCCCGGGCCTCAGTTTCTGCATCTGTACAATGGGATTCACAAGCATTCCTCCCATGTAATAGGGCTGTTTTGAGCCTGCCATCGGGCAGTATCTGCAGCATTGCTGTTTTTTGTTTGTTTGTTTGTTTAAATTTATTTATTTTTGGCTGCTGCGTTGGGTCTTCGTCGTTGGGTCTTCATTGCTGCGCACGAGCTTTCTCTAGCTGTGGCGAGCGGGGGCTACTCTTCGGTGTGCGGTGTGCGGGCTTCTCACTGTGGTGGTTTCTCTTGTTGTGGAGCACAGGCTCTAGGTGTGCAGGCTTCAGGTGTGTGGCACATGGGCTCAGTAGTTGTGGCTCATGGGCTTAGCTGCTCCGCGGCATGTGGGATCTTCCCAGACCAGGGCTCGAACCTGTGTCCCCTGCATTGGCAGGCGGATTCTTAACCACTGCGCCACCAAGGAAGTCCCCGTTTGTTTTTGGCCTCGCGGCATAGGGGATCTTGGAGTTCCCCTACCAGGGGTCGAGCCCGTTCCCCCTGTATTGGAAACTCGGAGTCCTAACCACTGGACCACCAGGGAATTCCTGATCAGGCAGTATCTGTAAAGTGCTTGGCAAACACTCAGGTGCGGTGGGCACTCAATAAACATTGGCTGTTATTCCAATCATTAGGATGTATGAAGTGAAAAGACCGGGCCAGAACTGGAAGCGGCCACTGGGTTTGGTCATCACTCTCAGCCCAGCTGGAAGGAAGTGCACACCCTCCCAGGACGCTGAGGCAAATACAAAAGGAAATCCAACCTCTTCCCGCACTCCTCGCAGGGTCCCAGCTCCTCACAGGGTGGGGTTCCCAACTTTGGAGGAAGAGACAATCTCCTCCTATGCCTGACTCCCCAAAGAAACAGATGTGGGGGGCAGTTCTGAGAACCTGATGCAGGGACAGGACCCCCAGTCCTCTGAATCCCCATATCAGGGGGGAGGCTTTGGGGATGAAGAATGAATCCATATTCTGGGAGACCCCAAGCTTGCTCCAAGCTCACCTACACTAAGGGGGGTGCTATTAGCCCTGACTACACAGGTGGGGGGCCTGGACCTCTCTACCACGCCACAGACCTTGACCCTGGACATTCTCAAAGACAGAGGGACAGTTCCCATGCCCAGTGCCTGGCGCCTCCCTGGTACCCCCGCCTACAGGGGGAGACTGGGAGATCCCCTCCACTCTTTTGTTTTTGTATCTTTTTTTTTTTTCCGGTACGCTGGCCTCTCACTGTTGCGGCCTCTCCCGTTGCGGAGCACAGGCCCCGGACGCGCAGGCTCAGCGGCCATGGCTCACGGGCCCAGCCGCTCCACAGCATGTGGGATCCTCCCGGACCGGGGCACAAACCCCTGTCCCCTGCATCGGCAGGCAGACTCTCAACCACTGCGCCACCAGGGAAGCCCTGTTTTTGTATCTTTAATGTCCAGTCTAACACTTCGCATGTGAGAGATTCTAAACAAATAATGAATAGGTGAGTTCACACATGTGTGCCACAGTGAGTGAAGTGTGTGTGTGTCTGGTGGACTTGCGTGAGGGTATGTGCACACATATGCAATGAAGATGCTTGTATCTGGGAGAGGTTGCACACGTGTGTGCAGGCAAGTGTGTCCCTACAGCTGGACGGATATTCCCTTGAGGGCCTGCTGAGTGTCCCGGAGGTCCTGCCTGGAGTCGGACAGCCTGGGGGCAGCACACCCTCAGATGCTCACTCCAGAGGTGGCAGGATGACCCTTAAAAATTGAAGATGGGGTTGGCAGGGCATTCAAAACCACTTACAGAAGCCCCTTTATCTGGAAAGGAAACTAACCCCATTACTAATTGTAGCCAAAGTCCCTTACGCTGGAGCCTCAGGGGTAAATGTCCCCTGACCCAGGACCAGTTGGGCCCGGACAGCCGAGGACCCACAGCAGAGAGAACCTCAGATCCTTGCTGCCGAAGTGAATTTGCATCGATGTGGTTTTCTGTCCACTGTCGGCTACAAATCACACTGACCGGTTCTGCTGTCTTATCCATCTCTGCTCACTTCCTCTCTGTTTCTGTCTCCCTCCAGGTCTGTTTCTCCCACTCACAATGCCTTTCTGTCTCTGTATCAATTCCGGGTCTTTATTTTCTCTCTCCCCCCTCTTGATTCAGGCTTCCTTCTCTGGCTCTCTGAGTCTATTTCTCTCTGTCCGCCCCTGAGTCTCTCCTGTGTCTACCTTCTGTCTCCCCGTGTTTCTCTGTGTGCCTCGGTATCCTTCTGTCTCGTGTTTCTCCCTCCATCCTTCCACCTCCGAGCCGGCCTCCTTCTCTCTTTTCTGTGTGTCTCTCTTCCGATCTCTCTCCGTCCATCTCTGCCCTTCCGCCTGGCTCTCTCTTCTGTGTGGGTTTGTGTCTCCGCATCTCCCTGCGCCCCCGCCCCGCCACCCCCCCCAGCCTCCCCGCCCCGCCGCTGGGCCTGGGGATCGTCACTCAGCGGCCCTGCCTGATCCAGCGCGGGCCCCTTTGTTCGCAGCTCCCTCCCCCTACGCTCCCCCCACCCCCGCTTCGTCCTCCAGGCCCTGCTTTCCCTTCCTCCTTCCCAGGCCCGACAAGCTGGGCCATCTCTCCAGCCCACGATGCGGAGAAGTGCGCAGCCGCGCCGCGAGTGCCAGGGCACAGGGAGGCCGAGGCTGAACGTCTGAGCTGGACCAGCCCACGACACCTCGGCTGGAGCCATTACGGAAACACCCCACCACTACTCCCCCAACCCCATGCGGCGCAGGGGGGCTGGGAAGGGCTGGTTCCAGGCCCTCGGAGGCGGGACCCCCATCCCTGACCCCATCCCAGACTCCGAGTGGCCTTGGCCAAGTAGTGTCCCTCTCTGGGTCCGTAAAATAATGCCCAAGGCCCCCTCTGACTCTTCCTGGAGGCACAATAGTTTTATCCACCACTGGCTGCCCCATGCCTCCAGCCCCCAGTGGGGTGCCTTGTTCCCCCTGCCCCGTGTGTTTGGTACATTGCCTGAACCTGCGTCCCAGGAACCTCCAACCAGCTGGGCCCTCAGGCTGCCTTCCTCTGCTGCCCTGGGCACTGGCTCCCACCTCTGCACACTTTATCCTTCCATTTCCTGGAGCAGAATAGGAAAGCCTGAGATTTCTGTAATTTCTCCACTGCCTCAGGGAGTCCCTAGGAATGGAGACAGCTCTATAAATCAGCCCTAGAGCGTCCATCAGCACATCTGTGGAGCTGTTGATCCCAGCGTTAAGGGATACCCCTCGCTGCAGGAACAATTCACTTCCTGGGACTGTTCTGTGTCCCAGGTGTCTTTGGGTGTCTGTGATCGTATCAAGGATGGCCCAGCTCGTGTCAGATTTAGGGCAGGGAGATGGGAGTTTTCTTCTGTCTGTCACGTTGCCTGCTCCCTCAGCCTCTTCTCTCTGCCCTCTATTTTCATCTGTCTTTCTCTGTCTCTGGGCCACTTACTGGCTGAGCACCTTGAGCAAGTGTCTCCACCTCTCTGACTCTCAATGTTATACTGTAAATTGCAACACAGCTGGCTTACAGTGCTGCTAGAAAAAGCGTAGCCCTTAAATAACAGCACTAATAATAATAATAGGAAGAAGAAGAAGGAAAAGGAGGAGGGTGGGCTGAGCAGGGGTATACCGTGTCCATGCGAGCCTAAAACCGGTATTCATGTAAGTCAGTCTGGTTCGATATAAATACAGGCATAGCACACAGAGCTTCTTGGTCTTAGAGACCCCCCGGCCAAGCCTAATTACTCTAGCCAAGACCTTCACCCTCCAGCCCCCACTCCTTGGGCTCAGTGGCCCCAAGAACAGGAGGCCTCAGAGGAATCAGAGATGGGGTTATAACCCACTTCTCATGTAGAAGCCCAGAGACTCCATCGTTGGGCTGGAACCAAGAAGCCTCTGGGGTGCCTGCGAAAGAAAGGGCGCTTCTTCAGCGATCCAGGGAGCTTCCCACTGCCACCCACCCTCCAAAGTCTGGGGATCCTGATTTCAGAGAAGCCTGGGATTGGAAACCCATTCTACTGGGCTCTGAATCTGCTTTTTGGTTGTGGCCAGATGAGCATCTAAGAACATTCCGATCACCGATGATTTAGCAATTAAACCATGTAACCCCTGTACCACCATGATTTTGCAGGTGGAGTAACTGAGGCCCAGAGAGGCTGAGCAACTTGCACAAAGTCACACAGTAAGTTGAGGACAAAAGGGAAACCCAGGTCTGTCTCTGGTGCTCTCACACCCCTCCCTTGCTTCCTCCCTCAGGGCTGTTGTCAGCACCCTGGCCTGGGAGGGAGCCGGTAAGCCCCAGACCATGGGGTTCCACCTTTGTTCGCCCTCCTGACTTGATACGGAACTGAAGGTCATGCTCCACTCCCTCACCGGGCCTGTTTCCCCATCTGGAGGGTGGCTGGACCGAGGGTCCTGAGATCCTCTCATTCTGTTTTGAGGTTTGTATCAGAGAAAGTCAGAACCTGCTTCCACCGCAATGCGCCAGATTTACACAAAGTGAGCCCCGCCCCCCCCCCCCCAACAGCCTCCTCCCTCCTGGAGCTCTGAAGCCACGACTTTACTGGCTCTGTGACTCTGAACCAACGGCTTAACCTCTCTGTGCCTTTTAAAGGGAGTAGTTGAAAGTCCCTACCCATAGGGCTAGTCACGTAAGAAAAGAACCATTTTTTATGGAGAGCAGAGTAAGTGCTCAATAAAGGATGTCTACTCTCATTATTTTTACTCTGATTATCAACTGCTAATCTCTGTTTCCCCCACCTTCAATGTCAAGACCTCCCGGTCCACTTCTGCCCTCAGTCTTCTCCATCACCCTCTCCGTCCTTGGACTACAAAGAGGTAGGGTGAGAGACCGAGGGTGGACAGCCCACAGCGTGTAGACTGGTGCCCCTGGCCAGCCACCCAGAGCCAAGGCTATATACCCTAGTGGTGGCTGCCTTTGAAGTCACCATCTTACGTAACCCCCTTGTCCCATCCCCATCTTCCTGTTCCTCCCCAGACCTTGGGGAGGAAAATGCAGTCCAGGGTCAGTAAGCCTGGGATTTCTTTCACGTGGCTCAGGAGGGAGCTGGGAAAGGCTCTCCCCAGAGGCATGACACTGGTGGTTAGGAGTGCCTCCTCCTGAGTTCAAATCCTGCCTCCAGCGCTTCCTCACTGTGTGACTTTGGGCTGCGACAGCATCTCTGTGCCTTGCCTTTACTGTCATGTGTTGAGTACCTAATTCATAGAGTCACTGTGAGAAACACTTGTGAGAAATAAATAAGCAGATGGCTTAGAACGGTGCCTGAAACATAGTGGGTGGCTTAACAAAGGAAGGGCACTTGTTAAAAGTAGTTAATAATGTTATATTAAACCCTAAGTATTGACCTTTATTCTTCTGAAGAGGGTTCGTTCAAAATAGGAGTTGAATCCCAAAAGGGTGGCTGGGAAACTGACCTCAGCCTCAGTTCTCCTCATCTGTAAAGTGGGGATAACACCTCCTTGCCAGGAAACCAGTTGAAAATTGAACCAGGCGATCAATGGAGAGAAGGTGCAGGTTTACATCACCTCTGCCCTAGTCCCTGTGCGTCTCCACTATCCTTGTTCCCAAAACTTGGACTATGGATTAGGGAATGTTTACACCCACACACCTCATCGTAATCCTTAAGAAGAGGGGCCACGGGGGCAGCTATTCGAATGCTTCCCCTCCCTTCCCCCAATTCGTCCTTCCAAACGGTCTGAAGGCGTCTGCCGAAGGGCTCCAATCCACCGGAACTCTCGGGGTAACTGCCTCCGCCTGCCCTCGCGGGTGTAGACCAGATTTGCGGGGACGGGAGAGAGCAAGAATGTTTGTGCAGCCTTCAAACGACTTGGCCGGCTGCAAGAGGAGAAAGGCCGCTCCGGGGAGAGTTCACATTGAAATTACACGGCGGGGAGAACATGCAGATCAGCTCTGAAGCTCATAAAACAGAGCGAGGTGACTGAGAAGAACAAACACGCCTCCAGAAGGAAAATGTAGAAGTTCGTAAAACGCGCTCTTCAAAGCCTGACCGGGAAGGGGTGGGGGGCGCGAGGGAGGGGGCGGGCCGTGGCCGCCGGGCAAGGTCGCTGCCCTCTGGGCTGTTACGAGCGGGGGTCTAGGAGGGGGAAATGGGCCCAACCCCCATCTCCTCCAACCGAGGCGGTCAGCGCTCCTCTGGTCCCCTCCGACGATCTTGGGCCGCTGGAAACGAGAGGGCGTGGGCAGAGCGGCCCGAGTGCGAACCCACGCAGGGCCCGGGGTCTTGGGGAGAAGCACCCCCGCCCCTTCAGTTGGATGTCGAGGACGGGGACAGAACAGAAGCTCGGTCCTGAAAGGCAGGCAGGGGCTAGAGCACTCACACGCTCACTGGATAGTCACCGGAGCTCGGGGCATTGTTTGGACTTTACTCAAAGAACACTTGGGACACAACATTGTAATTCAACTATACTTAAAAAAGAAAAAAGAACACTTGGAAAGCCTATTGAACCCTCCAGAGTCAAGATAGCCCACCTTCAAACCCCTCCTCCCGTTCTCCATCCTCCCATCCTCGCCCTTTCCTTCCACCCGGGAGAAGGCCAAGGTCGACTCCTAAGCCCAGGCGGTGCGCCCTGCCCTGCGCTCTGCGCTCCTGGGCTGGGTCGCCGCCGACGCGCCCCGGCTACCCCGGTCAGGGTCCCCACGCTCAGCCTTCTGTGCAATTCATTCGCTCCTACAGACACCCGGGTCATTCGCCGGTTAATTCCGGACGCTTTAACGAAAAGCCTGGAAGTTAACCTCACGCCCCGCTCGCACTGCCCGATGGCGCGGCAAGTGGAGGATTCTCGGAAAAGATCAACCGCCGCAGCTCCCGAATCCCGGCAGCCCCTGGCCGGCGGGTGCCGAGCTGACGAGAGAGGAACTTTCTATAACCACTTACTGGAGCACAAAGCCGGAAATTGGTCCTGATGCGGGACCCTGTAGCTCCCTACGTGCTTCTACGGCTTCCAGCCTCGGTGGAACCTCAGTGATCTCCAACATGGAGAAATTGAGGCTCGGAGAGGTTAGGGTGCCCCCCAAAGAGGCTGCCTGGACGAGACGGAGTCGGGCCGAACCCAGGGTTTACACGTTTTAAATCCCGGTTGGGCGCGTTCTGAGACGCCCTCCTGACCTCCCTGAACTGGGTCAGCGCAGGGGTACATCCCGCGGAGGTACATCCCACGGAGGGATTCGGCCTTTGACCCGCCGATGCCCTGCCGGGGAGAGGTCAGGTGTATTTCCCTGGTCGTCATCCTCCCGGGGCTGGGCTGGCCAGTTTCCCCGCTCCTCTCCTCCCCCTCCTATCCCTCCCACCCCCCACTGAGCTTCCTACAATTTCTTGTCCAAAGCCTCACCTCTAGCAAGGGAATTCAAATTTGCCTCTTCACCCCAAAGCCTGTGCCTGTATTCTTTCTATCAGTGGTTCTGGAACCTTAGGGAGCATCACAGTCACCTGGAGGGCTTGTTAAAACCAGGTTGCCAGGGTCCACCCCCAGAGCTCCAGAGGTCTGCAGTAAGGCCGGAGAACGAGCATTTCTGACAGGTTTCGGGGTGCTGCTGGCCCCGGAATCCATTTTGAGAACGACTGCAGTATATGCCGCAGCGATGCTGCGTTCCTCTGTTCATAACATCTAAATACTGTGCGTCCTCCCAGACCAAAGCCCCTTAAAGGCAAGGAAGCCAGTCTTCTCTGTATATTCCCAGCACTTGCCACAAGGCTCTGCAGACAAGTGCCCGTAAATATTTGGGCTTAATCATGATCGCTGAAGATGCCGTTTACAGAGGTTTAGTGCCTTCTCCTTTTCTGGGCGCCTTAAGAGTAGCAGTTTATGTAATACGAGCAACGACGCGGGAAGGTAAGACACGATCTCCGTTTTACTGATGCAAAAACGGAGCCACAGAATGGGGGTGCCAGGCACTGAGATGGAGAGAAAGGAGACTCAGGCGAAGTCTTCTTCGTGGAAGCCAGGGTCTCCCAAGAATCAGCAATGTCTGTCTTCCTCTCTGCGAGCCCCGGGAAACCGTCTTAAAGGGATGGTCGGGGAAGGACAGGCTCTCCTGGCAGGTGACGGTAAAAACTAGGCAGCATCACCATCATGGGAAGACCTGGGCCTCCAGAACCGTCTCAGCCTAGAATGTGTGCCCCTCACACCCCTGACACCTGCCTGTGGTGTTTTGGCCAATCCACCCACGTACCTGAGGCTGGGAGAGACCCAGTGCCGGAAACACCATACTTTCTGCACTGGAGTCCCCCCATCCCACCCTCAGCCAGCCTTTCCGAAGGCTCCAGAATCAGAGCTTCGGGGTCTCAGATTCCAGTGGGTTCCACGGTGTAGGGTCAGGAGAGATACCTGTCCAGCCAGTGGAGGACGGGTGAAGAATCTAGGCCTTCTAGGCACAGCCATAGCCTCACCTGGAAGCAAACTGTCACCCAGCTGACACAGGGTCAGGGAGGAGCCGAGGGCACCCCTATCTTACAGCCTCCAGGTAGTTGTGGTGCCCAAGCTCCTGTGTTCAAACTATTTTGTCCCAGAGGTCTACACACAGCTCGGTGTTCCTAGGCCACATCGTAAAAAGATTTACAAGATGATGTTAAACTGGCAGTAAAAACAATTAACTTTAATGGCACCTTGGGTGGATGTCTGGGTGGGACTGAGGGAGGGCCCATGCTTCCTCCTTTCCTGACCGGGAAGCCAGGTGAGAGAGAGGTCCTGCTTGCTGTCAGGCAGCCCTTTGGGTTCAAAGGTTCAAGGTTAAATCAAAAAGAGGGGGCTTCCCTGGTGGCTCAGTGGTTAAGAATCCTCCTGCCAATGCAGGGAACACGGGTTCGAGCCCTGGTCCGGGAAGATCCCACATGCTGCGGAGCAACTAAGCCCGTGCGCCACAACTACTGAGCCCGTGTGCCACAACTGCTGAAGTCCACACGCCTAGAGCCTGTGCTCCGCAGCAAGAGAAACCACCGCAATGAGAAGCCCGCGCACTGCAACAAAGAGCAGCCCCCGCTCACCGCAACTAGAGAAAGCCCACGCGCAGCAACGAAGACCCAACGCAGCCAAAAATACATAAATAAAATAAATAAATTTATTTTAAAAAAATCAATAAGAGGACTGGACTAGGGGGCTGGAGGAGAAGAGTTCACATCCCACTTGACAGCTCCCAGCTGAGTGATCCTGCACACGCCCCTTAACCACTCTGACACTCAGTCTTCTCATCTATTAAATGGGAATCTGTCGAATGGAAATGTGTGAAAAACCTTTTCAAATGGGAATTTGTAAAAAAAACGTAAATACAAGTCTCCTTCTCGGGGTTGGGAGGCTTGCAAGTGAGATTTATTTGGAAAGGCGTCCCCTATGCCTGACATTTGGATGTATTTATTAAACCTATATGTGAGTGTCCATGCATAATAAACGTTAGTTTCTGGAGGACCCAGGCTCCCTGGGCATAAAATGAAGGGGAAAGTCCAGGCTACTGCAGAGGCCAGAGCCCCCTGGTTCAGAATCCCAACTTAACCAGCATCACTTACATGTAGGTTTCCTGCTAAAATTGACCTGCTTGTCCAGCCAGTGACCTCGGAAGCGACCCCGTGCTCAGGCAGGCTGCAGCCCAGGCTTTGAAACTGACCTGGATTTCTAGAAAGCTGGCAAGGAAATGAGAGTGGCTAGGGGGCGGGGGGCTGGGGGGAGGGTTTCTGCCTCCCATGTGCCCTGCTCCAGTCCGGAAAGCTCTAATTCTGCAGGTCTCCCTGGCCTGCAGACAATTAACTGTCCATTTCAGAGAGACCTCTGTGTCTGTGTGTGGCCCCCTCCGCCAACGAGGACCAGGGAGACATGCCCCAGCAGAGGGTCAGCCCAGGGAAGGAAGTCGCCCATTGGCCTGTTTCTCTGCTTTGGGAAATCAGTGGGGAAATGGAAGAGGGAAGTCAGGCTCATCCTCCATCCCCCTCTCCCAGGGGCCAACTCTACACGCTGCAGAAGAGGCTGGCCCTGCCTGAGACCTGCATCCCTCTCTAGGACCTCCTCAGGTCCCATCCATGAGGCCCCTGGCTCTGCCCCTCTCTGGGTCAGCCACCTAAGGTCTCATCACCAGATTCATTTGCTCTGGAACGAAACCACTGTCATCAGTCTCAAGGAAGCACCTCTGGATGCCTAGTTCCATTTATTTTGCACCCCTCTCCCCCAGCAGACATATTTCCCCCTGTTTATTTCAGGCAGTGTTTAAAAAAAAAAAAAAAAGTTGGAATGATGGGGAATTCCTTGGCGGTCCAGTGGTTAGGACTCTGTGCTTTCACTGCCGAGGGCTTGGGTTCAATCCCCGGTTGGGAAACTAAGATCCTGCAAGCCACACGGCACAGCCAAAAAAAAAAAAAAAAGGTGGAGTGATGATCCAGAATTAGGTGGTGTGATGGTTAATTTTATGAGTCAACTTAACGGGCTAACGGATGCCCAGAGAGCTGATAAAACATTTCTTCTGGGTGTGTGTATGAGAGTGTTTCTGGAAGAGCTTAACATTTGAATCGGTAGACGGGGTAAAGCAGTTGGCCCTTAGCAGTGTGAGTGGGCTTCCTTGAATCCACTGAGAGCCTGAATAGAACAAAAAGGTGGAGAAAGGGCAAATTTGCTCTTTGTTTGAACCGGGACATCTATCTTCTACTGTCCTTGGGCATTGATGCTGCTGGTTCTTGGGCCTTTGGACTGGGACTGGAGCTTACATCATTGGCCCCCTGATTCTCAGACCTCTGGACTTGGACTGAATTATACCACCATCGTTCCTGATCTCCACTGAATTGGGTTTTATTTCTTGCTGCCCAAAATAAAACTTATAACGGATACACCTTTTCTATCTCACAGAGTGACCTTGGTTGGGTTATCCTTAGGGTGGCCTCTTCACTAAACATCCTTTGGCAGGGTTGGTGGGAGTGGGGGGTGTCTTTCCTCCAGAAATGCCCTATAGTTCTGTTTCCCCATTGGGTATCCAGGTTTGATTTTAGGCCTGGATTCTATTCCAGCAAATGATGCAGGCTACTCCAAGGCTAGGTCATAAAAGACCATTCAATTCCCATTTGATTCTCTTGTTCTAGGTGTTCAATCTCAAGATAGTCTTACTTGGGACCCAGTCGCCGTGATGTGGGAAACTGCAGGAAGATGCCACGTGGAGCTGCTCCAATCGACTGTCCCAGCTCAGCCCAGGCTTTGAGTCATCCAGCCCCAGTGCCAGACACATAAGCGAAGCGGCCTTAGGTGTTTCCAGGCCCCTAGATGTTCCAATGACTCCCAGCCACTCAGGTCTTCCAAGCTGAGGCCTCAGACATCACGGAGCAGAAACAGGCCATCCTTACTGTGCCCTTTGTGTCCAGATGCCTGACCCACAGAACTTGTGAGCATAATAAAGCAGTGGTCTTTAGGCCACTAAATGTGGGGTGGTTGGTTATGGAGCAATAGAAAACCATGTAAATGTACAATGCCCTTCACCAGTCTGAGCCCCAGTTTTCCCATCTGCAAAATGGGGATATGAACACCTTCCAAAGGTGATCCTGGGAGTGAATGCACTCATACAAATAGCAGATGAGCAGGCACGTATGCCTATTGGACTTAAGAGGTTAGACCTGTCCAGCTCAGACAGAGGCTGGGAGCATAGGTGGGGCACCCTGAGATTCTCGACACCCAGATTACCTGCTCCCTTTCACCATACCCGGAAGAAAACAAATCAGTGCTTCAGCTAGCTCTCACATCCAAAAAGAAGCCCGCAAAAAGCTTCAGCTAGCTCTCACATCCAAAAAGAAGCCCGCAAGATATACATACCCTGCCACCATCAACTTCCCTTTCCATGCCAATCAAAGAATTAATTTCCAGAAAGCAAGACTGCCAACGGCAGAAATAAATCACAACTGGGCAGGAGATGAACATTTTCCAAAGAGAAACAATTTAGCAAAAATCTCTCCCCCCCCCACCCTCTCCAAACCAATAACAATTCGATTATTCAGCCGCCACTATAAATGATGAAGCAGTCCCATGGCATCCCTGAGTGGGGAGGAGGAAAGGAGATGAAGGCCAGCCGGAGAGACATACTGAAAAGCACAAAAAGGAAGCCAAGGGAGGTAACCCTCCGCAGGACTGGGGGAAGGAATAACAGCTGTCATCCTCATGGTCATTGGCATAACACTTTGTTACACGAGGCTCTTACATCCATGATTGCATTTGACCCTCTGAGAAAGCTCGAGAGGTTGACTGAGGTGATGTAATCCATCCCCGTTGAACAGATACAGGACGTGGCGCTCAGAAAAGCATTCAGCTGTGATAGAAAGAGCGCCCAGTTTGGAGGGAGTTGACTTGTTCACTTATTCCACAACTGTTTTCAAAGCCTATTAGGTAGTGGGCGCAAGACCAGGTTCTTGGGATACGTCAATGAAGACGATAAACCAAAATGCCCGTGGAGCTTAGACTTTGATATGAAGAGAACTATAATTCAAAAAAAAAAATAAACAGGGAATTCCTTGGCTGTCCAGCGGTTAGGACTCATCGCTTCCACCGCAGTGGGCAGGGGTTTGATCCCCGGTCGGGGAACTGAGATCCTGCATGCCGCTGGGTGCGGCCAAAAATAAATAAATAAATAAAAATAAACAATAAGTAAGGGCATTAAATGCTCTTAAAAGGCAAGAAGGGCTATGATAAAAACAAGTAGAAGGTAAGAAGAATGGGGAGGAAGAGGACTGCCGTTTTGTATGGGGTGGACAACAAAGGCCTCAGTGAGAAGGGAGCATAGGAGCAAAGGCTTGCAAGATAGGAGGGAATGAGTCTCACAACAGTTTGGGGAAAGAGCACTGCTGGGGAAGGAAATAGCCAGGTCAAAGGGCAGAGGTGGGAGCATGCCTGCAGGTTCTAGGACCAGCAAGGACATCAGTGTAGCAGAAGCAAGGAGAAAGGGAGTAGTAGACAAGGAGGTCGGAGAGGTAAGAAGGGGCCCCATCAGGCCAATGTAAGGACTTTGGTGTTTACTGTAGATGAGATGGGAGCCATGGGAGGATTTAGAGCAGAGGAGGGACCTGACCTGACATAGGCTTTAGAAGGATCCCTCCAGCTACTGTTGAGAACAACCTATAGCAGTCAGACTAGCTAAGAGGCTACTGTGGCAACCCGGGTGAGGACGATAGTGGCTTAAACCTCAGTGGCAAAGGCAGATGTGAGAAGAAGGGGTTGGGGACTTCCCTGGCAGTCCAGTGGTTAAGACTCCGTGCTTCCACTGCAGGGGGTATGGGTTCGATCCCTGGTGGGGGAACTAAGATCCCACATGCCGCACAGCCAAAAACAGAGAAGGAGGAGGAGAAGAAGAAGAAGTAGTTGGGCTAAGAATGTATTTTTGAAGATAGGTCTAATAGGACCTCTGCCTGCTACATCCCAGCATCTAGAACAGTGTCTGGCACCTGGTAGATGTTCAATAAATAGTTGTGGGATGAATAAATTGGGCTGTTGGAGAAGGTCTCTTAAAGGAGATGAGCTCAAAAGCTGAGGTTTAAAGGATGAGTAAGACACAAATAAAGAAAAGGGACAGCGGATCTAGGAAGAGGGCGGCCCCAGTGATTCTTGCCTCCTGGTATTCAGACCATGTACAGTCTCCTCCCGCATCAGATAGGGCCAACCTGAACAGCGAACAGGATGTGCAGAAAGGATGGAGTGTGCCTTCCAAGGGTAAGTCATAAAAGACATTGTAGCTTCTGCGTCACTCCCTCTTGAATCTCTCACCCAGGAGGAAGCGGGCCTGTTGTCATAAAGGCACACAAGCAGCCCACAGAGAGTCCTCGGAGGGAAACCGAGGTCTCCAGCCAACAGCCAGTACCAATTTATCATTTGTGTGAATGAGCCATCTTGCAACTGCACCCTATGGCCCCAGTCAAGCCTTCTGATGACTGCAGCTCCAGCCAACATCATAACTACAACTTCATGAGATCTTGAGCCAGATCTACCCGGCTAAGCCATGTCCAGATTACTGACCCAGACTTAAGTTTGGGGTAATTTATTACACAGCAGTAGCTAACTGATACAATGCCCATATCTGAGGGGAAAAAAGAGACCAGGATGGCTTTACCTTTACGTATGTGAGAAAGAGAAGCAGGAGATAAGGACCAAGGACTTAGCAAAGACCAAATTGTGGAAAGCCTTGCTGGGCACACGGAGGGGTTTAAATTGTACTTTAATTGCCCTGGGAAGTTATGGGAGAATTTTTTTGTAGGGGAATAACATGACCTAGATTTATACTCTCAAGATCCCTGTGGCTGGTATTCTGAGAATTGAGAGGAGAGAAGCACAAGGAGAAACCAGGAAACCACAAGGAAGCCAATTCCACCACTTACTAGGTGAGTCACCTTGAGCAAGTTTATCTCTACACCTTAGTCTCCTCATCTGTTAAATGGGTGTAATTGTCCCTAGACTTACTAGCAAAGATTATGAGATGATATATGACAGGTGCTTCCAGGGGTGCCTGCTTGCAGTACATGTTCTGCAGATCTCAATTCATCCCTGCCCCCTGCCCCTCCTGCAAAAACAAATTCCCTCAGGCACCCCCAAACCATAGAATTTGTGTTCTAGTCCTAGGAACTGACAGATTACAGAACACTCAACAAGCTCCGTCACGCTGGGTGCCTTCTGAGTGCCCGGCACCATGCCAACCTCTCTCCCTGCGCTGTCTCTTCCATCCTCCCCGTCACACTCTGAGGCCAGTAATTACTATCACGGCATTGACTTCAGAGCCTCTGTGCTCTTAGATTCCCATGACGTCACATCACAAAGCAGGTCTCAGCTGTCACTTCCGGTCCCCTACCAAAGAGGCCACAGAGACTGTAAGCACTGGAGGAAACCCTGGTCTTGATACGGAATTCTGCCCCTTGAGCGGACACTGGAAAAAGAAGATCCTGCCTCAGTGACCCGTCTGAGATGGAGCTCATCACCTTCTCACTCTGATGTCCGCAGCTGGACTTATCTGTCCTGCCAAAGGCAGTGAAGAAGAGTGGAGAAAAGCACAGCATCTAGGAACAGTCCACATGGGTCCAAAGCCCAGCTTTGCCACTTGCTAGCATGTGTGACTCGAGGGAGGTTGTGCAATCTCTCAATGCCTCATTCTCCCCATCTGTAAAATGGGGGTAATGGCTGCATCCCCTTTTTAGGGCGGACCTAAGGAAGAAGCTATTTGTATTTGCAAGATGCTTGGACCTGACAGCCGCTGCTCTGCTGATAAGCTGGCCCAGCCTCCCATTTGCCTCCCTTCCCCCAGCCCATTGTAGGTAGTCAGTAAAGGGTTTACCCCAGCCCAGCAGGACCTGAGCTTCCATCCCGGTCCTGCCATTTCCTAGGTGGGTGGCCTCGGGCAAGTTCAATCTCTAAGCCTCTGTTTCTTGATCGTCACAGAAGGCATGGAAATACCCACCCCCCAAAGCTCTGTGAAAGTTAGAAACCGAATATATCAAGAGCTCATCGCAGTGCACAGCACATGGAAAGTATCCAATGATATATGAATTCCATCATTTTTTATTTTGTGCTTCTCCAACTTGGTGAAAGAGTATCCACTTTAGGGCCTCTCTGTTGTTTTCTCTGATACACATTGTCTGTCTTCTGTGACGGAAGAAGAAGAGGAGGAGTAGGAGATACAGGAGAGGAAAACGACCAATCCCTGTGTGCCTAATAGGCGTCTGGCATTGTTCTAAGTGCTATACATGGACATTCTATTCGATTCTCATTATAATCCCCCATTTTACAGATGATAAGACTGAGACCCAGAGAGGTCACAGGACATCCTCAAAGTCACACAGCTGGGAAATAATAAAATCAACAGATTAAGCAAATAAATACTACCTTTAAAATAAGACTCCCATTAAAGGGGGACTGGAGAGTGGCTGGAAGACACACACGCTCCAAATTCCTCTCCAAGTGCGACAGCGACACACTTGAGCCTATCTGGGCGCTGACAGGTGGAGAGAGTGTTTTGTGCAGCGCTTGGGGAGCACGCAGCGGTTCCAGGAAATTCCCAGCGCATCTACTAAAAGGCACCCAAGAGTCCCCTTTCTTTGAGGAAAACAGTCTCAAGGTCACTGGATGTGTTTGTCCCAATCGGAGGGTCAAAGAGGACAGGTGTGGGGTCAAGTCTGTGCTGCTTATTCTCTGCCCCCTGCCCCTCCACACACACAGATCCACACTCCATCTTCTCTGCTCTGCCCGGTACCCAGGGAGTGACCCCTGCAGACACATTACCAGCTCCTTGCCCTCTCACTTTTGGTTACACTCAGCTTCTGGGCAGCCCTGGCAGCAGCTAGGAGGGAGAGTGGATTAAGAGGTCCTATCGGGGTATCTATTCCCTACCCCTCCCTGAAAGTGACCCGCTGTGACTGGGGCTCACTCTGGAAAGCCCAGCTCCACATTCCAGCCCTCGCTGGTTCCATACACCTCAGCCTGGTCCCTGCAACCCTAAGCGGGGTGACGGTTCCCACTATTGCTGGCCCCAGAGAACTTTAACATCCTTTGTTCGTTTCCTTAACCCTGCTCACCACCACCACCACCCCCTGCCATAAATAGCCCTTGTATCAAACTCCTCCTGGTTGAATTGTCTGGAATGAATTCTGTTTCCTACGAGGACCTTGCCTAATCTAAAGTCAGGGGTGGAACGAATCAGAAGAGAAATCCTGGTTTCTAATGGTCTCTCCAAAACCCATCGCAGGTGAAGTTAAAGTAGAAGAAGTCAAAAGATCTTTCATGGCCTCAGACACCGCTTCTCTCCAGCTTTCTTCAGACAAGCTCAGGCCAGTGTAAAGAACAGGCTAAATCTGGTTGCTGTATCCAGAAGGACCTTAGATCAAATCTTGCCTCTATCACAGCCTGGCTATGAGGCCTTGGACATGCCACTTAACTTCCCTGAGCCTCAATTTGCTCATCTGTACAATGGGAATAATGTCTACCTCATAGGCTTGTTGAATGGACAGGATAGCAGATGGAAAGTAAATCACATAGTACCTAGAACCATCATAGGTGCTCAGTAAATTTCTGGTCTCCTTCTCATCTCCTTTCTCTAACTTCCCTCTTCCTTTACCTAAATTCCTCTCCTTGACCCAATCAGTAAGGAGGCTAGGAAAAAAATAAACAACCATCATCACATCAACACCTTAGGACTGCGTCATGGCTCATGAAGAACTTCCAGGGCTGCTGTTTCATTCCTTCAGGCAAGGTGAAACTCTTAAGAGGTGAAAGGACGCAGCTTACAAGTGTCTCCAGCCCACTGGCTCAAGAACATGCTCGAAGACATCAGCATTTAGATCAAAAAGCCAGAAAAATTAGGATTTCTAGAACCCAGAAAAACCTCAGTGACCCACTCTGATCAGTTACTCGTTGCTCTGAAATAAACCACCCCAAATGCAAAGGCTTCAAAGGATCACGGCATATTATTTCTGGTGGGTGGGCTGGGGCTGAAGAGTCTGAGGGGTGAGGTTCCCCAAGAGGCAACCTCACCATACCTCCTCCATACCTCTGGAGCTCGACGGCAACAGCCAAAGACTGAGACCTGTCTCCTTCACACGTGTTCTCAAAAGTCAGGAGTCCAGTTGTAACTTCTTTCCCTGGCACCTGGACCACGACATGGTGAGAACAGAACTCTTTGAAGGCCCACCCTCAGATGCATGTGGCATCATGTTTACCACATCCTATTGGTCAAAGCAAATCACAGCATCAGCCCAGGTCCAAGGGGATTGGGAGGAGTGGCAAAAACAGTGCAAAGGACTGTGGGAGGAATTTTTGCGAACGTCCTTGAAATCCACCAATCCATCTTCCGGTCCTCCAACAAGGCTGGGATCCCAGCTTTGCTGTCCCTCACTGGTAGCTTCAGTTCACTGGAAAGTCTCATCTCAAATTTTTGCACCTCTGAAGGCCGTGAGGAATTCATCACTGTGACTCATATGGGCAACGCAGCAGTTCAGCCTACAGGCTAATCTCAGTCCACCCTCATCATCACACGACAAACTCGGTGCTTCTCCGTAACTCAGGGGGAGGTTAAACTTCCAGGCAAACAGGTTTTTGAGTCAGAAACCACATAGCTCTCTCCATTTGTAGATGAGGAAACTACAGCCCGGAGAGGTTGAGTGACTTCCCTCAGATGACACAGAGAAAAAGAGAAATTGAACCCAGGGCAGCTCCAGTGTCTAATCTCTTTCTCTCCTCCATTTAAACACTTGAGAATCAGGAAATCACAGTTCTAACTCTGCTCCTCCCATGGGGAGGGAGCCTCGCTTTCCCCCATCTGGCTGGTGAAGTTGGTCCTCACCTCCCCACACCTTTCTCCCAGGTGTGCTGTGAGCACTAATGAGTTCATGTGTCTAAGAGCCTACGGAACCTCGCATGAGATATAATTACAGAGAATTACCATCCACGGTCTTCTGGGAAGGATTCTGTCATGGAGTAGGTAAATAAATTATATCCTGTGGTTCTCCCTTCCCACGGGCTGATTAACTCTTCCAGAGAACGTTCCCCAGTGGTTGAGGTGATGAGCCCCTTTGCCAGCCCAACCTCCCACAACTTGGGGCTCCCTTCTGTCTCCGAAGACACCCTGGGCGGCCCTCAGCCTAGAAACACATCTCCTCTCCCATCTGATTCTTCTCAGGGTGAATCCAAACCCCTTGTAGGAAGCCCACGTGGGTCCCTCCAGCTCCAGCCCCAGGTGAGCAGGGTTCTAAGAGTTAACCATCCTCTGCAGAATTCCTGGGTAAATACCATCCAGGCTGCCAGATTTATTGCCTTTTAATGTCTCCCGTGTGGTTCCATTAGCCCTTCCTTCTGATACCTCTATCTTTTCCATCTGACTTCTCTCCACCCATACTCCATAACCCTGGGTTATGGATTTTCCCATTAACTCCTGCACTGAGGTCTGGGCATAAAAAAATCAATGGGTTCCCCCCCTTACCCATACCCTTCCCCCCCCACCCCGGCATCCAAATATTTACTTAGATCCTCCTTAGCTTTTCCCGAGCATCTCACTGCTTCTCTCATTTTCTCCCACAAGCTGCCACTCTCTCCTCTCCCACTTCTGAGGACTTCTCAGGAGAGCCACGACCACTTGTTAAATTGACCTCTAACTAGGCTGAGTCATCAGCCGCTGCCCTGAACCCCTTCTTTTTGTTTGTTTCAGTTTAGCCAATGCATGCCCTGAGCTACTGTCCCTAACCTAGTTCCCACCGGTTCCACGGCCGGCCACTGACCTCCGTTATGTATAACCTTCCATGATTTGCCTTCGCTGGAGAACACCGCCCTAACTGCTAAGCCCAGAGTTCCACAGCACTAACCTGTCACTTCCTCCCCTTGTGACCTTGGGTAAGTTACTCGACCTCTCTGTGCTTTAGTTTCCCGATCTGTAAACCAGGTGGATGACAGTACCAACTTCCTTGATGGTGGAGGTGGGTGAGGCTAGGTGGGTGATGGTGGAGGTGGGTGTGCTATGCGTCCAGTGTTTGACACAGCACAGGGTAAGTCCTCGACTTACCTTAAGGCTCAATAAATGTTAATCCTCATTATTTGCCAACCAGCCAGGCACTCACGCCCTCACCCTTCCTGGTTCGCACCATCAAACAATTTGCCGTCCTCTAAACACTTTCATACCCCTATGAAATAACACAGAAACACCTTTCTGTGTGCTATTCCCTCCATCTTGAATATATTGCTTTGCCTCCAATCTGACCTGGAGAATTCAGCTCACCTATATGGTCCAGTTCAAAAGTGTCCTCCAAGCAAAGCATTCCTCAATGACCCCAGAGTTCATCATTCCCTCCTTCAAATCTCCACAGCTTTTCATGTTCTGACACTAGAATCTTCAAGACTCAGCCCAAGGATCGCTCACTCTAGAAGTCTTCCCTGGCACTGTGTAGCAGACTCCAAGGGCCTGGCATGTACTTGAATGAATGAATGGTGAATGCAGCCAACTCGCTCTTATTTTCAGTCACCTTTTGTGCTGTTATGTACGTATTTTTCTTTGTTTGTTTCATGTCTTTATTCTTTCCTTCTATACTGGTCTTTTAGACCATTAAGCTGTTTGTCTTAGACTTAAAATATTTTTAACCTGGAGAAATTGTGTTCAACCCCTTCGTTCATTGATTCATTGAACAAAATGTACTGAGTGTCTACTACATGCCTGGAAAGGTTCTGTGCTAGGAACTGGGGATACAATGTGAATCAAACAAAAGGGTTCCTGCGCTCACAGAGCCTTAGGGAGGAAGACAGATAACGACTGAATCATCCCATAAAGGTACAACTCTGATAAGTGCCATGAAGGGTATAGAATA
The DNA here is from genome assembly GCF_011762595.2 of Tursiops truncatus. Lineage (NCBI taxonomy): Eukaryota > Metazoa > Chordata > Mammalia > Artiodactyla > Delphinidae > Tursiops > Tursiops truncatus. Next base: position 13,876,335 of record NC_047046.1, read on the forward strand.
GAGGGTTTATACCTAACCTGCAGGGTCAGAAAAGGCTTCTCAAGAGAAGTGAGCTTTGAGCTGAGATCTGAAGGATGAGTAAGAGTTACTCAGGTGATGAGGGGAACACCCAGAGCCTGTGGAAGAGAAAGTATGGCAAGAAGAAGTGGTGGAAGTCAGAGTATCTTGTATCAGTCAGCTACTGCTGTGAAACGAGCAACCACAAAAACCTCAGTGGCATCACCAAGAAGCATTGGTTTCTCATGTGTTTTCAGATTGGCTGATCTTGGTTGGACTCACCTAGGCTTCTCAGCTTCAAGCTGCCAGTTTGACAGGGCTTAGCTCCCAAACATAGGTTGTGGTCCAGTTGGCTCCATTCATGTGTGTTCACTCTGGGTGGGAGCCAGGCTGAAGGGGCAACAGCTATTCAGGGAAAGGTCTTCAATCAGCGGTAACTGACATACAAGAGGACAAGTGGAAACATACAATGCCTCTTAAGCCCTGGGGTCAGAATTGCCCACTGTCATTTCTGCCCACTTTTTTTTTTATTATTCATTTTTTTTGGAGTATAGTTGCTTTACAATGTTGTGTTAGTTTCAACTGTACAGTGAAGCGAATCAGCTGTACATATACATATATCCCCTCTCTTTTGGATTTCCTTCCCATTTAGGTCACCACAGAGCATTGAGTTCCCTGTGCTATACAGTTGGTTCTCATCAGTTATCTGTTTTATACATAGTAGTGTATGTATGTCAATTCCAATCTCCCAGTTCATCGCACCCTCCCCCCACACCTTGGTATCCATATGTTTGTTCTCTACATCTATGTCTCTATTCCTGCTTTGCAAATAAGTTCATCTGTACCATTTTTCTAGATTCCACATATAAGCAATATTATACAATATTCGTTTTTCTTTTTCTGACCTACTTCACTCTGTTTGACAGTCTCTAGGTCTATCCATGTCTCTGCAAATGGCACAATTTCATTCCTTTTTATCATTTCTACCTGCTTTTGATTGGTTGAGGCAGGTCACATGACCAAGCCCAAGAACCAAGGTCAGGGAAGTTACCTTAATCTTAGATGAGTGAAACCACCAAGACACAAGGCAAAGAGCATGGATACAGGGGCGTGAAGGTTTGGGGTTCAATAATTCAATCTACCACAAGGCAAGAGCAGAAAATAATGACTGAGAACTTGAGACAAATTGAGGTGGAGAAGACCTCGCAGGTCTATTGAGAATTTTTGGTCTTTCTCGTAAGAACAATGGAAAGCTATTGGAAATATATGTAGCGTGACAATGATTTGGACTCTGAAGTCATCCTCTGGCTGCTGTAAGGAAGCAGATTGGACAAGGACACGAAATGATAAAAATTCCACATGTCTGATAGCTTTCAATCCTGCGTGTGTTTGAATGTGTGTGAGCGTGTGTTTATGCCGTTACATTTACACACCCAGTTCTTTCTCGGAGAGGTGATGCCCTAGGATTTATCATTGTACGCATCTGAAGAGCAGCTTATCTGTACATTCACTGGTACAGCAATCCTACTGCTCCATCTCTCAAGCTCCCTGAGATTCACACTTTTACGGCACGGAGAGCCGGAAGATTCCCACGTGTTTTACAAGTGTCGATCTATTTCACTCCCGAGAGGTGTCTCCCTTATTGTTGTGATCACCATCATAACAATACCAGTTTCCAAACATTCTGTACTTTACGTTTGCAGAGGATTTTATCCACGGGCTCCAGGAGATAGGACAGGAAGCTTCAGCCCCGTTTGATAGATGCTGAGGGTCGGAGAGGTTGTCTGGCTGACTTGTTCACCATATCAAGAAGAGATGAATCTGAAGCCAGTTATTTGCACTCAAAACCCATAGCTAGCTTTTCAGCCAGTTCCCCTGTCTGACCTGGTCATGACATTCTGATCAGTAAGTCCAGCCAATGCTGTTTTTCTAAGACTGTTTGACCAGATGGGGCGGCGACTACCCTAAGAGGTAGGTTCAGAAACGGGTCTATACCCAAGTCCCGGGGTTCCTCCAAACAACTACAAACATTCCTGAAAGGCCCTGGCTTCCCTCAGTCAAGAGAAACATCCATCTGAAGGGTAATCAGCCAGAAAAACCTGTTTGCCAGCAAAAGTTCACCATTTTCACAAAGACAGAAAGAGAGGGACTGTGTGATTTGAACAGCCATCAGCCCGAGTGGCAAGGAATCCAGTCTGACTTTCTTGCATCGCTACAGAACCACACTTCAGACTCGATGGCTTAAGTCTGCACTCGGCCCACCCTAGGGAAGAACCATGGTGGGGAGAAAGGATCACACATTGTCGAACACAGAAAACAAGCGTGCACAGCAGGACGGCAAGTTTGCAAGGCTGGGGTGAAGACTCAAGCTGCTTCCCTCTTGTCAGCCTTTTTGAATGGGAGGGCAAGATTTACTGCTAGCATCGGAAGGTGGCTTTTTACAGCCATCGCAAATGGATTGGAGACGGCAGAGCAGTAGACTGCCCTGACCACGGAGGGACTGTAGAAGGCTCGTTTAAAGACCTATCCAGCATCATGGGCACAGTAAAGCAGCGCTCCTTGCCAGCGAAAAGCATGGAGGATTCGGCTGGAACCTTTGGGGGCCAACACCCTTAAACACATAGCCAAATTGCTGAGGGTTTCAAGATGTCAATGTTTTCAGTACAGTTGCTCAGCCTGGCAATTTCTGTCCATTTAGCAAGATCTGTCTGCAGTGTAGGCAAAAGTCTTGAGGTCCAGTTGATGGGGGACTGCATTTATTATTGATAAAGGTGAAGGGAAAATGGCTTGTGTCTGGGTAACACCTGGCCCAACAGATTTACTGTTTACATAGCAGATATTTGTCATTTACCCCGAGCTACCACATGCTACTGTTTCCCTGTGGATTGCCCATTTTTGTCGGGCTTAGTCTCTCTTTTTTGATAGGCTGGTTCCTTACATGTTGAATGAAATATAAATTATTCAAAGACATTCCATGTATATTAATTTATTTAAAAAGGAATCCTGAAAAAATATATTCTGGCATGAATATATTTCACAAAACAAAAGAAAGTGATGCATCAGTCAAAACTATACATACACTTATATATATATATGTATGTATACACACACGTATATTAATATAACTAGGATACATGTCGTTACCATGGTGACTCATGAGGAGAGGAAGTAGGAGAGAGTTATAGGAGAGAGAATTACTTTTCACCCTACCATTTTGTACTTCTTCCATTTGATACCCTGTACATATACACACAACCTACTCAAAAGGAAATAATACTTTTATTTATTTTAACGATATGTATAACATATCGTTATACATATCGGGAACAAAAGGAAAGTGATTATTATTAGAGTTGTTATTAAGCTTTTCTCTAGATTTCAGATTTATCCCATGAGCATTTTTTTTTAAATGTGCTTCTTTATTAATGGGTAATACATCCCTAAATGACACACTTCCAAATAGTTTACAGTTGAAAGTAGGTTCACCTCCAGTTCTGGTTTCCAAGTTCAACTCCCCATAGGACACCAGTGTCTCTAGATAAATATTTATGTGAAAATAATAGTGAAGGTTTTATTTGGAACATGGGTCCCGTGTCAGCTTGGGAAATATGGTGATGAGAATAGGTACGAAAAGGGGTATATGTGTGTGAGGAGGTGAGGGTGAGATGTGTAAATACTTAAAGGTAGTTCGGGCCTGCGGATCGGTACACCCGGGGCAGCCCCACCGTCACCGCTGACGCACCATCAGGCTCAGCTCTGCAGGGGACCAACCCCCATTGCTCTGGAACCCAGGACAAAGGAAAGCTGAGCTGGTCCCCAGCATATGGAGGGCGGGTGGGTGTGAGAGGGTTTGCCTGACAGGGAACCCAAGACTGAACAGCTTCCACTGTCTTCCTTCTGGTTTCTTTTTTTTCCTTCCCCCTCTATAAACAAGTGATTAAAGCCTTGCAAAAGGGCACAGACACACCTTCCCCTCAGCAAGGGAGCCCCTGCCAGATTCCCTAGCCTTAATTCTGCTGTGAACACTCATGGGGGGGAGGGGTGAAGAGTAAATCCCCTCCTTCGAGAAGCAGACCTGAGGGCAATGTGGTTTGTTCAAAATCTCCCGTTGGCTCTGATGGAGTGAGTACTTTAAAATGAAAAGTGAAAAAAACAAAAACAAAAACAATTCGCCTTTCCCTGAGGCAGCTTCCAGTTTGTAAACCTCTCTGCACAGGACCCTCCCAAATGGACACAGCTGTGGCAGAATCTTCCTTTCCTTCTCCCAGCACCGGTGAACAGTTGGGAGGTGGGGGGGGTAGGGGGGAGAGAGACGGGGTCCGATGGATCAACATTTTCAGAGAGTTTCACAGGCTCCTTTTTCATTTGGTTCGCAAGGGGCTTCCTGACTGAATTAAGAAATAAATTCCTTATACCTGAAGCTAACACAATATTGTAAGTCAACTATACTCCCATAAAATTTTTTTAAAAAGAAAGAGAAGGAAGAAATTCCCGATGATGTTGTGCACACCCCTGGATTAGAAACGGGCTGACCACTGAGTACAGGAAGAAATTCCCGGCACATTTGTTTGTAAACGTTATCGCTTTTAATTTCCAGTTGAGTGCAGTTCAATTATATGTCATATGTCAAATTCAACAGAAGAGATATATCATTTGGAAGCGTGAAAATTTAGATAGTGGACGGTGTCTACTCAAACCTTAGCGTTTAGTGATGTGGTGTCCTCTCGAGAAATTTGGGAGTATTTCACATAATAAATGAAGACGAAATGAAAGAAATGAAATATCACTGTTGTGCAAACCCCTAATGAAATAATGGGTCCATCCTACAAACAGTCATCAGCAGCTACTCATAAACCAAGAAGAAAGACAAGTGGGACTTCCCTGGTGGTGCAGTGGTTAAGAATCCACCTGCCAACACAGGGGACATAGGTTCAAGCCCTGGTCCGGGAAGCTCCCACATGCCGTGGAGCACCTAAGCCCATGCGCCACAACTACTGAGCCTGCGCTCTGGAGCCAACGAGTCACAACTAGTGAGCCCATGTGCCACAACTACTGAAGCCTGCACGCCTAGAGCCAGTGCTCTGCAACGAGAAGTCACTGAATAAGAAGCTAGTGCACCACAACTGAGAGTAGACCCCGCTCGCTGCAACTAGAGAAAGCCCGTGTGCAGCAACAAAGACCCAACACAGCCAAAAATAAAAATAAAATAAATAAAATTAAAAAAAAAAAAAGAAAAACAAGTGACATCACAAGTCTTTTGATGCAAGTACACACCACCAGGAATTCCCTGGCTTCCCAGTGGTTAGGACTCTACGCTTCCACTGCAGGGGGCACGGGTTCCATCCCTGGTCAGGGAGATCCCACAAGCCGCACAGTGCGGCCAAAAATAAATAAATAAATAAATAATAAAAGTGAAAAGAATAAAAAGTACATACCACCATCCATGAAGGCGATTTGCCAAAAGAATCGACTCTGAAGCTCATCAAACACCTCTTTCTAACCACTGGTCTATAGGAAATACAGGGGACAGAGAAACACAATAAATGACACTACAGGGATGCAAATGGCAACAGCCAGAATGATTCCATTATTTCTATTGACAATTTTTTCAGGGAAAAGAAATGGGAAGTGGATGTAAGAGATATATAATCAAAAACAATGTAGACACATTGCCTGTAACCTAACTGGAACGAACCAACTGTGATAAAATAAGAAGAATGGAGACAACTGGGAACTACTGAGTACGAACTGGGTATTTCATAAGATTACCCAGTCATTGCTTTTGGGGGGTGTGTGTGTGATAACAGTCTTGTAGTTGTTTTTTAAAATTTTTATTCTTATTTTTTGGAGATACACACCAAAGTATTTACAAATGAAATGATATGGTGTCTGCGTTTGCATTAAAACAATCCAGTGAGGGTACGTAAATGAAACAAGATGGGCCATGAGTTGATAATTATTGAAGTGGTGGTGGGTATACGGGAATTCCTTCTACCAGTTGCTGTACTCTTTTACGTTGGAAATGTTTCAGTAAAAAAAAGTTTGGAGGGAATTCCCTGGTGGTCCAGTGTTTAGGACTCTTCTCTTCCACTGCAGGGGGCGTGGGTTCTATCCCTGGTCGGGGAACTAAGAGCCCACAAGCTGAGCAGCATGGCCAAATTAAAAAGAAAAAAAAAAAATTTGGAGACCGCTAGCCCAGACCATGAAAACCAACAGACATATGACCCTTACTCTGACCAAATGGTGCCAAGGAGAAGGTTGGCTGAGGAAGAGTGAAGAAATCTAATATTTATTGGGTACAAATTCTGTGCCAAGCATTAGAATAAATTCTCTCTCCTGAGTGATTCTGTTTTTCCTTTTCATCCATTGTGGGCAACTGATCTGCTTGGCTCCATTTTATAGATGAGGAAACTGAGGCCCAGAGACCCAAAGTGACTTGCCATACGATGCCAAGACAAGACTAGGTGCTGATGAGCTAGGACATCTAGCCATTAGGATTTTTTTTTTCTTTGTGACCTTGGACAATTACTTTTCCTCTCTGGGCCTCAGTTTCCCCAGTCTTAGAAGACTGAGCTAATGATTCATAGGGTAAAGTTTACTCTTTGGTGTTCTTCTGCCACTCCTCCATGACCTTCCTGTTTCTTCCTTTCTTCTGTCTTCCCAGAAATGTGTCAGAGGCAGCCTGGTATGGAAGAAAGAGAAATTGAGTCCTGGGTTCAAATTCTAATTCTGCCTTATGCAGACCTTGGTAAGTCACTTAACCTCTCTGAGCCTCACCTTCCCCAACAATAAAATAGGGACGAAAATAAGAACTACCTAGAATGATGGAGACGGTGGACAAAGGGTGCCCAGCTCAGAATCCAGGATTGTGTTCAAGTAAATGTGGGTCTCCTGCAGCTGTCTTCTCTCTCACACTTCCTTTAAAAATGAAGCCCCCAGGAATTCCCTGGCGGTGCAGTGGTTAGGACTCCAAGCTTCCACTGCAGGGGGCACGGGTTCGATCCCTGTTTGGGGAACTAAGATCCCGCATGCTGCGTGTGCAGTGTGGCCAAAAAAATAAATAAAAATAAAATAAAAAAATAAAATAAAAATGAAGCCCCCCCATCTTCCATTCACAACTCCCTTTTCTGATTTATTTTTTTCCATATGACTCATCACCACTAAACATTTATTTTTCCTCTTTATTTTGTTTCTCATTATTCTCTCCCACATTAGAAGGTCCTTGGGGACAATTATTTTTATGTGCTAGGCTCGCTGCTATATCCTTAGACCGAGATGCATATGGGCCCTTGGTAAACATTTGCTAAGGAATGAATGAGTTGAGTGAATGGATATTAGAGCCTGTAATGGGACCTTTAGATAAGGTCCACTGTAAGTCAGGAACAGGGCACAGGTCTTGCACAGAGTAGCTGGTCCACAAATACTTTTGTTCTCCTTTTACTGGGACCCCAGAATCTGCTGAGGTCACCTTAGTCAATGTTAAGCTACACTCCATTTACCTGAGGGTGTTCTGACAGTTTCCAGTTTTCGTGTTTCTGGTTATCCCCTAAACAAGCCTCCAAGTGCCTGTCCCAGTAGCTCAGAGTTCTTTGCACTGTATTTCACCGAGGACAGTGGCAGCTACTGTCCTGGGGCCATTTGCAACTTCCCTGATCACAGAGGTTTGACTGAGTGCTTTGTTTAAAGGCAAAAAATGCATCAGCTCAGTGTCTTCACCCTTACGAAGGGGTTACCCAATGCTAAGGTCGGACTTGTCCACAGACCCTTCGGGGCAAAAGAGCTGTGCAGGAGTTATGGTGTTGGTGGAGGGGAAGGGGCAGCGATCTTTTGTCTAGGTGGGAAAGCTGAGGTGTTAGAGGGGGCAGAGCTGCCTAGAACATCACCCCAGAGGTGGGTGTGTAGGATGGAGGCATTGCTGAACACTCTGGGGAGAAAATTCCCTTCTCTGAGCCAAACCGTCCCAAGCCAGACCTCGCTCCCCTCTGGGCCTATTGAGAAATATTCCCTGAGATGTTGATAATGTCTTTCCTTTCTGCCTGAGCTCGTGGGATCTGTAGATTGTGCAGGCTTTCAAAGCCATGGCTCTTTCCCAGGAGAACCTTCCTAAGAGACCAAGAGCCCAATTCATTCCCTCTACACTTCAGCGGTTCTTACCCTGCTGTCCTCCAATGAACTCTTACAGGGGTGTCCCCGAATAGGATTCAGGCATCTATGAACTTGGATGACTCGCAGTGAAATCAGTATTTTCTTCCATTATGAATACAGGTGACCACCCACGGGAACACTCGCACTGGCTATGACTCGGTCACCAAAAGAATCAGAGGTATTTTCATAATCGCGTTACAGGCGTAACTGAGATCCCCAAATGTTGTTTTGCTCATCCCGACTTCAAAGGTACAACATTAGAGCCATGGCTGGATTGTGTGATTTAATGCGTTCCTAAGGAGCATATACGTTACTATATATATTTATTTAGTAACTATGTTACTATTATATTTTTAATATTGCTTTTATTTAAAATTGTAATCCTGTAAAAAGAGAATTCCAAGGTGGTATCCACAGGCTTCACGAGATTGCCCAAGGGCTCTGTGGCCCAAAAAGGTGGTGAAGCCGCTCTTGGTGATGGAGAAAACAAAGGGACGGTTTGAGCCATGATTCTGAGGCTCAGGGAAGAGCAGAGCCTAGAAACCCCAAATCAGAGCACAGGATGCTTGATGCTGCCGTAGCATTAAAAAGCTCTAGGAAAGCATGCTGAGAAGTGCTCCCCAAAGCATCCAAAGGGGTACGAGGGGCTTCCCTGGTGGCGCAGGGGTTGAGAGTCCGCCTGCCGATGCTGGGGACGCGGGTTCGTGCCCCGGTCCGGGAAGATCCCACATGCCGCGGAGCGGCTGGGCCCGTGAGCCACGGCCGCGGAGCCTGTGCGTCCGGAGCCTGTGCTCCGCAACGGGAGAGGCCGCAACAGTGAGAGGCCCGCGTACCGCAAAAAAAAAAAAAAAAGGGGGGGGGGTACGAGGGTGGCAGCTGAACACAGCTTTATATGGAACTAAATCCCCGAGGAAGAGAACCATTCCCCTTTCAATTCTTTTTCGGACCTTCGGACTAAGTCCAGGCTCAGATGAGCGCCCACCTACCTGTCTCGATCACCCTTCTAACAATCACTGCAGCATTAGCAAAGCGAGAGCGAACCTCCAGCTCAGAGCCTTGTAACGTTGCTTTCTATCCACTGCTCGCCATTTTCTGGGTTCCTTCTACTGCTGGGAAGTGAGACACAAGTTTGATTTACGGTATCCAGCTAAAGATTTAATTTTCAACAAGTTAGGTGTTTTGAAAAAGTGAGTAGATGTGGACTTCCCTGGCGGTCCAGGAGTTAAGACTCCGTACTTCCACCGCAGGGGGCACAGGTTCGATCCCTGATCAAGGAACCAAGATCCCGTATGCCACACAGTGCGGCCAAAAAAAAAAAAAAAAGTGAGTAGATGACTGAAAAATATGTTAAGGAAATCACTGTGAAGGTGAAACCAAGGTATATAAAAAGATCTGCCTCCCCAGCCACTCCCAATTTTACCAGTAATGGAATGGAGGCCAGATACTTGCCCAGTGCCTGCTAATTCTCAGGCAAAGTGCTTGGCTTTCCCCTGTGGCTTCTCCGGCAGCCCGTGGTCTGCAGTCTGCTCCCTCCCAGACTCCTAGACCTCTGTGGGGCTGAGGGGAGAAAGTCGGAGACTCAAAGTTCCCAGCAAGGGTGTCAAACATGCCTTCTGAGTGCCCTGGCTCCAGGGTCCCCCGTCCTGAAGGACCCAGCTGAGTGGGCCTTTCATCGGCCTCTGAGAGGTGGCAACAAGTGTTGGGGCAGAATGCCTGCTGCCCACTGCCCCCACTTCTGCGGACCTGGCCAAGCGCTGGGAGGACTGGAAGCAAGATTCCAGAGGCATCTGGATATTATCAGTCACTCAACTGTCTGGCCAGTAGGCTGTGGTGGGGCTGGTGGCAGGGGGCAGAACCTGGCTGGAGGGTAGAGTTAGGAATCCCACACAGATTCCTGGGGCCAGACCCAGCTCCTGCGGGAGGGAGGAGGGTGGCTGTGATGGACCCGCTGCAAACCCTGCACCCTGCCCAGCCCTCATTAGGCGGTAGCACCAAAGGGATCAGACATTCAAATGATGACGTTTGTCTGATAGAGGAAACAGACAAGGCGGGAGGGGGTTGTCAGGTGGTGGGGAGGGAGCGGCACTTGAGGACAGCAACAGGGAAGGGGGGTGCGAGGGGGTGGGCAGAGCTTGCCCTCTGGTCCACTTGAAGATTCCTGCTTCAAAACTAACCCTGATGGCTTCCAGACAAGTCGGCACCGAGGGTCATTTCTGGAGGCTGTAAGTGTTGCCAGTGGCAGCTGTAAGCACAGGTGTAAATCTGTCTGTGCATTCCTCCCCCTCCCCCCTCCCAGCTCTCTGCACCTGAAGCAGGTCCCCTCTATAACCACAAGCCCACTCAGGAGGCCTAAACACACACACACACACACACACACACACACACACACATCCACATGAGCACGCATGCCCACGGTTAATGCTTGGCCTGCCTTGGGGTGTACAAATTTTTTTTTTTTTTTTAGTGCTCCTTTAAAGCAAACTCTATCAGCTGTTTGTTAAAGCGAAGCAAACACAAGCCTTGCAAGAAGACCAAGAAGCAGCAGCAGGAAGAGGAGGAAGAAAAAGGACAAGAAATCCTTTTATTTGCTACCATGAAAATGTCCTTTTAAAATACCTTTCTCAGCAGACCGGGAGGCCAGTAAGGGAAGAAGCAGGGCCAGAGGGAAGATGAGTCCTGGTTTATTTGAACTAGTTGGAGTGATGCTTCGGGGAGGCGGGAAACGTCACCTTAACCAGGCTCCTCTCTAGTATCTAACCCCCTCCTCATCGCTCACCACCCTCCCCTGGTTAAACAAAGATCTGCTTTCCCAGGAGTGGCTGGGGACGTTCCCCATCCCCCCCCACCATCCTCCTCCAGAGGGAGCAGCTGAGAAATTGCATGCACAGCCCCTCTCCATCTCGCCCAGTGCACTCTTGAGAATCTGGAGGACTCTGGCGGAATGTTTCCTCTTCTCGGCCAACTGGACCCTACCAACCAAACCTTCCTTGTGGAGTTGAGGGACTATGTGCTGGGGGGAGGAGAGAGGCTTCCGTGCCTAGCCGACGGCAAAGAGAGAGACACATTGTCTTTTTGCACACTGACTCGGAAGCTCTCAGCCACACATTCCCCCGCCCCTACCCCAAAGGCCTGGTAGGGGGCCCCTGGAAACCCCTAATGAATGATAACTTATCTCCTAAATTGCTGGTATCTGACGCTTCGTATGGTGTGAAAAACATATTCCCTTAAGGCTGGAGGCTACTTCGGGAATTGGTCAGTTGGAGTAGCTCAGTCATGATTGAATGGAGGCATTTATACTGGGCTAGATAATCTTCTAGCAAGTTAAGGCATGTGTCGGGAGAGGGGGCCAGGGCGTGTGGCTGGGCTGCCCCAGACCTCCCTGGGCTATCATTTCCCCACCGTCTCTCTTCTCTCTACTTTGGGGCATTCCTCTTCCATGCCCTTTCCTTCTGTCCCACATTTTCCTCTGTCGTTCGTTCTCTGTGCTTCTAGTTGTTTTTCTCTTTGTCTCCTGAGTTTATCTCTCTGCCTCTCTGCGGGTGGGTAAGGGTCTCTGTCTATCTCTCGGTGTCTGTCTGTCTCCCTCCGTTTTCTCCTTCCTCCCTTCTCCCCAAGTGTCCCCTTTCTCTCTTGCTTTCACTCTCTCCACACTCCCTTTCGTCATCCTTCTCCGTCTCTCCAACTTTCCTTTCTCATCACTCCCCTCCCCCACCCGCTCTCAGGCTTGGAAGGAGTGGTCCCAGTGTCCTCGAGGATTGAGGAAAGGGATGGTGGACTCCTGCTGCTGACTACAAATTGGGCAGCTGCAGTCTGGGCCTCAGAGTCTGGGGTCATCAGCCATACACAGCTGCGCTGAGAGCCACGAGGCATCCAGGACCCCTCCCAGGGGGTCACAGGCAGCCCCCTCCCCATTTACAGAGCTCCTTGCCCCGGGGGCTCTGCCCAAGGACGTTCCAGGCACCCAATCACGTTCCTTCATTTTCCACAAGTGCCATTCCCTCAATAGATCTGACAAACTTTTTTTCTCAGTTCGGGAGATGGAAATGGCCTGGGGCAGATGCGGGGGGCGGGGGTGGGGGTGGAAAAGGCATTGGACCCCAAGTCAGGACACCTGGTCTCCAAGCCCTACTGGGACCTGAACTCCAATGCAAGGGAAGGAAGAGAGCACTGTCTCTCTGGGATCACTTGCGGTTTTGAGATCCTGAGATTTGGGAAAGGAGCCCACAGCGGCACTAAACCTGGATTGGGAGGCTTGAGGAAGGCTCTCACTGTAGGATCAACTTGGGAGGAGGCCAAGGAGCTTTAGGCTGAGCTGGAAACGGAACTGGGTAAGAGAGCAATGCTTATAGAGAGAGGGCTTAATATATGCTAGGTAGTCTTCTAAGAAAAAGAATATGTTCTTAAGGATACTCTAAATATATATAGTATATATTTTTAGTATATATGTGATGTACTAAGTATATATACACTGAGTCAATACTTTTAGTAAATACATATATAATATGTACTAAGTATATACTGATTGTATCTATTATATATAGATAGTTATAGAGAGAGAGAGAGAGAGATTGTTATCTGATAGCTAGAGAGACGGACAGAGAGATTAGGGCGCCCAAACAGCTAACGCTTAACGAGCACTTACTATGTGCCAGGGGTTAGACTGAGTGCTGTACACACGTGATCTCATTTGCTCCTTGCCTTGGTCCTCCTCTATGGCAGGACCTATCATCCCCAGTTTTCAGAGGGGGCAACTGAAACTCAGAAGAGTTAAGGGACTCCTCCAAAGCTCCAGGGCTCTAACAGGCCCCCTTTTAAAGCGCAGTAGCAGGTGTGCCAACACTGTGCTGGAACGCACCTTGTCTGAAGCCGCAAATGTACCAAGGCCAGCAGCAATTACAGCGGAGCGGGCAGCGCCACAGGCAACCAGTCTTCCCCGCACCGGAGCGCGCACCTACTGGCTAGGACCTGGATTGTCCTCGCCTCCAGGTAGCCGGGCACACCCATGCGGCCAGCTGAGCCCCACCAGTCTGTAGGTCGCGCCTGGGGGAGACTGGGGTCGTGGAAGTGGATAACAGTCCTCGGAGAGGGGGAGAGGGAGAGGGCGGGCGGCCGTGGTTCCAGTCTTGACTCCCCTCCACACACGGGAACCGCGGTCCCGCCACCCCCAATCCGTTGGCCATTCCTCCTCTCCCAACTGTTTCGTCTGTCGCTTCTCTGATCCGAAAGGGGCGGAGAAACTGAGGCCCAAAGCAGTTTGCGCCAAACGCGTGCGCCAAGCTCGCCAAGCTCTTGCGTGCGCGCCTGGCAGGGACTTGGCGAGCGGAAACCACAGTCCCTGGCCTCCCGCGAGGGGCAGAAAGCGAATGCCAAGCGCAGCGCGGGCACCTCGGGGCCTTGAGCGAAGCCAAAGTCGGTGAAGCGGGCAAAAGAAGAAAGAAAAAACGCGGTTCCGGACTGCTGTTTGGAACGCAGGCATTCATCGAATCATCCACTGGGGTCTGCTCCTAGGACCCCGTGGATGCGGCTTGGGGAGGGGCTGGGCGGGCGGGCGACGGAGCAGGGAGGGCATGGAATCGGATCGAGTTTGTTTCTGTAGCTCGGATCCTGGCAGTTGGTGGCAGCTGGATGTCAACCCGGCTCCAAGCCTCGAGATGTGAACAGCTACCTGGACAAGTGGAAGAATGTGGGAGAGACTCTGGCCTCAACTTCCGAGTCCGGATTCGAGGGGGAGGAGGAGAGAAACAGAAAGACTGGTGGGTGGGAGACCAAAGTGGAGACTGAGCTCGAAAGACCAAGAAAGAGGGAAAGAAGCAGTCCGAGAGAGATTCGGGCCTTAGCTCTAAGCTGGAGGAGGCAACGCGATTCTGGCGACCCTCTTCCTGTACATAAATATTCGGTGCCAGGCCAGCAGGACCTCTGAAGACCCCCTGAGCTCTTGGCGGGATCAAGGGGCAGGCACCGAACGCCTGGTTCAGGGTGAAACCCTTAGCCGTGCATCCCCTTTGCTGTGCGACTCTAGGAAAATTACTCCACTTCTCTGAGCCCCCAGTTCCACCCCTCTAGTTCAGAAAAAAGCACTGGCACGTGGCACAAAAAGACCTTGAAATAAGTGAGTTTACGATTGGTGTCTCCCCTTCCTTCCCTCCAACAGAGCTGCTTTGGACGGAAACACCGGGATCTTCGCTGCCTGGGTTACCGCAGCGTGACCGGAGGAGGTGCTGGAGGAACAAAGTAAGGCAGGCACACCGCAGGCGCTCAATAGTTGCTTGTGTGTCACAGGCCTGCCTCAGTCCTAAGTCCTCATCGCATGGGGACACGGGTCACGGGTTACCGAAGCCTTTCAAAGCCGTGCATTATCTCAGTGTTTTAACCGCAGCCGGGAGCCCGGATCCTAGGTGACCCAAGGATGAAGAGTCGTGTACCCAGGAACACATAGCAGGCCAAGGGCTCCAAAGCCCGTGTTCATTTCCACCCTGTCTCCCCAAGTCAGCGCTTCTTGGCATCCCCAGCGCCGTTCCCAGACCACCCAGCCCCAGATCTGCTAGGCGGAGGCTGAGGCTTTGGAGGGAGACGTCCCAGACGAAGAACTTGGAGAGAGACGAAGCTGGGAGAGGGGTGGGAAACCCCGAGCAAAGCTCAGGAGAGGGGGCGACGGCAAAGACCGAAAAGGGAAGAGAGAAGCGGAAGGAGGGAGACAGAAAAAGGGAGAGAGACGCGGAAAGCTAGAGCCCGAGGGAGAGCGGGAGCGCGCGAGCCCGCTCCGGGGCGCGGGGTGCTGGGCGCCGGGTGCAGGACAGCCCGAGGCGCCCAAGCCGGGTTCCCCGCCGCGCCCCACCCGGCCCAAAGGGGAGCGCCCCACCGACCAATTTGGCTTGCACAAAACCCGCGCCCCAGGGGTCTTTGCCAGGCCGCTGGGGCTTGATTCATTTCTTGACTAATTAACTGGAAGCTACGTCGCCCCTTCTTTCAGGGCCCAATTAATTCGCCGCGGGCGGTGGGGCGGGGGTCTTGCGGCCGAGGCGCCCGCCTGGAGCCCCTTTGTGAAGGGCTGTCTGGACCATATTGATTCTACATACACACACGTCCCCCTCCTTCCTTCGTACAAAAAAAAAAAAAAAAAAAGTCTTGAAAGCTCTGGATTTCGCAGTTTAAGAAGGTTTGTCAGACTCGGAAACCGCCCTCCCCCCCTCCCCCCCTCCCCCGCCATTGCATTTGCTTCCAGAAGGAAGGGACCAAAGGATCAAAGCAGCTGCAGATCTGCCTGGGAAAGGTTTAAATGGAATGTCTCCTCCCAAAAGGGCAAAGAAGTACAGGAAACAGATCACCCCTCTGTACCTACCGTATGTATGCGCGGTGCACCTACGACCTTGTCGTTAAAAGCCAGACAAGAAGTTAGACCATCCCCAGGTTGAATCTCAGCTCCACGAGGGACTAACTAGCTGTAGGAGCTCGGGCAAATCTGTATGTCTCTGCATGACTCAGTTTCCTCATCTGGGAAATGGACATCATTGAGAAGGCGCCTGCCTCCTCGGATTGCTGTATTTGGTGGGCTGATGTGTGGGAAAGCTCTTAGAACATTATCTTCCTCGTGGGTATTTCACAAATCTTATCTCCAATAAATAGGATTTTTTTAAACAAACCCATTTCGCAGATGAGGAACAAAGGGCTAAGGAGAGCGGACCGGCTGAAAAAAGATGCGGGTGTCTGATTCCAAGGCCGAGAAACTCCAGAACGAAATTTACCAGAGCTTCGAGAGTGCTTGGCGGGCTGGCTGGGTGTGGAGAGCACTCTCCCGACCTAGCGTTCCCAGAGGCTCCCTCGTGTGAGGCTTGAGGCTTCTTCCCGTCCACCTACCCCCATCCTCGCTCCAGTTCGGTAACTTAAGCGGGGGAGCGGGAAACCCTAAATCCCGAAACCTTTTGGGTGCAGCAACGCGGCACCCAGCGCGCAGCAACGAGGGCGATTTCCGAGCGGTCGTCGAAATCGTCGAATCGATTGTATTGACCTCGCCGTGGGTCAGCTTGTCTCTTCTATCGATCAACCCAACGAAGTCTAGGACAAAAATATAGACGGAAGGAAATCACAGCCGTCTTTGGAAAGCTGGTGGGAAGTGGGCTTGCCGTTGTGCGAGGGCGCGTGGGTGACTCAAGGCTGTCCCACCCCCTCGCAGCGAGTCGGGGGAATGAGCTTCTCACCCCACTGCCCTTTATTCGATCACTGATTCATTTTTTAGTTTGTTCTATTTTTAAAACATAGAAACCAAACAAGAATTAAGTTTATTCAATCAAACAACATTTGATGAACACACCGCACGTGCCAGACTGCGCCGGGCACTGGGGTACTGAGGGGAGGAGTCTGCACAGAAACATAAAACCCTGGTGGGGGGCGGTTGTAGAATCTTCTCTGCGGTCACTTTTTAGCAATGCGACCTTGGAGGAGACTCCCTAGCTCTCTGTCCCACAACTTCTGGTCTGTAGAGAGCAGCCATGCTGCTCAGTCCTAGGCTAGGTGTACCTGCTGAAAGGAAAAAAAACGGATCGGAGAGTCTAGAGGTTAGATCCCTCATCACAGCCCCAAGGCAAGGTCGGAGCTGGGACGAGCAGATCTGGGGATGGCCTTTGCAACCTCAGTGGGTATAAACTTCTGCTCCCCCTAAGCCGGCCCAGGATGACCACGCCCGGCCAGGTCAGTAGCGCCACCAGGATTTCCAGGGCTCCCAGACTCTGCCTCTTCCTGGGAGCGAAAATTCACCCAGCCTTCCCTCTCCCCAGAGCGCAGAAGAGCTGGGGGCTGACTTTAGTTCAGCCTTCCTGCCCTAAGACCTGGAGCTTAAGCCCTCTCCCACACCACCCTTCCTGGGCCTTGACTTTCCTCATCTTTAAAATGGGAATTCTCTCTTTTTTTAAAACTGCAGTGAACAAAGCTCAGGACCGTAAGCATCAAGCTGGCGAGGACCCATCTCTTCACCCACGTGTCTCCGGTGTTCAGCAGAGGACGGGGGCAAATAAGCCTCTCGGTCAGTATTTTGTGGGATGACCAAGTGGATGTTTCTATCCACTACACCAAATTTCTCTTCCCACTACCAACTTTGCACTGTCTCGTGTCAGAATCTGTCTGGGGGAGCAGCTAACAAATTTCATGCCGTTTTTTAAAAAGTACTCTTTGGAAGTGGTCACTTGTTTTTTCATGTGCACAGAGAATCCCCTGTAGTTTGATGCCTTCTTTCCCTTTCTTCACTGACTTTCATTCCTATATCAAAAGATTATTTACTGAGCACCTACTAAGTGCCAAGCAGTGGGATCAGAGCTGGAGATGTGATGAGTCCCATCCCTCCAGGAGCTTACAAGGTGGAGAACTAATACTAGACTCTCCTACCCAGGCCATGTAGCCGATTAACTTCTTTGGTTAAGGTTGATTATTTTTGTCTCCTTTCTAGCTCTATAAGAAACTTTGGACAAGATGGCAATGTCTAACACAGTGCCTGGCACACAGAAAGCACTCAGTAAGTGTGGCGTGAATTTATTCTTCCCCAAATTGTAGCCCACAGCTCCTCCTTTGGCTGTGCAAGGGCCAGCCTGAGGTCTTAAGTGCCTTCAGAGAGACACTCCCAAATGAGGACTCTGGCAATGTGCAGTGCCCCAAGTCCCCAAGGAGCCAGAGATCATCCCAGCCCTGAGATTCCCAATTCCAGATGCAATTCTGGTTGGTAAGGCCAGCCACTCAGATTAGACGGAGCATACCTGGGCCGGGGGACCACTAGATTGGCCTTTGCAAAAAGGGACATTGGACGGTGAGGTTCTGCAAACCGTGTACCCTTTCTGCATCTCCATTACCTATCTGGCTGTCCTCCTTTCCAGACCACTCCCCCCAAATGCGAGCGCGCGCGCACACACACACACGCACGCACGCACGCACACACACACCCCTTTCCCAGTAAACAGGAGCTAGTGCAGGTGACACCTAAGAAACGAGGCACTAGTTTGCCCCGAGAACCATCTTTCCCCACATCCCCGTTCTTGTCCAGCCTCTCTTGGTCCAGCTCCCTGATCTGGCGGGGCTCTGGGTGACCCTCTCCCGCTCCAGACTCCAGGAACAGCTCCGGTCTCCTGGTGCATCGGGACTGCCACTGTGATCGCTCAAAACCGAGGTCCCAATCCCGCGCGTCGGCGGAGATTCGCTCAGGCCTTGCGGGGTACAGGAGGACAACTGTCCGCCAGCCTCGTCTCCCCCCAGCGCCATCCAGCGGGCGAGACGGCAAGGGCACCCTGGGCAGAGGTTCCTGGCGAGTCCCTCCCGAAACGAGGTACGGAGGTTTCCAAGCGGGAAGCGGTCCCTTCCTCCAGCCACCCCCCACCTCCAACTTAGGGCACATCTATCTCCTACCCTCCCCAAGTACTCCCCGCATTGCTTAAGGCTGATTCGGGTTCACCCAGCGTTCAATCCCCTCCCACCCCCTTTTATTTATGCCCAACATATGCACTGGACAGGGAAGTTTTTAAAGGAAGGGGGAAAAGGAAAAGAAAGAAAAGTGGGGAAAATAGTGTTTGCTCCGCTGCTTAGAAACTTTCCTGTGGCAGCTCGGAGGTTTCATCCCAGGCTGGGTTGACGCTTTGCCTCTTTTTGTTGCGGACATGTTAAATCCTGCCTTCCTAATTCTACACCCATGACCTGATACTGGCTGGAGTCAGGCGCCTTGATTCCCTGCCCTTGCATGCAACCTGGGCTGGAAAGCCTCCTCCCCCGTGATCCCCGTAGGTGCCAACCCCCCGGTGATGGGTCTCCAGAGTGGCAACTCATATGCGGACAGAGCGCTACACGCAGAGGGTGAAAAACACCCCTCTTGATACACCCGGAATGTTATCGCTAATTTTTTGGAAAAGTGCCTGTGTACACACATTTTACATATATTATTGAGCGGGCTATAGCTCAAGACTGAAAACAGCGAACAACGCTTGGGGTGGGGTGGGGGCGTATTCTCCAATTCCCTGCTAATTTGTAACAGACAGACTTTATTGCTCCGAGAGAAAAGGAGTAACTGCGGTGCGGCAAAACAAATTTCACTCTGTCTATATTGATCAAATGGGAGTCAGCCCCGTGAGGTGTGATTACAATGCACTTTTAAATCTGAGATTTAATTTCATATTTGGGGCTACTTGCAAGTCCATATATACACACTTGTACCCACATAGAACATCTTAGAAACACACATGCATATTCTATTATGTTTAAATAACGCAGTGAAGTATAGCCTTGAAGTTGGGCCCATAAACCGCTCAGCTAGCTCTCCAAACATTAGGAAGATCTAAACTGAAGCTCAAAAAGCATCTGGCTCTACTCTCTGAAAGCCCACCTCTTCTCCAGATTCAGCTGGGGGCAATGTTCTGATACCCCAACTAAAGGGAATTTACTTTTTTTTTTTCTTATCCCTCTCTCACCCAATCTCTACAACTCAAAAACTTTATACTGATTCAACTCCAATATCCCTGTTATATAGAAATCTGTCCCATTCCCTTAAAAGAAGAATTCATAACCCACACTCAAAAGGGCTTTCATGGACTCCAGCAATTCTCAGTTCTAGACGGAGGAATGAAATAGAGGAGCCTGTCCTGGTTATCCATGGCATTGATACAGGGACATAAAAGTGAGTGCAACATCATATATTTACTTGTCTAATAGAAAAATCCTAACTCTGCTGCACCGTCCTCCCCCCAACACCCCAAAAGAATTAGGGTCCAGCCGTGGATGGGTGGGTGGGGTAGAAGGGGGGATTGAAATGAAGCCGCTTGGAATGGAAAAAAAAAAAGCAAGGCATTATTTACACCTGCAAACTCTGGACGGTTGTATTCGGCCCCAATTGGCTTAATTGTAAATCTTTTCCGCATGGCCCCAACTCCTGGACGGAGCGTCTGGGTTTAATAATGCGCCCGGGTACCCCAGCAGCGCTGAGCTGCAAAGACAGAATCCCCCGCCCCACGCCCACTCAGCTCAGAGGTCATTATAGCAGACCCCTTCCCCGCCTCCCAACCCAAACCCTGCTTGAGGTACCAGAAGACCAGACTCAGACTTGTGGGGAACTCGTATTTTACCGTCTGAAGACAAGAGAAGTTATTTCAAAAGCAAATATACCCTCCAAGTCAGAAGTGGGAGGTGGCGCTCTCCCCCCTCCCGCACCCTCACCCCCATCTCCTGAGCGTTTGACTTGCACCGGGGCCGAGTGGGGAAAGAGAGGCGTCTACACTGGAAGCCAGAAATAGCCTCAGACTCCCCAGGCTGGCAGCGTAAGGCTGACCTGTTCGTAGAACTTGCTGCTAAGAAAACATGTAAAAACACACCCCCGCGGTGGGAGAGGAGATGGCTTCCTCCACCCCACCCTCTCTCTGCACGCAGAAAACCTCCCCGGGCTCAGCCTGGTTCCCTCGGAGAATGGCAATTGCAATTCCTTGCAATTATTTTTCCACCACTTTGAGAGACAGAGGGTGCTACATGACTCTTTTCTGTTGGGTACCCCCCTCCCCAAGGTCTTTACTATCCCCCCCACTCCCCCGCCCAGCCCCCGCCCCATTAGTCCTTTGCCACCGGAGTGGGGCGGGAGTTAGGAATCGAGGCTGCAGAAAGACACATCGGACGTCCGGGGGAGGTCAGGAGCTCCTAACTCAATCCCCCCCGTGATCCCAGTTTTAGGGAAAAGACGTGAGTTCCGCGGGCAGGGCCGACCGCGCTCCCACCCGGGATGCCCGTCTCGCCCCGCCCCGGCAGCCGCAGACGGAAGGCAGGTAACCCGCGCAGGGAGCCAGTGCCCGCGGTCGCGGGTTCCCGGGCCTGGAGGGACCTTGTCGCGACTGAGAGCCGGGGCAGGCCAGCCTGTCCGAGACCCCTTTGCTTCCCTGCGGGCCAGTGCGGACGTTGGGCCGGTGGGGGGGGGGTCCCCGATCCGAGCACCGGTCCCCTCCACCCCCGGGTGCGGGTGTAATCCGAGGCCGCGAGCGTCTTCTCTGGTTCCGCGCTGGGCCAGGCCTGGAGCCGCACTGAGGCACGTCCAGCTTCCGTACTGGGAACCGGGGGAGGGGGAGAGGGCAGCGGTAGGTGAAGCCGCCCCCCGCTCCCCCGCCCCGGGCGGAAACCTTCGCCAAAAGGACCTTAGGAGGAGTACAGGGCTGTCGCTGTCTCCCACTCCTTCCGGGGCCTGAAGTTTTCCTTTCCCAAGTGAAAGGAGGAAAGGGCATTAGGAGGGAACGCAGGGGGCAGGTTGGTTCCGAGATCCGTAAGGCCGCTCCTCTCTGTCCTCCCGCCCGCCCACCAGAAGGATTTTTAATATTTGGCTTGGAGATGAAATGAACTGAGGCCTGGGCGCCAGCTCTCAGGAGAGGCTCTCTCACAATTCCAAACAGTCCCTCTTTCTATGTCAGTGTGTGTCTCTGCCTCCCTCTCTCTTCTTCCTCTAAAACATAAATACAAATTTAAAAAGAAAGGAAACTTCTCGAGCCCTCCTGTATTCCAAGCCCAAGCTGGAGACTTTTTAAAAGGCTTCTGGGATCTCTAAGGCCAAAACTTTCACCCAAGCCTTCAGCTGGCTTGTACCAATCACTCCCTGGATATCCCACAAGACTCCAACAGGATTTATGTATTATTTGCAGACAAGGACGATTGGGTCGGGAGCAAGGCATCTCTGACTTAAAATGAAATCACATTGTTGAGGCCTCTCATTTCTTTCACTGACACAGAGGAAGAGGCTCCCCAGGTTGCCAGGTAATTAACACACAGAGGTGCAGCGACCCCTGTGCAGTTATCTGAGTGGCCGTGGTAGAGGCTCAGTGATCACAGAACGCAGAGCGAGTAAAGGAGCTGGTGCCTGATTCCAAATTGTGAGAGGTGTGTTTGGCCGGAGAGCTGGCAGCCGTTCGGTGACAGACAGGCTAGGCCTGGAGTCAGGATCCTGCATCTGCAACCCAGATCCTGGCCTTGGAAGCAGGTCTGTAAGCCCCCTACCTGCCAAGCCTGCCAGAGGAGCAGGTGAAACCACCTTCCAAACACCCCGTGTCTTAGAACCACAAAAGGGTATATTGTCTATAAGATTGTACAAGGGAGGAGGAATTTGATCAGTTTCCAATATGACAGTAAAGCCTGGAACACGAAATGCCCACACCCCTCCAATCCCCAAAACCCCTTGACTACACAGGCAAGACAAATTCCTCCCCAAAGCCATTGCTCCCCGAGAGACAGCTATATCTCTTGCGGGCTTCAGTGGATATGAAAGAATCTCTGTCAGGGTTACCTCCTTTCCTATCTCTTCGCCCTACTGGATTTGGGAGACATGAAAACATTAACTTTGGGAACACAGGAAGATTGTCTGGCTGGCAAGGAGCAGTGGCGAGGCTACAAAAAAGAAATGAAAAGAAGAGAGGAAACACACACACACACACAACTTCGGTGCTCACTGGTCCCTTTCATTTATCTCCTGTCTTCCCTCTCTGCTCTCACCCTTTTTAATTGAAACCCAGTAGGGGAAACAGTAATGGATATTGTGCTCAAATTGAGAAAACGTGTCTGTGGCTACCGGGGGACAGTTAGTTCAGCAGATTTGGAGGAGCTGATCTTTCTTTGCCCTGTCAACCTCCCTGACAGTAGCGGTCATCTGATTTGCTATGGCCTCTCACTTACAGATCACCCTGTTCCCTCCGCCCCGTCAGCTCTCACAGGGCAAGACCCCACTGCCCCGGTGCCCCGGCACCTAACAACACCAGAAATAATGGATAGAAGCAAAAGCAGGAAGTCACAGAATTAAGGGCTCCTGTACAGTTGACACCCTCAATCTGCAGTTGGGGACTGGAGAATATATTTCCCTTCACCCTTTTTAAAGTATTCTGTCCCAGAGATCTCCACCACACCCCCAGGCCACATTCTTGGGACACATCGCTGAAGGGCCATTTATACCCTTACCTGTCTCGACTGAAAATCTGGAACAGGACATTGAAGGAAGAAAGATTTTGGGTGGTGAACGGTGCCTGGTGCCTGAGGCCAAAGTCAGCTCTGCCTCTGTGTCTTGCAGATTCTGGGTCAGATAAGATGAGAGGAAAAATTCCCGGCCTCTTCCTAGTGAATTCATTTCTGCTGGACTAAGAAATGTCCATTGCATTATCTTGGGTTTTTTTTCTTTAAAGTAATTGGGTAAAACACACAAAGAGAGCATTGAAGATGTAGATTGGTTTGAAATTAGGAACCCACAATTAGTTCCTTTTCCTGACAGAGAGAGAGAGGGGTAAAAAACCTTCACAGATGTATAAGAGGCGTGCTCCCCAGACACACACACACTTCCTGCATCCTTGCCTCCCTGCTTCCCTTCCAACTTCTCTAAATCACTAGCCGTTTACAAATTTGCCATTTTGCAGAGTGATCGGCTTTGATGAAAGGTGGGTGCTAATAAGAATAATGCAGAGGGTGAAATCTTTTCATTTTGCCTCTGCCAAAAACATATTTACATTAAAGGGAGGTATGATAAGCATGGATTAAGTGGATAACGAATGATGCTCTAGAAACAGCATAAACCAACTGGCGCCAAAGTGAGCCTCTGTACTAAAAATACTGCTTACCCAAGCTAGACAACTTTGACAATCTTCTCTCTCTCTCCCTCTCTCTCTCTCTCTCTCTCTCTCTCTCTCTCTCACACACACACACACACACACACACACACACACACTTCAGACTCTTGTACTGAATCGCCCTAATCAATAATTTAGAGGGCTGTCAGAGGACAGGGAAACGTGCCTTACAGGAAAGCCCTGTGCTGCTGGGGCGAGACAGAGGCTAGAAGCTGGGGTTTAGAACCCAACATGCTGCCCTTCACCCTGGGCTCCTGCCTTGGAAAGGAGGGAGAGAGAGAAAGAGAGAGAGAGAATGGGAGATCAGAGCATTGGAACAGGGGTGAGAGCCAGCTCTGGGGAAAAGGGTGACTTTGGGGATACCAAAAGCAGAAAGTGATACTTCCAACCTACACAAATGGGCCCAGTGCCCTTCTATCTCTTAGGACACATTATCTTCCCAGCCAGGGGTGTGAGGGGAAGGTGTTTACTTGAATCCCGGGAAGAGGTATCACCAGCCTGTCATGGTTCCTGGAGACGAGGAGGGAGGGAGAGAGGGAGGAAATACAGAGGCAACCCAGAAATCCAGAAAGGTAGGAGAGAATTCAGAGAGGACCAAGAAAGCCAGAGAAAATAGAAAGGGAGAAGAAGAAAGAATAGAAAAGAGTAAATCAAAAACAGAAAGAATAAGAGAAGTAAAGGCTGGGAGGTAGCGACTGAGGAGACATATAGAAGCCAAGAACAGGATAGATGCCAGGCAGGGAAGAGAAAGTAAAAGAAAACACAGGAAAGACCACAGATCTGCAGTCACAGAATCTTGAAAGACAGAGAGACAGGAGAGCCAAAAGAAAAAAAAAGGAAGGGAAACAGAAATGGGTGCCCTGTCTGATGTAACCAAGAGGATTGTGCCTACCCCCGGAGGGAAGAAAGATGGGGAAACTGACCAAAGAGATTGATTCTGAAGCCTCCAGACCTGAGAAGAACTAGGCTCTTAAAGCAAGTTGGGGGCGGGGGGCGGGCAGGGCGCGCCGAGGGAAGATGCGAAACTCCAGGAGGAAGGTCAAGCCTCCCAGGTCTGTGAAGTCCTCCTTTGGCTTCAGAGCTGCGTGTGGGAGAGTCAGGGTTTGGGGTAGCAGAGGAGTGCTAATGTGGGGAGGAGGGGGCTAGCGGCGATTTGCGAGAGGAAACAAGAGCAGTAACCTAGGCACTCCCAAGGGAGCTGCCTCCCTGAGGTCCGCGATAAGAAAATCAGGTCCCGGCTTAGGGGAATTGAGCGCAAAGGAGGATGGGAGTCCTGTAGCGGGCACCTAGTCAGTTTCAACGCTTGTCAATATTAAAAAAAAAAAAAAAAGCCTGGTATCCCATGAGCGAGGGGCACTGGGCAAAAACAAGGAACCGTCTCTACCCAGAAAGCCCCTCCCCAGAAAAAGTTTACGTCTTGACCGACTCCCGTAGTAAACTTCTTAATTAAGCCTGAGACCTCCGGAGAAACCCCTGGATGTCCTTATGTCAACAGAGTTCCCCGTTTAGGGACACCTCGGACCGAAGAAAAGCTCCGCGGCAAACGGTGGGTGAAAGTTTAAGAGGGAATAAGCGTGTAATAGTCCCTCGCCAGACCTCACACATGCTGAAGAGAATATTTACAGCAAACTTGCCAAAGTAAACGACCCCGCCTACCCACCATCCTTTCCCCTTCCACCGCCCCCCCCTCCTTTTGTAAACTTCAGATAAACACCATTCGGTCACAAAAGGGTCGATTTGCCCCCTTATAGTTTGAGGCAGGCTGTGTCATAGGGAAAAGTGGGATCAGCAGAGGCTTCCCAGGGAATTCTTTGGCAAGACTAAGCATTCTCTGCCGCATCCTTGGCCTGGTCTGAGGATAGGTGACATGGTTGCGCGCGCGCGCGCGTGCACATACGCCATTTATTCTGAGGCTCCTCCTGCCCTTCCACTTTAAAATCCGCACTCATACTACTTCACTTTAAACTCTGCAGACGTCACAGATTTGGAGAGGTGTGTGTTGGTTTTTTTTGTTAATTAAAAAAAATTCAGGCCTACAATTATGTGAATACTCTTTGCAAAAGATGGAGGAATGCTGGGGGGACACCAGAAGTTCCGCGCGTCCTCTCGGATTCAAAATTTGGCCCCCTTCTCCCGCTCTTTTAAAGCACCGTTTCTCAGGCTCTGCCCAGGGGCAGGCTCCTTCAGTGTTTCCCGTCTGCCTTTTTTTGAACGTGAGGCGGGGAGAAGATCGAGGGGGTCTGCGTGGAGAAAAAAAAAAAAAGACCGTGTAGAGCCCGCGGCTAGAGCCTAAAAGCCCGGGCCCAGGGCGCGCTGGCCTGCGAGTTCTCCCGGCCGCCAGGCCTGGCACAAGTCTTCGGAACGCGCTAGCCAATGTTTAACCCGAATGCGGTGGCCACCAGGCCGCTTTTGTTTGTTCGCAAATTAATCACCCAGCGCACGGCCGGCGCCAGAGTGGGTTTATCACCCACCGGGAGGGGGGCGCGGCGGCCCCGCAGAGACAAAGAGGAGTTCGCACCTTCCCGCTTTTGATCCCAAGTTACTGCGGCCTCCCTGCAAAATACGAGCCTCCTGGGGCCGAGTCTGGGAGGTCAGTCATAATTGGCGGAAGTTTGCAGACCATTAGCAAGATGTCGACATTTTCGATTCAGAACCCCGCAAACTTTCCTCTCCCCCCTCCTCCCTTGCGCGCTGGAGTGGGAGTGGGGGTCAGGAGTGGCAACTGGGGTGACCTCAGGGTTAAGTTAGAGCTACGGGCAAAAATAGGCACGTGAGGGAGAGGGCCGTATGAGAGGCTGAAATCAAGGCTAGGTCCACCTCCGCCGTTGAGGCCAAAGGCAAGTCGAGAATTTACAAGTGGAATCAGCAAGCTCCCCTCCCACGTCCAAACCTAAGGGAGGCCAGAATGCGGAGGACCGAGTAAAATGTCTCTCTCCTGGGCATCTGGACGCTTGGGGCACCGAGCTAGGGGGTGGGTCAGTCATCTCGTGGCTGCAGAATTACTTTCCTTCTAGTCGGAGCGTCGGGGCAGAGATTGGCCGGCGAGTGCAGGCAAAACCAGACCGGGGGTTTGGGGCCGCTCCTGAAAGCGCAGCGGTGAGGCCCCGGGCTCTGGCGGCCAGCAGTGTGGGGGAGGGGCGGGTTTCAGCCTCCAGAGATTCTTGAAACCCAGTGGTGACCTCCGTGGTCGGTGTAAGAAGGGGGAAGGCCTGGCTTCTCGCACTCTTCGGGATCGGGCCGCCAGGGACGCGGGAGGGGGGCGTTGTGAGCCGACACCCTGGCCCCCGCCGCCTCTTGCTCCACCACTGCAGAGAGAGGCCGAGAGGACGCCAGAGAAAGACCGAAAGGGAAAGAAAGGGGCGAGGTGGCGAGCCAGACGGAGTTCGCAGAACCACTCTATTCTCTCTGGTGACTTCAGGGAATTCTTAGCGCTGGCGCCAAGCGCTCTTAACCATGTGCGTCAAAAATGCGAGGCTGGAAAATCTTGTCGCCTCAAAAGTTCCGCCCCTATCTCGGCGCGGTTGGCCCACAACGGAACTGCATTTTCACCCCCCACTTGCTCTCGCTTCGGAGTCTGGGAGCTGGGGGCTTAGGGGGTACACGAGGCAAAATGTAAGAGAGGACGGTACTGGCTGTCGACACACACACACACATATCCCAAGCCTGGGGTTTCTTAACCCCCTAGGCCGCGCAATCAACCGTTCCTTCGTTCCACTGGAGGAAGCTCCCAACTCACGAAGGGTAAAAGAATATTGTCCCCAAGATTTCCCTCCATCCAAGCAGGGACGGCCCAACTCATTGGCCCCCAGAAATGGGAAATGTGGATCTGGGGAATCCTCTGACCCGGACAGGGACCTGCGGTAACAGTTACCAATTCGGCGACAGGTCTGATAGCTAAGATCCGGTTACCTCCCTCCCCTTCACCCTTGCTGAGGCCCCCCACCCTACCTGAATTGGAGCCGGTCACCTCGCCTCTGGGATGGGGGCGTTTCACGATTTGTTTTACAAATTCACCCCCCGACTTCTGGCGAGATAAGTCCCCGGGTGGAGAAAGAACTGAGGCACCGAGAGATAAGTGCGATGCCTGGAGAAGATACAGGGCTGGCGCACCTCCCCCTACCAGCTCCTCACCGAGCCGGCCGCCGAAGGGAGGGAGGCGGCTGGATGGGGACAGGCCCAGAACCTAGTCCCTTGCTGCGCTCACTTTGTTCAGAACTCCCCTCTCCCCTCTGCACTCACACACACATTCAGGTGGAAAACCGGGAGCCCGATTCCAAATGGAAGACGAGATCTAAAAGGACTGGTAAATGTATTTCAGAAAAGCCCGAGTCCGCCTCCCGGAGTCAGTTGAGCGCAGACCCGGGCAGCCGCGCAGGCTAAGTGTTTGCGTGTACGTTGTTTTCGCGGGTGGCTGGGTCCCAGTGGGCCGGCGCGTATTCGCGTACAGATGTGCTAGGAGTGTTTGGGTCTCCGCGCATAGTTTCGGGTGGGGCACGGTGGAGCGCGAGCCCCCACCAGCGCGGGCTGAGATCTGCCCGCATCCGTGTGCTCGGGAGCCCTTGAGCCCTGCTGCCAGGGAGACCGGCACCGAGAGACACCCGAGCTCGGGAGCCCTTTAGTGGCGGCCGGGAGGAGCTTGGCTCCACGTGGGGCTGGAGGGTGTGCAAGCCTGGAGACTCGGCGGCGCTCGCCTCTCCGCGGCGGTCGGCTTTTGTTGCGCCCGGCGGTCGGCTTTTGTTGCGCCCGGCGGCCGGAGGACAGCTCGCGGGAGCCTGGGCCGTCCGCTCGGCTCGCCCGGGGCCGGGCTAAGAGGGTGAGCGGGAGAGAGAAACGGCCGCGGCGGCCAGAGGCGAGCCGAGCGCGCGAGAGGCGAGCGCCCCTGCCCGGCGCCGGGCGCGCTCTCCGCCTTCCTGGCCCGGCTCGCTCGCTCCCGCCTCCCTCCCCCGTGCTCCTTGCCCGGCCTCCTCCCTCTATCCCGGGCTGGATGACTGGGGCATTTCAGACGTGGGCTGAGCCAGAGCGGGCGAGCTCTGAGGCTGCAGCGATCTCTCGATAAGCCACCTAGAGGCGACTCGGTGCGCGCGCTCCCCAGTGGCTCCCCGCCCTCCCTCTGATCATGTTGACATATTCACAGGACAGGCAGTAGTACCGATGCGGCGCTGCGACGTTACAGTTTCCGACACCTTCTTTTTATAACTCGGCTCTATCCCCCAGCACTCGACCTGTGAAAACCACGCCTATGCAGCAACACAATTGGTCCGAAAGCGTCAAAGAGCCAATCAAGAGGCCTCCGGCTCTCCGCAGCCCACAGCAGAGCCCGACCTTCTAGACCGCCGAGCAGACGCCCGGGGAATTCTAGAGGCGGAGGAGGGTGGCGAGGAGCTCTCTCTGGCTTTCTCTCGCTCCCTCCCTCTCCTCGCGCTCCCTCTCCCACTCTGTCTCTCTCTCCTCTCTCTCTCTCTCTCTCTCTCCCTCTCTCTCTCTCTCCCTTCTTTTCATTCCCCTCCTCCCCCCTAAATCCTCCCTGCCCTGCGCGTCTGGACGCAGATTTAGGAAGCGAATTCGCTCACGTTTTAGGACAAGGAAGAGAGGCGCGGGAGAAGAGCACACCAAGATTCGGATTGAAACCCAGACACCAGGCTCGGAGCGGAGGAAGGAGGAGGAGGGCGAACGGAAGCCCGTTTGCAGTTCAAGTTTTGATAGCGCTGGTAGAAGAGGGCTTCAATCAGAGTTGTTGTTTTTTTTTTTTAAAGGAGGGAGACTTTTTCCGCTCTCTCGCTCGCAGTTCAAGCCGGTCTAGCGCAACTGCAGACGCCTCCTGCGAGCCAGAGGGAGAGGCAGAGAGATAGGGGGGCGGGGGAAGAAGAAGGAGAAGAAAAGGTAAAAAGTCTCCTAGGAGAACTGTTCGCATTTACAACAAAGAACTGGGGGCTGGAGGGGGACTGCCGGGACCGAGGGCTGGCGTGTCTATTTCGAGCCAAGCAGCAGGGCTCCGGCACGAGTCCAGACCCTGCTCGTTCCTCTCGCCTCGTCAACCGACTTCCAGGAGCGGCTTTTTGAAAACGCAAGACACAAGGACAGTCATCCGAGCGACTATGTCTCCTGATTTCTCGCCTTGCCCTCTTTAAAAGCGGCATTCCCCTCCCGAAAAGACACTTCCCCCTCCCCTCACTTTGAGGTGCT
Source organism: Tursiops truncatus (assembly GCF_011762595.2). NCBI lineage: Eukaryota > Metazoa > Chordata > Mammalia > Artiodactyla > Delphinidae > Tursiops > Tursiops truncatus. Next base: position 13,906,256 of record NC_047046.1, read on the forward strand.
TTAGTTGTGATCCCCCCCTTTTTTGTTCTTTCGGTTTTTTTCCCCCCCTCCAAACTATGCGCTGCTGTTAAAAAACAAAAACAAAACAGAACAGCAGCTGCGGACTCGTCCCCGGCTGGAGCCCAGCGCCCCGCCTGGAGTGGATGAGCCTCTCCATGAGAGATCCGGTCATCCCTGGGACAAGCATGGCCTACCATCCGTTCCTACCTCACCGGGCGCCGGACTTCGCCATGAGCGCGGTGCTGGGTCACCAGCCGCCCTTCTTCCCCGCGCTGACTCTGCCGCCCAACGGCGCGGCGGCGCTCTCGCTGCCCGGCGCCCTGGCCAAGCCGATCATGGATCAATTGGTGGGGGCGGCCGAGACCGGCATCCCTTTCTCGTCCCTGGGGCCGCAGACACATCTGAGGCCTCTGAAGACCATGGAGCCGGAAGAAGAAGTGGAGGATGACCCCAAGGTGCACCTCGAGGCCAAAGAACTTTGGGATCAGTTCCACAAGCGGGGCACGGAGATGGTCATTACCAAGTCGGGAAGGTAAGCAAGCGGCGGGCCCCCTCCCCCCAACTACTGAAGGTTTCTTTCCTCCTTTTCTCTCTCGCCTCCCAGAACGGTCGGTTTGCCAGTTATTCCGGCTTAGAGGCAAACACAGTTCCCCCGGAACTGTGTACCAGGACTGTGTACAGAGACCTCCCCGGGCCCTGCCCCTGTGGTAGGAGATTTCAGCTTACCTGGGCGTCTGCAGCCGGCCGTTTTTCCTACCTGGGTCTGCATCCCGGGTTCCGTACAGGATAGGTAGAATTTTTTCAGTGCTGCCCAGACATCTCTGCAGGAAGAAAGAAAAGCACCCCACTGCAGGCAGTTGAGTGTTTCAAACCTTTCTGGAACATCCTTGTGTCTTTGTAGATGTTGTATTTTTGTCTGGTTCATTTTGCTGTCGGAGAGAAACACTTACAGCCCTTTTTGTTTGTGTGGTAGCAGGAGGCCTGGAAGGAGCTGCCCTGCCTTTTCTGCCCTCCAGCCTAGCCTCTGGGTCTGCAGGGGGCCTGAGCCTGCCCCTGCCAGCGTCAGAGAGAAACCGAAGGGCATTTGGGGTTTGTCCATACTGCTTCGTGTGTCTGTAATCGAGGGAGAGTTCAATAGGCAATTTTGACTAATTAAGATTATGTTTGCAGACCCAAGGAGCCAGTAGGAAGCCCCATACTGCTGTTTCATGTGTGAATATTATCAACCACATTTTACATAACGTTTAGAGGTCCTTGCCTGACCAATACGTGCCTGTCACTTAAAATCACTGATTTTTTTTAAAATGGCATCGAAGTCTACCAAGGCATAAAGTTGAAGGAATAAAAAGAAAATCCCTCTCTTCAGGTCTTTAGTTTTCTGTGTCTTTCCAAGCCAAATGAGGCCAAAGTTTGCCATAAAATCCTCCCAGAAGACACACAGGCAGTTTCACAGCGACCCGCTCTCTGCTCCCTTTTAAGTCAAAAGTACAGAATGCCAACGCCTCTGGAAAGTAAAAAGCAATTTGGTGGTGGAGTCTTGCCGTTTTGGACTGGCCCCGAGCAGTGGGGAGAATGTGGTTAGCGGCGCGATAGTCAGGCTGGTGATCAGGCCTGGGCGTCCACCCCAATCTACAGAATTCGTTTTGAGAACTCACCAAAGTACAGTTTCATTTCGCCAGCAGCGGGACTGCTGTTCCACAGCAGGGAGGGGTGCAACTTGACATTTCTTTTCTTGATACGTTTAACATTTTCTCATCAATGGGTAGTGGAAAATTCTACCTCGACTGACTGAACTTGACTAAAATCCTACCCAAACTGTTTACAAATAGACACCCAGAAAAAAAGGCAGAGGAAAAGGCAGAGGCAGGAATTTCCCTCTCAGGAGGGCAATCTATGAAGTCATACAAGAGACCACAAAAATTACAAAGAAATTATTAGATGATGTGGAGAAATCCAGTGCCACAATTCATTCGTTTTGAATCTTGGGACATTTAAAATAGAGCCATTTGAGCATATTTAATCCTTCTGTTGTGGAAGGAAACAACTTTGCATCCAGTCGCCCTACTCTGAATGGCACAAGCTCATCAAATGTAATCGAAAGTTTTAAATTTGATTTAAATATTTTAGGTAGAAGCTCAAACCCGGGAAACTGAGTGATATTTTTTTTCTTTTTTTCCTCTCTCTTCTCTCCCCTCGTAGGCGAATGTTTCCTCCATTTAAAGTAAGGTGTTCAGGGCTGGATAAAAAAGCCAAATATATTTTGTTGATGGACATTATCGCTGCAGATGACTGTCGGTATAAATTTCACAATTCTCGGTGGATGGTGGCGGGAAAGGCTGACCCTGAAATGCCAAAGAGAATGTACATTCACCCGGACAGCCCTGCCACCGGGGAACAGTGGATGTCCAAAGTTGTCACTTTCCACAAACTGAAACTCACCAACAACATTTCGGACAAACACGGATTTGTAAGTTTCACTGCTTCCCTTGGACAAAATTTTCTCTTTCTTCTCTCTAGCAAAGGCAGTGCTTCCACCTTCCATGTAAAATCAAAGAGTTTCTCCCTCGCTCTCAGTTGCCAAGCATAGCAAACTTGCTCGATCCGCAAACAGAGATGGAGAGAGAATTCCAGGGTGTTTCTCTTCAGATAATGGAAGGCCTGGCATTCTGAAAGAAGTGAGGCTCACGTTCTGTGGCAAGTCCAGGTCTCGGTAACTGTTTGACCTGACAGGGAAGTTAAAAAGCAATCGTGAAGACGTAAAATCAGTGTCAAAGGTAGACGTTCGTAAGGGATTTGTTTTACGATATCAAACTTCTGTTTTGAAACCAGCCATATTGTTGCTTAGGGGAGTTTTAAGGTTCGAAGTCTTGACTCTGTTGGTGAGAGGGTGTGAATACAGATTTTGAAAGATGTTCTTCCCTTGGACTAAAAAAGAACTGGGCTTAGGTGAAAGTCAGGTTTACTGGAAATGAGACAGAGATTTCCCAGTACAAAAATTGCATGTGTGTTGGGAGTATATGTATGGATTCAGGGAGGGAGTTCCTAGAAACTTTCAGGAGACTTAGATTGCTTGTAAAAGTCAAGCAAAGGACCTTTTGCCCCCTGCCCCTACGCCTCCCCAACATTTCAATAAAATAAACAGAGTGATAAGTGAGGAATAAGCAGAAAGATTAGGCCCAGGAAGACGTGAATGGCGCGGAAATATCTTCAGGGGGCAGGAATTGCATTTGAAGCCCTTGATTTGATTAAGACATAAATATTCCTCTCTAGAGTTCAGCCTTTCAGGGCTTTAAGTGGATTGGGCTCATCAATTAGTGGGCACTTAAAAGACTGAATCATTTTGTAAATTAAAATGCATGTTTTTCTCTATCTTTTAAGACTTTGGCCTTCCCAAGTGATCAAGCAACGTGGCAGGGGAATTATAGTTTTGGTACTCAGGTAGGCTAGGGTTCAAGGTACGAATCAACCTTAGATGGTGAGGGTGGGGGAGGACCCTTTGGAAATTGAGGAGCAATTTGGATTCTCCAGAAGATTACGTGGGGAGCTGAATGTTCCCACAGAGGTACTCCAAGGAGGTGGGCTCGGTACAAGCGTGGTGCCCTTCGGTGGGGTAGACGTCGGCCTGACAGGGGTCCTAGGGTCCTGTTCTTCCCACTAAATCCTCTTGTGATGTGTGTCTCTCCTCTTCCGGCCCCTGCAGACTATACTGAACTCCATGCATAAATACCAGCCTCGCTTCCACATTGTGAGGGCCAATGACATCTTAAAACTTCCTTATAGTACTTTTCGGACGTACTTGTTCCCGGAAACCGAATTCATCGCTGTGACCGCATACCAGAATGATAAGGTAACCGAAGTCGCTTTTCTTTTTAATCGTGATATTAACACCCACTTCCCCTCCCCCCTGTAAGCTGCTCTGGGGAGAGGATAAGAAAGTTACAAGAGCATTGGGATGGGACTCTGATTTTTCTTTTGTGATTTGACCTTCACTGGAGTTTTGCGGGGAAGGGGCACTGGCACACTGCAGAGGCAGAAGGAAAAAAAAAAAAAAAAAAACTTGACCAGCTAGGAATCCAATGCTGAGTGGAAAAAAATGCCACACTAACTTTGCCATTGAGAAGCTCCTGTAACCACCCGTCCTTACCGTTGCCTGCCCCACCCGACCCAGGGCTTTCTCCTGTTGGTTTCAAGGTTCATCCTCTTCCCCTTCGGGAAGAAGGGTCGAGAAATCAGGTTCGAAAGGAACCAGCTAAAATTGAAGGCAAAAGCCATTCGGGATCTTGGGAGGAGAGTCCCAGCAGAGACCAGATTTTCTCCCCTAGCCAGAAATCCCGAGTAGCTGGTCTGGTTTTTATTACCTTTTACGCTGCTGTGTTTTTTATGGTGTGTGTGTGTGTGTGTGTGTGTGTGTTTGGAAAAACCTACTCTGATCACAGGGTCATGCTAATTGAGTTGTCTGAGGCTTTTGAGATGAGATGACCAAAGTCACCACTTCATTTGAAGGGTTTTTTTCTCCCTGGGCCTGAGGCCGGGGATTACGAGTACCCCCAAATGGAACAGCAGGCAGCACCTGGTATGTAACGCTATGGTGGCCCGAAGGTCATGGGCGTGTGCACAGAGAGACACAGAGAAAAGTGAGTCTTGCTGCGGGTTCACCAGGCGCCAGCTTGGCTGTTAGCAGGCAGTTAAGGGGGGCGGGGGGTAGGGGGGTGGGGGGCACCTGAGGACCTCTGCCCTTCAACTTCTGAACCCTGGACCTCAGTGCCAGGCCAGCTCACTAGACGACGCCGCCCTACATTTTGAATTCACTCTCACTATGGGTGGGTCCTCTGTGGCCCGCTGATGGGGGTGTTCCAGGTCTGCTTCCTTGGTCTGGAGACTAGGACATCAGGACCTCCTCTCCCTGCAAGAAGTGCAGGCAGGATTTATTCCAAGAACAAGAATCCGTCCAAGGGGCCCTTTTCCCACCTCTAGCGAACTCTGTATACATCATCCCCATCCCCGACCCCACCGCAGGGAAGGGATTTGAAAGATTCCATACTATTTTTCCTCAGCGTGTAAAAATGCACGCACCCTCTAGACCCAGAATGCTGTGAATCTAAGTTGTTAACGGAATAATAAAAGATAGCATTTTTGATCAAAGCGGCCATGGGCCTTCGCCACCTAATGGCGGTGGCAGGGCATATAAATGAAAACAAATGTTTCCAGTGGTCATTCGGTCCTTCTAAATCTATAATTGTCAATATCGTAATTCCTGAAACACGCTCCCCCGACACCCAGCAAAAAAAATCAAGTCCACTCCAGCACAAGGGTAGTGAAACCCCATAAATGATTTTATTAGATTTACAGAAAAGGTTGGAGGATGTGCTGTGTGTATGTTTGTGCGTGTGTTTGGGGGCAGGAAATCTACCATAACATATTTTATGATCATTGCACTGTATAAAAAATCTAAAGGAAAGCATAATTTTTAGATCTACAGGTTGCCCCTTGACAGCCTTTCCATTTCTAAGGCCAGGCTGTTGGCTGCCCAGGCAGGATCATTTCAGCCTGGAATCCCTGGTTTGGCCTCCAATGGGAGATGCCAGCCATGACACAGTTTGCTTTGGTTTTCCTCCTGGCCCCCTCCAAACTTCTTCTGTGTTCCCCTCTCTCTTTCTCTTCAACCTGGCCTATCCAAATGACTTCTCCTCCGGTGGTTGGAAGTCAGATTTCTAGTAGATTAATGAGTTGGGGGAGACACTCCCAGAACATTCTAGAAAATGAAGCCAGTGTCTCTTTCTTGCTTGTGTCTCCTTCTCTAGATAACTCAGTTAAAAATAGACAACAACCCTTTTGCAAAAGGTTTCCGGGACACTGGAAATGGCAGGAGAGAAAAAAGGTGAGCTGAGACGGTTGTTTCTCAGATAATTTAGAAGATCGCTTGTCTAGGTCCCGACACTCAACTGTTAGAAGTGGAATGCAGACACTTACCTTGAGAAGGGTGGGGGAAGGGCGGGGGAAGGGTGGAAAACAGTCTGATGCCCCTCGACCAAGAGCTTACCGATGTCGGTACACCACTTTCTCTGCCTCTTCCATGTTACCTTAAAGGAAGTTACCTAGGCCACCCCATAGAAAGATGTCTCTGCAAGAAAAGTATCAGGAATACAGATTATATGCAGATGCCTATTAATTTCTAATTAGTTTAAGTTCATCCTGGGCAGGTCCCAGGAAAGGACTGAGCCATTCACAAAATGCCTTGGAATTTTTGCAGTCTTGTCTGGCAAATACCCTCAGACAGAACTGAAGCCCCTGGAGACATCTATGGCCCCCTCCTTCTGTGGGGACATGTATCATTCTGTATTAAGCAGACAGCTGGCTGGTATATAAAAGAAGCTCTCCCCTCCCCCACCCGCATTCAAAGAATTTCGAAAATCCAGAAAATCAGCCCCAATTTTTAACCTATCCCCTGGGGGAGGGACTGGGCATTAAGAAATAATTTCTCACATCAAAATAGATTTTTTTAAGTCCAATTAATGTGTTGGTGAACCGATTACAGTAAAGTGCACCATGAAATAACCACTTCTTCCCAATCTTAGCAACCCGTGCGGAGTTGGTCCGCCCTTTGTGTTCACTGCTTTGAGTCCTCTGTTCCCCTCAGTCTGTGAGGCAGGCTGCTCAGCTGTCTCTGGCTGGCTCCAATCTCCCGTCTTGCTCTTTACTTTTTTTTTTTTCATATCATGGTTTATTTCATAAGATGACATCATAATTCATGTCTAATTCACAAGAACAAAGACTCAAACCCCTCCTGCCTTCCCGTTGAACTCTGAGGGTAGGGAAATCCAGGTACAAATGCATGATCATGAGATGGCCCAACCTGATATCTAGTGGCTCAGGGTCACCAGGTACGGTCCTGCCCCTCATGAAGACATTATCTTGCCATCACCTGGACCTGCAGCTCCCAAAGGAGCAATCGGTAACTCCTGGGGAGGTGTGAGAACTGGAACCAGTGAGGCCCGAAGTTGCTCTTTACTTTTAAACAAGATTTCACTGCCCCAGCCAATACCCCTTCCCTAATGAATCCCTCTGGTCTTGAATAAATACACCCAGAGCCTTCTTTCCCCCTCCCGTCCCCCTGGGCGGTGTGTGCGCCTCTTTGGAGAGGGTGAGGCCGCCCGAGGGGAAAATCCTGTTCTGATGTGTAACGCTGGGTGTGTGTGGGCTTCTGCCACAGAAAGCAGCTCACCCTGCAGTCCATGAGGGTGTTCGACGACAGACACAAAAAGGAGAACGGCACCTCCGACGAGTCCTCCAGTGAGCAGGCTTCCTTCAGCTGCTTCGCTCAGTCCTCCTCTCCGGCCGTCTCCACCGTAGGGACATCCAACCTCAAAGGTAAGTCTGGCCACCTCTGATTTCTCAGATTTCTCCAGCTCTTGGAAGCCTGAAGAGTTGGGGGCTGGGGGCGCCCACCAGGGAACCTGACCCCTCCGAAGCTTCAGATCCTTCTAGAAGTTTGTAAACAGGAGCCAGATCTCACAAAGGGTGATCAGGTGTGTCCCCCTTCCCTAAGTTCCTCTGAGAGCTCAGACCCCTTTCGCCCAGACACTGAGTTGGCAGGGAGGAAGGAGTGGTCCCAGCTCCTGTATTCCCTCTGGGTGGGCGCCTGGAGCATCCCTCTCTCTCTCTTTCTTTTTCCCACACTCCCCCACCCCACCCCTCCAACCAAGCAGCAGCTGACTTTTTTTCACTCTATCTTCAAACTCTAGGTTAAAATGTGTTAGGCTGGGGGTGGGAGGAGTCAGGGGATTTTCTGCCACCTGGAACAGGGAAGGTGACCAAGAGAAATCCAGCGGTAGGGCCACCATGGACCTGTGAGAGAAGATGAAGCACTGAGAATCTGGGTTGGGGAGGGCAGGGGTGGGAGAGGAGGAGCTGTTCAAATCCCCAGTTGGTTTCCTGTGTTTAAAGAGCAAGAACTATTTATTTGGAAAGACACACATGCTCTCAATAGGAAGAGACCTGTTTTTTAAGTGAAATAAAATGAGAGTTCTTTATGTCTTCAATCCATTCAAGCTTTAAACACAAAACGGGATCCCTTTTTCTTTTTTTTTTTTTTTCTGGTAGGACACCCACAGAGGGTGTGGTGAGAGCAAAAGAGAATCCGTGATTGTCTTCAGGCAGTGAGTGGGCCGCTTATCACCCATCTCTGTCTGCAGAGACAGGAGAAACAGAGAAGGCTCAGTGGAGTGTGTGTGTGTGTGTGTGCACGCGTGTTGGGGGAGGAGTGTTCAATTCTGCCACTACCAATTCAAATGTCAGGGTTCTCTCCAAACAAATCCTTCTGAGAGAAATCCACAAATTTGTGGAAGGGGCTGCTCTCAATCACTCAGGGAACAAAGAGAGGGTAACTGGAAGGTGTTCCCGCAGTGAGTTTTATTGTAAGTCAGTTTTGATTTTTAAAAACTGAATGTGCAATCGAATGGGGGAAAAGGCCAGTAAAGGCTTTGTCTGACCTGGTAGGAGCTCAGTCCTCACTTGTGTAAAATAGTAAAATTCACTACCCATTTGGGGAAGGATCCATGGACGGAGGGGTGCCGCTCTATCTACATACTGGAAATTCGTTCCTAGCTTGTTGCATCCTTCCACTAAAATTTGCGGTATCATCACTCCCACTTTGCAGATGAGAAAACTGAGGCGCAGAGAGGTTAAGGGGCTTCCTGGGGTTACACAGCTGCGAAGTGGCTGAGCTGGGATTCAAAGTGGGGAACTGGAATTCTGCTGGCCCGGGTTTCAGAGCTAACGCCCTTCTGCTTGGCTTTTGTTTCCCTCCTATGGCAGATCTGTGTCCCAGCGAGGGTGAGAGCGATGCCGAGGCCGAGAGCAAAGAGGAGCACGGCCCGGAGGCCTGCGACGCGGCCAAAATCTCCACCACCACGTCGGAGGATCCGTGCCGGGACAAGGGCAGCCCGGCGGTCAAGGCGCACCTCTTCGTAGCCGAGCCCGGCGGCCGGCCCCGGGACAGCGGGCGGCTGGACAAGGCGTCGCCCGACTCGCGCCACAGCCCGGCCACCATCTCGTCCAGCACCCGCGGCCTGGGAGCCGAGGAGCGCCGGAGCCCGGGCCGCGAGGGCGCAGCCCCTTCCAAGGCCGAGGAGGCGCGCGCGCTGCCGGGCAAGGAGGCCTTCGCGCCGCTCACCGTGCAGACGGACGCGGCCGCCGCGCACCTGGGCCAGGGCCCCCTGCCCGGCCTCGGCTTCGCCCCCGGCCTGGCCGGCCAGCAGTTCTTCAACGGGCACCCGCTCTTCCTGCACCCCGGCCAGTTCGCCATGGGGGGTGCCTTCTCCAGCATGGCCGCCGGCATGGGGCCCCTGCTGGCCACCGTGTCCGGGGCCTCCACTGGCGTCTCGGGCCTGGATTCTACGGCCATGGCCTCGGCTGCCGCGGCGCAGGGACTGTCGGGGGCGTCCGCGGCCACCCTGCCCTTCCACCTCCAGCAGCACGTCCTGGCCTCTCAGGTATTTATCAACCGCCTCTCCGGCCCCTCGTTGACTCTCGTTTGCCTGTCCTTAGATTCCAGACACTCACCCAGTCCCCCTGCCTAGAAGCTTTCAATAATAATAATTATTATTATCATCATCATTATTATTACTAGGTGTAAGACTTATTGATTCATCATAACCTCACACTCCCCACCAAAACTTAAAAAAATTTTTTTCTAAGTTAAGGGCTATTTCTAGCAGAGTAACTAGATGGTAATAACAGATAATAACTCTACACAGCGCTTACTTTGTGCCGGGTGCTCTTCTAAGTACTCGATCTATTCTGACTTAAGTGATCCTATGATCACCTCCACCTTCTAGATGAAAGGACAGAGATCAGAGATGTTGAGTAACTTATCCGAGGACACACAGCTGGTAGGTGGTGGACCTGAGACTCTACCCCAGGCAGTCAGTCAGATTCCAGGGCCTTTTCCAGAGGCTATGATTTTAGCTTCAGAGTTGAAATGTCTCTTAAATGTTTCACAGCCAACCCTCCCCCAAGACTTAGAGGAGGGAGAGACCATGACCTGGTAAGGGAAGTGACTCCCTGGGGAAGAGTTGATTCTTGAACCTCCAATATGAAGCTATTTTCCTGCTCCCCCACCCCTTGCAGGCCAGCCTGTTCCCCAAAGGGTTAATGGCTTGTGCACACGTGGGAAATGTCAGAGAAGGACAGGCTGGGTCTGTGGCAGGCTTAGCGGCCTGTGTATGGATCAGACAGCTGTGTTGGGGCTCCAGCAGCTGGGGAGAAGTCTCAGGCTGCTGAAAGTGCTCTGAACCCCGGTGAAAAGGTTCTATGGGGTTTTCTGCATGCCCTTGCCTTTTGTTTTGTCTGAGCGCATTCATCTCCCTTCCCTGAGCCAAGAGGCAGGCCTGGCCTCCCCCTCTGGAAAGAGGAGGGGACTGAGAAAAGGGCTGGCTTCTGCCCTTCCTCCATCCCTCCCATCTCCTGTGCTAGCCCTTTCTGGAGACCCTCCTGTCATTGGTGGGCAGGTGATAGGCGGGCGAGGACCTGCCTGGGCAGACAGGTACTAATAGTATCCAAGGCAGTGGGTCAGAGAGAACTAACCCGGGCCAGGGTCCCCGGATTTTTATTCTGCTTCTGCCACTTGCTAGCTGAGTGAATTCCTGCACCCGGGGCCTACCTTAACTCGGTCTCTCCACCTGTAACACCAGCGTATCTGGGGCTATGTGATTTCTTGGTTCATAGCAAACACCCTTTACTCTTTCCCCCTCCATCCTGCCCACCCCCGTTTTCCTTTTGCTTAAGGATCTTCCCTAGATTTTTTTTTTTAAAACTTCTAGACTGGAGTAGGAGGACGGAGGGGTGGAGCGACAAGAATGAAAAAAAATTCATGTCCAATATTTTATGCCCTCTGGTTTTCACCCAGCTACTTTTGTGGGGTAGACTGTCTGTAGCCCCATTTAACAGGTGGAACAACTGACTCTGATGGGAGAATTTCCAACCGTCCTATTGGCCAGGCACCCTGTGTGAAGTGTATTGCAGGCAGCAGCTCATTTCATACCCACAAAGTCCCCCAGAAGTATGCGAATTACTAAACTTTTCCCTGGTTTTGCCATATAAGAAAGCTGAGGCACAGGGAGGGAATACTTTGGCCTAGGTTGACACAGCTCAGATTTAGACCTAGACACATAAGCTTGAGTGTCCTGCTCTCTACCCCCCAGGGAGAGAGGTGAAGGACTCACCCAAGGTGGGGACGGGTGGGGGAGGGGTGGGGGATGAGGTTGGCTCCTCCCCACTGCGCAGAGCCTGGGCCCTGACTCTTCTGCCCCTGCCTTCTCTTCCTCGCCCAGGGCCTGGCCATGTCGCCTTTCGGAAGCCTGTTCCCTTATCCCTACACGTACATGGCCGCGGCGGCGGCCGCCTCCTCGGCAGCGGCCTCCAGTTCCGTGCACCGCCACCCGTTCCTGAACCTGAACACCATGCGCCCGCGGCTGCGCTACAGCCCCTACTCCATCCCCGTGCCGGTGCCGGACAGCAGCAGCCTGCTCACCACCGCCCTGCCGTCCATGGCCGCAGCCCCGGGGCCCCTCGATGGCAAGGCCGCCGCCCTGGCCGCCAGCCCGGCCTCGGTGGCCGTGGACTCAGGCTCGGAACTCAACAGCCGCTCCTCCACGCTCTCCTCCAGCTCCGTGTCCTTGTCGCCCAAACTCTGCCCGGAGAAGGAGGCGGCCACCAGCGAACTGCAGAACATACAGCGGCTGGTCAGCGGCTTGGAAGCCAAGCCCGACAGGTCCCGCAGCGCATCCCCGTAAACCCCTCCCCAGAAAAGTCTCTTCATTCCAGTCCAGTCCAGTCCAGTCTGCAGTGCACTTTGTTGGATGTCAAATAAACCACGGGCGTGCAGTGAGGTCAGCCCTTCTTTGTGAAGCCCTGTCTGGGCAGGGGTGCCGGACTCCCTGGAGAGAATGCGCTAGAAACAAGCCCTTTCTTCTTGGCGTGGTTTATACATCCGGGATCTGGCTCAGAAACGTCGGTTGCACTGAGCTCTTGGGGGTGGGAGTCAATGCCTTGGCGGCCGGAGCACCTCCTTCGAGGCTGGTCTGGAAGCTGTGGGAAGATCGAGGTAGCCAGGCCCCAGGAGGGGAGGGGTTGAAAAGCTCCCCCAGTGCAGATTTATATATATATATTTTTTTCCTTCACCGTGTCAAGTGGAAACAAATAAAATTGAAAAAAAAAGTACCGGGGACAAATGGATACATTAATATGATTCTGTTTGTGAAGATTAAAAACTTTCTAGTGACCTGCGTATCAGTTCTAAATAAATTACTGGGTAGCATTGTTTGGGGAGGGAAGTCCCTGCCATCCTTGTTTAGTCTCTATTAAGGAAATCTGTGTCTTTTTAATATTCTTGTGATGTTTTAAGAGCTATAGGTCTCTTTTTGCATGTTCCACAGTAATGTATTTGTGGGTTTTATTTTTGAATGCTTGCTTTTAGAGAGAAAAGGACATTACCCCTTACCCTTTTCCTCGATTCTCGACAACCCCAAGGGGGATGATTTAAAGGGAAGGGGGTGGGGAAAACACCAAAAATGAATTTATTTTATCTAAGCTCTGTAGCAGGATTCATGTCGTCCCTCTGACAGTTCTTTCTCTTTCCTGTATATGCAATAACAAGGTTTTAAAAAATAATAAAGAAGAAACGAGACTATTAGACAAAGTATTTATGTAATTATTTGATAACTCTTGTAAATAGGTGGAATATGAATGCTCGAAAAATTAAACTTTAATTTATTGACATTGTACATAGCTCTCTGTAAATAGGATTGCAGCTGTCAGGTTTTGTGGTTTTGTTTTCCTATAGTCAGTTTTATTTCAAGGTCACAGGATCGCTTTTAAAAGTAGAAAACACACTTTCTGCACCGACACCGACACACTTTTCAAAAGAGTCGTCTGCAAAGAAAAAAAAATTTTTTAATGTCCAAAAGTGGGGAAAAGTGCTATTGCCTATTTTACCAAAACTTGGGGCGGTGGGGCTGCTTCCCAGCCCCACCTGAAATCCCTAAGAGTGGTTCTGAGGTTGCTTGCGGGTGGGGTGGGGAGTGTGGAGGCTGTGGTTTGACTTCATGATTTTTCTTTTGTATTTGCTAGTCTGATTTCTTCAAAACAAAGTGGAATTGACTACTTACTGTCTTCAGTGTTGATGGTGTTTTGAATTGGTGCCTATAGAGATATATATTCACAGTTCAAAAGTCAGGTGCTGAGAGCTGGTTTAAAGACAAATATTCATGAAGGTATATTTTGTGTTATAATTGTTGATGAGTTCTTTGGTTTTCTGTATTTTTGCCCCCTCTCTTTAAAATATCATTGAAATTTCAATAAATTTTTATTGAAATGTCTTTGGGCCTCGTGTTAAGTGCTTTCTTTAGGGAACTTTACTGAAAGTGGAGAGTGGGCCTCTTTCTCTCCTGGCTTCCTTTAGCCCCTTCTCTTTGCCTTTAAATAATTAAGACCGCCCCCACTGAACCAAAATGAGATGTCACTCAAGTTACAAAACTAAAAACAAAAGTCCCTTACTCGGCGGTGGCGGCGGCGGCGGCGGCGAAGGGAGCGGTTTCAATCTGAAATTACTTTTCCTTTAAATTAGGAAGCAAAACGAGAGACGGAAGGGGGGCTGATTAGAATTGGATAGAATAGCAATTTCAGATACTTAAGTTTTAATGGAAAAAGAATGCTCGCTCCCTAAGTCAGTGTTGCCCGCACGAATCCGAACGTTTTCGTTTTAGGCTCGCTCTCCCTTTGCACGTCGATATGGGAAATTGAAGTCAATTTCTCCCTGCCCCAGTGTGCAAAAAACAACAAAACAAAAACGAACAAACAAACAAAAACTAGCAGAATCTCCTCGTGGCCAGCCCCGGCTTGGCAAGGCAGCAGCCCTCCAAGCTGCAGGAGAAGGGGACGAAATCGAACGCCCCCCTGTAGTCCCCGGTGTCTCAGATTGGACCAGGCTGACCCAAGACACCCCTCAGAGGCCTCAGCCCGAATTGTGCGTGCGAAGCGCGGCCAGCTCTGCGCAAACTTTGCGTCACGGGAGGGAGGAGGGCAGTTTTCCCCGCAAGGGAAAGGTAATTCCAGGGCGCATAGTTGACCCCCTCCGAGGGAAAAGTCACCCAGGAGGCTGACACCCTCCTCCAGTTCTTCCCTCCAACCAGCCTCCAGGCTGTTTGGGGAGTTGCCTTTTGAAGTTCGATTTATCTTTGAAACATTCAATAAAAAATGGTGAGGCCATGACAGTCTTTGGTCTCCTGCCCTCCCCACCCCAGCCTCGCCTCGGAGGTGTGTGTGTGTGTGTGTGTTGGGGGCGGGGGGGGATTTAGGGAGGACGGGAAGGTTCTCCAGGCCTTTGCTTGCCCCAGGGGCCTTGACTTGAGGACGCAGCCGGAGCCTGCCTGGCGGCTGCCGCCCTCCCTCCCCTTCCCTGGAGCCCGCCAGCCCGGCCCCAAGTCCCTGTCACCTTCGGGCCCCTTGAATAGCCGACAAGGAGGACCCCCCCCTCCCCGCCCTCATGCTGTACTTGGAAGGGGATAGAGGTCGAGACCTTTTGGAGAGGGGGGCATAGCCCCTTCCATCTCCAACCAGGCACGTGGGGAGCCCCATAGCCTCTCCTGCGCTGTCTCCCGGGGTGGGAGGGAAAACATTCAGGGTCGGAGGTGAGGGGTGGGGGGGAGCTTTGCAAGGCTTGGGGATCTTTGGGGCGCTAGCTCCCCGGAGGGTCCGAAGATTTCCCGGGCGTGCGCCCTACGCGCAGCGGCCGCAGCCGACTGGGACTGGTTGTTGGCCCAACGATTACGCGCGGTGCCTGCTCCCCGGGAAGGTGGCAGTCGGCTCGGGGTGCTCGGCAGCGCTCTCCCCGAGCCGGGGGGTGGGGGATGGGGGGGCGAAAACAGCCTCAACCTCAAGGAGGGCAGGAATGCTCTTCTTTCACGGTCCAGATTTGCTCACCTCCTCCCCACCTCACCCCCAAATTCTGGGACGGTGCTCAGACATGTATCTAGCCTCTCCCAGTGCTTGCCTTTTTTTTTTTTTTTAAATCTCCCGTGTATCTTATTTGTATATAGTGATGTTAATGAGTAACTCTGGTGGCGCTGATGGACTGGGGGTGAGCGGCTCGCAATCTCTCTGGATTTCGTTGCCTATTACTCACCTGGCGCCGGTCGCAATCTCGCCGCGGGCTTTATGGTGGCGGCGGCCGCCGCGGAGGCCACTTGGGGCCGGCGCCTTCGCCTTTTTTTTTCCCCGAGCTTCGAGTGCCACCTATCTGTCTGGCTCGCGAACGCGCCCCGGTGGCCGCCGCTTGCTCGGCTCCCCAGTGCCTCCCGGGTTCCGGAGCTGGGACGTCTCACCTTTGCCCCTTCTCATCCTCGCCAACCCCAGTCCAGGCTCCCCTCCTCCTCTGCCCCCCGCGCCACCCCCCACCTCTCACCCCAACGTCGGAAGAAGCCGCCGTCGTCTCTTTCCTGGATATCGCTTTCACTCCTGTTTGGGCCTCAGATGAGAAAAACAGTCCTTCCCGACTTCGGGTTTCCAAAGAGCCTTCGGAAATTCAATGAGGGGGATCCTCTCTCATAATTTTCTCCCAAGTACCTTGCCGCTCCGTGTAGAAACCTCTACCAGTTCCCCCGACCCTGTCGGGCAGGGGATAACCTGAGTTCATGCTGGGTAGATGGCGAGAGAAAGGATTCCCCCTCCCCAATATACACCACTGCGATTCGACCCTGGATGCAACTCCCCTTTGCCTGATTAGCTTTCTCTTTCTTTCTTTACAACTCTGTTTTGGTTTGGTTTGGTTTTTTTCGGTTTCTACCCTGGCCGCGTCTACAGGGACGAAGGGCACATGGCTCTCGTGAGCAGCGGTCCGTAAAGGGCCCGGGCCGGGGTCAGCTACCGCAGCCTGCAGGGCCGAGCGACTTAGTGATTTGTAGATTTAAGGTGACAAATGCGGGTGCCGGCCTGAGCCCTCCGGCCCCCGCCCTTTGGGAAGGTCGTCTCCAAGCCGGGCTGCGCCCAGGCGTCTGAGACCGGCGGAGCGGGGAGGGCGCGGGCTCGTTTTTTTTGCTGTGCTCAGAGCCGCGGGTGAAGGCGTCCGGGTTCCTGCTGACCTCCCGGCGCTAATTGCAGGGGCCGAAGGGCGCGCTCGGCAGAGGCCGGGGTCACGACCCTGCGCTCCCTCCTCCCAGGTCTCGACAAGCCCGAAGAAGCCGGGGGTGCGCACGCGGGGTTGCGAGTGCGAGTGCGCGTGTGTGCAGAGCCTCCCTCTGGATCTGCGCTGTACTGGAACCCACCCCTCCTTTGTGGGGCGAGTTCCCGGCGCGTAGGCCCTTACAGAAATTCCATCCACGAAGGAAAACCCTTGTCCTGACCTTTCCCCTAAGCCAGCAGACAGGCAGCCGCCTTTGGGCGCTGCAAGAGGCTTCAAACGCTTCGCGTCCGTGCGCTTTTCTGCCTCGCTGGTTTCCAAATTTGACCTCACGGCAACCAGCCAAGAGAGTGGCTATTCGAGTGTAGATGCGAGGCCGCGATCGCGACCTGGCTCTTATACACATAGCTCTAGAAAGTTCATACCTATGGGTAGCTCTTTGGGCGTTCTGGGGCCGGGAGCTACAGGTGTTAGAAGTAGATGCGTGTGCGCGCGCGTGTACGTACTTGTGCGTGCTCCACTAGTAGACGTCTCTTTCAATTTGTATTTCGAAGTTCCTGCGCAAGACAGTTCCGGATGTAGATGCCTTTGGTTGTTTTATAATCAAGATGCATATAATCAACATGTATATGTTGCAGATGTCGGCGTTCAAAGTACACGGAACAGCAATAATAAAATGAGCTGGCATACCAGCATACCAGGGGCCCGTGCACAAGCTAGGTACTCGGTTCAGGCACCCCACAAAAGAGATCTCCTTCAACACCGCCTCACAATTAACCCTATGGTGTGTGAGGACGACCTTTATGCCTTGTTTTACAAAGGAGGGAACTGAGGCTCAGAACAGTGAAATCACTAACCCAAGAGCACCCGGGACACTGTGTAGCCAGGATTCGAGACCAAGTGGGCCCCAGAATCCAGTGGAACCACTGTCTCTAGTTCAGGTGGAGATGTACATACCTGCGGTGTGTATATCCAAGACGTAGAGAAATCTACGGGCGTGTTCTGGATTTCGGTGTGCGTCTCACGCGCTTTTCATACGAGAACATTTTACATTTCTTCGGGCGTCTCTCGTGCAGTGAGAAAGTGCAGTTTCTATCTCGGCGTCCTTACAGAACATTTTACATTTCTCCGGCCCTCTCTCCCCCGTGCGGTACCGTCGAGGAGGAGACCGCACGCTCGGGACCCTGGTTCCCAGGCGGATGAAGCGAAGGTTGGCTGGTGACAAAACCCCACTTACAAATACTTGCGGCGGGGCCCGGAAGCTGATACAGTGTTCTCGTCCCGATCTGAGTCGCTAGGGACAGGGAGTTACAACCGCGCGGGCGCGCGCCAGGGCAGCAGGGAGACCACGCTAACTCCAGTTTCCCTCTCCCGCCGGGTGGGAGAGCGAGGCTCGGGCTTTGGGTGTCTCAGGCTTTTCACCACCGGCCTCCGATCCTCCCCTGCGTCCCTAGCACTTGCTGAGCTCCATCTGCCCGGGCGCGAAGGCCGGAGACTGCAGGTGGGGACCCTGCCGGCACAAGAATCGTTTATTCCTTCCTGGTTCGACCCTTCTCAGCTTCCAGGAACTTAAGCAAATTTGTTTCCTCGGCCCCTCGTTCTCTCAACTCTTTGGCCCCAGGTGGGAGCCGAGCGCTCGGCTAGTGGGGAGATAGATCCGCTAGAGGCGGGAGAAGGGATACGGAGGGCGCAGCCCCACGCAAGAAAGGGGGTGCCTGGTTATGAGACAGCGCGGCCCAGGTTCCCCAGCCTGGGCAACTGTAGGCCCCATGCACCCAAGGAGCCGAGGCCCGGGTCTGACTGCAGGCTGGGCGGGGAGGGCTGTGGGGTACGGGGAGGACACAACACATTGCTCGGGTAGGGAATAGGGACCCGTCTTCCTTGCGCCCAAGACGCAAGGCGCTTTCTGTCCCGCGGCTGGGCTGAAGTCAGGCGGCCTGTGCCGGTCCGATCGCGCAGCTTCGGGGCAGTCCCTGGCGGGGGGAGGGGGGGAGGGACTTAGAAAAGGGACATTGGTACCGTCCGAGCCGTCCGGCTCTCCACACCCCCCATCCCCCCATCCCCCCAGCCCAACGATCCGAGTCAGCCAGTCTATTTGAGCTTTTGAAATGCGATCCCCCGCGCCACTTCGGTCTCCCGCTAATGGCCCGGGCTCTGGTTTCGGGTTGGGGGATCGCACCCGGAGGAGAGGGGCTGCTTCCCCGGGGCCCGCGCCAGCCCGCCCCTGTCTAGGCGCTCTTCCCGCCGGCGCGGCGGGCCCAGGACGGTACGCCCCCTGCCCCTTCAAGGTCTCCAAAGCGTCAAGGACACCCAGGCACGGAACTGACACTCGTGCACTGACTTCCTTCTTGCCACTTTCGCTCCTTGCCGCCCACCCCAGTCCCCAGTGCGGGCGTCTTTGACGTCACTTTTTTTTCTTTTTGTGCCGGGACCAGGCACCCCTCACCTTCCCAGGAGCTCCAGGGGAGCACCCGCTGTCACGGCTCGTTACTTTAGTCGCCTCCACGCCCCAATCCTCCCAACCCGAGGTGTGAGCCTGTTACTGTTACGGAGCCAGCGTTACAGTGTGTCTGCCGGATGGTGTACCCACACCCCAACGCTGCCTTGTCCCAGGCGCCCCTCTCCCGAAGGCCTGCACCCTTTAGCTATGGACATTCTTTAGGGTGAAGGCTCTCAGCTGGAGGCCAGAGCACTTGGCTTCAGCGGATCCCCAGAAACCACAAAAGTTTGTTACTGTGCATATATGCAGATTTGGGGGGGAGGGAACCTGACAATTTTCCTCAGTTTCTCAGACATGTCTGAACCCAACCAAATTAAGGTGCACTCACTGCTCTGAGGACGAAAAGAAATGGGGGGAGAGTTTAGGGTGGGTCCTGGAAGCCCTTGTCTTGGCCAGGTCGAATTTAGGGTTAGGGACTAGCTCCAGCTCTCTCCTTACCCTTCTCACCTTCTCCAAGGACACAATTTCCTTGCTTATTTTGAAGCTAAGCTTCCAGATCCGGAAAGCCTCAAGCCTTGTCTAATTAGATGACTAATTAATGATATTAACTTATCAACCACATGATTATGAACAGTCATTATCACGCCCAATGACTTCTGTGTTAATTTCCTGTTGCTAAGGTCAACCCCACTCAACTAGCACAGGTAATCAAAGGAAACCACTTTTCATAAAACAAAATTGCTTTTTACTACACGTCCTCCTCCTCCTCAAGATCTAGGGCAAGGGGAAACACAGAGGAGTCTCCTTTGTGGAGAGACCATTGGGGTCTGGGTTAGGGGCTCCCCTGCATCACCAGCCATCCCCACGTACACCATGGGGATCTGGCAGCTTTCATCTTTGTTCACATCTTCTGAAGGACTTCGTTTGTAAAATTAAAACCACATCTGGTGGTATTGGGGACCTGAATTTTGGAAGATAGACGCGTATGTGTTGGCAGGGGGAACAGTTTGGGGTCTGAGGGTCACCTGAGCCTTTTCTCCAGGGCGGAAAAAAAAAAAAAAAAAGAACAAGGTGAAGGCTGGGATCTCTTCCAATGCAGAAATTTCCCTTTATCTTTACTGCCCAGCAGAGCCTAGAACAAAGTAGGCACCTACCCAAAGTGTGTGTGAGGCCAGCCTAAACATGCTTAGGAACCCCATTAACTTGGAAGGCTGAGGTTACAGTGGAAATGTTTTAAAACGTCGCCTGCGTTTTTCTCTGTCATGCTTCCCTCTTTTGTTTTATTTAAGCAAACACACCAACCACACATGAACATCTACTAGCACTTAAAGAAACGTCCTAAACAGGGCAGAATGTTTGAGGAAAGAGGGAAGGGTTCTCTTGTTTCCTCCTCTCTGATAAAGTAAGACCCCAGGGGAAGCCCCTCATCCCCCCAGGCCTTGCCTAAATGAACCCCTTTTGGTCGTACTTGGCCACTTCGAGATGGATTTCATCCTGGCATCAGGACAAGATGGATTTCATACGAGGTGATGTAAGCAGAGGCTCCCAACTTCTCTCCACCGCTGCCATCTCGGCCCCCCTAAATCCACAAATTCCCCACCGACCTCAAGTTCACTCCAAACTTTCCCCCAAGACTTTCCTGCAGATGTATCACAAGAAAAGCGTGGATGGTGAGACCAGCGTTTGGCGACAGCCTGGGCCTGCCTCAGGGAGCTGAGGACGCAGCGCGCTTCCCCCTCCCCCTCCCCATTTGTCGATAAACAGGCCATTTCTGCGCTGGTTTTATTTGACATAAAAGCCCCCCTGGTGTTACTTCCCCCGATTTCTTGACACATACTGGTCTCTGAGTTAGAACAGAGACCTAAGGTGAGAAAGCTCAAACAGGAAGGGGAGACTGCAGTCAATCAGCACTAACTCTTGGTTTCTCCCGGGAGAAAAAAAAAAAAACTCAAGCTACCTGTTTTGCAGAGCTCACGGGAGGGAGGATACAGAAAAAAAAAGCAGCTCAGTTCCAACCGCCCTCACTCGCCTTCGCTTGGCCGTTCCTTTGCCGCCATCTGCTGGTGCTATGGGGAACTGCAAGGGGGCTTTTTCAAGACTTGGCAAGACAGAGGGTCACTCATTCATTCATTCACTCACTCATTCATTGTTCATTTATTTATTCAGCAGGTAACTGTACCTGAGACACAGTCTCTGTTCTCATGAGATTTGCAGTCCAGTAAAGCCAGTTTCATGGCCATCCCCTGAAGGTAAGATACAGCGGGATCGAGGTGTCAGAGGAAAGCCAGGTTCAGCCTGCCACCTCTTTTCATGTGGCCTGTAAGCTAGAAATGGTTTTTACATTTTTAAATGGTTAAAAAAAGTCAAAAGAAGGATACTTAGTGCCGTGCAAAAAAGACTTGATACTCACATTTTAGTGTTCAGAAATCAAGTTGTATTGGAAATCCAGCCACACCCATTCACTTACATATTCTCCCCGGCTGCCAGAGTGAGTTGTTTTGACAGAGACGGTATGACTTGCAGAATCAGAAATCTTTGTTATGTGGTCTACTGCAGAAAAAGTTTGCCGGCCTCACATCTAAAGAAAAGAGTGGCTACTACACCCAATTTTTAAAAATCAGTTATTTATTTATTTGGTTACACTGGGTGGGTCTTAGTTGTGTCAGGCGGGCTCCTTAGTTGTGGCGTGCATGTGGGATCTAGTTCCCTGACCAGGGATCGAACCCGGGCCCCCTGCATCGGGAGTGCAGTCTTATCCACTGCGTCACCACGGAAGTCCCTACACCCCATTTTTCAAGATGGAAAACTGTGCTACAATTCCCGAGAAAGTCTGGAGGACTTTGGGAGAAGAAAAAAATGCAGACCAAATAAATAAAGCATAGAAATTGTCAAAGCTATTTTTAAAACAAACAAACAAAAAATGCAGGCCAGGGGCCCCGTTGCTTGAAGGTTGGACTCAGAATGGGTTAAATGAAGCTAAGGATAACAACTTCAAAGTTGCTTTGAAATGGAAATGAGCTACAGAGCGGTAAGACTCCCAGCACCTAGTAGTTTCTCAATAAAATAGCCATTCACAAAAGATCACCTCCGCAGGGCAGCAGCACAGGATCCTGCAGAAAAGGCACTGGTTGCAAGATGTAGACAGCTTCGGTTTAAAAAGACTCTGACTAAAATCAAAAATAACAGATTGTGGGAGTCTAAGGAAAGGGAATGGTGCGGGCTTGGGCAGACTCCAGGTGAAATCAGCTTTGTTTTAGATTCTTCACTCAGTGAAGGAAAAGCAGAATGCCCACAGCGGCAAGACAAAGGCTGAGGCTTGCCATGAATGACTTTTTTTGTGACTTGCTTTGCTTTGGGCTGAACGAAGGCGACAGAAGTTCATGTTTATTCCTTTCTGAGGCTTGCAGCGATTCCAAACACAAAAGAGGTTACAACCATTTCTCTCTCTCTCTTTTCTCACTCCTTCCTTCTTCCCTCCCTTCCTTCCTTCTTTCCCTCCTTCCCTCCTTCCTTCCTTCCTTCCACCTTATTCCAGATAATAGCCTTCACTCTGAGGGTCAGGGGAGGAAACTGAGGCTTTGAGAACTTCAGTGATTAGCCCAGGTTTCCGCATCCAAGGCGTGATTTCATCACAAAGCACGGGGCTTCTCTTCTGTGTTCTTTCTATGAGGACGCCTCGCCTCCCTCTCAGCTTTGGCCTACATGAGAGCCTCCTTATTTATCCTTTGGAAGCCCCAGGATGTACAGAACCCAAATCCAAGCTGAAATGAAGGCAATTACCCAGATAATTTAGGTAAACGTTGGGGTTGTGTTGTGAGTGTTTTAACATCCAGGTCTGAATTATTGGTGTAATTGTTTCCACTCCTCCCCCCTCACTGCTCTGTTCAAGAGGCAATTCTCCCGACAGCCCCTGTTTGTTTTGTCCGGGTTGAACAGGGCCCAGTAGCTAAGGAGAGCCGGCTAGAACAAAACCCGGCGGGGGGAAGGAGGCCGGCCTAGAGGGCCAAGCCAATTTGTGTTTGAGGTCAATAACCTTTGTGTTTCCATCAAAACCCCATGCATGAGGCACACTCCACCCCTAGCAATTCTACAGTGAAAAACTCTTGCTTCCAACGTTCAAACATCAAAGCAGCAACCGCACGTGCGCATCTCCGTGTGTGCCCGCCCGTTAGAAAAGAAAATTAAGCAAATAAAGGAGAATTTTTTAAAAACTGAAAATAAACCTTCTCTAATTTCTTAGAAGAAGAGAGTGAATCGTGAAGTCGTTTTGTCCCCTCCTTCTCTTCGCCCCCCAACACACACCCCCCAGGCTTCCAATCTGCTTAGGAGGAAAAAAAGCTTCAGCTCCTGGAAACTTCATTTCCCTCCCTTAAAACAGGGCCGATAATAACCCTTGCTTTCTGGGGTTGGTGGGAGATAATATAGATGCCACGGAGAACCCAGGACTGGCATATAGTAAGTCCGATGTCCGCCTGCTCTTATTATCGGGGATGAGGTCTGAGATAGTGTCTGCTAAAGTGGACATAATCCAGTACATTTCCAGAAACAAGGCAACTACTCCCAGACCTCCCAGCCAGTATCTTTCCCGGTCGGCTAGTACACACAGCGAAACAGGAAGGCTGGTGCCCCACGGACACCCGAACAATGGGAAATCCATGCATTAAAGTTTTATAGGCTGTGGTAGATTAGTTCAAAAGAAACAGAGTCTGGAGAAAAGCAAGCTTGGCCCAATGACATCAAGGAGAAGCAGGAGCTCCGAGTACATAAGCTTCTTGCCTCTGTTCTTATTTATTTATCGCTGCTGATCATGCCAGGCGGGGAAGCAGGAGGTTGGCAGGCTTACCCCTCGGTTAGAGATAAGGAAAGGAAGGCCCAGAAGGTCAAGGTTTTATGTTAGGACCTGAAGCCATTTCAGGGCCAGAGAACTCAGTGTTCAGTAAAAACAAGGCCAACTCAGCGAGCGAAAAGGAGGATAAAAGTGTTGAGTGTGGATCAGAACATTTGCAGGGACGATAAACATCAAACAGGTATATTATCTCCAGTCACTTCGTGTCTATGACAACCTTTCATTTGGAACAGCCGTTCTCGCCCCAAACACGCATCAGGTTTGTATCCAACCTCAGACTTGCTGAGTCAGAGTTTGGGGGACAAGCCCTGGCCTTGGTACTTCTTAAAAACTCCCTGACTGATTCCAAAGAACAACTAAACCACTGATAATGGAGCTCTTTTTTTTTTTAATAAATAAATTTATTTATGGCTGCATTGGGTCTTCGCTGCTGTGTGCGGTCTTTCTCTAGCTGCGGCGAGCGGGGGCTACTCTTCATTGCGGTGCGTGCTTCTCATTGCGGTGGCTTCTCTTGTTGCAGAGCACAGGCTCTAGAGTGCAGGCTCAGTAGTTGTGGCTCACGGGCTTAGGTGCTCCGCGGCATGTGGGCTCTTCCCAGACCAGGGCTCGAACCCGTGTCCCTTGCATTGGCAGGCGGATTCTTAACCACTGTGCCACCAGGGAAGTCCCTGATAAGGGAGCTATTGATAATCCCTCCAGGGTACTCAAATCTCATTCGTAAGTCGTGTTTAGCAGTGAAGAAAAGAACACTAATATTTTCTTCTTTTTGAGTCAAAAGAGGCTTTGAAAAGAACAAGAAGGAAGGCATTGAACCCCAGGCCTAAAGTTTGGGTTATTAGGTTTCTTCCCCAGGGTCTGGTTTCAGTGAATCCATGACCCCCAGGCATCGTAGGCAGAGCTGACGGATAACGCGTAGACGGGCATTTTTCGAGGGAGATGGTCCATCGTTTTCATCAAATTTTCAAAGCGGGTACCCCTGCCCTTCTTCCCAAATGTTTAAAAGTCACTGTTGCAATATTAAGTCACACTAAGTATATTCCAGGAAAGAGATCGTCGAGGGATCAAACTCCATCTCAGGCACTAAATCCGCTGCTGTCATGTTCAGACCTGGGTTAAAACTGCTCAAGGTCACGGCCTTATCTTCTTTGGTTCTCCTGGCTCCACTGACCCTGGTGACCATTCCTCCTCGATGTCTCTTTCTCCCCTCAGTTCCCATGACCCCACGGCCCTCTGGTTCTTCCCCTGCATCCCTGGCCGTCTTCCCATCAGCACCCTTGCAGTTTCCTGCTTTTTCCCCATTTGTATGTGATGCAGCCTTCGGTCCCCCTCACCCCTCTGTACATGCGTCTTCCTTGTTCCCTAACCATCACCATGTCGCCAATTTCAAAATCCGTCCTTCTCCAGGCAGACAACCAATTTTCTGTCTTGCCACTTAGAAGAGAGAAGCGCTATCCTCTTCTTGCAGGGTCATTGGGAAGATTAAGCCTGACATTATATGACAAGTGAGCCCAACACGGAAGGTCTTCATTTGCTCGGGCTGCCGTAGAAAGGACCGACTGGGGGGCTTCAACAGCATAAATGTATTATCTCTCAGCACTGGAGGCTGGAGGTCCAAGATCAAGGAGTTGGCAGGGGTAGTTTCTTCTGAGGCCTCTCTCCTCGGCTTGCAGGCGGCCTTCCAACCGGATGGATCGTCCCAACTCGCATGGTTACAAAGCAGATTCAAATCCCAGAGCTCTCCTCGGCATGCCTGGGTGTCACTGTAGAACAGAATTCCCTGTTTGTTCCGCACAGAAGATGTGACACGCAATAGAAAGCTCTGGGCAGGAGAAGCCTGTTGCGGAAGCAGATGTGCCTGAGGAACCCAGGGTCTACCAGGTGGTGAGCTCCAGGAAGGAGCTTCAGGTAAGTCCCTTCTTTTCCTCCGGACCTCCCTAGTCATCACTGTGAAATGGGCACAATGGACCAGTGGAATTCCCAAGGCCCTCGGCAACATATCACAGTCAGAATCAAGGCCGAACGTCTTGCCCACTTCAGTTCGCTTCTTTTTTTCTAAAAGACTCCTCATGTTTGGAACAAAAGTCCTGCCTCACCCAAGGAGCTACTGTGTTTCATTGGCTGAAGGCCATGAGACCTCAGAGAAAATAGGGAAGGCACACATTTATAGCCAAGGAACCCCATAACCATCATCATCTCTTTCCTCTCGACTTCAAAACCACCCCCGTTCCATTTCCTTTCGGTGCCGTATTCGTTGTTTTACAAGCTCAGAAGGGACTGCAAACATCCCCTCCCTCATCAGGAACGCCAGCTTTGTTGTCCAATGTCAGGATTGGCGCCCGCAGATGGGGGCGTCTTTGGCAAGAAGTTTAATGAGTTTTCCGTCTTCGGGGTGGCGGGTGCTTCCGTGATTCCACGCCCGCTCTCTCCCAGGCTTGGACCCGTGGGCTCTGCCGCCAGGCGGTCTCAGAGAACAATCCACTCTTTCTGGGACTGACATCAGTTCATGGGAGTGGGGAGGAAGTAGCCGAGAGTGGGGGCGGGGGCGGATCCTGCTGACACTGCGGGGAGGCCACAAAAGCTGGCATTACCATGTCAGTCCCTCCAGTAAGGGCCTTGTTTGTGGTCCCTTGTTTGAGGGTCATAGAGAGCCGGGCTGAGCGGAAATAAGGGAAGAATGCAGCCCCATTGTCCACGGCTGGGAGACTCAAGTGGGTCCCTGGTGAGGCGCTCCCTCCCGGGAGGCTCTCTTGACAACCACTTCAGACAGACCCCTGAGTCTTCAGGGAGTAACGAAAGGCAAGTGGGGAGTGGGTGGGAGCTTGCACACTCCCCCCTGGGGCTCCTGAGGGCTTAGGGCATGAGGTTTTAACTCAGAATCGAGAAGCATCCACACTGTTCACTCTTTTAAAAAAAATGCCCACTTTGTTTTTGGAAAACCTCCCCCGCTCCCCGATTCCACCCTTGAAATCTCAAAACATGAGGCATTGAGGAACGGACTCAGAAATAATAATTGGCCAGTATTAGGGACCGAGTCCTTTTTCTGGACAGAAATGGCTTAGTATGTATTCAGGATGGGACCTTTCGATGACCTGGGTCTGTATTTTGGAGGGGGACATGGCAACCACAATATCGACCACTCCCGCTCCCCTCAAGCCAGCCTAACACCATAAAGGAAGGCAGGGAGGCCCTGGCTGAGGGAGGGAGTTTACAGCAAACATTCTCAAGCGGGGCGAAGATTGATTGGAGGAGGGGGGCGAAAATCTTACTCTATGTCGAAAGCAAAGATGCACATGCATAGATGTGCGGTGTTTAATATCACAGTATCTGTGATATTAACATTTCCTGGGGTGGGGCCATTAGGAAAACAATGTCTAAAAAGTTTCCGTAAAGGGTGCAATAATAAAAAGTTTGAGAAACACTGGCCTAGAGAATATAGATTCTGTCAGAAGGTCTGCATTTAAAACCCAGCTTTCTTGCTGTGTGTCCTTGAGCCAGTTACTTAACCTCTCTGAGCTCAGCATTTTCACACTTAAAGCAGAGACTATGCTACAACCCTATCTACAGACTCGAGGCTTTAACACATTGAAAGTGGCTAGAAGAGCATCTAGCATCTAGTATTTGGTCACTGTTTGTTACTTTTATCATTAGGAAGGCACAGAATCAACTTTATCACGTTTTTGTCTTCCGGGATTTGCAGGTAATTATGCCGGCTAGATCTACTAAGTTGAAATCCTCAAATTTCAGGCCTCAACTAAGAGATGCAATTGTTAAACAACTGATTAATTCGGGTTTTAATATCAGACATGGTTTGCTCCAGGCACTGAGATGAGGACCACAGGGCCTGCCCTCAAGGGCTACAGGCTACCATTCTGACCCATCACATTTCCTTCATGCCTATTAAAAATGCGGTCCTGGAGAGGCCCTCCTGGGAACATGCAGTTCTATCTGTTATCAATCAATTTACTATCGTCACCATCATCCTTAGAGAATGGTGCCATGTTTCCACCCCGGGTTCTAGCAAAGCCCTTGGGCAGCTCCGTTGTGATGAGGACCTAACAGCACCTTCCTTTTAACTAAGAGCTGGTTACGAGCTGAGTCCTTTGGAAATTTTCTCGTAGAAACATCACCCCTTTCCATCAGGAGTAAGTAAACCCCACTTTGCAGATGAGGAAATAGACTTGGAGAAGGTATGTGACAACCCCAAGGTCACAGAGTGAGTCACAGCAAATGAGATTTGAGCCCAGATTCGCCTGATTCCAAAGATCTCTGAACAATGCTGTCTTCCACGGAGAGCCTCCAAGTTAAAGAGAATAACAAAAGTTTCACTGACGGCAGGGAGCTACTACAGACCCAGATGTGGCTTTGACAACCGCTTCAGACACTACGCTGTGGCCTGTGTTGTACTAAACGCTAATGGTCATTGAAGTATTTGATGATCCCGGAAACGCTTTTATTCCCATTCTTCAGTTGGAGAAACTGAGGCTAGGACAAATTAAAGTCATTCGCCTATGATCACACAGTAGGGGAGCGGGAAGGATGGAGTTTGGAGTCTGTGCTTCTAACCACTTCACCATGTCCCATTCATTCATTCATTCATTTTCCATTCTGTACTGAGGATTTTCTGGACTGATTGCTAGAGTCTCTTCCTATGGCTCCTTCTCCGAAGATTTTCTTTTTTGGTTCCTCTTTGTCCCTCTCCCCCTGGTAAATATGGTTGGAAAGGGAAAATCCTGTTGAGGGATTCACATGAGACACAGGCTGTGAAATGCAGTCCCTTCTCTCCCTCTGACCCGAGTACTCTGAACTAGAACAAACACATCACCTGTCTGGGTCTCAGTTTCCTCATCAGTTCAAACAGCGATAATAAGACTGGTCCCAAAGGGTTGTTGTGAAGCCAAAGGAAAGTTTGTGGACAAAACACCCATGAGGAAATTAACACAGGGGAGGGCTTCCCCTGGGAGTGGAGATGCACTTCTGTTGACACTCCTGGAACCTTGAGCAGGGTCGGCTGAAAGAGTGGAGGGGTTGGTGTGGGGCCTCCAGACTCCTGGGACACCCATGTGACTCTCCTGTTCTGGCCATCACGGTACACGGGGACCACGTTTGGGAGAGTCCCATGAAGCTGAGTCATGCACAGAGAAAATGCCTTGCACTAACGTCAAATTTCATTCGCACACTCACTCATTCATTCACTCATTCCTGCACTCATTCGGTCACTCATTCATTTGCTCTTTTACTCATTAACCCATTCATTCACTCACTCATTCATCAACTTGCTCACTTCCTCAACCACTTAATCATTTAGGCAGATATTCACTCACTCACTCATTCACTCACTCGTTTCTTTACTCCTTCATCCACTCACTCAATCATTCACTTGCTCATTTACTCACTCCCTCATTCATTCACTCCTACTCTCAGTCATCCATGTAATCATCTACTGATTTGTTCCTTCTACATTTAACACTTTGCCCCTCACGCTTTGCACATTACCAACAGTTGTTTGGGGCTTGCAGCTGTGAATAAAATGGTCAGGATCACTGCTCAAATTCTAAAGCGGGCAGGGAGATTAAAAATCAAGTAAAAAATGCACCTGATACATAAAAATGGTGATAAGTGCTCTGAAGACTGAACAGACTGATGTGAGAGAGGGGCCACTTAGGAAGAGGGGGACCAGAAGACCCTCTCTAAGAGATGACATTAGAAGCAAAACCTAAAAACAATAGACAACAAGGGGAAGAGCTGGTCTCAAAATCAGCACTTTTTCTGACCCCCTTCCCAATAACTTTGCTGCTTTGTTATTGAAATGTAGATAAGCCTCATTTTTTTTTTTTTTTTTAAAAGTGGGATCTTCCCGGACCGGGGCACGAACCCGTGTCCCCTGCATCGGCAGGCGGACTCTCAACCACTGCGCCACCAGGGAAGCCCCTCTTTTTTTTTTTTTTTTTTAAATCTAAAGATAAAAGATTTCTTGGAAGAATGCACTCCCAAAGTGCTTAGCACAAGCCTGGTGAATTTTATCTTTAGCAAAAATATTATTGTTTTGTAACTGAATTTATTTTTTTAGAATAGGAAGAACATTTTTTCAAGTCCCTACCCACAAGGCCCCTCTCCCGCCATCATTTTAATACTTGCAAAATCTGGAAAATATTATGTTTTAGGGCTATATCACCATTCTATCCAAACGAATAGATATTTCATTTGTGATTTTTGTTTTCCCTTAAACCTTTGTAACACTCACCTTAGCATCCCCATCTCCTAGATTTCCCCCAGGAGAAATTCCAAGAGTCGGAAGGGCAGAAGGAGAGATAAGTATATTCTTAAGTTTTATGATACATTTCACCAAACTGACCTTCACCGATTCACACTTGCACCAACTCAGAAGGAGAACATCCAAAGAGACATTTCTCTCTCCTTGGCAATCCCAGTTGGCCTGCTGGGGAGGACGGAATTAGGAAAAAAGATCGCTTGTCTTTGTGAGGACAGCTAGACGCCACCGGGTCCAGGACTCCCAGCCTGGGGAAGGGAGATTCATGATAGACATTGAAATGCAACCACCTCTCTTTGAAAACAAGGGTGGGTTGACTGTTTAACAGATTGGGGACCACAGCACCAGGGTCTCAGAAAAACCCCATCCAGGATCCACTAATTTATTCACGTACTGCCTCGTACCTTCCAGAATTTTAAAAGCAGAAAACAAATATTTGTTTATTCATCTTCTTGTCCCCTGAGATCTCAGACCACTTTAAGGTCTAGCGATCGGAGGAATGAACTCAATGAAATATTTCAAACTTTACTAAGTGGAAGGTCTTTTAGAGGGATGACTTGGCGATGAACTGGAATTCAAGGGTTGAGGGCTTCTTTACATAGATGTTTCGAGAAATCTGGAACTAGATCAAATATCCAAATGTAACGAACTCTCTTGTGCTTCTCATCTAGTTTCAACAATTACCAAACTTTCGGCGAGGACCTTGTCAACATTCTGACTTTCGGGGAGCCCTCACCCCATATCTTAAAACGCACCCACGTTACATAATAAATATAATTTCGTATAAATACAGTTTTGAGTTATGCTTTGGCAAGTTGACATAAAATTATATTTTGTCAACATTAAGCATTTATGAATTTTAATTTGGCAAGTTCACCCCCTCAACCACTCCCCTGGGCTCGTCTGAAGAAGGGTGGCCATTATGCCCAGTGGTTAGACTGGCCCTGCTTTAGATGTGCAAAATGACACCTGGATCAAGAGAAAGGAGCCATTCCACCTGTTAAAAGACCACCTTAAGGTCTAGTGATCTAGTGATTGTACTTATGACAGTTCTTATGACAATGGGCCTTTAGGTCCAGGGGGTCTGGAGGAAGAATTGTCAAAAATTTCCCTACCAATGGAAAAAAAAATCAAGAAGGTGAGATTCCCCCCCCAACCCCGTTTATTTTTGCCATCCTGTCTTGAGCATTCCCTGTGTGTCCCAGATTGTGGAAAGTCCTTGCCATTAACATTCAATCATCATAAAACATCATAGTGCTAGTAGGTGTTACTTTTCTTATTGTTTTTGCTGTTTTTATTGATGAGTCAATGTTACTCCTGTCACTGATTTTCTTTTTCTTTTCTTCAAAAATCAACTTAATTTCTATTAGCTACAAACAAATAATTGGAAAATGAAATTAAAATTTGACACAGCAACTTCAAAAACTAGAATATCATTTGAAATGAATTTAACAAAAGGTATGCAAGACTTCCACATTGAAAGTGCAAAATATGACTGAGAGAAATGAAAGGAGAGTAAATTAATGAGGAAACATGCCATGATTATAAACTGGCAGACTTAATATTGTTAAGATGTAAATTCTCCCTAAAATGACATATAGATTCAGAAAATCCCGATAAAAGTTGTCAGGAGGCTTTTGTGGGTTTTGTTTGCTTGTTTGTTTTTCTGTTTGTTTTTAAGATTCTTTTCCTGTATAGGCCATTACAGAGTACTGAGTAGAGTTCCCTGTGCTATACAGCAAGTTCTTATTAGTTACCTATTTTATGTATAGCAGTGTATATATGTCAGTCCCAATCTTCCAATTTATCCTCCCCACCCCCTTATCCCATGTTTGTTTTCTACATCCCTGATGTCACTGGTTTTCATAAGGAAACACAGGCTCAGAGAGGTAAAATAACTCACCTAAGGTAACACAGCACCTGCTGGAGTCTGAATTCAAGCTCTGGTCTTATCCAGTAGCTGATAAGATCTCTTGTGATCTCTGCTATCTAAAACCCAGCCCCTGGGTGCAGAATTTTGTCTCCTCTGCTTGCAGATAAATCTGTCATCCATTTCACCTTCTCCAAGTTTTAGTGTTCTTTTTGGTTGAACAAAGATAATAGTAAATATCTACTTACCCAGTGGTCACAGGCGTACATCAGGAAATACGTGACAAAGTCCCTTATAATGAGCAAAGTCTCCCTTAGCTGTGAGTTAATCCTCTCTCTCTACTGCTACTTTCACAAGGAAAGGCCAGAAATAGATAAAAAGGGGATTAACCAGGGACATGATCCTCTGTGAATGCTAGCAGGTGACATTTTAACCTTCACTACTGGGTCCCCAAGATTTGGCCCATTGTCCATTTGGTGTATAATAGGTGCTCAATCAATATTTATGGGAAAATAAAAAGGGATACATTCTTCAATGAAAGCATGGGTTCCTAACCTGTGAACCCCAGAGGCTCAAGGGATGGGTTACGAGACTGGCGATGTGTTCCCATGAATGAGAAGCCACCTACTCTCTGGGTTCTGGGTGTGTGCATTTCCCTGGGTGGAGAATAACAGGCATTCCTGGGATCTTCAAAGGGTCTGTGATTCATAGAAATGTGGGCTCAAGCCCTTCCAGCAGTATTTGCCCACAGAATTGGCCTCCCGGTAAAGTTTTCCTCAAAGTACAAAGTGATAAGAACAGGGTTTAAGAGATAAATAAATAAATAAATAAACAAATAAATGTAATGAGATAGGAATATATGTGCGTACGTATATCTCTCTATATTTATATAGAGATGTAATGAAATAGCTATATATGCAATTATATGTAATTAAATAACTATAGATGTATGTGTATATATGTTTGTTTCTCAAACCTTATTCAACGGCTCTTGTATATTTATAGATAAGTATTATATATAGAATTTTCATTTCTGGCAAAAACAATTATGTAACAGCAACCAAAGACATGTTGGACCATGCACAATTCCACCAGAAAATTGGCGTTCACTTCTCCGCTTTCTCTTCTCATCCTTGCGTTCAGGAATTTGAACGTTGGCTTAGAGCAGACAGTGTTTTGAAATTTACTTGTTTTTTTTTTTTTTGGCCACACCGTGGGGCTTGTGGGATCTTAGTTCCCCAACCAGGAATCAAACCCAGGCCCACGGCAGTAAAAGCATAGAGTCCCAACCACTGGATTGCCAGGGTTTACTTGTTAATTTGATTGTTATTACTCAACATAATGTGTCTCCCATGTTGCTAGATAGATTTCCTATAATCGTTTTAATCATTATGTACTAGTCCGCTCCCTTGTATAATAACTCGCTTAAGACATAGGTTATTGTGAGAGTTGAGCGAATGTGAAAAATGATCTTGGAACATGGTTCGGCACATACGAACTGTTCGACAGTGATAACATTATTTTCATTTCATCCTGACAACAAGTTTATGAGGTAGGTATTAGTATTACCCTCCTTTTGAGATGAGAAAACTAAGGCAGAGAGATGTTAATTAACTTATCCTGAGTCACACAGCTGGTCAGGAATGAAGTCCAAGAAATCAGTGAGTTAACCATTTCTGAACTCCTGGATCTTCTATCTGCCCCACCTCCTACCTTGGGGCGGGATTACTTACAGTACAGGGACCCAAGCCTTTGATGTGCTCATTCCATCTGTTTGTCTGGAGATCAGAAAGGAATACTTGGATTTATTTATGTAGTTTCTGACTCCAAAAGGCCTCTTGAGATTAAAGAGATGAGTTATTTAATTGCATTGTTGGGTTAGATGATTACCCTCCAATGGTCAAGACTTTCCTGCTCACCCTGCCGGTTTTATGACCTCAGGCAACACATTTCAATTTTCAGTTTAAATCTCAGTTTTTTCATCTCTAAAACTCTCTTCCCAGAGGGGGGCTTCACTGGCACCAGCACGATGCAATCTACCAGACTCTGGACCCCTGCCCCCTCTCACTCCATCCATCCAGCACCCCAAGTTCAAACTCATATCCCAGAATTCCCATTCCTGCTTCCCTTCCCACCCCCACCCCCCTCCTCTGCTGAGTAACCTATGGTGGCTTCCCAGTATCTCCAGGAGCAAATCTACTTTTCCTCATCTCTAAATTGAAGAGAATAACACTGACCAAGTCAGAAGTTTTTTTTATGAGGATTCAATAATAAAATACATTTCTTTAATTTATTTTTAAATTTTATTAACGTATAGTTGATTTACAATGTTGTGTTGATTTCTGCCGTACAGCAAAGTGATTCAGTTATACATATATATATATATATTCTTTTTCATATTCTTTTCCATGATGGTTTTTCACAGGATATTGAATATAGTTCCCTGTGCTGTCCAGTAGGACCTTGTTTATCCATCTTATATATACTAGTTTGCACCTGCTAATCCCAAACTCCCAGTCTATCCCTCCGCCACCTCCCCTTGGCAACCACAAGTCCATTCTCTATGTCTGTGAGTCTGTTTCTTTTATTTATTTATCTATTTATTTACTGGCTGCGTTGGGTCTTCATTGCCGCGTGTGGCTTTCTCTAGTTGTGGCGAGCGGGGGCTACTCTTTGTTGCGGTGCACGGGCTTCTGATTGCAGTGGCTTCTCTTGTTGTGGAGCACGGGCTCTAGGTGCGCAGGCTCAGTAGTTGTGGTGCGTGGGCTTAGTTGCTCCACGGCATGTGGCATCTTCCCGGAGCAGAACTCGAACCCGTGTCCCCTGTGTTGGCAGGTGGATTCTTAACCAGTGTGCCACCAGAGAAGTCCCCGTCAGTCTGTTTCTGTTTCCAATGTGCCGAACATAGTGACACCTCAGAATAAATGTATTATTACCTTCCTTATTTTTGTTGTCTTGAGAGAAGGGACGTGCCCAGCTGGTTAGAGAACTAGCGCTCATTGCATTGGTCTGTGGCAATTTCCAACACGCTGCCAACCTACACAATATTTACATCCAATTCCATTCTGGATCGGGATGAACTTTCTCTTTGAGAAGGAAAAAGCCGGTGGCGGTAGAGCTGAACAAGCCATCAGAAATATCAAATTCTAAAGGAGGCCACAGGCTGGTTCTCCCGAGAGGCCTGGCTCGAATAAAGAAAGCCCAGTGTGGTTCATGAATGCTTTTCCTCGCCTGAGAAATAGCATTCTCTTTGGGGTTCTGGGACCCCCTTAGCCTCTCAGTGGCTCTGCCCCTCAGGATTGGGAGCCTCTTGGGAAACGTTCCAGGTCCACTTTCTTTGTTTCTCTCGATTTCTCCCCGGACTCACATCTTCTGGGCACGGACTTCAGCTATCTGATTGGGGTTGTCTCAGGATTTTCCACCTGTGTGAATGCAAGGACAGAGCTCCAGACAGCTAATCTTGACCCTTCCTAACCCTTTCAAAGACATCAAGAGAAAATCCAGGAATCAGCTAGTCATCCCAGACCTCCAAAGCCGATTCAGCTGTGCTAGTGAAGGCAAGTCTCCACTAGCGCTCTTGTGGGTGTTCCCAGCATTCTGGCTGATAAGGCGTAGCCTCTGAGAAGCCTCAACGCGTGCCCAGGAGGCCAAGTGGGTGGAAGGTGTTAACAGTGATCACCTCTTACAAGAGCAGGTACCAGGCACCTTCCAGAGCTCTCTAGCTTCCATTCTCTCTATATACCTGTCCAACAGCCTGCCAGGACTGACATGCAATAAACCCCTCGGAACAGAGGAAGATACTGAGGTTCAGAGAGGTTAAGTAACACACCCAAGGTCACTTAAGTGGTGGAGCCAGGAAGTACACCCAGAACTTGCTACATGACAGATGGACTCTAACTTCTGGTCCTAAGTCTTCTGTGTGGCATCCCCTACCTCCAATTGTCCTACATTTAAAATCTGCTGCTGGAAAACATGACTTTCAGGAAAGAGCTGTTCTGCTTCTTGGAGTAAACAGGTTCCAAGCTCTTTGTGGATCAGCAGGCCTCTTTGGCCTTGGCACATACTCAGAGATTCTGGTGATCCTGGGGAGGTTTGCAAAATCAGGTCCCTGCTCATCCGTATGCATTGATGGTTGGCTTGCATTGGACAAATGCGACTCCAGAACCACCTAGAAGTAGTTTACTGAGGAAATACGGATGCACACTTCTCCTCTCTACCACCATATACATATCCAACATCTGGAACCGCGAGATTTTTTTTCTTAAATGGCAATCCAGTCAATTTTGCAATGGCCGAAACTTGTAAAAATGAACCATGGATTCAGTGCCCGAATCAACTTAGAGATTAATTTGTTTTACTGTTTGTATTTTCTTTGCAACGGATTTTATTTTATTTTTTGTTTTGTTTTGCCATTTAAATATCTTGCCCATCATTGGACACTTTCCAAATTATATTCTTTAACCGCAAAACTAATACGTCTTATTGTTAAAAAAAAAAAAAATTAGGGACTTCCCTGGTGGTCCAGTGGTTTAGACTCCACGCTTCCAGTGGACATGGGTTCGATCCCTGGTCAGGGAACTAGGATCTTGCATGCCACTTGGCTCAGCCAAAAAAAAAAAAAAAAAAGGAAAGAAAAGAAAAGAATAAATCCACCCCCGTCCCCCCAACTCAGGCCACCTTTAGTCCTCCCATACTCCAGCTCCCTAGGAGTAACAGTTGTGTGTGTGTGTTTAAAGCAATTTTTTTTTAATCTGGTGAATTATCTTAAATATCAAATTTTGCAAATGTTCAAATACCTTGAAGGCCTGGAATGTACAGATAGAAGAAAGCCTAGATTCTTCTCTGCGGCATTTGAAGACGTTGCTTATACCTCTGCAAACCACCCCCTCACCTCCACTT
Organism: Tursiops truncatus; assembly: GCF_011762595.2. NCBI lineage: Eukaryota > Metazoa > Chordata > Mammalia > Artiodactyla > Delphinidae > Tursiops > Tursiops truncatus. Next base: position 13,942,753 of record NC_047046.1, read on the forward strand.
TCTTTTTTCTTTTTTTTTTTTTTTTTGACCGCACCGCCCGGCTTGCGGGATCTTAGTTCCCCAACCGAGGATTGAACCCTCACCCTCAGCAGTGCAATCTCAGAGTCCTAACCACTGGACTGCCAGGGAATTCCCGCCCTTTTTTTTTAAAAAAAAACTACTAACATTTATCAAGCACTTCTTCAAGTAGTTTATCCTTCTCACTAACCTATGAAGTAGGTACCACTGTTCTCTCCCATTATACAGATAAGGAAACTGAGGCTGGGAGAGGTGAAGCGATTTTCTCCAGATGCCTTAGCTAGCAAGTGGCTGATCTAGGGAGCACCTCTCCTGTCCTGGCCAGAATTTCTGTCTCTGTGCCATTGGTATTTTGGATCAGATGATTCTTATCTGTTTGGGGTGAGGATGGTCCTATGCATTGTAGCATGTTTAGCAGCACCCCCAGCCTCCACCCACTAGGTGTCAGTAGTAACATCCTCTCACCTTTATTTTGACAACCAAAAAAGTCTCCATACATCGCTGGATGTCTCCATGGGAAGTGAGAACGGCCACTTTAGGCTAACATCTCATTCCCAAGCTGTGATCCAAATGTTCTCAGCCAGCATGCGCCAATAATTGATTGAATCTTTTCTTTAAAATTAATTTATTTATTGTTAATTTTGGCTGTGTTGGTCTTCGTTGCTGCGCACGGGCTTTCTCTAGTTGCCGTGAGCGGGGGCTACTCTTTGTTGTGGTGCGCGGGCTTCTCATTGCGGTGGCTTCTCTTGTTGCGGATCACGGGCTCTAGGTGTGAAGGCTTCAGTAGTTGTGGCATGCAGGCTCAGCAGTTGTGGCTCGTGGGCTCTAAAGCACAGGCTCAGTAGTTGTGACTCACAGGCTTAGTTGCTCCGCGGCATGTGGGATCTTCCCGGACCAGGGCTCGAACCCGTGTCCCCTGCATTGGTAGGCGGATTCGTAACCACTGCGCCACCAGGGAAGCCCCTCCTTACACATCTTTGATCCCAAAGCCAAGTGCAGGGTCTGGCACAAAACAGGTGTAAACATAGGCTTGGCACATGGAAAGAAAGGCACACGGGAGTAACCAGTGACGACGTCTGGGCAGGGCGGGGTTAGGGAACGACTGAATTTTCCCTTTCATCTGCATGTGTTTGTGTATCCTTTGAACCGAAAAGAAAAAAAAGTATGAGCTACTTTTATAACATAAAAAATACATAAAATTTTTCAATAACGCTGGATACACAGGTTGCTCCCAAATTAATATTGTTCATTTTTAAAAAAATTGAAGTATAGTCAATGTACAATATTGTATACATTACAGGTGTACAATACAGTGACTCACAATTTTTAAAGGGTATACTCCATTTATAGTTATTATAAAATATCGGCTATATTCCCTGTGCTGTACAATATATCCTTGTAGTTTATGTTTTATACATAGGAGTTTGTACCTCTTAATCTCCTACCCCATTTGCCCCTCCCCCTTCACTCTCCCCACTGTTAACCACTAGTTTGTTCTCTATATCTGTGCGTCTGCTTCTTTTTTGTTATATTCACTAGTTTGTTCTATTTTCCAAATTAATTTTTAAAAAATAGCTACACAAAGACATGGGGGAAAATACAGTGAAATGTCACAGGGGTTGTCCCTGGGGAGGGTTCCTTTTGTTTTTCTGCCTCTCAGGGGTTCTCAGGGGATGCATTAGAGGTACCTGTGCAGGCTCTGGAATGACACCAATCCGGCGTCATACTTGGGCTCCATTGCTCACTAGCTGCATGGCCTTGGACAAGCAAGGTCATCTTCTAGTGGAAGACCTCATCATAAGGGTTTGGAATGGCTGACAGAGGTAAGGACTGGAAAACAAAGAACTTAAATAAGAGCTCCAGCAGCAATTGTCATTATCTTTTTCATCAAACATGCCCTTTCTCTTTTTAACATGAAAAGAAGAGCAAAGCCAATCAATGTTCCTTTAAAAAAATCCTGGGGGAAGGTTATCAGAAAGTCCCCACCACCCTTCCCCCGTTCACGGTTCTCCCCTCCACAGGCAACAGCTGGGCCACCTGGTGCCTCGGGGAGGTCCTGAGAAAGCCCAGTGGCCAAAGCAGAAGAGCCTGCCTAGCCCCAGGCTCAGAGCCAGCTCTAAGAAACCCAGAGACCTTTTACAAATATACTCGCAACTCATGGGAAAAACAGCGCCGCAGCGTATCTCCCTGTAGTCGAAAATCTCAAAGAAATCCATTTTTTGCCTTTTCCACGATATTTATATGAGGTCAATTCCACGATATTTTGATAACCTAATTATTTGACTCAGGCTGATAAGAAATCTGCTGCTACCATTTGTCAACCCTGGTGGAGCAACTAGGGCAGCCAAGAAGCAGCTGGGGATGGGACCTTCAGAGCAGATGAAATAAAGATCTGAGCTCTCATTGGCCGAGTTCTGCTAGCCTAGCTGAAGCTGCCTAGCAACCTTACCGACACTGGCACCTCGTCACGACTTTTACAGGAACGACACCGAGGCTGAAGGTGACAGTGAGACTTAACCTGGGCCACCAGCTGGGCAATGATACAGCCGGGGTATGAATTGAATTCAGACAATTTACAGAGATTCAGGACACCTTTAGGATAGCCAGACACAGCCTGGCCCAGGGCCCTGTGGAATCTTGCTGCTGCTCAAAGTGTAATCCACAGACCAGCAGTAAACCTCACCGGGAGTCTGTGAATGTGTAAATTCTCAACCCGCCTCCCCTACTGAAATAGACTGTGCTCAGAACTGGCTTTGTTTTCTGTGTTCCGTGTCCCCTGTCTCCGTGCCTATCTCCACGGCTTTTGACCAGGCCTCTGTCATGTCTCATCTGAATCGCCCAAACAGCCTTTAATCTGCTCCCTCTTGCTCTTTCTAAACCCCTGCTCTAAATCCATCCATGGTTCCACATGGCCTCTGCGTTAAGCACATCCTGTTCTGGATCCTGACTTCCGTGGCTTCATCTCTCATCTCCCTCCTTCACTGCAGCCCACACTCCATGGTCCAGCCTTATCAAGGACTTGCCCTCCCTGGTATGCACCCTGCCCCTGGGGCTTTGCGTGTTCTATTCTCACTGCCTGGAACATGCTTGCTTTTCTCCATCCCCAGATTCACGTTCCCTGACCTTTGCTTCTCATTTAGCTGCTGCTTCTCCAAGGAAGTGTTCCAGCCCTTTGAGCTTGTCGCATCACGTGACGCTGTGGTGCCTGCCTGCTTACTTGTCCCCTTTTAGATTTTAAGCACCTCGAGGACAGAAATCATATCTTCCTCATTCATGGAAGTTTAGGTACTTAGCCCTAGATCTGGAACCCGGTAATGGTTTGTTGAATTAACTTAAAAGAACTCTTCAGTGCTGCTTCTTACAGCTGGGCGATTGATGTGAAGCCTCGTGGTGCTGCAAGAACCAGCCTCCATGGGACGCTTTATCTCTTTTATTTTATAACGTGTGTTTCGTTTTTATGTTTGTTTTGTGAGTCATAACTGCATAGGATACACATGGTTTAACAGATTCTCATAAAGGAAACACCAGTGTTAGCAACAGGCAGGACATAGCACCCCGCATCTCCCGGAACAAGTAACCACCACGCTGGCTTTTGGGATAATCCTTCTCTTGCTTTTATTGCGCTAACCCCTATGTATGCCTCCCTAAGCAACGTAGTTTAATATTGCCTCTTTCGCTTTTGAACTTTACATAAATGGAATCGTGCTCTATGGGTTTCTTGGGTCTGCCTTCTCTCCCTCGACATTCCATCTGTGAGACGCATCCGTGTGTGTGCAGGTCACTGTGTAACATCATTTTTTGGCTTGTTTGTTTGTGTATTTGTTTTTTGGCCGTGCCGTGCAGTTTGCAGGATCCTAGTTCCCCAACCAGGGATCAAACCCCGGGCCCCCTGCAGTGGAAGCACGGAGTCCTAACCACTGGACCACCAGGGAAGTCCCACCACCCATTTTTATTGCTGTGTAGCTCACCGTATGGATGTGCTACCATTTCTGCATTCCGCTCTTGGTAGACCTTGGGGCCGTTTCTAGTTTGAAGCCATCATGCAAATGATGTGTGAACAGCCTTCCTAGCTATGCCTCCTGGTGTGCACGCACCTGAGTTTCTCTAGGGAGAAACTGCTGGGGTGCAGGGTATGAATATACTCAACAAACAGTCCTCTAATGTGATGATAAGAGCCTTCCGCACTCTTCCTCTCCTGGGTCAGCATAGGAGGCGTTGGGAGTTTTCTTCTGCAGCCTATCTCAATCTCTTCAAAAGGTCTATTATAAAGGAAAAAGAAGAAGAAGAAGAAAGAGAAAGAAGACTTCTAGTCTATAATCTCAAATTGCCCAAGGGGCTTTCTGTTGACCTGCCAGAGGCATGTTGAGATGGAAAGGGAGCGGAATGGAGCTTCTCCTACCTTTGATGCCTATCTGAAGGAGGCTGGACTGGTATTTGGGCTTCTCCGGTGACTTAGCTGTGAAGATTGCTTTGGGGCTTCTGCTTTTTTTCAACACTAGAGGACTCATCGAGTTTTGCATTGTATGTTATCATTTTTCCCTCATGGAAATACTGATGGTCCTTTCTAATTATGAAGTTGATTTTTACAATCTCAGGAAGAAGAAAAAATCAGAATTCCAAAAAGTATAAAAAGGGAAATAAAAATTGTTGCCATTTAGAAATATGTGTGTGTGTGTATGTGAGTGTATATATGTGTGTGTGTGTGTGTGTGTGTGTGTATACATACACATTATTGGTAAAATTTGCATGTGGATGGCATATTAGATAATAGAAAGTACTTTCTCGTGGTAATGCAACAGAATATCTTTGCTCTTAGGAGATATATGAAGAATTAAGATGTAAGGCACCCTGATATCAGAAACTTACTTTCAAATGGTCCCACAAAAATAACAACCATAACAGGGATGGACATAGAGGTAGGTATGAATATAGATACAAGTATAGGCATACTCATAGATATAAAGCAAATGTGGCAAAACGTCATCAGTGCTGAATCTGGCTACAGAGCGTATGGGAGTTCTTTGCACTGTACCCACAGCTTCTCTGTCAAATTTGAATTTTCTTCCAGGCTTATCGAGACACAATTGACATATAACATTGTAAAAGCTCACATCCCACAAGGTGATGATTTGATACATGTATCTATTACAAAAGAATTACCACAATAATGAGGTTAGTTAATGCATGTATCATATCTCATGGTTACATTTGTGTGTGTCTGTGCCGAGAACGTTGAAGATCTGCTCTCTTGGCAACTTTCAAGTATACAACAGAGTATTGTTAACTACACACACCATGCTGTACATTTGTACCTTTTGACCAACATCTCCCCATCTCCCCTACCCTCCCACCTCCTGGCAACCAGCAATCTACTCTCTTTTTGCTATGCGTTTGGCTTTTTCAAGATTTCACATACGAGTGAGATCATACAGTATCTGTCTTTCTCTGTCTGACTTATTTCACTTAGCATAATGCCCCCAAGGTCCATCTGTGTTGTTGTAAATGGCAGAATTTTCTTCCTTTTTTATGGCTAAATAATGTTTCATTGCATATAAATACCACATTTTCTTTATCCATTCATCTGTTTATGAACACTTAGGTTGTTTCCATACCGTGTCTATTGTGAATAATGCTGCAATGAACATGAGGATGCTGTGAACCCACTTATTACCTTTTGTCTTATTGATAGCAGCCATCCTCACAGGTGTGAAGTGATACCTCATTGTGGTTTTCGTTTTTTTGTTTGTTTGTTTTTAAAATTTATTTATTTTATTTATTTTTGGCTGCATTGGGTCTTCATTGCTGTGCATGGGGTTTGTCTAGCTGCGGTGAGCAGGGGCTAGTCTTTGTTGCAGTGCGTGTGCTTCTCACTGCGGTGGCCTCTCTTGTTGCGGAGCGTGGGCTCTAGGCACACGGGCTTCCGTAGTTGTGGCACGTGGGCTCCGTAGTTGTGGCTCACAGGCTCTAAAGCGCAGGCTCATTAGTTGTGGCACACGGGCTTAGTTGCTCCGCGGCATGTGGGATCTTCCCGGACCGGGGCTCGAACCCGTGTCCCCTGCATCGACAGGCGGACTCTCAACCACTCTGTCACCAGGGAAGCCCCCCACACACATAATTTTGCATGCATGAGATTGTACTACACTTGCTGGCTTGTAACAATTACTTTTTATTCAATAATACACTGTTTTCTCTTCATGTTAATGTCAAGGTCAGCCGCCTCATGCTTAAAGGCTGTTCAGCACGTTCTATTATATGAATATTCTTTAGTTTACTTAACCAATTCTCTTTGGTTGGTTTTCCCTATTGTTGGACTTCTAATTTTTCCAGTTTTGCCGCTATTATAAACAACACTGCAGTGAACATCCTTTTGTATTGATCTTTGCTTCTATTTCCCAGTAAGTTCTTCAGTATAAACAAGTTCTGTTTTCCTTAAATTTTAAAACTTTTGGATCAAATTCTTCATTGTGTGCTTGTTTTAATTTTTTATTGCAATATATATATTTTTTAATTAACTAATTTACTTATTTACTTTTGGCTGCGTTTGGTCTTCGTTGCTGCGCACGGGCTTTCTCTAGCTGCGGCAAGCAGGGGCTACTCTTTGTTGCAGTGCACAGGCTTCTCATTGCAGTGGTTTCTCTTGTTGTGGAGCATGGGCTCTAGGCCTGCGCTTCAGCAGTTGTGGCACGCGGGCTCAGTAGTTGTGGCAGGCGGGCTCTAGAGCTCAGGCTCAGTAGTTGTGGTGCACAGGCTTAGTTGCTCCACAACATGTGGGATCTTCCCGGACCAGGGCTCGAACCCGTGTCCCCTGCATTAGTAGGCAGATTCTTAACCACTGTGCCACCAGGGAAGTCCCTGCAATATATTTTAAAACTGTTTTCTTGAGATATAATTGACATATAACATTGTATTAGTTTTAGGTTGTCAACATAATGATTTGCTATATGTATAAATTATCACATGATTAACACCCATCACCTCACAGAGTTACATTCTTTTTTCTTGTGATGAGAACTTTTAAGATCTATGTTCTTAACTTTCAAATATACAATACGGTGTTGTTAACTATAGTCTGTGCTTAGCTGTTTTGAATGACTATCTGTTGGTTTTGCATCCTTAATCTGCCTGAAGCTCTTTACTTGACATTGTCTCATTTAATTTTTACAACAGTGCCATGGGGTAGGTACTGTCATTATGCATATTCTAAAGATGAGACCAAGGTTTAGCAAGGTTAATGACTCATCCAAAGTCACACAGCCAGCTTTATCTAATTCGAGGAGTCTGAGTGTCTAAAACAATTGACTTTACTTAAAAAGAAGATGTGGGACTTCCCTGGTGGTGCAGTGGTTAAGAATCCGCCTGCCAATACGGGGGACACGGGTTCGAGCCCTGGTCCGGGAACATCCCACCTACCGCAGAGTCACTAAGCCCCTGCGCCACAACTACTGAGCCTGCGTTCTAGAGCCCGTGAGCCACAACTACGGAGCCTGCGTGCTACAACTACTGAAGCCAGCGTGCCGAGAGTCTGTGCTCCGCAGCAAGAGAAGCCACCGCAATGAGAAGCCCGCGCACCACAAGGAAGAGTAGCCTCCGCTCGCCGCAGCTAGAGAAAGCCCGCGTGCAGCAGTGAAGACCCAAAGCAGCCAAAAAGAAATACATAAAATAAATTAATTTTTAAAAAAATAAAAAAATTAAAAGTAAGATGCACCTGCAATTTCCTTCTATGATCAAACCACGCAAAAGAAAGGCTGATTCGACTGCCGTTCCCAAACCGGCGTGACCAGAATCCTGATGGTGGTGGTGGCGAGGCCCTCAGCTTCTGCTGGAGCTCTGCTGCCCCCTGGTGGCAATGCCCTTTCATTGCTTAGATGGTCAGTCTCTCAGCCGGGGCCGGTTGTAATTGAATTCACACCCTTTAGACAAGATCACTAGCAATACTATAGTCATTAAGTAAATATTTTCAAGGACCCTGCACTGAGACTTACATACACTATCAATCCAATCTTGCAACGTGGTGATTATCCCCGTGTCATAGAGAAGGGACTAGGATTCAGAGGTTAACTGGTCAAGGTCATGTGGCTCTCTAATGACAAAACTAATCCAATCCTAGTTTTCGCTGGTGCTTAAGGGATCCCCGTACTTCTCCCAATCTGGTACAAATCAACATCCTTGAAACCCTTTGGTAAATTTAATTTGCCCCCAAAGCAGTATAGTACAGAGATTTAGAGTATGGGTTCCAGGGTCTGACAGTCCTGAATCTTTTTTTTTTTTTTTTTTTTTTTTTTTTGCGGTACGCGGGCCTCTCACTGTTGTGGCCTCTCCCATTGCGGAGCACAGGCTCCGGACGCGCAGGCTCAGCGGCCATGGCTCACGGGTGCAGCCGCTCTGCGGCATGTGGGATCTTCCCGGACCAGGGCACGAACCCGCGTCCCCTGCATCGGCAGGCGGACTCTCAACCACTGCGCCACCACGGAAGCCCTGACAGTCCTAAATCTTAATCCCCCCACTGAGTGAGTAGTGCAAGTAAAGCTCAGGGTCTGGTATTTAAGAAGCAGTCAATAAATTAGAGCTTTATATCAAAGTAGTGCAAAGACCGGGGATCAGAGTCCTGGATGTGAAATGGTGAGAATCGGCAGTCTGGATTCACGTCCTAGCTCTGATATTGACAAGATGGGAGCAAGTCCCTTTGCTCTCAGAAACTCTGTTTCCTCCTCCATCCAAGACATTCTTGCAAAGGCTATTTATCGATTTGCAGCCCCTGCTCTTGGCCTTGAATCTGATGCTGAGCCTCACAGTTTCCTCACCTCGCAAGTAGAGACAAGAAATAGACAAGATTTCACAGTGTTCTTACCAGGCAGCAACTACACTGGTGCTACCTACGTGAACGTTCTGTTAATGAAAGGGGCGTATGAGGATTCTCAGCAGTCAGGGGGCTTGAGACCTCCTGAGGGAGCAAAAAGACATAAACTGATGACTAAATGTTTTCTGAATGCTTAATATTTGCCGAGCACTCTTCTCTGTGCTCACAAACGACCCATTTGATGCTCACATCAGCTTTAGGAAGGAGGCCGTTTTATTTGGTGATATGAATGAGGAGGGGGGCATGTGATACAGATCTAGCCAATCACAGTTGTCCATATCCCGGCCACAGTGATTGGCTCAGGGAAGACCATATGACCCAAGTCTAACCAATCATTTCCTTCCCTGGCATTGTGTACCTGGATGCTGGAAGAAAAAGAAAAAATTCTCTTAGCTCCCAAGGGCTGAGGTGATGTCAGCCCAGCCTAAGGCTGTCTGGGGTGGGTGATGCTTGCCCTGGAAGAAGCCAGGTAAACTGCATGAGAACGAGGCCAGTGCAGAGAGAAGAGCAATGGAAGAGAGTTGAGACCAGCTAATGTTGTTTGCATTTCAGTGTCCACTTTTTCTCTTCCAAGTACAGGAACCAGTGAATCCTATTTTTTTCTTAAGCTATTTGTTGGGATTCTGTCATTTACAACAAAATGGTCCTCACCCAATGCACATACAGAAATAATAGTAAAAGTTATGACCACCAATATAATAATATTGATCTTTATGGCTTCGTGTGTGGTGGCATTTGACATTTTTGTGATGGGTTGAATGTGTCCCTCCCCAGCCCCCTTTGTGTCATTCGTATTTTGAAGCCCTAACACCCAATGTGATGCTATTGAGAGATAATTAGGTTTAGATGAGGTCATGAGGGTGGGACCCCATGGTGGGAATTTTGCCCTTTTAAGAAGAGGAAGATGGAGAGATTTCTCTCTCCGTGCATACACACCCAGGAAAGGCCATGTGAGGACACAGCGAGAAGGTGGCCGTCTGCAAGCCAGAAAGAGAGCCCTCACCAAGATCTGACTCTGCCAGGACCTTGATCTTGGACTTTCCTGCCTCCAGATCTCCAGGAAACAAATGTCTATTATTTAAGCCACCCAGTCTATGGATTTTGTTGTAGCAGCCTGAGCTGTTTCAGACAGTCTTCAAGATGCAAACATCATCCTCTCTGCAAACCCTTCCTGGATTCCCCAAGTGAAATTAGTCACTTTATAATAAATGCATCTTATGTCATCATTATGTTTTTTATTCTATAGAATTGTAAGGTCAGATGTGCCTTGACTTTTATGTCTTCTTGCTTCTGCTCACGATTTCTTCCACCTGGTTTGCCCTCTCCTCCCCATTTAGAGGGAGTTAGCCCTGCAGTTATAAAGGACAGCAGCTTCCGAATCAGACAGAAATTCCACCTCCTTCTATTTGACTCTTTGACCAGAGTCAAATCCCTTACCTTCCTGAGCCTCAGACTTCTCATCCACAAGTTGGGCATAATAGTGGTACAGGCTACACAAGATTCATGTGATCAAATTAAATCATGGCAAGTGTTAAGTTCACAATAACTGTTAGTGAATTCTTTAATAATACTTTATCTTATGAGGCTATTTCTTGGTGGTGTTTGAGGTTGTGGTCAAGGTTCAATGGGGGGGAGGTTTGGAAGAAACACTCTGTTTGAATGTTCCCATCATAAACCTCAATCTAGGTTAATCAGCATGTATATATCAGAGGCTCAGCGTAAGCCCCCATTTATCCCCAGAGATGAAGGAATTCCCATAAAACCTTAGGTCTCCAAATAGACATCTTCCCACACTCAGCACATCCCATTCGCACAATCTTGGGCCTCTCCAAGGAATACAGTTGTCGGCGGAAGGACATGAATGAGTCCCACTGCGGAGGGATACTTTGCAAGATGCTCTGCGCTGGATTCTTATTTTGGAAAGTAAGTCTTCATAACGTGAAACGTCCACGTCCGCTTAGTTAGATTGGGAGACTCTCCTTTGGGTACCACAGCTCTGATGGCTGCTGAATAATTTTGATACTTCCCAGCCTCTCCTTGGGTAGGTGATCCTCATCAAAAGCATGTGGGTTCTGCAGCCAGAGAGACCTGGGCAGGAATTCTGGCTTCTCCACGTCCTTGCTATGTAATATCAGTTCTCATCTTACCCCCTCAAGTCCTACCTCTACATCTATAACACAGGGATACATACCTTTCATAGCTGTCGTTTAAAGATTAAATTAGATGATATCTTTGCCAAGTGCTTTGATACCTTGTGTTCCAGGTATGTATAGCTTTGGGACAAACCACCTGAAAACTTAGTACCTTAAAACAACAGCAACATTTATTTTGCTCTCAGCTATGCAGTGTGGCAGAGCTTGGTGGGGACAGCTTGTCTACGCTCCACAGAGCATCAGTTGGGTGGTTGGAAGTCTGGGGGCTGGGATTATCAGCTGACTCACTCATTCACGTCCCTGGTGATTGGTGCTGGCTTGCGGCTGGTTCTGTAACTGAGGTCATTGGCCAAGACACCTCCACGTGTCCTCTTGGTGTGGCCTGGGCTTCCTTGCAACACGACAGCTAGGTTTTAAGGGTGGGTTTCCAAAAGCAAGAAAGGCTGCTTGGGTTCAAGGGGAGGGGAAATAGTTCTACCTCTTGATGAGGGGGATGTCAAGACTCTGGAAGAGAATATGAGACCAGAAATATTGCTATGGCTTTTGGGGGACAAATACAGATTGCCTCATCTAGTAAGTGCTAAAGAAAGAGCAAGTCTTCAGCTCTCTCCCTCTTTGGGCCTTACATGTATATTCTCTAATCTGTAAGACAGGATTAAATGACTCCTACTTTGTGGAAAAGTTGAAAAAACTGCAAACGGTATATGAAGATTTCCTGCTATGTAGTAGGTGTTCAATAAATGGGTCATTATAATATTAACTCATATGAATTCGGCCATTGCCAGGTGCCAGGCACTCCCTTCAGAACACTTCATTGTGTTTTATTTCATTTCATCCTCACAACAACCCTATGAGGTAAGTGGTACTATTATTTCCATTTTACAGATAAAGGGACTGTGGCTCAGAGAGGGTAAATGACTTGCCTAAGTGTCACACAGTAGGTTAGTAGGATTTCCAGGATTCAAACCTAGACAGTGTGACTTGGGCATGAACGCTTTCAAACGTAACACGGCACTGCTTCTTAGTGATAGAAGTTGTGGCCCACTCAGTACAAAATTTTACAGTGTGACCCAATGGAAAATACTAAATCTATAGGGGCAAGAAACAGAAGCCAATGTAGAAAACGTGATTAAAAGCTGAGACTGGATGGGCACCTGGTGCCAGGGAGGCAAAGGCTGAAGTTTAACTGTACCCACCAGTCATAAATTATTAACTCATGGCCAATCCTGTGGTTATCTAGAACTCCACCAAGGGGTTTAGGGTTGACATGTACACACTGCTATATTTAAAATAGGTGACCAACAAGGACTTACTGTATAGCACAGAGAACCCTGCTCAGTGTTCTGAAATAACTTAAATGGGAAAAGAATTTGAAAAAGAATAGATACATGCATGTGGATAACTGAATCACTTTGCTGTACACCTGAAACTAACAGAACACTGTTAATCAACTACACTCCAATAGAAAATAAAAATTAAAAAAAATTTTAAAAGTAAAATCCCATTTTAGTAAAAGAAGAAATTATAAGCATATATGGAGAAAGTTAGAAAGGTATACAATAAAATGTCGAGAAGAGTTTAAAAAAAATAGATGAACCCCTCCCATCCAGATTATTTTGAAGCAAATCTCGACAGATATTAAATACTACTACTACTAATTACTAATGATAATAATCACAATAGTGGAAACTTTCTGCAACAGCAGGCTCAGAAGGAAAGAGAGTAGAGCTATTCTCAACCACCAACATCCCTGGGCTGGAGTCATCTCTGGGGACAGGGGGTCATACCCAGAGCTGAGGCGTCTTGAGAGTCAAACAACAGAGAGGTCTCCTGGGGACCATGACCGCATGTGGAGAGAAACAGGCCTCTGAGGTCTTTGGTGTCTCCATCATCTCTCTCCTAAGGCTTCAGTAGCCCCTCCAGACGGAGACAGTCACTGCACCATAAATTTCCAGAACTGAGACCTTTGGTTTGGAAGGTTTTCTGGTTCCCTTGCCCTCTCCACCCTGTGATGTTGAAACTTGTTGCTTTGCTCCATGTTCCGACTGTGGGTGTAATTATTGCCAGGGGACCAGCAATTAACCTGCCACAGCGCGAGCGGGAAGGGGTCTGTGGCTGTGTCCTGTGACAGAGCAGACGGCATGTTGAGGTCCAGCAGAAGCGCCCGGGATGTCTGCTCTTAGGCAGGGGGTGGGGGACGGGAAGCAGGGGATGCTGGGGCCACAGAAGGGTCAGCATTTCTCACCTATCTCATCAGAATTGGAGCGCAGCGGAGAACTGGAATTTTATGAGGGAGAATAATACCTCTGTTTGTACCCGAGGTGCTGGAAAATGTCCCCTTCCTAATTTTCTCCTAGTATCCTTTTCTTTTTTTTAAATTAATTAATTCATTCATTTGTTTTTGGCCGCATTGGGTCTTTGTTGCTGCACGGGGGCTTTCTCTAGTTGAGGTGAGTGGCGGCTGCTCTTCGTTGCTGTGCGTGGGCTTCTCATTGCATTGGCTTCTCTTGTTGCAGAGCACGGGCTCTAGGCACTCAGGCTTCAGTAGTTGTGGCACATGGGCTCACTAGTTGCGGCTTGCTGGCTCTAGAGCGCCTGCTCAGTAGTTGTGGCACATGGGCTTAGTTGCTCCGTGGCATGTGGGATCTTCCCGGACCAGGGCTTGAACCTATGTCCCCTGTGTTGGCAGGTGGATTCTTAACCACTGCGCCACCAGGGAAGTCCTTCCAAGGACATGTTTGGTTCAGGCTTTCTTCCTCTCCCTGCTTTTGAGTTTCAGATTTTGACAATCGCTGGGAGTTAAAACTGGAGGTCGAGAGAGAGTAGAAAGATTTACATCATTAAAAAGGCCGACGAAGAGAAAAGACGGATCAGACAGACTGGGGATTCAAAACCTACTCCCCACTTACTAACTGTTGGGGTATCAGGACTCTCTGAGCCTCACTCCCTATTTTTGTAAAACGAGAATAGTAATGCTTTCCTCTTGGGATTCTTGTGCACATAAAACAAGATGTTCTGTTATAAAATATTGGTTATATTCCCCATGTTGTACAGTATACCCTTGTAGATCTTTTTTTTTTTTTTTTTTTTTTGTGGTACGCGGACCTCTCACTGTTGTGGCCTCTCCCGTTGCGGAGCACAGGCTCCGGACGCGCAGGCTCAGCGGCCGTGGCTCACGGGCCCAGCCGCTCCACGGCATGTGGGATCTTCCCGGACCGGGGCACGAACTCGTGGCCCCTGCATCGGCAGGCGGACTCTCAACCACTGCGCCACCAGGGAAGCCCCTTGTAGATCATTTTATACCTAATTGTTTGTACCTCTTCCTCCCCTCCCCCTATATTGCCCCTCCGCGCTTCTGCTTCCCCCCCCCCGGTGACCACTGGTTTGTTCTCTATATCTGCGAGTCTGCTTCTTTTTTGTTATATTCACTAGTTTTTTGTACTTTTTAGATTCCACATATAAGTGATATCATATGGTTAAAAAAAAAAAAAAAGAAAGAAAGAAAGAAAGAAAAAAACAAAACAAACCAAAAAACCCGGGGGGGTGGTGGTGGTGGGATGAATTGGGAGGTTGGGATTGACATATATACACTACTATGTATAAAATAGATAACTAATGAGAACCTACTGTATAGCACAGGGAACCCTACTCAGTGCTCTGTGGTGACCTAAATGGGAAGGAAATCCAAAAAGGAGGGGGTATAGTATACGTATAGCTGATTCACTTTGCTGTGCAGCAGAAACTAACACAATACTGTAAAGCAATTATACCCCAATAAAAATTTTTTTAAAAAGCCACCAAGATGTTCTCTGTAAGGCACTTAGTACATTAGCGTGTGATGAATACATTCATCTCGGTGTCTGACGTGGATGGACACTTCATTCCTGGCTCAGGCTGCTGCCTGGGAAGTGGGTCAAAGTGTGTTTGCGGCGGGGCGTTGAAAGCTCTAGTGGTGGAAGGCACAACACTGGGTGATCGTGAACCTGTGAAACCTGACAAAGGGCTACCCAGCGACAAGGAGGTGGGAGATTTTCTGGCACTGGGAGCCTAGCAAACAAGAGGAAAATAGGGGAGTGAATCACTGAGAAAAATAAAATCTTCCTGTTTGCACACAGGTTTGCTTTCTTCCTGTGTGATGCAACCTCAGGGGCCATAAGACTCTTCATTATATGAAATATCAGGGGCCATTGAACCAGGGTCGTACCACAGGGTGCTGGGAATTGCCATGAAATGATAGGTTATTGGTGAATAATGACCCCTTCTCTTTTCTTTAGAAGTCAACAGGACCCTACAGGTATATTATCATCTCATGCCTTCTCATGACCTCTTTCTGACCTCCCTTCTTTTTTTTTTTTTTGGCCGCACCATGCAGCTTGTAGGATCTTATTTCCCCTACCAGGGATTGAACCTGGGCCCTGGCAGTGAAAGCGCTGAGTCCTAACCACTGGACCACCAGGGAATTCCCTAAGACCTCCCATGTTTACAACAGCAATGAGCTCAGAGAGTGGAGGAAACCTTTCCAAACTGATGGTAGGGAGGCCCTCGTGGGACCAGAGCCCAAAGTCTTAATTCATTCAATATTTACATCCATACAGGGTCCTTGTAACTCTACCTAACCTTCTGGAATTACTTAGGAACAGTAAGAAGAAACCATTGAGTTGAGGAATAATTTCATTCATGGGTGACTTAAAATGGGCAGCATGAAAATAACCTATATGTCCAGCAGGAGGGGATGAGTTGAAACATTATAGTACGTTTATAAGGAACATTATACTGGCACTAAAAACAGTGCTGTGTGGGCTTCCCTGGTGGCGCAGTGGTTGAGAGTCCGCCTGCCGATGCAGGGGACGCGGGTTCGTGCCCCGGTCCGGGAAGATCCCACACGCCGCGGAGTGGCTGGGCCCGTGAGCCACGGCCGCTGAGTCTGCGCGTCCGGAGCCTGTGCTCCGCAACGGGAGAGGCCACAACAGTGAGAGGTCCGCGTACTGCCAAAAAAAAAAAAAAAAAAATAGAGTTCAACCTAATATTTATATACTAGGTTCATGGGGAGAAAAAAAAGAGGACTTCCTTCCCCACACTATTTATTGGGAAGCTTATAAGAGCTGGTACTGTGTCCAGCACGTCACATGCATCGGCTCATATAATGAATGGGTCACAGAATCAGCCCAATGACCCACAGAGGTTATGCATTATGAAAAGCCCCATCTCCTGAGGTTCAGAGAGGTTGAGTTTCTCACCCGAGGTCACAGAGCTGTCTAACCTCAGAGACACTGCTCAGAAACACCAAGCAACATTCACTTGTCTCTGCATACGGATATGTCTGTATAGCCTTTGGCAAATTTGACTTGGACCTGTTGGGTCTACTGCTTGTCTATAAGTCATCTTAAGAGTTCAGGTCGTGTCTTATTTACCTGTGAATTTCCATACAGCGCCTAACACTTTAGTAGCTGTCCAGCTGGTGTCTTATGATAATTCCATGAGGTTGTATGGAGGGTTGTATTGTATTGTGCGAAAGAAAACAGTGATGAGTATGAATTTGCTGTTGGCTACATACAGCGCCCTGATGTCTGAGCAAAGCTCTAAATGGGGCCCTAGCTCTTGTCTGGTCTCAAAGTACCTGGGTTGAGATTTCTGCCACTTACTGCTAAAGGACAAACGCTCAGAGTCAAGGTTTCCTCATCAGACGGAATAAGGGGCAGGGGATGGGCATTCCTACCTGGAGGAATTATTGGAAGGAATAGATGAGAATAACATTTAAAAGGGAGCATTAAACAAATCCATGCTCTATTTTACTGAGTATTTATCACTATACTATTTATAGAGCCTGGGATGTTGTCTGTGTTCACACATATATGTTTGAGAAATGATTGGCTATTTCTGTAAGGAAGTGCTTTTTCGTGTCAGATTTATTTTTTCAAAAACGGGTGCTTTTTAACAGATACACACTATATAAAATAGGTGAACAATAAGGGTTTACTGTAGAGCACAGGGAACTGTGTTCAACATCTTGTAATAACCTATAATGGAAAAGAATCAGAAAAAATATATAACTGAATCTCTTTGCTGTACACATGAAACTAACGCAATATTGTAAATCAACTATACCTCAATTGAAAAATGCAGGCTTTTGGTACATCTATCTCACGAATTCATGCAATAAGTATTTGAGTGCCTACCACGTGCCACCCACCTAAGGACCGAAAATAGAGCAATAAACCAATAGGGCAACTATCCCTGCCCTCACGGAGTCAAAAGTCAAGCCCTTGCACATGTAGGCAAATTACAAACTCACAACTGCGGCTCTCTAAAATTCACTTTGAGTTTCCTTCTATATAGCCTAAAATAGTGCTTCCTAAACACTGTGAAAAGTTGATGAAAAAGCAGCTAAAAGTTGTGAAGGTCATTGCCCCGGAAAAAGCAGAGGGGTGAGAGAGTTGTGGGCAGGGACTGACTCTCTCCTCTTTTCGCGGCACTGTTTCTAGCTTTTTAACCTTACGGATATGTTACTTTACTAAATTAAAATTTTTTTTTCTACAAACACTGGAGTAAGGTTGCCTGTTTTCAAATCTTCTATCGGTCACTTTCTAGCTCTGTGATATTGAGAAATTTACTTCATCCCACCCTTACACTCAGTTTTCTAAATCTTTATTTTTCTTTAAGTTTTGTTTTGTTTTTGTTTTAGCTGTGCAGCATGCGGGATCTTAGTTCCCCGACCAGGGATCGAACCCACGCCCCCTGCAGTAGAAGCTCTGAGTCTTAACCACTGGACCGCCAGGGAAGTACCTCTAAATCTTTAAAATGGGGATATATAAGCATCTCTCCGAAAAGAGTCATTGGGATACTTCCATGCAATAATGTGTGTAAAGTGTTTAACGTCGTAAGCACCCAGGAAGTATTAGCTTTGGCCCCTGTCCTTCAAGTACCAGCTGAAGTGTTATTTTTCTGACTTCTCTGCCCACGCCAATCCCAATGCTATCCCCCCACCGATATCCTGCTTATATAGTTGTTGGTCTAATGTCTGCTTTTCCATTAGACTGAAAACCCTAGGAAAGAAGACATCAGGTCTTTTTATGTCCTGCTATATCCTCGAGGCCCAGGAAAGGTGTATCCTTTTCAAGACTGAGATAACTCAGTCTTGAATAGGTAAAATGTGTTCCTAAATGAGAGAGACCAGATTCAAAGCTGGAGTGACCCGTCGTCCTGGTTTGCCAGAGACTGAGTTTTCCCACATGCTGAACTTTTTTTTTTTTTTTTTTAGCCACGTCACACAGCTTGCAGGATCTTAGTTCCCCAACCAGGGATCCAACCCGGGTCCCCTGGCAGGGAAAGCATGGAGTCCTAACCACTGGACCGCCAGGGAGTTCTCCGCACATGCCAAGTTTTCAACGTTAAAAGCAGTAGAGATCCTTGCAAACTGGGACGAGTTGGTGATCCTCTTTCAAACCTAGGTATGATTTGACTCCTGGGACCAGAACTCAGCGCCTTGCCATTGTCTCGAGATGTTTGTATCTGGAAATGTTTTTAAATGTTGACTTGCCTTAGCCAGAAAATGGGAGGTCTTACTGGATAATGAGGGAGCACATTGCGAAAACAGAAGCAGAGTAGAAAAAGAACAAGAATTCCCCAAGAACCAGGGTAGCCCTGGCTGCTTCTGCAGCCCTAAGCCAGGTTCCAGCCAAAAGATGTAAGGATGAGCAAACTTTTGTGTGGGAAGGGCTTTGACGTTCTCGGAGCCGAGGTTATCAGGAAAGCCAAGTTGGCCCAGCTCTGGTCCTGATCGTTATTTATGACTTCATTGCTAAGATTATGATAATAATAAATAATAAATAAATAAATAAATATTTTTAAAAACAGTGAAATCGTGCTGTAATACTGTCTTGTAACCTCTTTCTTTTCCATACGACAATATAATATTAATGTGTAATCAGGACTATTGACGTTTGGGGCTGGATAATTCTTTGATGTGGGGCCCGTTCCGTGCATCTTAAGATGTTGGCAGCATCCTTGGCTTCTGCCCACTACATCCTGGTACCACTTGCCTCTCCCCTTAGTTGTGACAATCAAAATGTCTCCAAACGTTGCTGAATGTCGCCTGGGAGGCAAACGCACCCTTGATTGAGGCCTAGTTTCTATATTTATTTTTAAACCTTATTTATATATTTATATGTTTGTGGAGTTCTTTTTTTTTTTTCAATGGAGTTCTTTATTTAATGTCTGTTCTCTTTTACTAGACTACAAGCTCCATGTTGGCAAAGGCTGATTTTTTTCTTAAGGGTGTACAGTATGATATCACTTACAAGTGGAATCTAAAAAAATGCAGCAAACTAGTGAATATAACAAAAAAGAAGCAGACTCACAGATGTAAAGAACACACTAGAGGTTACCATTGGGGGTATGGAAGGGGAGGGGCAAT
Organism: Tursiops truncatus; assembly: GCF_011762595.2. Lineage (NCBI taxonomy): Eukaryota > Metazoa > Chordata > Mammalia > Artiodactyla > Delphinidae > Tursiops > Tursiops truncatus. The sequence continues at coordinate 13,962,194 of NC_047046.1, forward strand.
ATAGGGAAGGGGGAGGGGGAGGTGTAAGATATGCTACAGGGAGGTATTGTACAACATGGGGAATAGAGCCAATATTCTGTAATAACTGTAAATGGAAAGTAATCTTTAAATTGTATACAAATTTTTTTCTATTCGGTTGCACCAGGTCTTGGTTGTGGCTCGCACGCTCCTTAGTTGTGGCATGTGAACCCTTAGTTGCGGCATGTGGACTCTTAGCTGTGGCATGTGGGATCTAGTTACCTGACCAGGGATCAAACCTGGGCCCCCTGCATTGGGAGCACAGAGTCTTAACCACTGAACCACCAGGGAAGCCCCTATATAAAATTTTTTTTTAAATTTTAATAAAAATTAAAAATAAAGGGCTTCCCTGGTGGCGCAGTGGTTGAGAGTCTGCCTGCCGATGCAGGGGACACGGGTTCATGCCCCGGTCCGGGAAGATCCCACATGCCGCTGAGCGGCTGGGTCCATGAGCCATGGCCGCTGAGCCTGTGCGTCCGGAACCTGTACTCTGCAACGGGAGAGGCCACAACAGTGAGAGGCCCGCATAACGCAAAAAAAAAAATAATAATAATAATAAATTAATTAAATAAAGTGGACAAGAAAGAAAAGTACACCCACGACTTCCATTGTTGGTGATGAACCCAGATCGCTTGGTTGAGGTGCTACTTGTCGGGTTCTCCCCTGGAGAGTCACCCTTTGTTCCCTGTCCCTTACTGTCATTTCTGGAAGCAAGTCACTACGCTCAGACCACACTTAAGGGACGGAGTCGTGCTCCACTGCCTCACTGGCCGCGTAGCTACATAAATTATTTGCAATTCTTCTGCCTGGGAGATTTGCCTCTTCTCCCTGGCATGTGGCTTTTCTTCTGTGTTCCCCGGCATCGTGCACAGAAGTCTGTCAGAGAGCTCGACACCTCCCGTCCTGGTTAGAATACTCCCTGGGGAGGCATCTCCGGAAAGCTTGAGAAACAGGTGCAGCTTGGCATCGGAGCAGGCAAAACTCCGTCTAAAGGTCAGGTTCTGCTGCTACCCACAGCTGTTACCCACAGATGTCTTGAGCCAGTTACTTACACACTTTGTTTGGTGTGTAACAAGGCAGCCCAACACATAGTGGCTTGGAACAACCATTTTATTTTGCTCTCCACTTTGCGGGTCAGGTATTCCGGATGGCTCATGGGGGCAGTTCTTACTTGGGGACTCTCATGCTGTGGCAGTTAGATGTGCATTAAAGTGTACAGAAGGACTTCCCTGGTGGGCCAGTGATTAAGACTCCACGCTTCCACTGCAGGGGGCACGGATTCGATCCCTGGTCGGGGAGCTAAGATCTTGCATGCCATGTGATGTGGCAAAAAAAAAAAGTTAAAAAAGTTTTTTTTAATTTTAAAAAATTAAAATTTTTTTTTAATTTTTAAAAAGCTGCTGACATACAATGGTACAATTGGATTGGGCATCCCAGATGGCTCACCTGCCTGGTTGGCTGGCTGCCGGCTGCCCAGCTGGGGTACAACCAGAGTGTCTACATGGGATCTAACTAGCATGGCAGTCTCAGGGAAGCTGAGCTTCTAATATGGTGGCTCAGGGTCCAAGCAAAAATGTCCCAGCAAATAAGATGGGAGCTGCGGCAACACTTGACCCAGCCTCAAAAACCACACCGACTCACTTCATCTTTTATGGGTTTTAAGTGAGTCACTAAAGTCAGGCCAGATTCAAGGGGAAGAAACACAGACCTCATTTCTCTATGGGAGAATTCTCAAATAATTTATAGCTGTTTTCAAAAAACCCTCCAGGGTGTGAATTTCCCCATTTGAAAATTAGGGCTCTAGAATGGATAAAGAAGATGTGGTGTATATCTATCTATCTATCTATCTACCTATCATCTATCTATACAATGGAATACTACTTTGCCATAAAAAAAGAATGAAATAATGCCATTTGCAGCAATGTGGATGGACCTAGAGATTATCATACTAAGTGAAGTCTGAAAGAGAAAGACAAATACCATATGATATCAATTATATGTGGAATCTAAAATATGACACAGATGAGCTTATCTAGGAAACAGAAACAGACTCAGACATAGAGAACAGACTTGTGGTTGCCAAGGAGGAGGGGAGATTGGGGAGGGATGGATTGGGACTTTGGGATTAGCAGATGCAAACTATTAGATATAGGTTGGATAAACAACAAGGTCCTACTGTATAGCATAGGGAACTATATTCAATAGCCTGTGATAAAACACCATGGAAAAGAATATGAAAAAGAATGTATATAAATATATATGTATAACTGAATCACTTTGCTTTATAGCAGAACTAACACAACATTGTAAATCAACTATACTTCAATAAAACACATTTTTTAAAAAAAGAAAATTAGGGATCTAGATAACCAAGTGATTCCTAAAGATTTATCCAACCCCAGTATTCTTTAAGATCCTACTCTCTAGATGAAAACCTAATATTCTCACAGTTTCAAGGGATGGACATTCAAGTTTATTGATTCTCGTTGACCTACTATGTTAGCCCCCTGGTCCAGCCTGGGGATACAGTCGTGAATAGTGGGCTCTTGCAGGTAGGGAGGTGGAAAACTACAGTAGCCAGGGGCCTGGGCGGTGGCGCCGCACAGCCTGGGTCAAAGGTTGGCTCTGTTATTTACTTAGAGGAGTGACCCTGGGGAAGGAACTTCATTGTACCATGCCTCAGTTTCCTCATCTAGTAATACCCATCTCCTCGGGTTGTGTAAGCTTAACAAGTGATAGCGCAGATGAAAGTGCTTAGAACAGCGTAAGTACTTAACAGATACTCGCTTTTATTTTCCCCGTCAACGGGTTTGAGCTCCACTGGTGTTATCTTTTAAGTAACAAACCTGAGGTCACACTGCAAGCTGGGGTTAGAGCCAGGATTCAAAGCCTGATCTTCAGGCACCAGGACTGGTGTATCTTCCTCCAGGTTGCAAGACCCTGCAAAGAGAAGTAGAGACGGTGGTCCCGGACTCAGTTGCCCTCAACCCCACAAACGGCCCGATTCATTTGACAAGGCGGAGAACGGCTTTCTGCCTCCCATGTATGCAATCATAGACTCATTCCTTATGCAATACACTCTGTAGGGACAGAGTTTGGAAATTAAGACCTTTAGGAATTAGCTAAATTGGAAATCTTGTTCTCTGGACTTGTACTTGGCACGAAAAACTGATTCCTTTTCCCTGGGATGAAAAAAAAAAAAAAATCCCTGTGGGGCGAGGTCTCAGGGGCGCCCTCTACTGAGAGAAAAAGGCAACGGAAGTGGAAATGGTGATTTCTCAGGCACCTTGGTGTTTTCTCAGCTTGAGAAACCATTTCCTAAAGTTAGAGCTTGCGCACCTGGCCTGATGCAAAGACTGAGCGTTTCCACTCAGGCTGTGTAGTTGGCCAGGCTCAAAGTTATTCCTTAATAATAATAATTAGTATTCTATGAACATGTTTGAGCATTTAATGTTCTAGCAAAGTGCGTTCCCTATTTAATCTTTACAGTAGTAACAGTGCCTCCATTTTATAGATAAGGAAACTAAGCCGCAGAGGTTTAAACTCACCTGTCCTTACAGACATTAATTTGTATCCGTCTCAAAGTTTCTCAAAGTTTCTCACACTTGATCCCGTTCCATGCAACTTATAACACTTACACAGTACACTTTGCATTCATTTGCCTTATACAGGTCTCTCTCTTATTTTTTTCACGGATGTAATACTTCCAGCCAGGCTAAAGGTACCTTGAGGTCTACGACAGAGCTGTTTCTCACTATTGTCTCAGGGTGACAGACACAAAATAAGTACTTATTAAATGGAATTCAAAATTCACTCATTATTTCTCTGCTTTTGACAAGGAATTATAGAGAAGAGTTATATTACCTTGGACATTTAGGCAAATTGTTATCCTCCAAATATTCTATGGGTTTGTTAAATAACAGCAAAAGATATGGCAATTCACAGTTGTTATAGCAATAAGGAGATAGAATTAGTGAAATATATTGATAATCTCTAATCTCTAGGGAGCCAAGAATTTTAAGTGTATTGTTCCCACTCCCACCTCTGAGAAGTTGTGAATTTCAGTTGCATGGCATTTCACATTGTTTTCCAATTCACCAAAGACAAAGCTGTTTGCAAGCAAATCTAGTCTCAGCACTTGAATGTTCTAAATATAGTCAGCCCTCCGGCTCTGTATCCTTGGGTTGGTTGAATCCTGCGGACACGAAGGGTCAACTAAGGGACTTGAGTATCTGCAGATTTTGGTTTCTGCTGGGAGTCCTGAAGCCCAGCCCCAGAGGATACCGAGACAGGGCTGTACAATTTTTTAAAATACCTTTGCTGGAGTATAATTGCTTTACAATGTTGTGTTAGTTTCTGTTGTACAACAAAGTGAACCAGCTATAGGTATACCTATATCCCCATATCCCCTCCCTCTTGAGCATCCCTCCAGGTGGTCACAAAGCACTGAGCTGATCTCCCTGTACTATGTGGCTGCTTCCCACTAGCTATCTGTTTTACATTTGGTAGTGTATATATGTCCATGTCTCTCACTTCGTCCCATCTTACCCTTCCCCCTCCCCGTGTCCTCAAGTCCGTTCTCTATATGTGCATGACTGTACAATTTAAAAATCTAGTTACAAGAAGCAGAACAGTGTCAGAAAAAGAGTGTTAAATTAGGGGTTAGGATACCTGTTTTTTTTTTTAATCGCTAAAAATTATGCAATATACACACATTCAGAAAATGTACAGCTGGGGGCTTCCCTGGTGGTGCAGTGGTTGAGAATCCACCTGCCCGTGCAGGGGACGTGGGTTCGATCCCTGGTCCGGGAGGATCCCACATGCTGCGGGGCAACTGTGCCCGTGTGCCACAACTACTGAAGCCTGTGCACCTAGAGCCCATGCTCCACAATAAGAGAAGCCACCGCAACGAGAAGTCCGTGCACCACAACGAAGAGTAGACCCCACTCGCCACAACTAGAGAAAGTCCACGCACAGCAACGAAGACCCAATGAAGCCAAAAAAATTAAAAATAAATTAAATAAATAAATAAAATTTTAAAAAAAAAGAAAAGGAAATGTACAGCTTAATGACTTATGGCAAAGTGAACATCCATGAAACCATCACCCAGATTTTGTGTGAGATGCCAGGAAGGTCAGCCCCTCTGGACCTTTGTGTCCCATCCGTTAGCAAAATGACCTGCTCCACTGTAATGTGGCGTTTAATTGCAACATTTCACTTCATCAGTTGCTTGAGCTATAATTTATTAAATTGTGTTTTGTTGGATATTTAGGGGGTTGTGGGGTTTTTCTCTGTATTAGGAAGAACCCTTCAACAAATAGCTCGCCCTCATTCTTACTTATATCCATAGTGATTGCTTATCAAAAATTTCTAGAAGTGGAATTTCTAGGTCAACGGGAATTGCTTGATTTTTAGTGCCTTTGCAAGGCACATAATTAGCACGAAGAAGAAAAATGATTTTGTGAAAGAAATTTGAGCAGCGAAAGACATTTATAAATATGAAGGTTTTGCTCTGGGGCAATAGGCAGTCAAGAGGAAATCGTGCAGGCACAGAATGGGCTACTCTGGAGGCTAAAATTTTTCCTCAGAAAAATTACAATTTGCTATTTTCAAAAATTGTAGTTTAGTTCAAACTCACCAGCTTCCCCCAAGAGGATTTGAGACAGCTTACAATGAGAGAACCAGCGTCAAGGAGTCGAAAGCCATTCCTGGTAGAGCACCAAGGCAACAGACAAGTTACAACATAGCTTTTCAAAAGCACTCAACACCCAGCTCAGGGTGAAAAATCGCTTTTAAAGTTCAGCCAAGCTTTGGCCACTAGAGGGCACTAGCAACACATATTTCCAGCCGCTATCAGCGCTGCGGGAATTGGGGTTGGATTGTCCGTTCTTTTCCACCCTTTCTATCAGAGATAAGGCAATGGCCTGGAGCTTCCAGAATCCTTGCTGGGAGGGGCCCTCCATCTTCCAAACCCCGAGAACTTGAATATTCTGTGAAACAGCTGGTAACTTTAACCTTGAAAGAAAGCCTGTGGGCATAAGGGGGAAAAAGACAGACTGCTCAAAATAATCGAGTTTTTGTTTTTTTAAAGTTCATAATTATTTTTTCCACTTCCGATGAATAAGATTTATCACTGAGTGACATGCCACTCGTTAATTTTCTCTCTGTCCTTCAATTTGGCCTCTCATGAAGTCCCCTGGGTTTTTATTTCCCTCATGTTGAAGGAATTTAATAAATAGCATTGACAGCCTAACATGTAGCCAGATATCATAACTCCTGTAAGTGGTATAGTCCATAATTATTCATAATTAATATGAAACAGCCACCAGCGTTTATGAGGCAGCAATGATGCTCTGGGTCTTGGACTCTAAAAAGCAGCTACAAATCCGCAGGCTACTAGGAACTGAGAGACGGGGTGCTGCTTTGCAATGGATTAGAGACATCTGGATGCTTTCTGAGTCCCCAGAAAGTGGTCTTGCTAATTGCCATTCATAAGACCCTGGTCCTGTGTCTCTCACCAAATTACACACTCTGCTTCACCTGGGAGGACGATACACCCCCTGAAGTTTATTCTGTATCAAATCAGAGTAGACTCTCTCTGGGCAGAGTCTTAAGTTTTCCTATTGACAGCGTTGCCAGTTCAAAGAGAAACTATATCTCCTCAGTGAGTGGAGGGGAAGGGAAGAAATCAGTCATCAGCTTTAAATTGCTTTTTGTTTGTTGGTTTGGTTTTGGTTTTTTGTGGGTTTTTTGGCCACACGGCTTACAGGATCTTAGTTCCCCGACCAGGGATCCAGCCCGGGGCTCAGGCAGTAGAAACACCGCTGGACTGCTAGGGAATTCCCCAAATTGCTTTTTAGTTTTATTTTGTACATATTTTTTCAGTTTGTAATATACTTATTTTAAAAATTGAGATATAATTGACAGAGAACCTATTCATTTCAGGTGCACAGCACAATGATTTGATAAATGTATGCAAATGTATGCAAAATGTATGCAAAATAAGCACCATAATTTAGTGAATATCCACCACCTCACATCATTACAAATTTTTTTCTTGTGGTGAGAGCTTTTAGGATCTCCTCTTGTGGTGAGAGCTTTTAGGATCTCCTCTCTTAACAACTTGCAAATATACAATACGGTATTGTTAACTGTATTCACCGCGATGTACATTACATTCTCAGGACTGATTTGTCTTATAACTTAATGACCAGCTTCATGCATTTTGTCCACCCTCAGGCCTCTCCTCTGGCAACCACCAATCTGTTCTCTGGACCTGTGAGTTCAGTTTTGGGGTTCTTTCTTCCTCCTTCCCTCTCTCTCTTTCTCTCTCTTTCTTCCCTTCCTTCCTTCCTTCCTTCCTTCCTTCCTTCCTTCCTTCCTTCCTTCCTTTTTCTTTCTTTCGTTTTAGATTCCACATATAAGTGAGATCACACAGCATTTGTCTTTCCCTGTCTGACATCTTTTACTTAGCAAAATGCCCTCGAGGTCCATCCACGTTGTCACAAATGGCAGAATTTCCTTCTAGCTTTTCTTCTTACTAGAGAAGGTGCCTGGAATTCTAATTCCAGGTGGAGAAGGTGCCCCAAATTAGGCCTAAACAGAGTTGCAAATAAAGGGGTGTGAGCCAAGATTTGGAAAATCGGGGTGTACAACCTTTTAAAAGCCTCTTTTATTAGCAAATGGCTGCAAAGTCATATGTCTTTCTTTTAATGGTCTCCTCCTTTATCCTCAAGGAGCTTCTGTCCCTCTGAGGCTGAGTCTCTTTGGTTATCAGCAAACCACAGGGGCCTGATAACTTCAGAAGGGAAGCACCTATTTCAAATGGGAGGCACCTATCTTCATAACTTTCCATTGTGGAAGGAGAAAATGCTTTGGCAAAGATAAATGACTGATTTTAATTCGGACTCGGACATCCATCTTGGCAAAAACTAAAACCGGTTTGGAGAGATTAAAAACGTGGCATGGAGGTTAGACAGTCATTCCTGCAAAGGAAATTCTGTGCAGAGATAAGCCTGGTTCTTTGGAGCGTGAGATGTTTTGACTGTGAATACTTTGATTTTCTTTACATCCCTTTCTTTCTTACAAGACGTTTCTCCTCTAGGTCTTCCTTTTCTCGTTTGAATGTTTATCCATTTGAAAGGCCTGGGTATTTAAGCCAATAACAAATCTCTCCTGTTGCTCTTGGCTGGAAACTTCTGAGAGAGAACTTGCTAGAGATTTTCTTCAGAAAGCAGGCACAGGAATTTCGAAGTGGCCAGGCAGTACCTTGAGACCTCATTAGAGCACAAAGAGAAAGAAACGCATTTAATCACACACCCTCCCCCTTTTCCCCTGCCCAGTGTTTTGAATCCGCTGAGTGTCGTGTCCGTGTCGGTTCCTAAGCTTGTGGTTTGTCGGAAGAGTTCAAAGGCATCGTCTGATATTTCGATGTCGCATCACTCAGCGGAATGTCTTGATCATATCTTTCAGAAACACTCTACTATGAGGCAACAGGTCAAGGATGGAGTCCAGAAAAATCAAAGCCTGCACAGATTCTTTAGGAGAACTTTGCTCAGAAGACAGGGCTTCGCAACCGCTGGACTGAGGAATCCGTCTTTGCGGTGCTGGCTCCTCTCCTACTCTTTCTCGGATGCATGCGTGTGGTTAGAGTTTCCAAGATATTTGGCTTTAGAGACTCAGAACCTGACAGTCAAAACTTTCAACAGAGAAGTTCCCCAGTTACGGGCTGCAGAGAATTTCAATATAAATTCAACATTTCGTGCGTATTCGGCTGCTGACACCTAGAACTGGAATGCCCATGAGTCCACGGGGACCCTGGTAAAAATGATATAAAAAAAGGCTCTTAAAATGACTTATGGGGTCAAGTAGATGTTTCCTTAAATGTAGGAAAATAGACCTGAGGTTCAGGCACAGAATCGAGAGCCACAGTGACTTGGCCAAGTGTACTTCACAATTGCTTGTGGTGATGGTGATGAGGGTGATGGTACTGGTGACGGAAATGGTGGGAGTGGTACACACGGTGATGGTGGTGGCAATGGTGGTGGTGCTGCTGCTGCTGGTGGTGGTGGTGGAAAGAATGCTGGTTAAAGTGGTGGTGATGACAGGTGGGGTGTTCACAATGGGTATGATAACAGCCAGGGGGGACAGTAGTTATGGTGGAGGTGGTGGTGGTTATGACGGTGGTTATGACAATGGTGAGGATGGAGGTGATGATGGAGGATGGAGACGAGATCCCAAATCTGAGTCCTCCTAGCACTCAACTCTTACTATTACAGCCTATATGTGAGCCAAGGATATTAGACAAAAAAGTGACTCATGGGAGAGCACACAGAATGTTGTGAGAGTGCTGTGAAGATTTTATAGTTAGTGTATCAAGTTTACTGTATTGTTTTCCCAACAAACACAATAAACTCTTGTTGAAGCAAATATAGAAAATATATCAAAGTATAAAGAGGAAGTAGCAAGTATACCTGGGAGGTGAGATTTTAGGACAGGTTTGCTCCTGGTTTGTAACGTTTGTATTTTCTATGAAGGTTTTACACGCTGATTTTATGTTGGCAGATAGGGGGGAAATTGAGGATGCCAATACAAGCTCTTCCTTTAATGCTTTAATAACCCTGTGATGCATATGTAATCACTCTGATATTGTCATTGAGAAAACTGAACGTTGAAGTCACGTGCCTACAACCACCTACAGCAAATTAGTGGCAGAGTCAGGATGCGAACTCAGGTCTCTCTGACTCCCAAGTTGCCTCAGATCTGACATACGATACTGTCTCCTGAGGACAGCCTTTAGGATCCTCACAGAAATACTGTCTTCAGGGATGATACATCAAGAAGCCTTAAAAGTGGTCCTCTGGTGGTTTGTATAATTCAAGCTTCTTGTGCCAAAGCAGATGTTGCTTTGGCAGGATTCTAGTGAACCTGGGTCCTAGGCTTCTGGAATCACAGGCAGTTAAGAATTGGACATGTTCTTGTCAGGCTTCTATTCTTTTTTTTTTTTTTTTTTGGCTGTATTGGGTCTTCATTGCTGCGCGGGGGCTTTCTCTATTTGCGGCGAGTGGGGGCTACTCTTCATTGCGGTGCGCAGGCTTCTCATTGTGGTGGCTTCTCTTTGTTGCAGAGCATGGGCTCTAGGTGCACGGGCTTCAATAGTTGTGGCTCGCGGGCTTAGTTGTTCCGCGGCATGTGGGATCTTCCCGGACCAGGGCTCGAACGCGTGTCCCCTGCATTGGCAGGCGGATTCTTAACCAGTGTGCCACCAGGGAAGTCCTCAGGCTTCTATTCTAAACTCTTCTTAGGACAAGAAAATCCCTTTTTTAACATCCCAGATAGATGGTCCCCACTTGTCTCTTGAAGATTGCCTACCTTGGGAGCTCTGGCTCTCACAGACAGCCCCGCCTTTACCATATTATAAAACACTCTAGCTTTAAAATCTCTATCACATGCTGAATCCTAATTGATTCCCGTGTCACCTTCATCAACTATACTGGATGAGGTTCTTTTTTCTTCAACAACACAACTCTCTAAATATCTGTGGGCTGCCATCTTCTGTCCCCAGGATTAACAGCCACAAACAACTCCATCCGTTTGCTCCAAGACCCAGAACCCCTTCATCTTGGTATCCCCTGTCCTTCACAAACAATAGAGCCCCAGGCCTGAATCCTACAGGTTCTCCAATAGAACCTTGGCTGAGATGCTATTCTGTGAACGAACCCTAACACATCCCTGAGTTATTTTTCTAAACAGCTTAATTGGGATATAATTCACGTACACACAACTCACCCATTTAAAGCGTGCGATTCAGTGGTTTTCTGTATGTTCACAGGTATACGCCACTATCACCCCAGACAAGTTTTGAATATTTTCATCAACTCAAAAAGAAATGCTCTAGGGCTTCCCTGGTGGCGCAGTGGTGGAGAGTCTGCCTGCTGACGCAGGGGACGCGGGTTCGGGCCCCGGTCCGGGAGGATCCCACATGCCGCGGAGCGACTGGGCCCGTGAGCCATGGCCGCTGAGCCTGCGCGTCCAGAGCCTGTGCTCCGCAACAGGAGAGACCACAAAAGTGAGAGGTCCACGTACCGCAAAAAAAAAAAAAAAAAAATACTCTACCCCTTGGCTATCATTCCTATCCGTGTCCTGAACACTTTACATGAATGGATCTTATAACATGTGGTCTTTTGTCTCTGCCTTCTTTCCCTCAGCATAATATATTCAAGTTTCATCCACGTAGCAGCATGTGTCAGCACGTCCTTCCTTTTTACGACTGAATAACATTCCAGTGTGTGGATAGATCACATTGTGTTTACCCATTGGGCGACTAATGGACATTTGGGTCGTAGTCACCTCAAGTTACTTGGGTATCACTTATGATCGGCTGGTTTCAGTAACCCAAACTGCCAAGTCACAGTCACATCAACTGTGATGAAGCCTCTCGTCCATCCTGGGTTTTGGCATTGGATTAAAAACTAAAAGTGAGTTTAAATGCATCCCTTGACATTTTGTCTAGCACTATTTAGAATTTCAGATTCTTTTAAAGTCATCTAAATTTGAGGTATCCTTTCCAGT